>NC_064627.1:720127185-720752185 GCF_023864275.1 Schistocerca cancellata
GTGGCTTACTATCCACAAGTTCGTCAAGGCACTGTTGGTCCAGATTGTCCGACTCCTCAACGGCGATTCGGCGTAGATCCGTCAGAGTGGTCAGTGCGTTATGTCGTCCATAAAAAATCCTTTTCAATCTATCCCAGGAATGTTCGATAGGTTTCATGTCTGGAGAACATGCTGGCCATTGTAGACGAGCTATGTCGTCTTCCTCAAGGAAGACATTCACAAGAGGTGCAAGATGGGGGCACGAATTGCCGCCCATGAAGAAGAATGCTTCACCAATATGCTGCCGATTTGGTTGCGCTATCAGTCGGAAGTGGCATTCACGTGTCGTACAGCCGTTACGGCGCCTTCCATTACCACCAGCGGCGTACGTCGACGCCACCCCAAATCAGCAGGAAACCTCCACCTTGCTGGATTCGCTGGTCAGTGTGTCTAAGGCGTTCAGCCTGATTGGGTTGCCTGCAATCACGTCTCCGATGATTGTGTGGTTGAAGGCATATGTGACACTCCTCGGTGAAGAGAACGTGACGCCAGTCCTGAGCGGTCCATTCAGCACGTTGTTGGACCCATCTGTGCCGCGCTGCACGGTGTCGTGGTTGCAAAGACGGACGTCTGGAGTGAAGTTGTGCATCATACAGCCTAGTGCGCACAGTTTGATTCATAAAGCAACGTTCTGTGGCTGCACGAAAAGCATTATTCAACATGGTGGCATTGCTGTCAGGGTTCCTCTGAGCCGTAATCCGTAGGTAGCGGTCATCCACTGCAATAGTAGCCCTTGGGCGGCCTGAATGAGGCATGTCATCAACAGTTCCTGTCTCTCTGTATGTCCTCCATTTCCGAACAACGTCGGACACTTCCCCTGTTCAGAGCCCTTCCTGGCACAAACTAACAATGCCGACGCGATCAAACTGCGGTATTGACCGTCCAGGCATGGTTGAACCACAGACAACACGAACCGTATATCTCCTTCCTGGAATGACTGGAACTGATCGGCTATCGGACACTCGCCGTCTAATAGGCGCTGTTTATGCATAGTTGTTTATATCTTTGGGCGGGTTTAGTGACATCTCAGAACAGTTAAAGGAGAATGTGCATGTGATACAATGTCCACAGTCAAGATCTATCTTGACGAGTTCTGGGAACTGGGGTGATGCAAAACTTTTTTTTTTTTGATGTGTGTACATTCAAAGGGTTCATTATCAGTTAAGGGCCAAGCAAACACAGACGTGTTGGAACAATACTTTGTTGTACGAACACTAGTGAATTTGTACTGGAAAACCTAGATTCAATTGCGATCTTAACCGGGATCATTTTCGCTATAAGGTAATGGAAACAGAGACAGGAAGTGTCTACCTGGTAGTAACATTCACGCTATTCGTTCCCTTTCCTCCGGTAGTATATCACACAGTGTTACCGCGCAAGTAAGCCGCCTTGTCGCTCTTAAGAGAACGCTAAGGACGGCAAGATATGAACACATGTTACAGCACTGCTTACTGCGTACAGTTGAGGAACTGTTCGGAAATGATGGTTAATTCTGTCAGCTTGATAATGTACTCTATAATAAAGTAACGTATTTGAGGCAATGACTCGCGGAAAAGAACATTTATGAAATGGACTGGCGTGTCCAGAGTCCGGACTTGAACCCAACAGAACATCTTTGAATAGAACATCCTTCAGTTAAGTGAGAACGTCGACTTCTCTCCACACCCCAGCGTCCAACATCACTGTGTTCTCTGGCTTTGGCTCTTAAGGAAAAATGGGCTGTCATTCCTCCACAGAAATTCCTACACCTCGTGAAAATGCCCCTAACAGAGTTCAAGCCCTCATAAAGGTGAAGGACAAAGATCATATTCACATCCTCTAATAGGCGTCATGATATGTTTGAGCAGACAGTCCCTTTACATATGAGCTCATGCACTAAAGCCGCGAAAAGACGCTTCCTTTCTTAATTTTCCATTATGAAACAAAAGTAATGTTTTCGACGAAATTCAGCTATAAATGTTCAGTCAGAAAAATGGAATTCACGCTAATTTCTTTTTCATGTGAAGAAACTGATACTTTCATAGCGGTAAAGAGAAAACTGGGAGAGTTGCAGCTTCCTGAATCTCAGCTACTATAAAGGTAAAAATTCATTTACTCGGAAATCTATTACAGGTACGAAAGATCATAAACGTAAAAGAAGTTCACGATTTTGCCAAGAAATAAGTCAGGCGCAGAGTAGCAGCGTAACTAACGTAGAACAGTAAAGCCTATTTTACACGACGACGTTGGGTTGCGCCTCTCGCTGCGTGGAATTACTTGCACGCAAATGGTTTCATATTTGACTGTAGACACAGCGAAACCAGTATATACTTCAGTTTCGTCGTTTTGTGAGTTCCTCAGTAGTGTCTGAAATGAAAGTTTTGGCAGCTGCACGTCGCACGAGTTGTGAGTTAAAGCTTGTTGCGTGGAATCGCTGCATAAGAAACGTGTTTCGATTCGTGACTCGATGAAGACAAGACGTCAGCTCGGTTTCTCAGCATCCTTGCTGAAATAATTTGTAATGGAAGACCCAAGACGTTATTTTAATTATCTTAGAATTTCACCAGAACTGTTAACGTTTCTTCTAAATAGCGTTAATTATGCGATAAGAAATAAAGATATTGTAATGCACGAAGCACTGTCGCCAGAACTGAAATTACATATCACATTGCATGCATTACAATCGAGAACACTCGGCATGCTGTAAGATGCGGTTTTATTTGGTTATGACGCTTTTTCATTAACACCAATAATTATTAACATCAACAGTAATAATTATTAACATTAGCAACAATAATTACTCGAAGCAGGCTGTATTAAGAAGAGAATGGTTTGCAAACTACTCTCTTGAAGAGAGATCATTACAGTGGCAATATTTCAAAGTTCTAACATATGTGAACGGGGCGCACTGCAGCGACGTTTTAAAAAGATGACTATTGAATAGAGAATGCTGCTTCTTGAATTTGTATAGCCTTCCCTCCTGTCAACAATATTCCTTAACAAAGAGATGACCAACTCTAACGATGGAATTTTAGCCTTGTAGACGAGAGCATTGCCACAGCTAGAATTACACTTGCATATTTTTGTTAATTCAGTTGTATATGTGCTCCTAACTCAATAACTTTTGCTTTGCAGCTTATATATTGTCAAACCATCTACGTTACAATCGCATATGACGGTATCAGCGGCAGAGATATGTTGCTTAATTTTGAAATCAGCATCACTGAAATCCCACAGACACCTATGAAAAGCAAAGATACCCAAACGACGAACATTATTCTCCGTTTCCCACTTCATATTTCCGTTTGTCTACAGTCTATGAACACACATAACCTCAAAACTCTTACAACTACTGTCGCCAAAGCTGGAACGCCGAAAGTGTTTAGTTTCACCAACGAGTCGCGCGCATGCGCAGTCGCGGGTAACGCAGTTGCCTGCAACCTAGTGACGTCGTGTAAACTATGCTTAAGTGACGCAGAACAGCTGCTGCATTACATTTTTAAGGCTGGATCATTTAAAAATGATATACCAACCGAATTTGTCTGATGTTCCTGTGTGTTTTGAATACGTGCGTTGCTGTCGTTTTTATACTTCTTAAGTCAAGAAGGAGCTAGTAGGACTGTAATGTGTAAGCAGATAAAAGTATCGAATGCGTGATAAGTTTACATCAGAGGTCATGAAATTATGATGCACATATTCCAAGCCATTTCCACTTTGTCCCGCCACCAATCACTATAGTTTCTATCTACGACGCACAGTAAAACGTACTGTCGACTCACTTTAATACCGGATAGCGGTCGATGCGGTAGACTATCAGTGGTATTAACAGACAACAACAGAGCCACCGCAAATCCAGTAATGGGTCGAACAGCGTCCGTTCCGCTATCCAGCTGCCGGGAACAAATGCTGCTATTATGGCCGCCTCAGTGAAAGCACCTGTTCCAATTTGGAAATTGTTCCCCAGGGCTGCCTACAGATAGCCCGTGTGGTGTACACATTGTTTTCCGCTTGCATTCGTGACTTTTTTGTGAATCCTCTGCATTTCAAACTGGGAAGATTATTACAAATCCCACTGTGCTGGTCCACGGCTCAATGCGACTATTTATTCAAAGCACATTTGTTTTAGACTGATAAGTTAGGATCAACCTGAGTGAAGCTTCATGCATTATGTACGCACAAACTTCGTTGGTACATTGCTGTGCAGTTTATGTAAGAGTGATTAGAAGCGATTTATGCGTTTCCATGTTTTCTTTTTGTTCTGTCCTCAAGCTCATGTTCAGTTTGCTGACACTTAGTAGGATATATGAGGCGAGGGAATACCAGTACAGACATCATAAGTAAACAAGACGCTGCATGAAATTTAGTGGGCATCAACAAATGAAGAAATTAATAAAATACTTTACAGTGTGACTTCGGAAAAGAAACAATTCCCTCAACTTTAGCAATTAAGCCTTGTTACTTATGTGGAGTTTTGAAATGATGATAGGGAGGTGGGAGAGGCGGTGGTTACCTTCGACCAAGAAAAGTATCTGCTGCATCTGTGATTAGTACTACGAGAGCTACTACTCTTAGATCAGTTACGTAAGTATGCTGCTATGTGCGAAAGCCGAAAGCTACAAATTACTCCAGCAGACTGCGATACTTTATTGTACAGTAAACCTCATTTTAAGTTTTTCTTTTATTTCTATGTGCATCCACAACCCTCAAATGCTTGATAAAAGAAAACATGGTCCCTAGTAGACTATAATGTAAAGGTTCTTTATTTAAATGTTGAGAGTAGCTAAATTCGACTATAAGTCATTCTGAGGCACATATGTGATGCTACGTATTACATACTGTAATTATCAGATGCTTTTACTTTACACCTACAAAAACTGGACGTCATATTTCATAATTACATTAAGAATGAATCCACACCAAAAAAACATTACATAATCACTTGCCACATATTGGTAACTGGAATCTAAGTACTTTGTGACATGTAAGGTTGTAGAGTTTTTGACGTGGGTTCATTCCTAATCGCCGGCCAAAGTGGCCGAGCGGTTAAAGGCGCTACAGTCTGGAGCCGTACGACCGCTACGGTCGCAGGTTCGAATCCTGCCTCGGGCATGGATGTGTGTGATGTCCTTAGGTTAGTTAGGTTTAAGTAGTTCTAAGTTCTAGGGGACTTATGACCACAGCAGTTGAGTCCCATAGTGCTCAGAGCCATTTGAACCATTTGAGCCATCATTCTTAATCTAATATGACTTCTGTTTTTAACATTCCAAGCAAAAGACTCTGAAAACTTGCAATATGTGTTACGTACCAACATGCATGTGTTTGAAAATGACTTACGGTCTAAATGAGCTAATCGCATCATTTTAGTAAAGAACGTTTACCTTACAGCCTACTACGAACAATACTTTATTTTATAAAATCCTAACTTTTTTTGTGGGGCTCACTGCAACCTCTTAGGCTCAACGGGTATAGTTGCCCAAAAATTTACTTAGCAAGAAGTTCTTCTTTCTTCTTGTCATGTCTTCTACATGCCACACTAGCATAGCAGTGAGATAACAGTCCGTATACTCCAGGTATGTCGACTAAACGCACAACATAGTAAAAGAGACAACTTAATAAATAATTGTAACGAATTGTTGTAATTTGACATTTTAGCCACATAACGTCGTGGTTAGTCCCCGCTTCAGTTTAATGGAGAGAGATCGCAGAAGTCATTTGTTTTAGAAGCGATAGATATCACTTCTTTATATATCCTTCATTTCAATCCCTTAGAAGGAAAAACTGGTAGAAACCTACCTTGAGGAAGATCAGTTTTCATTCAGGAGAAATGTAGGAACACGTGAGGCAATACCGACCCTACGCCTTATCTTATAAGCTAGGTTAAGGAAAGCCAAACCTACGTTTCTAGCATTTGTAGGCTTAGAGATAGCTTTTTATAATGTTTACTGGAATACTCTCTTTCAAATTCTGTAAGTGGCTGGGGTAAAATACAGGGAGCGAAATGTTACTTTTAATTTGTACAGAAACCATAAGGCGGTGTTAAGAGTCGAGGGGCACGAAAGGAAGCAATGGTCGAGAAGAGAAATGAGACAGTATTGTAGCCTATCCCCAATGTAATTCAATCTGTTCATTGAACAAGCAGTAAAGGAAACCAAAGAAAAATTTGGAGTAGGGATAGAAGTCCAGGGAGAAGAAATAAACACCTTGAGGTTTGCCGATGGCATCGTAATTATGTCAGAGACAGCAAAGGACTAACAAGAATACTTGAATGGAATGGACAGTATTTGGAAAGGAGGATATCAGATGAACATCAACAAAATCAAAACGAGGATAATGAAATGTAGTCGAATTAAGTCAGGTGATACTGAGGGAATTAGATCAGGATATGAGACACTTAAAATAGTAGATGAGTTTTGCTATTTGGGCAACAAAATAACTGAGGATAGTCGAAGAAGGGAGGATATAAAATGTAGACTGACGATGGCAAGCAAAGTGTTTCTGAAGAAGATAAATTTGTTAAAATCGAGGTTAGATTTAGGTGTCAGGAATTATTTTTTGAAAGTATTTGTACGGAGTGTAGCTATGTAAGAATGTGAAAAATGGACGATAAACTGTTTAGACAAGAAGAGAATTGAAGCTTTTGAAATGTGGTGCTACAGAAAAATCTGGAGATTAGATGGGTAGATCGCGTAACTACTGAGGAGGTACTGAATAGAATTGGGAAGAAGAGCAATTCGTGGCCCAACTTGACTAGAAGAAGGAATCGGTTGGTAGGACATGTTCTGAGGCATCAAGGCACCACCAATTGTTTTTAATACTGGGGTGAAGCGTAGAGGGATACCAAGATCTGAATACAGTGACCAGATTCAGAAGGATGTAGGTTGCAGTACTTAGTCGCAGTTGAAGAGGCTTGCACACGATAGAGTAGCATGGAGAGCTGCATCAAACCAGTCTGTGGACTGAAGACCACATCAACAATAGCTGGATTTGGTGTTTCGAAAGAAGAATGTGCGTTTAGTTTTTCTATCTAATTGTGCGACAATGAAGATATAAATGTGTGGCATATTCCGTAATATTTAAAAGTTTGAATAATTTACAAGTGCGAATAAGTCACGCGTCAGAGAATATATTTAACGGCCGCCTCTGGCATGGAGGTAAAAAAAAAAGGGAGATGGCGCTATAACTTACCCTGTAGGTTAAGATAGAATGGACAGGGCTTGCCACCATCTTAATAAGATCTCTATATTAACAGACTACTATTTACGTCTGTTTCTTGTTCATTATTTCTGTCTTTTGCACGCAACAACTGTTTTAAATACTAAAAATTACAGTGCTTATGTGAATAACTGTGTTAGAAAGACAATTTCGAACTTTTTTCTCTTCTTGAATGTGTATTTGATCTAATAACACGGCACACTGGGCCTTGTTAATGTTTTTGTTTATAGACTGAAGCCCCAAAGAAACTGGTACAAGCACACGTATTCAAATACAGAGATATGTAGTAGTAGTAGTAGTAGTAGTAGTAGTAGTAGTAGTAGTAGTAGCTTTATCATACATAGATCTCTTTTTACAAGGATATGCGCACGTCAAAGTATTTACAGATTTAGATCAATTTAAAATAAGCTAATTCGTATACACATATATTTACAGACTTCTGATTAGATAAAATCATTAGATTTACACCTGGTATACAATACTATTTTTTACAAATAACTTATTAAACAATGTAATGCCACATTGTTCACTCACATCTCACTATCAGTCACTGCACACACTATACACACATTGTTTCATAACACTTCACTCAGTACACACACACACACACACACACACACACACACACACACACACACACACAACACACACATTGGCGATCTCTGGGCCATTTTGTGTACCACAGCTTCCCATTTGCTATCCTGAAAAACTGAACTGGCATGCGCCCATAATGACTGAGATGTTGAGCTCAGAAGGAGGAAGAGATGTTAGTATTCTGCTATGCTATGCATAGCTTGGGGGTAATTATTTCTAAAAAGGAAAAAAAGAAGGAAAAAAGTATAAAGTGAAGGTGTTATTTGGAATGCTGGATTTTTATAATAATAATAATAATTATTATTATTATTTATTTGTATAACATTTTTATCACCCCTACTCTGTTTTAGCTAAGTAATCTTTCAATGTATAAAATGTATTGCATAACAGGTACTTTTAGCTGCCTTTTTAAATAAGTGTGTTTTGGCAATTTCTTTAATCTCTTTGGTATTTTATTATACAGTTTTATTTCTTGATAGAACATGCTGTTTTGAGTTTTATGTTTATTTTTTCTTGGTAAATGTAAGTGAGTGTAACTCTTGTTGCATGGTCATGGACAGAGCTGTTTGTGCAGTTATTACCAATGTTATTTTTGATGTGTACATCTGACTGGTAAATGTATTCACATGGAGCAGTTAAAATCCCCAATGTTCTGAATAGATCTTCACAATTAGCACGACTAGTATGTTTGGTCAATTTTCTTATGGCTCTTTTCTGGAGTTTGAAAATTGTGTTCATATTTTGTGCATTTGTTCCCCAAAAAAGAATACCATAGCTAAGAACTGAGTGTAAATATGAATAATATGTAACTAAAAGTCACTGCATATTACACACTGATGATAGGATTCTAAAGTCGGCCGGAGTGGCCGTGCGGTTCTGGGCGCTACAGTCTGGAACCGGGTGACCGCTACGGTCGCAGGTTCGAATCCTGCCCCGGGCATGGATGTTTGTGGTGTCCTTAGGTTAGTTAGGTTTAATTAGTTCTAAGTTCTAGGCGACTGATGACCTCAGAAGTTAAGTCGCATAGTGCTCAGAGCCATTTTGATAGGATTCTAAGGGTGTAACATACTGATGACATCCTGTTTGGAAGTACCTTTGTGCATTCACACCACCTCAACTGAGAATCGATATTCATTCCTAGAAATTTTTCATCTGTTACACAGTCTGTAGAGGTGCCATCTACATTTAATTTAATATTGCCATTTTTCCGCTTCAAATTGAAATTCATGGCATTAGTTTCTTTATGTTCAATGTCACTTTATTACTTATTGTCCAATCATAATTTTCCTTGAGAGTTTTATTTGCTTTCTCGGCAAGGAGTTCTCTTGTTTCCTCAGTGACTATAATATTGCTGTCATCAGCGAAGAGGATTTTTTCACCATGAGTAACAGTACTGGAAAAGTCGTTGATG
The DNA here is from genome assembly GCF_023864275.1 of Schistocerca cancellata. Classification (NCBI taxonomy): domain Eukaryota; kingdom Metazoa; phylum Arthropoda; class Insecta; order Orthoptera; family Acrididae; genus Schistocerca; species Schistocerca cancellata. The sequence goes on from NC_064627.1 coordinate 720,136,421, forward strand.
TATATCAGGAACAGTATTGGTCCTAATATGCTACCTTGCAGAACCCTATATTAATATATTTTAGTTCCGATAAGTGTTTTACCAAATGTTTAGATCTATTTGAAGTATGTGTTATCTCTACTCTTTGTATCCTGTCTGTTAGGTATGATTGAAACCAGTCATTAGCTACCCCTCTTATTCCTAATGATTCTAATTTATTTAATCAAACGCCTTAGAAATATTCAAAAATAGACCTGTGACATACTCATCTTTATCAAGAGCATCAATTACAACGTTTGTGAATTCTGCTATGGCTGACTCAATATTTTTGCCAATTCGGAAGCCGGACTGATTTGCTTAAAATATTGTATTTATTCAGGTAATTTATTAATCTTTCATAATTGCTTCTATTATTTTTTAGAATGCTGTCAGCAAGGGAATGGGCCTGAAATTTTCTATGTCCTCTGCATTACCTTTCTTAAACAAAGGTACAACTCTTGCCTGTTCTAATTGCTCTGTAAATGTCCGTGATGTGAAGCATTCATTTATCATATTTGTTAAGGGGCCTTTTATGATCCCTATGCATTGTTTCAGTACACACATTGGTACTTTATCTAAGCCTACTGACTTTTTATTTTTTAGTTTCTGAATTGTTTTTCTGACTTCATTCCCTGTGGTTGGAAGTAACATCATTGTATTTAGTGCAACATTATTTACAGGTGTTATATTTTTTGGGGGGAATTTTTGCTGCATCTCCCGTGCAATACTTTAAAATTCTCGTTTTCATTGTTTGTTAATTGCTGTGGATCATTTATTACTTTATCGCCCTCCCTTAGTAGTATGTTATTCTGCATTTGTTTGCCTCTCCCTGTTTCCTTTTTTATAACATCCCAGACTGCTTCGCTTTTATTATCTGCATTGTATATTATTTTGTCATTAAATGACTTTTTTGCAGCAATCAGCACCTTCCTATAGATCTTTTTGTATCTATGATAGAAATGTAAGAATTCTGGATCATTGCGAATCTTGTTTTATGGAACTGAGGTGTTTAAGTGTTTGGGGGGACTTCTTAATACCTGCTGTTATCCATCTGTTTATGTGAGATGTTGATACAGGCATGCAAACGTTTGGAAATGCTTTTTCGAAGTTCAATTTAAACAATGTGGAGAATTTAGAGAATTTCATATTCACATTGTTTTTCTTATACGCTTAATCCCAGCTTTGTTTTTCTTAGTTCTTTTTAAAAATATTTTATTTTGATTTCTGATAGATGTCGTTTGTAGGCTCATAGTTTAGGAATGATTCAATGCCTGACTTTACTGTTGTTATTTGACAGAGATGGTCTGATAGCCCGAGATCTTTTACAGCTACATCAGATTTTTCCCTGTCCATATTTGTGGCCACATTGTCGATTACTGATGAAGTCCTTGTGGTAGCCTTGTTGCATTATTGACCAGTAGGGACATGCCAAAACTTCGAAGGTGGTTTATTAAGGTGCTGCTGGATTCATTTATGATGTTAGTGTTGATATTAATGTCCCCATACAGAATTATGTTGACCTTTGTGCTTGAGACTTTATCTAGAACTTCTGTTAACTAACTGAAAAAAGTTACACCTCGCATCTAGCAGCAGCACTTTCTTCTTCCTAACACTTTGTACATTCCTAGGCTTCTTGGCCTCTGTTGAAGTCTGCTGCACATTTCCTGCTCCTACCTGAGGCTCTACTCCACTTAAGTCTGGCAGTGGTAGACAGGCAGAATACGGCGCTGCCGTCGGCAATGCCTATATAAGACAACAATTGTCGTCTTTAAAGCCGGAAAACGATCCTGCAAAACCGCACCAACGACAGCTGAAGAAAATCGTTCAACGTGACAGAAGAGCAACCCTTCCGCAAATTTCCACAGATTTCAACGCTGTACCATCCACAAGTGTCAGTGTACGAAGCATTCTATGAAACATCATCGATATGGGCTTTCGGAGCTGAAGGCTTACTCGTGTACCCTTAATGATAGCGCGAGACAAAGCTTTACCCCTCTCCTGTGCCCGCAAACTCCGACACTGGACTGTTGATGACTGAAACATGTTACCTGTGCGGACGAGTCTCGTTTCTAATTGTATCAAGAGAATGTATATGTACGGGATGGAGGAAACCTTATGAATCCATGGACCCTGCATGTCAGCAGGACACTGTTCAAACTGGTGGAGGCTCTTTGAAGGTGTGGGGCGAGTATTGTTGGAGGGATATGGGATCCCTGATACGTCTAGATACGACTGACAGGTGACACGTACGTAAACATCCTGTCTGATCACCTGCATCCATTCATGTCCATTGTGCATTCCGACGGATTTGGGCAACCCAAACGCTCAGAATGGCTACAGAGAGGCTCCAGGAAGACTCTTCTGTGTTTAAACATTTCCGCTGACCACCAAACTCTCCAGACATAAGCATTATGGAGCATACCTGGGATGCCTTGTAACAAGCTGTTCAGAAGAGATCTCCACCCTCTCGCGCTCTTACGGATTTATGGACACCCCTGCAGGATTCATGGTGTCAGTTCCCTCCAGCACTACTTCAAGTCTTCAATCCAGTTCATGCCACATTGTGTTGCGGCACTTCTGCGTGCTCGCGGGGCTCTTCACTATATTAGGCAGCTGTACCAATTTCTTTGTTTCTTCAGAGTATATTTCGAATAACCAAAAAAGCAGTAAATGTGAAAAACGTGCTTCCGTAATACGTTTAACTCCACTTTTACTTTATTTTAACGATAGCGAATGAGGCTGGAACTCCGAAATCGGTGTTTCTTTTTGCTTACTGGTAACGCTTCTTGTTCGTTACATTTTCAGCTTTCACCTCGTATACACAACATTTATAATGTTCACGTGTGCAAGAAACTTTTCTACGTGTTATTTGCTAGCTCATTAAGGTGTGCAATGAGGAAAGGTGCAAGTTACGCTGTCGTATCATGCGCATGTCAACAATGTGAACGACTATTGGAATGTAAAGGAAATAGAACTGCACAGATGAATACCTTCCTGTAGAATACAGTTCTTGTTTTATAAAATTGTCAGTGCATTAGTTTCATTGTAGTTTACACATTTTCCCACTCTGAAATCTTTCCTTTTATGTGTCATTCAATATGTGACCAATAATAGCAATTTACAGGGTGAATAAAGACAAAATCCTTTTAAAAACATGTTCCAGCTTTGTGCAGTACTATAATTGTAACTGAGGGAATTGTCTCAAACGTTTAGTCTCCTAAAATGGATATTTTGCTTTAATATATATGTAAGTGTATCATATAGGCCTACCTTTTCAACAGTGGCCTATTTTCTTCTTTTCGCGCAATATTTCTCGCCTACAGCTCTGTCAGTTTTTCAGGAATAACCAGACATATGACATTTATAGGAATGTGTGGTATCTGTTCCTTCGGACATGTCCGAAAGAACAGACACCACGAGGAATTCGCAGCTGTGATACATGCACTAAAGAACATAACTCAAGCATTTTGCCCATCTACGCGAAAGAGTTACATAAATGCATGGTGTCTGTTCTCTCGGGCATGTCCGAAACCACAGACACCACGCATTGATATAAGTGATTCATTAAATCAGCAATGGATCCACCTTCTTTAGTGCGGATGCAGAAGAACGTCCGAACTGCTGCGGGAATCTCAGAGTAGCGAGCATGTAGGAACCGGACAGAGACTGCAGACAGGTTGCGCTCGGTGGCACGACCGTGAGGAGTGCCGAGGTAGCCCGCGCAGTTGCGAAAATGCTGTGCCCCGGTGGGACAATGGTTAACGCACTGGTTCCACGTAAAGTCCTGATGCAGCTGACATCAGTAATTCCGTAACTATGACAGTTAGGCGGGAGTTGAGAAAACTTAGATTGCTTGTTTGAGCGGTGGTGTTATGGTACGGTAGCGTTTTTCATGGGGGAGGTTTGCACCCTTTGTTTTGCGTGGCACTATCACAGCACTCACCTACACTGATGTATTAAGCGCCATCTTGCTTACCGCTGTTGAAGAGCAATTCGGGATTGGCGATTGCATCTTTCAACACGATCGAGCACCTGTTCATAATGCACAGCCTGTGGCAGGTTGGTTAAAGGACAATAACGTCCCTGTTATGGACTGGACTGCAGAGTCCTAACATGAATCCTATAGAACACCTTTGAGATGTTTTGGAACACCGGCTTCTTGCCAGGCCTCACCGACCGACATCGATACCTCTCCTCAGAGCGGCACTCCGTGAAGAATGGTCTCCCATTCCCCAAGAAGCCTGATTGAACATATGCCTGCGAGAGTGAAAGCTGTCGTCAAGGCTAAGGGTGGGGCAACATCAATTGAATTCCAGCATTACCGATGGAGGGCGCCACGAACTTGTAAGTCATTTTCAGCCAGGAGTCCGGGTACTTTTGATCACATAGTGTAATATCGTCTCTTGTGAGGAACTTTCTGTGAGTCTGACCACCATTGTGGAACCTCTATACAATATGCAATAATCCAACACAGAGGAAAAAGAAAAAGAACACAGGCAGCTTGTAAGTATGCTGTTTAGGGTTTTATGTTGGTAACGCCACTTAGCGCTCTGTATGAAAATCACTGACTATGCTGTGTGCAGTCGGTGGCTGTTTGGACTCATTGTTGGAATATTCGCTAGTGTAGTGTTGGACAGTTGGATGGGAACAGCACTTAGCGTTGCGCAGTTGGAGGGGAGCCGCCAGCAGTGGTGGATGTTGGGAGAGAGATGCCAGAGTTTTGAGAGCGGACGATCTGGACCTATGTCCGTCAGAAAAAGGAAATTTGTAAGACAGGATGTCATGAACTGATATATAATGACTTTTGAACACTATTAAGGTAAATAAATTGTTTGTTCTCTATCAAAAACTTTCATTTGCTAACTATGGCTATCCGTAGTTAATGCCTTCAGTAGTTAGAATCTTTTATTTAGCTGGCAGTATTGGCGCTCGCTGTATTGCAGTAGTTCGAGTAACGAAGATTTTTGTGAGGTAAGTGATTCATGAAAGGAATAGGTTATTGTTAGTCAGGGCCATTCTTTTGTAGGGATTATTGAGTCAGACTGCGTAGCGCTAAATATTGTGTGTCAGTTTAGTGATGAACAGAATAAGTAAAGAGAAAACTGTTTGAATGCGTTGAGTTTTACTCAGCTGTCTTTATATCAAATCACGTAGAAGTTTACTAACACAGTAATTTATAATTTTTCTGAGGGGACGTTTCAAGCTGTAACATCGAAACATTGCTTCTAATTTTTTTGTCGGGCCCGCTGCATGGAATGTGTATTAATATGACATTTTGTAATGAATAATTCCAGGTAAGTTGCAAATGGTTTAATTATTAATCCTCCTTCTTTACTACAAGTTTGTTTCGTGCATAGGTACCCCCTCTTTGTGGATCTTAGGGAGTCCGTAGAGTCTTGGTGGTACAGGTTCTTGAGGTGACAATTTCTTGGCGTCCCGCTCTGGTAGATCTGCGGCCTTGAGTAAAGCCCTGGTCTTGTTTCCGCCTTATTCGTGGGGTCAGCTTTGATCTTCCTATAGGAGTCGTCATCTAACAGGCGCTGCATCTTCTCAATGTAGTCCTTACGGGTAAGAGCAACAAGACTGTACCACGAAGACTCTATGGGCTCCCTAAGGTCCACAAAGAGGGGTACCCATGCGCCCGATTGTCAGCAACATTAGGGCACCAACTTACTTGCTGTCAAAATATCTGGCTGAATTACTTAGGCCCTATGTAGGTAAATGCACTCACCATATCCGTAATTCCGTGGATTTCTTGAAACGACAACTTCAGACTGAAAGACACTGATATCCTAGTGAGCTTCGACGTGGTTTCACTATTCACTATTCACGAGAGACAGTCGAGCTTATTGGGAAGAAATTTGACGAGAATACCACCGAACTCTTTAGGCATGTCTTGACGTCAACGTATTTTCTGTTTAATGAGGAATACTGTGAGCAAATGGCTGGAGTCGCAATGGGCAGCTCACTCTCGCCTGTGGTCGCGAATCTGTACATGGAGTACTTAGAGGACGAAGCCTTGGCGTCATCCAATTGGAAACCTACTTGTTTCTTCCGTTATGTCGATGACACGTTCGTCATCTGGCCCCATGGTAGGGACAAGCTCCTGGATTTCCTTACACATCTAAATTCCATACATCCAAACATAAGATTCACTATGGAGACCGAAGCAGAGGGAAGATTACCATTCCTGGACGTCATGGCCAAGGGAAGAGCTGACGGTACCCTGAGCAACGGTGTGTACAGGAAGAAAACGCACACTGACCTGTACCTGCATGCAGACACTAGTACACAGGGCGCGCAGCATCTCAGACGCAGAGAATCTGCCCCAGGAATTGGAACACCTCAAAACCGTGTTTCGAAAAAACGGGTACTCGGAATGGCAGATTAGACGCGCTCTCCATCCCACCCCCACAGCACAACCTGTGGAGACGGATGAAGTCACGGAAGAAGAGGTAGTCGCTGCCTTTATTCCGTACAATGGCGCACTATCGGGGAAAATTGGCCGTATACTAAAGAAACACGGAGTTAAAACCGTCTTTTGCCCACCCAATAAAACACGGGTATTACTGGGAACTGTGAAAGATGACCTCGGTTTGAGGAAGGCCGGCATATACCAAATTCCCTGCGAGTGTGGGAAGACTTATATCAGACAAACAGTACGCACCATCGAAGATCGTTGCCGAGAACATCAAAGGCACACTCGACTGAAATATCCAAATAAGTCGGCGGTAGCAGAACACTGTTTGTCCGAGAAACACGAGATGGATTAAGAGCGTACCAAGATCCTGGCTCAGACCACTAAATATTGGGACAGCGTTATAAGGGAGGCGGACGTAGCAAGCATATCGACGCTACAACAGATTCCGACGCCCACGTCTTCGCGACCGCCAACGGTCGGGCGCGGACGGCGAAGAGAGCGGCCCGCGGGGAGAGGGGATTTAAATTGGCTACCCGCCTTCAGGTGCTCAGTTCGTCAGCGCACCTGACGATGGCGACATGTCTGATCGCCGAAATATTGGGCCCGTTGGACACTATGAACCAGCAGTATACCCGAGGACTGTTCGAGTAATTCCGTCAAAGTCACCAAAGAAATTGTGAGAACATTAGAACGGAGTAGGTAGTGCCTTGAATGAAGGATATAAAATTAACATCAATATAAGTGCCTGAGCTTACTCGTACGAGCTCAAGTGATGCTGAAGGAATTAGGTCAGGAAATGAGACGCAAAAGGAGTTTTCCTATTTCGATAGCAAAATAACAGATGATGGTGACAGAAGTGAGGATATAAAACGCACACTGACACAGCTGTTCTGAATGAAACAAGCATGTTCACATAGAATGTAATTTTAAGTTTTAGGAAATCGTTGCTGCAAGTATTTTTGTGTCACATGGCCCCGTATTCTATGTAAGTGAAAGGAGAATGGGAAAGAGTGCAACTAAAAAGAAAATTGATTTGCAGATGTTTTGTTGCAAAAGAATATCGACGATTAGAATAGCTGATCTCACAACTGTTGAAGAGATAATAAGCCGTTAGCTGTGTAACACAACTGGACTAAAAGAGATTAGCATCGTAAGGCGTCAAAGAAGAGTCATTTACTAATGGAGAGAAGAGCGGTGGGGACCAAATTCTGTGTCCAGTATGCAGATTCAAATGGATGCTATTTGCAGTAGTCAGAGATGAAAAGGCTGACTTGGATAAGATTAGCATGAACAGGTGCATCATACGTGTCTTCGGACTGACGACTTAACCTCAGCAACCTCACAAACGTTAATGAGACTTTCTCCAACAATGATATCATGAACTTTACCACTCGTTTGTTTGAAAACTGAAACCTGAAACAAGTCAAATCCTACAGCGTTCCTGCTCTCCAGCTGGAGAGTTAGATCGTCAAAATCCCGTGCTAATTCGAGGAGCCAGACGGTAATGCTCGAGACGTTCTTAATTGGGAAGAAACCCAGCGACCTTGCTGAACAAGTTAGGGTTTCGCAAGCACGAAGACAAGTAGAAGAAACACTTGTTGTGCGCGGGCGTAATGTAAGACAAAGTGGCTAGCCATTGAGTGCAACAAAACTGGGCGAGCAATATCGTCGACGTACCGCTGTGATGTAAGAGTGCCACGGATGTCAGCCCCAATGAAGTCCTACTACAAATTAAATGACCATCCAGATCACCATTCGTGTTGTCGGGCCGTATGGCGGACGAGAGCCAGGTTTGTATCCCATCGCTGACTGGGACGTCTAAAAACTCGTCTTCGCTCGTTTCGAAGAGGGACTTCTCACTGAAGACAGTTCTAGCCCTGTCAATGAGATTTAGGCCAAAGATGTGTCTGGAGACGCCACAGACGGCAGTGGGATCCCAGCCGCTATACGGTCAGACAACCCACGAATGATGATCTATGGTGCCATTTGCATTTAATAACAGGATCCCATTGATGGTCATACGTGTCACCATCACGAACAACAGTATGTCAATGATATTGCCTCTCCGATTTATTAGCCTTCATGGTAAGTTATCCTGGGCTTATATTTCAGTAAGATAATGCCCGTCCGCTTTCTATTGCTTGTCTTTGAGCTTCTCAAACCCTACCTTGGCCGTACCCTTTTTTTTTTTTTGTCATCAGTCTACTGACTGGTTTGATGCGGCCGCCACGAATTCCTTTCCTCTGCTAACCTCTTCATCTCAGAGTAGCACTTGCAAACTACGTCCTCAATTATTTGTTGACGTATTCCAACCTCTGTCTTCCTCTACAGTTTTTGCCCTCTACAGCTCCCTCTAGTTCCATGGAAGTCATTCCCTCATGTCTTAACAGATGTCCTATCATCCTGTCCCTTCTCCTTATCAGTGTTTTCCACATATTCCTTTCCTCTCCGATTCTGCGTAGAACCTCCTCATTCCTTACCTTACCAGTCCACCTAATTTTCAACATTCGTCTATAGCACCACATCTCAAATGCTTCGATTCTCTTCTGTTCCGGTTTTCCCATAGTCCATGTTTCACTACCATACAATGCTGTACTCCAGACGTACATCCTCAGAAATTTTTTCCTCAAATTAAGGCCGGTATTTGATATTAGTAGACTTCTCTTGGCCAGAAATGCCTTTTTTGCCATAGCGTGTCTGCTTTTGATGTCCTCCTTGCTCCGTCCGTCATTGGTTATTTTACTGCCTAGGTAGCAGAATTCCTTAGCTTCATTGACTTCGTGACCATCAATCCTGATGTTAAGTTTCTCGCTGTTCTCATTTCTACAACTTCTCATTACCTTCGTCTTTCCCCGATTTACTCTCAAACCATACTGTGTACTCATTAGACTGTTCATTCCGTTCAGCAGAACATTTAATTCTTCTTCACTTTCAGTCAGGATAGCAATGTCATCAGTGAATCGTATCATTGATATCCTTTCACCTTGTGTTTTAATTCGACTCCTGAACCTTTCTTTTATTTCCATCATTGCTTCCTCGATTTACAGATTGAAGAGTAGGGGCGAAAGGCTACAGCCTTGTCTTACACCCTTCTTAATACGAGCACTTCGTTCTTGATCGTCCACTCTTATTATTCCCTCTTGTTTGTTGTACATATTGTATATGACCCGTCTCTCCCTATAGCTTACCCCTACTTTTTTCAGAATCTCGAACAGCTTGTACCATTTTATATTGTCGAACGCTTTTTCCAGGTCGACAAATCCTATGAAAGTGTCTTGATTTTTGTTTAGCCTTGCTTCCATTATTAGCCATAACGTCAGAATTGCCTCTCTCGTCCCTATACTTTTCCTAAAGCCAAACTGATCGTCACCTAGCGCATTCTCAATTTTCTTTTCCATTCTTCTGTATATTATTCTTGTAAGCAGCTTCGATGCATGAGCTGTTAAGCTGATTGTGCGATAATTCTCGCACTTGTCAGCTCTAGCCGTCTTCGGAATTGTGTGGATGATACTTATCCGAAAGTCAGATGGTATATCGCCAGACTCATATATTCTACACACCAACGTGAATAGTCGTTTTGTTGCCACTTCCCCCAATGATTTTAGAAATTCTGATGGAATGTCATGTATCCCTTCTGCCTTATTTGACCGTAAGTCCTCCACAGCTCTTTTAAATTCCGATTCTAATACTGGATCCCCTATCTCTTCTAAATCGACTCGTGTTTCTTCTTCTATCACATCAGACAAATCTTCACCCTCATAGAGGCTTTCAATGTATTCTTTCCACCTATCTGCTCTCTCCTCTGCATTTAACAGTGGAATTCCCGTTGCACTCTTAATGTTACCACCGTTGCTTTCAATGTCACTAAAGGTTGTTTTGACTTTCCTGTATGCTGAGTCTGTCCTTCCGACAATCATATCTTTTTCGATGTCTTCACATTCTTCCTCAGCCATTTCGTCTTAGCTTCCCTGCACTTCCTATTAATTTCATTCCTCAGCGACTTGTATATCTGTATTCCTGATTTTCCCGGAACATGTTTGTACTTCCTCCTTTCATCAATCAACTGAAGTATTTCTTCTGATACCCATAGTTTCTTCGCAGCTACCTTCTTTGTACCTATGTTTTCCTTCCCAACTTCTGTGATGACCCTTTTTAGAGATGTCCATTCCTCTTCCACTGTACTGCCTACTGCGCTATTCCTTATTGCTGTATCTATAGCGTTAGAGAACTTCAAACGTATCTCGCCATTCCGTAGTACTTCCGTATCAAACTTCTTTGCGTATTGATTCTTCCTGATTAATGTCTTGAACTTCAGCCTACTCTTCATCACTACTATATTGTGATCTGAGTCTATATCTGCTCCTGGGTACGCCTTACAATCCAGTATCTGATTTCGGAATATCTGTCTGACCATGATGTAATCTACACTCCTGGAAATTGAAATAAGAACACCGTGAATTCATTGTCCCAGGAAGGGGAAACTTTATTGACACATTCCTGGGGTCACATACATCACATGATCACACTGACAGAACCACAGGCACATAGACACAGGCAACAGAGCATGCACAATGTCGGCACTAGTACAGTGTGTATCCACCTTTCGCAGCAATGCAGGCTGCTATTCTCCCATGGAGACGATCGTAGAGATGCTGGATGTAGTCCTGTGGAACGGCTTGCCATGCCATTTCCACCTGGCGCCTCAGTTGGACCAGCGTTCGTGCTGGACGTGCAGACCGCGTGAGACGACGCTTCATCCAGTCCCAAACATGCTCAATGGGGGACAGATCCGGAGATCTTGCTGGCCAGGGTAGTTGACTTACACCTTCTAGAGCACGTTGGGTGGCACGGGATACATGCGGGCGTGCATTGTCCTGTTGGAACAGCAAGTTCCCTTGCCGGTCTAGGAATGGTAGAACGATGGGTTCGATGACGGTTTGGATGTACCGTGCACTATTCAGTGTCCCCTCGACGATCACCAGTGGTGTACGGCCAGTGTAGGAGATCGCTCCCCACACCATGATGCCGGGTGTTGGCCCTGTGTGCCTCGGTCGTATGCAGTCCTGATTGTGGCGCTCACCTGCACGGCGCCAAACACGCATACGACCATCATTGGCACCGAGGCAGAAGCGACTCTCATCGCTGAAGACGACACGTCTCCATTCGTCCCTCCATTCACGCCTGTCGCGACACCACTGGAGGCGGGCTGCACGATGTTGGGGCGTGAGCGGACGACGGCCTAACGGTGTGCGGGACCGTAGCCCAGCTTCATGGAGACGGTTGCGAATGGTCCTCGCCGATACCCCAGGAGCAACAGTGTCCCTAATTTGCTGGGAAGTGGCGGTGCGGTCCCCTACGGCACTGCGTAGGATCCTACGGTCTTGGCGTGCATCCGTGCGTCGCTGCGGTCCGGTCCCAGATCGACGGGCACGTGCACCTTCCGCCGACCACTGGCGACAACATCGATGTACTGTGGAGACCTCACGCCCCACGTGTTGAGCAATTCGGCGGTACGTCCACCCAGCCTCCCGCATGCCCACTATACGCCCTCGCTCAAAGTCCGTCAACTGAACATACGGTTCACGTCCACGCTGTCGCGGCATGCTACCAGTGTTAAAGACTGCGATGGAGCTCCGTATGCCACGGCAAACTGGCTGACACTGACGGCGGCGGTGCACAAATGCTGCGCAGCGAGCGCCATTCGACGGCCAACACCGCGGTTCCTGGTGTGTCCGCTGTGCCGTGCGTGTGATCATTGCTTGTACAGCCCTCTCGCAGTGTCCGGAGCAAGTATGGTGGGTCTGACACACCGGTGTCAATGTGTTCTTTTTTCCATTTCCAGGAGTGTAATTGAAATCTTCCCGTATCTCCCGGCCTTTTCCAAGTATACCTCTTCCTCTTGTGATTCTTGAACAGGGTATTCGCTATTACTAGCTGAAACTTGTTACAGAACTCAATTAGTCTTTCTCCTCTTTCATTCCTTGTCCCAAGCTCATATTCTCCTGTAACCTTTTCTTCTACTCCTTCCCCTACAACTGCATTCCAGTCGCCCATGACTATTAGATTTTCGTCCCCCTTTACATACTGCATTACCCTTTCAATATCCTCATACACTTTCTCTATCTGTTCACCTTCAGCTTGCGACGTCGGCATGTATACCTGAAGTATCGTTGTCGGTGTTGGTCTGCTGTCGAGTCTGACTGAACTGTTCACAGTAACACACCCTCTGCCCTACCTTCCTATTCATAACGAATCCTACACCTGTTGTACCATTTTCTGCTGCTGTTGATATTACCCGATACTAATCTGACCAGAAATCCTTGTCTTCCTTCCACTTCACTTCACTGATCCCTACTATATCTACATTGAGCCTTTGCATTTCCCTTTTCAGATTTTCTAGTTTCCCTACCACGTCCAAACTTCTGACATTCCACACTCCGACTCGTAGAACGTTATCCTTTCGTAGATTATTCAATCTTTTTCTCATGGTAACCTCCCCCTTGGCAGTCCCCTACCCTAAGGTCCCGAATCTCTCCCCAACTGAGAACGTCAGGTTTACCACAAGATACACGTGATTCTTTATTATGAGATACAGTCACTCACTGATCAGTCTGGCCTGGCAACGGAAGACAGCAAAACGAAAGCCGAAATTTTAAATTTAGCAGTAGAGAAATCTTTCTCGCAGGAGGATCGTACAAACATACCGCCATTTGAGTCTCGTACAGATTCCCGTATGGAGGACATTGTGATAGACATCCCCGGGGTTGTGAATCATCTGAATAGGTTGAAAAACAAATAAATCGCCAAGTCCTGATGGGATTCCAGTTCGGTTTTACAGAGAGTACTCTACTACATTGGCTCCTTACTTAGCTTGCATTTATCGCGAATCTCTTGCCCAACGTAAAGTCCCGAGCGCCTGGAAAAAAAGGGTAGGTGACGCCTGTATATAAGAAGGTTAGAAGGACGGATCCTCAAATTTACAGACCAATGTCCTTAACATCGGTTTATTGCAGGATTCTCGAACATATTCTCAGTTCGAATATAATGAATTTCCTTGAGACAGAGAAGTTGCTGTCCATGCATCAGCACGGCTTTAGAAAGCATCGCTCCTGCGAGACGCAACTCGCCCTTTTTTCACATGATATCTTGCGAACCGTGGATGAAGGGTATCAGACGGATGCCATATTCATTGCCTTCCTGAAAGCGTTTGACTCGGTGCCCCACTGCAGACTCCTAACTAAGGTACGAGCATATGGGATTGGTTCCCAGATATGTGAGTGGCTCGAAGAATTCTTAAGTAATAGAACCCAGTATGTTGTCTTCGATGGTGAGTGTTCATCGGAGGTGAGGGCATCATCTGGAGTACCCCAGGGAAGTGTGGAAGGTCCGCTGTTGTTTTCTATCTACATAAATGATCTTTTGGATAGGGTGGATAGCAATGTGCTGCTGTTTGTTGATGATGCTGTGGTGTACGAGAAGGTGTCCTGTCCAAGTTAGGCAGTTCCTCAGGCTCTTCCGATCACAGCAATCGAAAGCCTTCTTAAACTCTATGAAATGCCCATGGACTTTTCCAAATCTTCTCGGGTAGCTGTGACAGTACATAGATGTTGTCCACAGCCGAAAGTCCCCTTCTGAAATCACCCTCAGATCCACCAATCACTTTTTCTGCCCCTCGACAACGCGGCCCTATTGTCCAGATCTAAGGAAGAGCTGATGTGGATGAGCTACAGCGAGGAGATGGCAGCATGATGAGCAGGACTCATGCCTGTTCAAGACATCCTCTACAGCCTTTGGTAGTCGGAAACCGATCTTACAAAAGGGTTCTTAATTTTAAATGTCTAGAGGTAATCTCTACATAGAACGCATGGACTGGGGAAGAAATTAAAGCGAAAGGCCAAGTCGCAAACCAATCGTATTCGAGTCTCAGTCTTTTAAATCAGGCAGTCTCAAGGAATTTCAAACTACAGCGGTAAAAAACACAGACCCAACCTTTAGGAATATGTTATTGCAAAACCTGGAGTATACGGAAAAAGAGACTTCAATAATCTTGATCTGTAGTCTGATCACTGAGGTCTGGAGGATCCGACATAATTGTGACCTGAATCATGTCTACAACAGACCAAATGTTTAGGCGTGATGAGACGGAAACGGCTTATATGGGCAGGTCATGTTGCTCGGTTGGGTAAACATCGACGACTTTTGTAATTCGTAAATTTTCCTTCCCGCAGAAGGAGACCACTAGCTAGAGAGATGGAATCCATGAGGACAGCAAATAGAATCCAGTGGAACAGGCGTAATTACAAGCAGTTCTCCGGGTTGGATCGTGGAAAGTAACAATACAAAATCTATTTCAGTAGCTAATTGTGTCTCAAAGACTGTTCGCAGATTTGAGATTTTTTGTAGATACCTTGAGAAAGACAATTAAGAAATCCAACGAATAGTAACAGAATGCATAGGTATAAGCCCCACAAATCTCTTTTAAGCAATTTTTATATTATCAATGTACAGGCAGAAGTTTATTTGCAGGCACAGTCGTACAAATTATAACATCTATATGAGAGTGTGCACTATGGAGCTGACATATTTATCTGAAACAGTCGTATCTGTTAAAGTTGCAGAACAGTAAATCGTGTCTCCAGGACAATTCAGCAATGCGCTGTCGAGCACACAAATAACGCAGAAGCCATGATGTTCGCAAACTTGCATGCCTGTAGCAATATTTATACCGTTTTCAGTTGCTGTGATTGCGCTCATCTTTCCTTCTGAACGTTGACACGGCACAGCTATTTCATTTAAAAATCGTATCTACCGGGTGCAGAATTCCCTTTTGATGGCTCACCTCGATGCAGACTGCTTTTATTTCGCGTTCTCTTTTGCGTTCTGTCGCTCTGGGATATGTGTCCCCATATATTGACACACCGCGGGACAAAGCTGTGTGCGAGGCGTCGCGCTCCCGTTACTCGCCTCTGCAAAAATTCCCACCCCGGTCGCCGTTTGTGACACTTTGCTGCCGCGTCACCGGCAGCGCCGCACACGCGCGCGCGACAGCGAAAAACAGAAAAATTGATACTGGCTCCATGTCTGCAGAAAGTCGTTGCATTGAAATATGATTCCGATTTCTTTACGCTCTATCTGGCGTTATACGTACTGAACGCACACGTGATGAACTGTTTTACATAACGGATGCTTACTAATAATATCTTGAGGAATAATATCAACACAAACAAGCGTGGTTCATATGTCAAAAGAAGCAATTTTAAAAATATTTCTGCAGGCTACTGACACGTGCTTGGTCGAGCAAATACATCGCATGCTTCTAACCTTAGTTAAAGTGTACACAATCTCTCTAATTAAGTTTATTTCATTGTCATGTTGAACATAAAGTGCAATTTGTAAGATATACAACGTCACAATTATCAGAGGTTTACGAATATTCGTGTAATGTCGAACGGTATTATTGGTTTCGAAGACGCCAAAAATTTAAATAGCTTACATTATATATCTGGCATTACACTGATTATATTCCATAGAACCCCAAAGGCCGGCCGCGGTGGTCTAGCGGTTCTAGGCGCTCAGTCCGGAACCGTGCGACTGCTACGGTCGCTGGTTCGAATCCTGCCTCGGGCATGGATGTGTGTGATGTCGTTAGGTTTAAGTAGTTCTAAGGTCTAGGGGACTGATGACCACAGATGTTAAGTCCCATAGTGCTCAGAGCCATTTGAACCATTTGAACCCCAAAGCCGCTGATTGGTTAGAAAGTCTATAGGCTTACATATTTTGTGGATATAAGGTGCTTTATTGAAGCACCGACTTTACCTGAGCGTTCAATCTAAAATGTCGTAAAATGCAAATAATGCGTTTAAACTGATATAAAAAAGCCAAAGTATTTCGGTAGTATGAAAGTGGAAGTCATACCCCGTTGTGGACACCCTCCACAACGGCTCCACTGCATACGCACTCTGGGTGGCGGCGCCTGTCACGGTGACAGGCCATTGGCCTTTTACTCCTAGATTACAGCACTTACTTATCAGCACTCACTTGATTTGAAATGTGGTTGTTACAGGTCGTGGTTGTAATCATTTTGATAAGTACTACGAGGACTATTCGCAAAATAAGGGCCGATCGGTCGCAAAATGGAAATCACTGTGAAAATCGAAAATGTTTTATTTGCAACAGTTAGCTACACCTTCCAGCTACTTCTCTACATGGTTGCCGTCTGATTTAGACATTTGTCGTAGCGTTGTACCAACCTTTCAATACCCTCGTCATAGAAGGCTGCCACCTATGCTTCCTGCCAATTCTCTGTGCTTGTCTACAGATAGTTGTCTGTGCCAGGACATTTTCTTCATAGCCAGCGGTACATGTGAGCAGTGATAAAACTCAGGGAGAGTCAATTACGGGCTCTATTGTGGGTGATCAAACACTTCCCATCGGAAACGCTGCAGGAGCATCTTCATTGCCCCTGCGGATTGGGACCGAGAATTGTCACGCAGAAGGAAAGCATGACGGTTACGTTATGTGGGCTGCGTGACATCAGGCGAAATCTCACAGCAGGCCCTCATACTTTGCGGGAGACACTACTGTTCTAAGCATCTTTACGTGCTCACTGTGCACTCAGAACTGAAAAGAGCGACGTGACATGATCGACGGGCATACTAGAGGCACTGCCCAATGCATCTGTGCAAAACTTCATGAGATTTTTACTGTGGTTTCCATTTCGCATCCCATCGGACCGTACTTCTCGAATAGCCCTCGTACATGATCTTGGTTTCCATTTCGCACCTCATCGGACCTTACTTCCCGAATAGCCCTCGTACTAGATCTTATGTATTTATGTATGTATGTATTAGTGTATGTATCTTCCGTATTATGGAGGACAAAGCGAATTTGATATTTTTGTTAAGAGTTTTTCTTTTCATGTACGTTTTTGTACTTGTCTTAACTTTTTTATAACTACTATTGCGACGTTAATACATAATAATATACGTTCTTTAAATTTGTTATTGCGCATACTACCGCGCCAAATGTCAGTTATTACTGGCGCAGACAGGCACACACAGACAGTTACAACCATACTTCCCTTTTATTTTTTTATTTTTTGTCAGCGACCTTTTTCAAACAGTAACGAGCATACTGCCGACAATGTACTTATGTACACAGTTCTTAAAAAGCATGGTACATTCTTACTGTACTATCAGTTTTTCATGTTTCAATTCCTTTCTAAGTAATATTGCTTTAAAAGTGGTTAATTTCTTCACTTTTACTGAAAGTAAATTTTCCACTTGTCTCCATAGGTTCGGAACTGCACTTAGTAATTTTGTTGATATGATCAACGGGGTACTTAAGTATGATACTGTAGTGCCTGTGTTTGTAAGGAACATGATGCAATGTTCCTTCGGACATGCATGCATTACAATAAGTATACAAGTGCAGGTTAATGACACATGGACGACGACATATGAAAGTTCGGGTCTGTCCTAGAGTGTGCATGCATAGCCGAAATGGTTAGGGCGACCGCTCACGACAAGGGAGATACCCGGGTTTGAGTGCTGGTCCGCCACACATCTTCAATGTCGTCATTCCATTCTACAGTTGGAGGTTGACCGTATTCACAACTGCGGATACATTTCCTGTAGTGTATTTAAAGCCTGGCACTTTAATGAGAATGGTACAGGATTTTAATATTTTAATCGCTCGAACATCCTCTAAATAATGTATATCTTAAGGATTGTTAACTGTTCACTTTAACTGATAGACATTTTCCGTTTATCTACATAGCTCCAAAATAGACTTACTAATGATGATTTGGTGGCCTACACGTACATCAAGAATGAGTTTCTACTAAGGTTGGTACCTTTCAATATTTAACCTCTTTATTTTGTTATTTTGAACCAACATACTTTTTAAAGATCGTTAAATTCGCTTTACGGCAAAGATAATTGTATGTTTATTGTTATTTTTGCAGATGTGGTTGTCTGGCAACTCACACAAGAAATAAACAAAATTTTATTTGCTGTGGTTGTCTAGCAACTAACACAAGAAATAAACAAAATTTTATTTGCTGTATTACTGCGATTTAGTCAATTAAAAATAAATTTATAAACTATCATTTTATGTGCAGAATGAAGTAAGACATTATCTCATTT
Source organism: Schistocerca cancellata (assembly GCF_023864275.1). Lineage (NCBI taxonomy): Eukaryota > Metazoa > Arthropoda > Insecta > Orthoptera > Acrididae > Schistocerca > Schistocerca cancellata. The sequence goes on from NC_064627.1 coordinate 720,155,006, forward strand.
GCTGTGTCGTACTTGTGATACAGAACCAGATTTTATGCCACAATTCCCTACGTTGCATTAAACAATGAGAAAATTTTTAAGTGTTTGATCGTGGCCTAGTGTCCGCATTCGGAAACACTCCGCAGAGTATGCATGCCACGTTAGATTCTGAGGAATCTAGTAGCATCATTCGTGAACGGCGCATCTGAACAAGACTTCGGCGACCCAGCTACAGCGTAACAGTGGGTTAACTTAAGCTTCTTTCCTGTAGCGTATGATTAGACACCCATTTATTGACGACATTGAAGAGATCAAATACAATGGTCTGCGTCTTGCACACACGCTTGTGTATCAGTATCATGATATTATCTTTATCAAATGAACATTTTATCCAAAGAGCAGTCAAGTGATGCTACATATAGAGTATTTCACAATTCAAGCTACGCACTTCCAGCGGTTGAAATTTGGTAGAGCAAGTTTTGCGAGAACTCATGCACGGAAAAGTCGTCCAACGACGCGACAGAGCGTCAAAGTTATAGGCGCCAGCGCCTGTAAATGTACGTATATACAGGGTGATTCCTTGATAATGATGTAATTTACAAGGATGATGGAGAAGGATAAATGTATCACTCTGCGGGAAGGGTCCCTGGTTAGGAAACGAAAACCCTTCTGATATCTCTGACAGTGAAAAACATGTGTCATTACCGTTGTTGCTAAGATTGCAGGGTAGGCAACTTTCGGAGGTGGTAGTATGGATGAAAAAAAAATGTCTAGTAAACATGGGCTCTAAAATGCAATGCATATCTTCAGGGATGTTGTAACGCCAGAAATGCATATCCTCCTATTTCCATCTATTATACTATAAATTTGTTTTCCTTGTTTTTGTGACCTGAATATATAACATTTCCGTGTCTTCGTATATTGTAATTGTTTTACTATTTGTATATCTATATTTATGCATTTATGTCGATGTACAATTGGTTTGTTTCGTAAATATTATTTGTATTTTTACGCTGGGTCTTGCCTAGGGAAAACTGCTATCGAACGATTACATCGATAGGTCGTGTGAAGAATCAAAGTGTGTAGGATCTTTGGTAGTGTTAACTCTGCCGCGTGGAGCGCGGGCTGAGAGAGAGAGTCTGGCTGGAGTAGCGAGTGGAGCAGGTGTGTTGTGTGAAGCTCCCGCGAGTTGCCGCGCTTTCGGGGTTTGGCAGCATGTAATTGCGCTCGACTTGCGATGATAGTTTCTGACATGGTGTCGCGGACGGGAAGCATTAGCTGGCGCACATCAAGAGCCCGTTTCGTCTGGTGACCGTGTCGAGAATAAGGCGCGCCAACATCCAGCTTCTGCAACAGCGACGGCCGACCATGAGTGACTGTCGCCACCTCCTCGATCGATGGCTTCAAACCTTCAATCAACCAACAAGGAAGACTGGAAGCACGTAAAGTTTTAGGACAGTACGGCAGACCTCAGCTTTTAAAACTTTTAAAATTGTTGCATCACAAAATTACAGCTACTTAGCATGAACCTTTGTTGCGCATTGTCACAATTGCATTACCAAGCAGGGTCCCTTCCTTTTCCGGAATGAACCCGAGTGTCGTTGAAATTCAAACGCCAGCATCGTTCCACTTCACTACTTTAATTTCAAAGTTCAGTTAAAGTATTCTTAGCTGACTACAATATTTAGATTACACAAGCACAAATTATGAGTGCGAGTTTTGTTATCGTATTTTAGTTACCTGTGACTGCAGCTCAGCTTGGTATGTACTAAATTTTACTATTGTTAATTGTTCAGAATCATTTAATTCAAGTTTAAAGTTAAATCTCTTATTTCTAAATTGCGTAGATTCAAGTAGCTTTTTGAAATGATTGTTGAGGGAGTCCAAGACTAACCGTATTTTACTGAATTTCGATGTGCTTCAGAAAGAAAGCTCACTATTAACTTCAGTCACTAAATTAACTTTCGATTTTCCGGTTTTATTAATTCTTTTGCTAAATTAAGTCAGGGTGTAGCTAAATTTATTACTTCTGACAAACTTTCAGTTTTCACACTACACGTGTCAACCTTCAGTTGCCACGCTTCTGATGCTAATTATATGTGTAATAACCTTTCTTTTTCAGTTACTATAGTAATTGTCCTTAGGACTGGCGACCGTAATTTCCCCCAAATCTCAAATATCTAATTACCGCTAGTTAATTCTTAATGTAACGGCTGCACATTTACTTTCTTTATTAACTTTACCCCTTTTCAAAATTAATTTCCACCAGTTTCATTTGCATTTTTCCTTTCATTTAGATGTAACCCTTTCCTCCCTCTTTACCGACAGATTAACTTCGGTGACGATTGCTTTTCCCAAATTTCCATTAGGTACACGCGGTCATTAAGGTCGATAAGTGAGGGGGAGGTTACAATGTGAGCACTTCTTCAATAGAGGTGACGTGTTTCACACTAACGAAGATGGACAAGTGCTCATAGCTCCCTTGGGACGTATTTTAGACCCCGTGTTTACTACACAGTTTTGTTGGATTGGTCTATACTACCGCCACTGAAAGCACATTCTCAGCAACAACAATACAGGTACATGTACTCCACAGTCAGAGGTGGTATCAGAATGATTATCGCTTGTAACTTTTGACTCGTTCGTTTCCGAACCAGGGACTCTCACCTCACGTTGTTATATTTTTCCATCATCCTTGAATGTCTGTAATATCATCACCCATTCACCGTGTATACATATAAAGGCGCCGCAGCCTATGATTTTAACGCTCTGTAATGTTGTTGCATGACGTTTCCGGACGTGGTATCCCGTGTAAAACTTGATCTACTAAGCCCCTAGACGTGCTTGTGGCCAAAGTTCGCCACAGAAATATTGCAGTCCAAAGATTATACCGTATACAAACAACGTCAACCGAAATAATACCTCACTGTTCCGAAAGCTGTATGTGCTATGCGTGGACTAATGAACCGGTTTTATTCCCAGCTGCACATATTATACACGGCCTATGAGACTCGATCGTGGAAACAATTAAGTTTGAGAAACTCGTGATAATTATTTTGGAATGGAATAGTTATGCTGGTTAATGATCTACTCAGCTACAAAATTAAGAAGGCAGAATTTACAGAATGCTTACTAACCATTTTAGCAAGAGAAATCAGTGCAGGTATTTACAATCCCAACGGAATGATTTCATATAAGCAATTTTCGCTTCCGCAAACCGATTTTCTCCCTCGCAACAAAGTGTAGATCTTCACAGTATCTGTCCGCTATCTCAGATGGAAGTAGACTCTTCATTCGTTCATAACGTGCACACACTAATGTATCCCTGTCGTAATGGGAAGCAAGTCCTTCTTCTCTGATAACTGGATTCTGGCTCCCCCTACAACCTCAGCTGCACCTCAACTGAACAGTACTGCCGCACGAAACCAATAATGCTATATATGACTTACTTCCACAAGGCACAGAACTGATTTACCGAGTCATTTATATATATGTTTGAATTCTATTGCTCTTCCATGTCTGCCTATTGGTATAACTTTACGTTGCTAGTTTGTTGGGAATTCTATTTCTGTACCTGTGCCGTCGGTGTGCTGAACTACTTGTAAATTCTCAAAAGATCAAAACTTTTTATGAGCAGCGTACGTTGTGTTTTCAGGGATACAGACATCATTTGTTAAAGCGTTACATGGAACTCGCTATCAACTGGGCACAAGTGGATATGAAATGAGTAAAAAGAAAATGTTACCAGCAGATACATGATGTTCATTTACAGTAATCCTGAGGCTTGTCTGAAAAATAAATCTTCAGCTATCAATTTCTTCTAATGCAGCTGTTTCGAAGCAGCTGCGTTCTTCTAAACGAGAGAAGTATATGTATCGTGCTTTAAATGTAAAATTCCAACAATTTCATACCGCTCGAACACTGCATTTCTTTAACACTGTTTCAATCATTGTGACAATTAAATCTGTAATAAATACGGTAGAATATCGGATGAGGGACTGCTAAAGGCAGAATACAGTGGTGGAAATTCATTTTTATGTGTTTAGTATTGCACGCATTTTTCCCGTGCAGTATACAACAAAGCAAAACAAAATACATTCTCATTTTATCATTTTACCAATTTGAAGGAACAAGACGGCCTTAGGGGTAGAAGCCGATATAAAGGCACATACGAATAACATAACGTTTTCAGTAAATAGATCACAACTATCACCCAGTATTTAGGTATTTAGTCGAACCTCCACTGTTCTAGTTAAATGCAAAAATCTTCTTAGGCATTGACTTCATAAGGGAAATGATCTCCTCCTGAGATTGACGTCCATTTCATTCGAATTGCAGTTTTCAGCTCGGACAGTCTCAGTCATAGCGATAAACACGTCGTGCTACGACTCGCCTCACATTCTCCACGGGATTTAAATCCAAACTTCTCGATAACCAAACAGAAGTAAAATTCCTTTATCTTGAAACCACAACATTGTGTTGACAGACTTGTGATTCCCTGCGTTATGTAGTTGGAATAGTAAATTATCAACGGCAAACTCTTCATATATACGAACCGATTCAATTTCCAGTATTTCTGTATAATGATCGGACCTCATTTTGGGGTGCAGCCATGCTATGTTGGACATGCCTTTAGCACAAAATGCTGTCCATATCATAATGCTGTCACCGCCATAGTTTCAACTCATCCGAACGTGTTCTTTTGCACGGAAATCATGCCAATAATACTGAAAACCATCTGGCCCATCCAAATTAAACTACTTCTTCTGTTGAAAGTTACTTTGTTCCATTCTACGGTCTACGACAAACGTTCTTCCGCAAACTTCAGTCGAGCCTCCTAACATGCATTGTTTAAAGGTAGAATGCCGGATTCGCGTCTTGAGCCAGGATTGGTCTAACACGTCTGGAAGTGACTGATAACTGCAAGTCAGACACTATTTCGGACTAGCACAAGCGGGTGACGTTTGCTTTACGTAGAATCCAACGAGTATCTGATAGTGATAATTTTCGTGTTCTGCCATACTTGCCGTTTTTCCCATACTGTACAAGCAATCTGACAAAATCACCGATAACACAACGTGAGGGCTATAATTTCTTGGTAGTCAGATGACTAGTCAGGCCCATTTCGTTGTAAGGCTTAAACACGTGATTGCTCGTCACCCGACAGTGACTTTCGACGCATCATTATCATAATAACCGGCGTACGACGTTAGGAGACGCACCTAGGAACTATAACTGCAGCGAACTGTTGACATTCACCACAGTGCGCGTCATCCAGCGGACCTGTCTTTGTACCAAATTCCAGTCCTTCCTACCCGAAAGTCCGTCTTTTTGCAGTTTTTAGGGACTCTGCGTAATTCTAATGGTAAAAAGAGAATGTATTTTGTTAGGCTTTGCTGTAAACCGTACGGGAAAAATGTGTGCAGTACCAAATACGTAAATAAACATGTTTTTTTTTTCACGGAAGACCACGTGCCTTTATACTAACTTACTCTATATGTATAAAAACAGTTCCATGCTGGCACGTATGAGAAGAATGTGTCTATGAAAACGTGTCAGAAAATGGTTTGAGGATAAAAACATCGAAACAGATTTTCTCTCGATCTTGGTCCGGTACTGAATCAGAGTCCGCCTTTTTGGCTCACTGTCTCCTCTAGATGCAATCTTCTGTTTTGACACTGTTCAAATCCTTTATCTTCAGGTCTATGTGGAGGATATCTGCTTTAGTCCTGTCTTGTGCTTGGTCACGGTTGAGACCCGCTGCCCTACTCAGGGCACATATTCGTTGAAAGCATCGATGATGGCTGTTAATCAGTTGAAATCGATTTGCAAAAGCCAGTAAATAAAACATGATTTTGCGACTGGTTGCTGTTTATTTGGTAATTTTACTTTAGCAATGTCTTTTGCTTGATTATGGTGGAGACACGCTGTCTTGAGGTCTATATTCAGAGTATCTAGCCAACGTTGCCTCGGTCTCCCCTCTGTTCGTTTACCACCGAAGTTCAACGGAAACCCATGCTCTCCTTCTGTTTCTTAATTGGTTAGAAGTACGTGTCCACCGCAGATGACTATCCCTCGTCTTCTCACCGATAATCATCATTATAAGGTGTCAGGCCAAATGTCCACCGAAACATTTTGGTTTTCATTACAGCAGTCTTTGCCTTGCTTAATTGATTGTTGGAAAACATTCCGCACCGGTCAAGCTAAATGGGTGGATTACAGAGCGCTATACAGGATAGCTTAATTAATGTTTGAAAACCCCGGAAGTGACGTAGGTGATACTGAGACATGTGGCTGCTAAGGTCGGGAAGGACCTCAAAAGTGCTGACAAAGGATGATGTACCTTCCACACGGGAAATATGTGGTCGCGAGTGCATGGCGGAATAATTCCACTGTGTCTTCGTCGAAATGATTCTCCAATAGTTTCAAGAAGTGCTCTAACGGTACCCTCGTGAAGAGGAATGTAAGCCAAACTGACAATAATATCATTTTTGTCAAGACGCCACTCCTTGAGTGTCGTAACAAACTTCGTGGAATTCTTGATGTGGTGGGGACATTTACCCACGAGAGGCTTAAGCAGTTGCACCAGGTGTTTGGCTATACCATAGTTAGGAGAATTGATCGTGTCTACTATCGGGCGTAGTAGTACCTCCCTCTTGGGGAGGCCGTAAAACCATGGTGGAACCAGAGCTCTGCAGTAAAAACTTTTTATCAGGTCCTGCTTCAGACCTGAGTTGTTGAGAAGACCGATGGTCTTTCTAGTCACAGCTGTTGTAGGGTCCTTCTCCATTTGTTTGTAGGCCTCGTCCTGCAGCTGCGAATTAATCTTGTCCCAGGGAAAGGAAACCTGGAAACGATCACCAGCGTTTCTCTCTTTCAGATTCGACATCAGCCCGCAACGGCCCTTAGGGACTCGTGTGGCAAAATCCACGTGGCGTGACCCCCGATCGAAGGAAGGAAAAATTGTCGTGGCATTCTAAAGAAGCAAACTTGTCGTGTTGGGGGCCACGATATGGAGGAGGAGCCGAAACGAGATGGTCGCTCCGGCGAGATGCAGGGTGTGGCAGATGACGGTCCAAGGGAGGTTTCCCCGACGACTGCAGCGTCTAACCCCCCACCACCGACGAAGACGACGAGCGAGAGTGATGCTCGCGGCCGCCGGATGGACGTGGAAACTTCCGCGAACGGACGGCGCCGCGCCCGCACACTCTCAAGACGGAGACGACGTATCGAGCTGCCGATCCCCCTGACAAAGGAGGAAATTGCCGCCGCCATCGCTAGGCTGACCCCCGACGAGAGTTGCATCTACATGCAACGCTTGGCCGTGGGCACCTAAGCGGGCAGGGAGGACGTACTTTGGAGACTCCGGTCTGTGGTACCTGTGGGTCGCGACAGGCAAGTGCATGTCGCAGTCGCCACGACAGCTGCCGCGCCTGCTGTCGCACCAGCCGTGCCGGCTACAGAAGCCGCCACGCCCTCGCCAACGTCCAGGCTGGCAACACCCGACGAGCCTGCAGAGATCGAGCAAACCTCGCAGAAGCGCCCAGCCGCGGCCGTAGAGAACACTAGATCCTGCGTGTGGTAGAACCGGCGATGAGGGCAGTGGAAACAAGAGAATACCCTAGGGCAGTGTTCCTCGACGTCTCCCGAACGTTTGACTCGGTGTGGCACGACGGTCCCGAGTTTAAACTTTTTGAACAAGGGGGACCGCCGTCCAACATGACACTACTGCGGTCGTACCTGTCTGAACGAACCTTGCACGTGAGTGCTGACGATGGTACGTCCACAGACCGGCAGATACGTGCAGGAGCGACGCAGGGCTTTGTCATCGGCCCCTCTCTGTACTCCCTGTACACTGCCGACGTCCCGAAAGTGGCAGCAGTCGAACTGGCGCTGTACACGGATGATACGGCCCTGTTCACTCTTAGCATGAACGCCCAAGTGCTGAGAAACTGCCTCCAACGCAGGTGCGACGCCTTGGGCTCACGGGCAACTAAATGGCGGCTGAAATTAAACTCCACGACGAGCCAGGCAGTTGTCTTCACACGAAGACTTCTGCCGCCAGGGCTTCCGCCAGTCGAAATCCTGGGAGAACCTATCCCGTGGAGTGGGACAGCGAAATAGGTAAGGGTTACCCTAGACCACAGGCTCACCTGGTAGCATAACATCCGTAATGTGAAAGGAAGAGCAATAGGGCGCCGTCGCACGTATCCGCTGCTAAACCCGCAGTCGTCATTGCCACCGCAACACGGCATCACGCTTTACCTAACATTGGTCCGCTCACTGTTAGAGTATGTGGGCGTGGTCTGGGGGAAAGCCGCAGATGCTCACATTGTGACTCTGCAGCGGGTACAGAACCGCGCCCTGCAGACTGCTATGCATCTTCCGAGGCGCTTCTCGAGCCGCCAACTCCACGAGGTCACCGGGATCCTGCCTCTCCGAGACAGGTTTCACGCCATCGCCAAGAAGTTCCACGAGAAAGCGGGACACTCCCGCAACCGGTTCATCCGTGGACAGGACCAACCACCTCACCACAGGCCAACCACGCGTTGGCCTGACCTGCTGGGGGATTAAGTTTTACTAATCCCCCATCAGAGTGTGTCTTTCTCTTTTTCAGGCTACACCAGCAAGGACAAATCAGCAAGCGTGGTAAGATTTCTCTCTCTCTCTCTCTCTCTCTCTCTCTCTCTCTCTCTCTCTCTCTCTCTCTCTCCCACAGGAAGCGCAGGAATGACAAATTTTGTCCTAACTGCACCATCTCGAGACAAGGATAGGCTCGTCTTTTTAGCGTCAGCGTCAGAATCAGACACTTCGCCTGAAGATGGCAGGTAAGAAACCTGATGAAACGTTTCTGGAAAACAAAACATTGACTCGGCTGTCTACTTGAGAAGATTTTATCATCGCTGGGACATTATTTCAAAACAGGATGTGTTTACATTCTACAGTAAAAAAAAAGTATTACGAAGGAATTGTCCAAATGGGACGGAAATCGGTAAATGTGATGTACATGTAGAGACAAACAAATGATTACCATTTCAGAAAAAACTGGCGATTTATTCAAAAGGAAGAGCTTCACAAATTGAACAAATAAATTACGTGTTCGTCCACGTCTACCTTACGAAAGTAGCTGTTCCGCTGGTATTGATTGACGGAGTTGTTGGGTCTCCTGCAGAGGCATAACGTGCCATATTCTGTCCAACTGGTGCGTTAGATCGTAAAGATTCCGGTCTATATACAATACCCCAAACGTTCTCAACTAGGAATTGAACCAGTGACTTCGCTGGCAGGGTTTTGCAGGCACGAAGACCAGACGTAAAAACTCTCGCCGTGTGCGGGAGGGCATTAACTTGCTGAATTATTAGCCCATGATGGCTTGCCGTGAAGGGCAACAGAACGGAGCGTATAATATCGCTGTGATGTATGACAACCACACTGATCCTGCTATAAATGGAATGGCACCCCAGACCTTCACTCGTGGTTATCTGGTCGTATGGAGGGCGATAGTCACGTTGGTATACCAACTTTGTCTGGGGCGCGTCCAGATGTATCTTCGGTGGTCATATGGACTCGGTTCGAAGCGAGACTAATCACTGGAGACAGTTCTTCTCCAGTCAGTGATATTTAACGCCGAGTAACTGTATGGAAATGGCCATAACTGGACTCTGACTTGTTCAATTTGTGAGGCTCTATTGAATAAACCATCAAATTTTTCGGAAACTGTTATCATTTGTTTGTCTGTAAATGAACATCACATCTACCGATTTCCGCACCTTTCGGATAATTCCTCTGTGGTGCGTTGTGCTTTTTTTTCCCTTAGAGTGTACAACTAAAGAGAAAGAGGCAGAACTGGGAAAAAACTGGTCAAACAATTTGAACGGCATTGAAAAAGAAACCTTTAGCGAACTTAAATTAATCATGGATGACGCAACAAACTACGTTGTCAGCTTGGGGGTGCGCAGTTTATTGAAGCCAATAAATTGATGTGCGGTGGTCACACTCAATTACTGGGCCGACGCAGCTCTGGGACAGCAGCTGCACCGGCGGGCGCGGTGTAATCGCACTGCTGACCGCCGCATCCACAACTATTTACTGCCGACGGCGAAAATATCTGCCGGTTAAATGGGTTACTCGGCCGCTACAAATCCAATGGGACCAACTCGGTCAGCAAGTTCACCCGACGTGGCTAAACTTATTTCACTTCGTTTTGGGGGCGCTCCAGATACATCGCGAAATTCGCAAACAATGCGGTTTGGACACAAAAGCAATAGCCATAGTTTCGGCATCGAAACAAATTTAATTTGAATGTTAATACTGGCGGATCTTGCAGAGTATTTCCAGAGTTGCAGAAATCGGCATCTTTAGTTATCGTTGAACACTTTTTCCTATGTCCCTTAATATTCTTTGAAATAACTGTTGCCGGCCGGAGTGGCCGAGCGGTTCTAGGCACTGCAGTCTGGAACCGCGCGACCGCTACGGTCGCAGGTTCGAATCCTGCCTCGGGCATGGATGTGTGTGATGTCCTTAGGTTAGTTAGGTTTAAGTAGTTCTAAGTTCGGGGTGACTGATGACCTCAGAACTTATGTCCCATAGTGCTCAGAGCCATTTGAAATAACTTTTATTTGCACTACAGTCGGCGATAACGAAAAATTCTCTTAAAATAGCACCGAACGGAGTTGAGGGAATCTGCAACGTGGAGGAGTCGATTTCCATTCTTTGCACCGTTAAGGAAGTTTCCGTTGTGAGAGAAGACGATCGACATTGCTAAGCCTCGTGAGAAAAACAGAGGGAGATTTAGCATCGACGTTTAAAACAAGTGTTATCACACTGGAGAAGTGGATGTTAGCAATGGAATGGTCAGACGTGTTGTGTTCAAAGTAACCTGATTTGGCTTTTGCCGCAGTGTTAGTCGACTTCGGAAAAAGTCCGTACGAAACATTTTAGCTGCCGACACGAACTGGAAGGAACTGAAATATAATTGTGAAATTTGAAGTTTTGCGCACGCTATCCCTGCTTGAAACTGCCTAGCGTGCTGCACTTTATACTGCCACAACGCTACGTGCCGCCCTCTTCCCACACTGTTGCGAGAGCTGACGCACCGATTGAAAACGATCGAAAGATAAATAATGTTACAGAAATACAACTTACGCTTCATTTTTAAGCTTCTTTCCAAACTGTATGAATTATACGCACACAAACACGAAATTTTCAACGCATATATCTTAATTTTATGTATTCCAATAACTGAAAAAATATGAAATGTTGACACAATGTTCCAGACATAGACTGTTTGTGCTCCATTAAAATAATTTAAGAATGACGACTGACAGCTCTGTCAGGCTTAGAATGACCTCTACGCTTTAGCAGAAAGCTGCGCCATAGAACTGAGACCCTCCTGTTAAGTGCTCTGCTTAGTTTATTAGTTTCTGATAGGTGGGAGAGAAAAAATGTATGGCACTGATTGTAACTTAATAACTGTCATGGTGGTAGACTGAAAACTGTAGATATCTCTCCTTAATAATTTTCCGTGTTAATGTTCTGTGAAAACCATATCACTGACGGAAAATTTCTCTGATTTAAGAGAAGTCAACATCAGACACTTTCAGGCTTTTAACTACTCGAAAGACGGCAGGTGAAAATTAGTGCCACACATGGACTCGGATCCAGATTTCCTGCAAAAGCGAGCAGTCGCATTGGCCACCTCGGCTATGCTGGCGCGCTTCTCATCCGAACCAAATTCCCATGCTGCCGTACGCAAGTAGGGTCCCTATCCATTTCTCGTCCTGCTAGCAGCCCACACTGATTCCCACAGGAGTTCGTATATGCTGTACACTCGAAATGAAATAATCGTAAGACCCGTTGCTCTCGTAGACATGAAGATAGACACACACGTACCACAAATGCATAGTGCCTGTACTGTATGAGATGTCCAATAGAACAGACACGACACATATAAAGGATGTAACAAATATTTCGACTGGTGACTGAGGATGGTGTATTGAAAAACATAATGTAAGTATTTACGTCATATGTAGACTAATAATTACAGCCAAAACAAGTCGTATGTTTTTAGGTTGGTTAGTATCTCCAAGTACATGTGACAAGAGCAAGCCATTAATGCTTAAATTCCACAGGACTGCACATCAGGTGTTGAAGTGTCACTGCATGGACGCAGAACGGTTAGTCTATAGCGACAGGTATCGTTCACGTACAAGATCCGGTTATTAGCTAACAGTGGGGTATACAAAATCACCTGTTCTGATTGTGACAAATTTTACATTGGTCAGTCAGGCAGAGACATATCAACTAGGCTGGCTGAACGTGAACGCAGCTGGAGGTTGCAGAATTCAGACTCTGCGTTTGCTGAGCATGTACTGAGTGAGGGTCACAACTACCAGCCAGTGTCCCATGTACTTCACTTAGCAAACAAAGGCCATAGACTCAACGTGCTGGAAGCCCTGGAAATTAACAAACATCTTGCTCACAGTCCAGATCTCATCCTAAATGACCAGACACAACTCAACACTTCCCCTCTCCTAAACTTCATATAATCATCTTTGTTGTTCATTACTTCCCACACTCTCTCTTCATACATATTCCCATTTTCCTGTATTCATTAAGTTGTTTCATTTGCTGCAGTTGTCTTTGTATTCCACATAGGCTGTAGTGTCAATAGTTAAGGGTTTCCTTTTAACTTGTTTTTGTATTACTGTCCATGTTTAACTCCCCTTGTAGTCGTCTCATCAAATACTGTTCATAATTTACTTAGCTCATTTATTTAATGAAAATTGGTTCCCAGCCTCTGCTTTGATTATAATGTTAATGTTAAAATGCAGTACCACCACACTCCCAAACTGTAGGTTCCCTCAAACACCTCCATTTTCCTGCATTTATTAATTTCTGTTTATCTTATTGATATTGCTTAAGTTCCTTATGTATTCTGTATTTACATTGACAACTGTCTCTTCTTTTTTAATTGGTTTTGTATCACTCTCCATGTTTCATACCTCTTAGTGCAGCCTTGTCTAGTACTAATTTTATCTTATTTTATTAGTTTTGTTTATTAATAGAAACTGTTATGTAGGTACACTATTCCTATTTTGTGTTAAAGGATTTCCTGTCAACTCCATTGTTATATATGTACTGTTCAGTTTTACTGTTTCATTGCAAAGATGTAACTTACTGTACGTTTCTACTTCAATCTAGATGTGTTACTTCTCTTCCAATGTTGTCTGCTAACATTTAACTTCTTTGGTGATAATACTCAGTAAATGTCTGAAGGTTGACTTGTAAGCCGAAAACCGGTTAGAAATAAAAGTAATATTGTAGAACAAAAGCAATCTGGTTCCTTTCATTTATTATTATTATCACAGTATTTGTTATTTGTGTACACTTGTTCTAGTTGGGATTCCCAATCATTAAAAAAATCTTTAAGCCAGTACTCTTACAAGTTTTTATTGCACCATTGCAATACCGGCCTTAGCCCATTATCGTTCACATGACTTAAAGCAATAATATCAGCACTTTATAATGGCCTAAGGCCGAAATTGCAATGGTGCAATAAAAACTTGTAACAGTCTCTGGAGTAAAGATGATGTCCATTTTATTTGTCTGTCTTTTCCATCATTTACTGCTACATTAAAAGGTCTACGATGTTCTTACTTCGTTATTGGAAACATTTGGTGGTACACCATACTTATTCAGCTTAGCATGCCATCGGCATTTCGTCGTTAAATACACCTGTTCCCGTCGGGTCACCGAAGTTAAAGTCGGGCGTGGCTGGAACTTGGATGGGTGGCTGTGCGGATACGCCACACGCTGCTAGCAGATGGCGTAAAAGGCCATTGTGTTGGATTGAGGGCATGGTTAATGGTTATCCGTCCGTCGTATGGGGACATTAAGCTCGGATGTCTCCTTAGTGCTACCGAGAGGAACAGTTGTGTGCCGGTACTGGGTTTTGTCCTCTTCTTTCTTCATCATATAAACAGTGGCGGCTCGTGAGTATACATTCTAGGTGTCCACAAATTTTTTGATTCAGATAAATTTGAGATTGTGAATTTAATAGCATCTTCTGTATAGCAGTTACGCTTATCAACAAGTTTGTACAACTCCAGCCACTGCCAACAATAATAACAGTAATATTAATAATAATAATAAATAATAAGACCCATAACTCTTACGATAAGATAAAGAATTGTTACTGCGGAATTTTATTCCGTTGTACATAATTAAGTACAGTTTAGGACAACAACGAAATAATATGTAAGCTTTCGGAACTCTCCATTTCGCACTATTGTATAAGCGGAAGTTTTCGTGCTTTTCCATTTTTACGGACTGATGCACAAGATCCGTAACAGTCCTATTAGTTCACGAATTTAATCAGATATTCTTACTCTGCACCCACACATCTTGTGAGATCTGTACACTTCTTTGTTGGATGTTCGCTTGTACTCATCCTTTTTTGATTTCGCCATTCTCTCAGTCAAAGGATCTGCTCTCGGATGCCTTAGTTTTTTTGCCATTAACTTTTCCTGGTAATTTACTTTTCTGTTCCCAGAATGAGATTTTCACTCTGCAGCAGAGTGTGCACTGATATGAAACTTCGTGGCAGATTTAAGTTCTACGTCAGACCTAGACTAGAGCCCCGGACCTTAGCCTTTCGTGGAGAGGTGCTCTACCAATTGAGATACCCAAGCACGATTCACGACCTGTGCTCACACCTTTACTATTCTCTTAGCATTTAAAATAGGTTCAGTGTTCGCGCTGCACACGAAAGCCGAAACCATACAGTAAACAATCAACTCGAAACACAAACTGCCGTTTGTGGAAATGATTAAACTCAAATAGTAGTGTCTACCAATATAATCACTTGACCAGAATACAAATTAGGCGCTGAGATCCATAAGAGCCTAAACACATACTGCCATCGATCCCACATTTCATTGAATATCAGATGAACCAGTGATACAACTTTTTCTAAATTTTCATGTGTACGATGTGGGCTTATAGCACAGATAAACTTGACTCACCATATTATTGACAGATTTCGGAAGCATGGACACAATCGACAGTTATACGCTTTAGGCTCTGATGATTTTTCAGCGTCTCAAATGGATTACTGTGTGATAAAATTCGTAACTTAATATTCTATAACTCATTCAGAGCAACAAAATAAGTCTATTGTCAGTACAATTTTAGCATGTACTGACGTCCGATATCGAAATAGACGACAGAGGGATAGAGAAACAATTAAAATCGCTCAAAAGAGGAAAGGCCGCTGGACCCGATGGGATACCAGTTCTATTTTACACAGAGTACGCGAAGGAACTTGCCCCCCTTCTTGCAGCGGTGTACCGTTGGTCTCTAGAAGAGCGTAGCGTTACAAAGGATTGGAAAAGGGCACAGGTCATCCCCGTTTTCAAGAAGGGACGTCGAACAGATGTGCAGAACTATAGACCTACATCTCTATCGTCGATCAGTTGTAGAATTTTGGAACACGTATTATGTTAGAGTATAATGACTTTTCTGGAGACCAGAAATCTACTCTGTAGGAATCAGCATGGGTTTCGAAAAAGACGGTCGTGTGAAACCCAGCTCGCGCTATGCGTCCACGAGACTCAGAGGGCCATAGACACGGGTTCACAGGTAGATGCCACGTTTCTTGACTTCCGCAAGGCGTTCGATACAGTTCCCCACAGTCGTTTAATGAACGAAGTAAGAGCATATGGACTATCAGACGAATTGTGTGATTGGAATGAGGAGTTCCTAGATAACAGGACGCAGCATGTCATTCTCAATGGAGAGAAGTCTTCCGAAGTAAGAGTGATTTCAGGTGCGCCGCAGGGGAGTGTCATAGGACCGTTGCTATTCACAATATACATAAGTGACCTGGTGGATGACATCGGAAGTTCACTGAGGGTTTTTGCAGATGATGCTGTGGTGTATCGAGTGGTTGTAACAATGGAAAATTGTACTGAAATGCAGGAGGATCTGCAGCAAATTGACGCATGGTGTAGGGAATGGCAATTGAATCTCATTGTAGACAAATGTAATGTGCTGCGAATACATAGAAAGATAGATCCCTTATAATTTAGCTACAAAATAGCAGGTCAGCAACTGGAGGCAGTTAATTCCATAAATTATCTGGGAGTATGCATTAGGAGTGATTTAAAATGGAATGATCGTATAAAGTTGATCGTCGGTAAAGCAGATGCCAGACAGATTCATTGGAAGAATTCTAAGGAAATGCAATCTGAAAACAATGGAAGAAAGTTGTAGTAAAGAAGGTTATAGTACGCTTGTTCGCCCACTGCTTGAATAATGCTCAACAGTGTGGGATCCGTACCAGATAGGGTTGATAGAAGAGATAGAGAAGATCCAACGGAGAGCAGCGCGCTTCGTTACAGGATTTAGTAATCGCGAAAGCGTTACGGAGATGATAGATAAACTCCAGTGGAAGACTCTGCAGGAGAGACGCTCAGTAGCTCGGTACGGGCTTTTGTTAAAGTTTCGAGAACATACCTTCACCGAAGAGTCAAGCAGTTTACTGCTCCCTCCTACGTATATCTCGCGAAGAGACCATGAGGATAAAATTAGAGAGATTAGAGCCCACACAGAAGCATACCGACAATCCTTCTTTCCATGAACAATACGAGACTGGAATAGAAGGGAGAACCGATAGAGGTACTCAGGGTACCCTCCGCCACACACCGTCAGGTGGATTGCGGAGTATGGATGTAGATGTAGATGTAATGTTACTGTATAATGAGAGAATTAGCAGGTCTGAGGAGTGTGCTGTTGTCTATCAAGATTAACGCCGAGCAAACGGGAATAAAAGTCTGCCACAGTGTGCTACCACCTGCTGTCACTGGTGTGTACTTCTAGTTGGGTGGCAAGGACTTGCTGTGCACATCGTGAACCGTGCACGTTCGTTGCCAAATCCGTATGTACTTGTCCTGTAAGACAATTACGTCACATGAGTTTCGCATGCGCAAAATCTGCTTAAAACTTTCACAACTGAAGCTGTGCTCGCGACCGTGTTTCCACATTTCACAGACTTCAGGGGAGCAGTAGCACGGTAGATTTAAGTACAGTATCTTTCCGACTGCAGCATCTATGTTACGTTTAACAGCATTCGAAGAAAAATAACCGACATATCCACAAGGTGTCGAAAGTTAAGGTGTTCATATGCTCGTGTGCTCTTACACAGCAGCCGCGACTGAATATAACGCAAACATGTCACCACACTATACACACACACATCCATTGCGGTCATCTACTCGTATGGGATGCGCTTAACGCGCAACTCTCATACTTCACGATGTGCGAGAAGGACAGAATAAACCTTTACCATTAGGCGGATGAATCTACCGCTCGTGTCACCCAGACAAGCGTGCAACAATTTTTATTTGGAAGTCATAACAAATGCACAAGTATGATACAAAATCGTCATGTTTGTAATTTGCCTCCCTAAAAGCGTGAGTTATACTCACGGAATGGCTCATCGCTATGTCATGGAAGTAAAAAAGTGTGAATGTATAACCGACGAAGAAGAAGTTTCGATTTGAGGGCGTTGCTGTAGCGTATATGCAACGTAGGGCGACTAGGATGCTGCTATATAATCACAGATGTATAGACAAGTGATCCGCAAGGCACTCGTGTCTTTACGACGTATGTGAAGTAAATATGGAAACATGAACAATAGCGAAGCTATAGAAAATGCGCCCAAACAAAATAAACATAGTGTTATTCTTTTCCTTGTCTAAAGACAAACACTGGTAGGCATCCATCAGAGAATGGTTCACCATGTCTGTCGGAAATCACTGCTGTGGGGTGGTACTGC
Source organism: Schistocerca cancellata (assembly GCF_023864275.1). Lineage (NCBI taxonomy): Eukaryota > Metazoa > Arthropoda > Insecta > Orthoptera > Acrididae > Schistocerca > Schistocerca cancellata. The sequence goes on from NC_064627.1 coordinate 720,172,824, forward strand.
TGTTTCATAGTGACGCACACGCCCATATTGCAAACGTCGTAAGACAGAAGTTACGCTAACTCAAGCGGGAGATACTATAGCAGCCCCTCTGCCCCTGCCCCCCCCCCCTTACAATCATGATCTCTCTCCAAGCGATTATCAGGCCTTCGGTCCCTTAAAAAGTGCTTCGAAGGGTCGACGATTTCTGTCGAATGAAGATATGTCGAAAGCAGTTACGGACTTCTTCACGGAGCACGACCCAGTGTTTTACTAAACGGGTATCTCAAACATGGTGCTTCGGTTGGATTATCTACTCAGTACCTCTTCATCTCTGAATAACCACTGCCATCTACACCCTTCTGAATCTGCTTACTGTGTTCATCTCTTGGTCTCCCTCTACAATTTTTCCCTCCACCACTAAATTGGCGATCCATAGATATCTCAGAATGTGTCCTACCAACCGATGTCTTTTCCTAGTGAGATTGTGCCATAAATTTCGTTTCTCCTCATTTCTCTTCAGTACCTCCTCAGTAGTTACGTGATCTACCCATCTAATCTTCAGCATTCTTGAGCACCACATTTCAAAAGCCTTTATACTCTTCTTGTCTACATGGTTTGTCGTCCATATTTCCCTTCCACACAGACCTTTTCAGAAAATACTTCCCATAAATCTGTATTCGATCCCAACAAATTTATTTTCTTCAGAAACGCTTTTCTTGTAATTACCAGAGTACATTTTATATCCTCTATACTTCAACCATGATCATTTGCTCTGTTGCCCAAATAACAAAACTCATCTACTATTTTAATTGTCGTTTCTTAATCTAATTCTCTGAGTATCGCCTGATGTAGTTAGAGTACATTCCGTTATCCTCGTTTTCCGTTTGTTGCTGTTCATCTTATATCCTCCTTTCAAGTCTATGTCCATTCGGTTCAACTGCTCTTCCAAGTTCTTTGCTATCTTTGAAAGAATTACAATGTCGTTGACAAACCTTCTTCTCCCTGTCTCACGTCCTTCTCAACCAATGCTTCTCTTCATGCCCCTCGACTCTTGTAACTGCCGTCTGGTCTCTGTACAAGTAGTAAATAACCTTTCAGTCACTGTATTTTACCCCTGCTACCATAATAATTTCAAAGAGAGTATTCCAGTCAACATTGCGAAAACTTTCCTCTCAGTCCAGAAATGGTGCAAACGTAGTTTGCCGTTGCTTAACCTATCTTCCTAGAGGAGTCCTGAGGTCGGTATTGCGGCGCGTGTTCCTGCATTTCTGCGGAATCAAACTGGTCTTCCACGAGATCGGTTTCTACCAGCTTCTACTCGTACATTCTTCTGTACGTTCCTTACAGTTCGGTAATACTGACCACATGCTTTCTTTGGAATTGGATTTATCACATTTTTCTTGAAGGCTAAAGGTATTTCACCTGTCTTTTACACTTTTCACACGAGATGGAACAGTTTTGTGATAGCTGGATGTCCTCCCAAGGCAATCAGTAGTTCTGACAGAGTGTCATCTACTCCCGGGTCCTTGTTCGGACTCAGGTCTTTCAGCGCCCTATCGAATTCTTACCTTATTATCTTACCTCCCGCCTCACCATTTACGTTCTCTTCCATTACTACGGAACAAGTATCCAAAATAATTTTAATTCTGCCTTACGCATTTATCCACAGCAGACGTTAGAAGCTGGTAGTATTGCGGTTAGCATTACTGACTTCTAATCGTGGTGGCCTGGGCTCGATGCCCGGCCGGATGGGGATTTCTCCACTCAGTGCGTGTGCGTGTGCGTGTGCGTGTGCGTGTGCGTGTGCGTGTTTTGTTGTAACCCTCATTTCATCATCGATGTGCAAGGCGCTGAAGTGGCGTCAAATTAAAAGTCTGGCGCCAGATGGCCGAACTTCCCGGAAGGTACTTCTAGTCAAAAATGGCATACTCACATTTTATTTCATCAAAAACATATGATCGTATATCTACATATTGAAACTACCACAGAAATACAAATTTTAAAAACGGGGGATTAAAGGAACTTGTGCAACTAGCAAACACTATACGAAAATGGGTATTTCGAAAAAATACAGTCTTCACTAAGACAGGCAGCGTGTTAACGTAAGCTAATAGTATTTTCTACCCTCCGATGCGTAAGTACATCGAACTACTCATATGCCATCACTGAAACTAATGGTGGCGGAGAAACCTGTGGAACGAACAGGCGGTTCCTGCGGTCCTGTGAATGGCTAGCCAGAAACAAAGTCCAGAGATTAGCAAAGGTCCTCATAAGCGCGAGTGAAACAGTTTGGTGTCGATCATGTCGTAAACGTAAACGCAGGATAAATCTATCACTCAGCTATCACTGGCAAATGCCGATGGCGGCGACACCTTCCGTGGGAGCGAGCTGCGACAATCATATGATGCCAGAGTATCACTCACGTTTCTACCCAATCAATACTTAGGCTGAGAGGGGATTCTGAATCTATGCTGCATTATAAATAGTAATTATAAGAGTAATAACTTCTTTTTACTTTGCGATATTTTCATCTGCTAACTGCCAGGACAAACTTTTTTTCTTTATCACTCATTATGGGTATAAAAGATGAGAAGTTAACTTTAGACAAATTATAAATGTGCACGTACCGTTCAGCTTAACTTCAGTATTCCCTTTCAGGGGAGTTCCGAACGAGACCAGTAACGAGCCTCTGTACTGAGGCTACTGAGCCATCGCTTAACATCTGTAAGATGTCGTGGTCTCCTGACCTTCATTGCTTACATATTCCGCCCTCACAGTCATATTCCGCACATCAAGACGATTCATTCGAACCCAAACTCGATAAGATAAAGTCAATTTTGTATGAATTCATGTAAACTACACGTAAATAACAAGTGCACACCGGGCTTCAAATACTCGAGGCTGGCGTACACACATTCATTCCAGGCACGACGGTCACAGGAGCTTTTAGTTCCAGAGAGGCAGACCGCACACCGGGAGGTCGGTCCCATCAGAGGACGAGTCAATCTCGACCGCCTGTGGAGCGGACAACGTTAGCCCGAGTAAAAGGAAGAACGACCCCATATTTGGCTTAAAAGCAAATTCTGCTACATTGTGTGGGAGCCCACAGCCTACACATTCTTTACAAATATAGCAAGCAGAGATTTTCACAGGGAGGCAGCAAACGCCAAACGCCGGTGATACAGATTACCGGTAAGGTCACCTTAAACGAAACGTCATTCTTCCGTTTTAGAAGAGCAATGCTGATTGGCAGACGATATTCCTGACGCCTTGAGCTGAAGGAGTAATGGAAGAGTCCGAAAGATATACCCCTTCACGTCTGGCGTGGAGAGGGGCTGTTCCGTTGTCACTCTTGGAGCGAGAACACGCAACGAGAGCGTGTGCACTCGTACGTGTACTCAAAGAGCGAGGAACAAGTCTCTCTTCAGTACTTCACTGGGAGAGCACCTCTGTCGAGAGCGAATCGGAGTGTGACTCTATATTGAGTCCTTGCGATTAAGAGTTGTTCCCTGTGTTGGCCGACACACTTATTGTGTAGTGTGAATGGACAGAGTTATAGTTAAATGCCTGCGAGCGAATTTTTGAATGGCATCACAGTGTACTGGTCATCTGACCGGTGTACGACGCCAATAGTTAGACTAGGGGCGAATAGGAGTCCTTGACTTCATCAAGGCTTAGGGAGAGTTTGATTGGCAGAGGTCAATCCAGATAGAACGAGAGTTATCTTATTTGTCAGCGGCGAGCGGCACAGACAGCAGTCATCGCAGCTTACGGGATTGTGTGCTACAGTTCTTGCGAGCCCCATATTTCCTTGACAACAGTACACTTCACTGAATTGCACACGCGACAGCCTCGATTGTACCTAGCAACATTCGAACAGATAATCATTCAAGTTGAGTAGGCGCGGCCCTCAGCCATTCTCCCAAGTCAATAACAATCTTAAACTTTGTGCAGAAATGTCATTAGCGAATCCTATCCTTAAGAGGTAACTTCACATTCCAAAAAGAACCTGGAAATAACTTGTTCAGTTCATAACTAAAAGTGCCATTGTGATTTCCCAGAATTTTTGCAAATTAAATAATAATTTTCGTTAGTTACATGTTTTTCTTACAGTAGCTAGCACTACTTGAAACACCTCCGTTTAATTCCTTTACTGGATTTTGTGTAATTTACCGAAGCCGCCAAACAGTTAATTATGATTATATGGCCGTGTGCTGAATGGATGAAAGGCTATCGGCTTTTCTGCTGTGGTTTTGGGGGTATTTCAACCGAGTGAAGCTGTTTTGCAACTGAATAGTGGAATGATTGAAAGTTTGTCTATTATTAAGGACCACAAAGGTTGCGATGTACAAACTGTATTGTATTTTCTACTAACACACAAATTCTGAGGCAGTTGCTACCTTCGCCTTACACGTCTAATTATCTAATTACAGTTATATCTTTTCATGCTGATTTTAATTACTTCGTCACACGCAATTCTGATGGTTAACATTCACAACAATCCTCACTGCAATCCATGGTTGTTGCTGGCCGACGCGGTTGGCGCGAAACACATAATCCGACACTTGTCACTTTCGGTGTCATATCACTCGCAAATCGGTATTAGTGAGGGTCAACCCCACGACGATCAGGGGGACGTGCTCACTCGTCATACTCCGGTGAATTTTACCGTTTACAACTCACTCGACCACCATTCTTGCCCGTCACTCCCACACTAATTCTCACTCGACACTTTCCAGTACTACCTCGCACTCAACACTAGGTATCACTGCCTCCTGCAGCACTCGACAATCGACTCCTGTCTACTATCGACCTGGGCGTCGGATACTAGCATCTATGTTCGTGGGATCACGGATCCCTTACATCCAGTACCAAAGTATCCCACTAGTTACATAAGAAATTTTGTGAATTTTTGTGTCATTTCCTTACAGCAGACGAATCCAGAAGACATTTAATGTTGAAAGTTTTTCAGGTATTTCTCTTTAGAACGTTAGGAGCGTCTGTCTGACTTCTGTAGTAGTGTAGGGGTGAAAATTGCATCTTGCAGGAGACACAGGGTAAAGGGTACATCTCCGTTGTGCAGAATGACAGAATAGCACCCACACGCTGACAGAAAATGGTGACCCTGAGATGATTAGTAAAATAGGTAAGCTGCCAGGATAGGTAAAAAAAGGTAAGCTACCAGCATAGGAAAGTGTCAGGATAGTTAGGTACCGCAGGTCGCAGCAGTAGCACTTTGAAGAACTTTCTTTCATGTATTAAATAGCTATTTGCAAAGATTGGGATCAAATAGATACTGGAAGTGAAGAAAGCAGAATTGTAGGGAAAAGGGCTTGTGTTATTGTGTTGGAAAGTTTGGCAATTTTTGCGATTTTTGTGTAGCTGTTAGGGCATAGGATTTTCAGGCGATAGGCACAGACTTAGAGTGACGCAGAGACGCAGTGTGACGCAGCATTATATAAGTTAGAATTAAGAAATAACATTTTCCTCCCTTTTCAAGTGCACAGGTGGAGATTGGAGACTGTAGCAGAGCAGACAGAACATTAGCCGAGAAGTCACTATGTTGTTGTTGTTGTTGTTGTTGGTTCAACCAATTGGTAAGTGGTCGTACAGTTTTGTAGATAGGGTTGTGGTGTGTTGAAAGAATTTCCATGTTAACGAGTGCACAAGCCAAAAGGTTACGTGAGAGAGAGCAAGTAGACGAGATGGGGGAGAATCAACCAGATAGACAGCAAGTAAACGAGCTTATTGAGAATACGACAGAAGGTGAACCTGAGAATAGGACAGACGGTGAAACAGAGAATAGGACAGTCGGTTAGCTGCAGAATCAGCAGGCTCAGTTACACTAGGATGAAATGGAGACAGATCAGACAGATGGGAATCTAAGTGAGGAGAACATCGAATTTCCAGAATATGAAATTCCAGGTAGGGCACATTCTGAGCCAGAAATAAAGAGCCCACGTAGGAAATGGCAAAGATTAAAAGCGAAACGAGCACAGGAAACGCGTTTGTTTGCCGCATATTCGCGGACACAATACGCGTCAATACAGTCAATGAACCGGCAGTTAGCTAAAGTTCAAAGAGAAGTAGATACTGAGGAAGAGGGGGAACATTTAGAATACGTCGAACCAATCGTACACATTCTAAATATGCCCCAACAACAGACACAAAATTTTGCGGAGTTACGAGCGCCACGAAATGGTTCCGTAAGAGACGCAACTGTACCTGCAAACACAAGACATACACAACAGAGAGGGCAGACTGCGGAGTAATTTGCGCCACGTAATGGTTCAATGACAAACGCAACTAGTCCTCGACGCAGACAGCACGGGTTATTGCAGTTATCAAACTTAGAAACGCCACAGCATAGCCCAGAAAACGACGTAACTGACCGAGTAGAAAACAATTGATCTAGAATACATAGCTCAGCAGAAGGTAGTGTTACAGGGCAGGACGCGATCATGGAGATGTTACAAAAAAGGAACGTTAGTATGACGAAACAGAATCAGGATATTAATACTATTAATACACAGGTGACAAAACAGTATCAGGAACTGAAACAGAATAATCAGGCTATTAATACACAGATGACAAAACAGTATCAGGAATTGACAGGATATACAGGCTATTAAGACACAGATCCAACAGGTTAAAATCCGCATGGAAGAAGGGATCGCCAGAACTGATAGTCAGATCACTCAGATAAACAAAGACGCGAAATAATATAGAGAAGGAATTCAGGTACTAACACAAGGTCAGCAGGAATTACGCACTGACGTGGACAAGGTCCAATTGGACACCGTAAACGTTGACAAAAAAGTGAAACGTTTTACGAAAAAAGCCACTCGGACAGCAAAATAAATTTCGGAAGAAAAGCAGTTCAAAGCAAGGTCGCAAATGTTGCACTGAAAAAATATGATCAGCGAATCTATAAAATAAAACTTAAAAACAAAGATCAGTTTGAAAAGCTTCGAACAGAGTTAATACAAACTATCGAAGAAAATATCGAGACCGATTACACCTGTAGCGAAACAACTGACACGTCAAGCATTAATTCAGTACACGAACACACGCCGTCTAAGAAAGTTCAAGTGGAACCAAGGCTAGACGTAACACTCACGCAGAAATCGAAACAGAAAACACCGGTTAAAGTAACACATGACATACCACAGGACCAGGCACAGCACCTAGAAAAACGGAAGACATACATTCAGCAGATACCAATCGAAACGCAGGCAACTGAACCAGTAAATCCAATGACACAACATAATTGCAGCACAGGTACTATACCGCGAACGACGAGAGTAGAAACACACGAACAACACTTTTGTTCACCAATGATACGACATGACGCGGATATGAGTAAGGAAACTGAGAATAGTCAGACAGGCAGTAGATTACCAGAGAATAAACACGACGACACTAGAAATGGCAGATTATTTGAGTCCATGAATCATCCACAAACCGGATTTGAGCAGATATGATACAGACCACTTCCTTACAGTTAGAAAATTTCAACATTTCAAGGAAGAAGGCGCTAGCTTACATTCACGCACCTTCATCAATCAGTTTCAAGTAGGCTTACCAAACCACTGGAGCGTAGCTCACAAGCTTGACTTCATTTGCGCACACATGTCAGGGACAGTAGCAGAGGTGATGCAACAGATCGCGGCTACCTGTACGTCTTACCTACAGTTTAGAACAGCATTTCTAGAAAGATATTGGTCTACGGAGGCGCAAAACAAAATTCAATACGAGTTACTTCAGATGACACCATATGAAAACTCATGAGAGAAAAGCGTGGTAAAATTCTTTGATACAATGGACAAAAAGATTCAATGCCTATACAAACCATACAGCAACGGAGAGCTGATACGTCTATGTAGGATGAAATTACCGGTAAAGTGTCAACAGGCGACAGTAGAAAAATGAAAATATTGAAAAATTCAAAGAGGTTTCAAGGGAACTTGAATTTATGTTTAAAGAAGACGATGTGAAAGAAAAAAGAAAGGAAAGGGAACAGCAAAAGGAGAGGACTAGGAACGAATATTCCAATAATAATAATCGTAATCCTAACACCAATAACAGGCAAGGACAGTGGCACAATGGAGACAATTGGCATAGAAACAATAACCAGATTAATTGGTACCGAAATAGGAACGGTAATGGACACTCATATAGTGGCGGATATGGGTTTAGGAATCAAAATGCCAACGGGCAAGGGTACTTTGAAAGAGGTCACGATGTTAGAAACAGCAACGGGCGAAACCAGGGCGCGAATAATTACAGAGGAAATGATGGTCCACAGATACAAGAACAACACAGCAAAGAGAAACCAGACATAGAAGTTAGGTCACCGAATACTGAAAAACGTAAAGATTGAATTGAAAAATGCGGAAGAGGTTAGGCAAACTAACGTCCACCCTATCTTATACTAACCACTGAATAGAAGTTTTATTAATATATCAACAGAACAACACATTAATTAAAAGAAAAAGAGACACAATACACACTAACAATCTCTTGTAGTATCAAGTTCACTACACCATGCACAGAAACAATAAATTGTACACAACAATTAAAAGAATGAAGAGGTGGTAGGACATAATTAGAATAAAAGAAAGAAATCATACATAGACAATAATTTTTACCACTATCAGAAAATTTTTGCATTATATAGAATCAGTCTTTTTGTAAAAAAAAAGAATATGTAAACCAAAAATTGTAAATATTTCTATGTGTCAGAGGGACATCGCCACCAACACCCATCACCAGCTCCCTTAACACCAGATACTTCGAGATAGCGACGGAGAGGGTACAGATATGTTGAGAAAACACTTATGGCAATAACAACAACATGAAGACGAACGCCACACTGGAAATGCAGGTTGCAAGCAGGTTGGACTTCAGGAGGACAACGTGCAGCACAGACATTTCATTTGTCACGACACTGCTACACAATGGAAGAGCGTGGGGGGAATCATAATACGATGAGACGACAATGAAGGTACAAAAAATTACTAAGATCTACAAACTCATCAAGTAACATTTGGAAAGGCAGTCAGATCCTACAAATCCTATATCACTCCTACATCAAAATTCACATATTCCTAGCCCAAGAAGAAAGGCAGAAGAAGAAGAAGAAAGGCAGAAGAAGAAGAAGAAAGGCAGAAGAAGAAGAAGAAAGGCAGAAGAAGAAGAAGAAAGGCAGAAGATGAAGAAAGGCAGAAGATGAAGAAAGGCAGAAGATGAAGAAAGGCAGAAGATGAAGAAAGGCAGAAGATGAAGAAAGGCAGAAGATGAAGAAAGGCAGAAGATGAAGAAAGGCAGAAGATGAAGAAAGGCAGAAGATGAAGAAAGGCAGAAGATGAAGAAAGGCAGAAGATGAAGAAAGGCAGAAGATGAAGAAAGGCAGAAGATGAAGAAAGGCAGAAGATGAAGAAAGGCAGAAGATGAAGAAAGGCAGAAGATGAAGAAAGGCAGAAGATGAAGAAAGGCAGAAGATGAAGAAAGGCAGAAGATGAAGAAAGGCAGAAGATGAAGAAAGGCAGAAGATGAAGAAAGGCAGAAAACAGCAAAACACCTTTCTCTCCTAGCCTACAAAGCAAATTGCTACAAACGTCTTTCCATGAACTTTGAGGCATGGCAACTACCACAACCACCTCTCCAAAAATAAACCTTGAATCGTCAAACAAACACAAGCGAACGGCTAACAGAGTATGAAGTAGTACCAACCAACATTATCTAGAAATAAATTCAGCAAAATGAACAGTATTCTCCCTACCACATCATCAAATCGCCATACCGAACCAGGTGTGAAGTACCAAGACGTCACAGCACAATATTGGGTGACGATCGTCGGTAGTCAACTACAATCATCGAACTGCCATACCGTCCCATGTGTGACAGCAAAATAGTACCAAGACATCGCTGTCTATGTAGTAAACCACAGTCATCATCATCATCGGTTGAAAGTACCACTCCATGATGACAATGTCAACAAGTAAGACCTGGCATCGCATGCTAGAGTGCTTCTTTCATGATTTGTGACACCCATACAAATGAGTCGACGCCTTCCAGTATTTCAGTGGGGATCGTAGAGCACAGAAACTGTCTCAGCACAAAACGAAAAAAACCAATAAAATACAAATGTAGAGTTAAGAAAATGATATATTAGTAAAAATATTTTTTCCTTTTTTTGTAAAAGTATTTTATCATATATGTAAAGCCCATAATGTGATAGAGACCTTAAAATATTATGTAAAGAAAATTAATTAGTATATGTAGATAATCTCAAAAGTCCCTGTAAAGCCAAGTTAGTTTTCTTATATTAAAAAGTTTTTGGTTAATAATAGGTTGAACAAGGATAGAATTAAGAGGAAACGCTTCTTCATTCTAAACAGAAAAGAAAAAGAACAGTGACACATAAAGAAAAAGATAATGCCTGAATAAATAAAACAAAGTAATACAACAGAACTGTTGCATACATTTACGCAAAGCCTAACGAAGGAAACAGATAACCACACCGAAACATTATACACTGCTTTTACAATTTTTCCGATCTCGAAAGTGTACAATTTATGGAAATGAAAAATAAAACAGAGACACGTACTGGCAACAACAAAGAATAACAACCTTTGTAAAGTCTGTATTTGCCTAACAACAAAACATAAATTGTAGAATAAAAAAAATAGAAACAATAGCTATAAAGAAAGCATTAGAAAAAATTGTAAAGAATGGCTGAGAAAAGTTTATTGGAAAATCTAAAAGAACAAGTTTTGCCTGACTTTGTCAATGTTTTCCTCGGAATTGACTAACCTAAGACCAAAATTTTGTCAGAAAGGAGGTATGTAAGACGTCATGGTTCCTGAACTTCATTGCTTACATATTCCGCCCTCAATCATATTCCGCACATCAAGACGCTTCATTCGAACCCAAACTCGATAAGATAAAGTCAATGTTGTATGAATACATGTAAACAACACGTAAATAACAAGTGCACACCGGGCTTCAAATACTCGAGGCTGGCATACACACATGCATTCCAGACACGATGGTCACAGGAGCTTTTAGTTCGAGAGAGGTAGACCACACACCAGGAGGCCAGTCCCTTCTGAGGACGAGTCAACCTTGACCGCCCATGTAGCGGACAGCGTTTGCCCTAGTGAAAGGAAGAACGACCCCATGTTTCGCTTAAAAGCAAATTCCGTTACATTGTGTGCGAGCTCCCAGCCTACACATTCTCTACAAATATAGCACGCAGTTTCAGAGATTTTTACAGGGAGACAGCAAACGCCAAATGCCAATGCTACAGATGTCTGGATTGGTCGCCTTAAACGAAACGTCATTCTCCCGCTTTAGAAGAGCAATGCTGACTGGCAGACGATATTCCTGACGCCTTGAGCTGAAGGAGTAATGGAAGAGACCGAAAGATATACACCTTCACGTCTGGCGTGGAGAGGGGCCGTTCCGTTGTCGCTATTGGAGCGAGGAACAAGTCTCTCTTCAGTACACTAGGAGAGCACCTCTGTAGAGAGCGAATCGGAGTGTGACTCTATATTGAGTCCTTGCGATTAAGCGTTGTTCACTGTATTGCCCGATACACTTATTCTGCGGTGTGAACGGACAGAGTTATAGTTAAACTCCTGGGAGCGAATATTTGAGTATCGTCGCGGTGTACTGGTTATCTGACGGGTGTACCACGCCAATAGTTAGACTAGGGGCGAATAGGAGTCCTTGACTTCATCAAGGCTTAGGGAGAGTTTGATTGGCAAAGGTCAATCCAGATAGAACAAGAGTTATCTTATTTGTCAGCAGCGAGTGGCGCAGACAGCAGAGATCACAGATTACGATATTGTGCACTACAGCTCTTGCAAGCCCCATATTTCCTCGACACCAGTACACTTCACTGTATTTCACACGCGACAGCCTCAATCGTACCTAGCAACATTCTAACGGATAATTATTCAAGTTGAGTAGGCGCGTCTCTCAGCCATTCTCCCAAGTCAACAACAATCTTAAACTTTGTACAGAAATTTCATTAGCGAATCCTATCCTTAAGATGTAACTTCACATTCCGAAACGAACCCGGAAATAACTTGTTCAGTTCATAACTAAAAGTGCCATTGTGATTTCTCAGAATTTTTGCAAAATAAATAATAATTTTCGTTAGTTTCATGTTTTTCTTACACTAGCTAGCACTACTCCAGTACTCAAGTATCCCACTAGTTACGTAAGAAATTTTATGAATTTTTGTGTCATTTCCTTACAGCGGACGAATGCAGAAGACATTTATTGCTGGAAGTTTTTCAGGTATTCCTCTTTAGAAAGTTAGGAGCGTCTGTCTGATTTCTGTAGTAGTGTGGGGGTGGAAATTTCATCTAGAAGGAGCCACAGGGTAAAGTGTACATCTCAGATTAATCCGTTGCGCAGAATGACAGAATAGCAACCACACGCTCACACATCAAGCGATAGCTCTTCATGGTGTGGCTGGCCCATGAAACCCTATCTACGTCGTATCCACGCCTGCATACCATACCGTTGCTGGGTCTCCAATGGAAAAGCTTTTTCGTTATCAACAACTAGGTGACGTCTTTAGGGATTTTCTCAAAGGACTGCGTGTTAGAGATGGATGTGACTGGTTCTAATGTTTTACATCGAGGTCAGAATTATTTTGGACCTGACACATTTCAAGAAAGACTGAACACCAGATTAAACAATTCAGTCTCTGTTTTCTACCTTTTTAGGCAGTAATCGTGGTATTACAGTGGTGTAAACTGATGGCTCAAACAGGGGGGGGGGGACTCCTTCGGCTTCCCCGACCGTGTCGTCAGGATTCGTATCCCCTATGCCTGTACCGTTTATCAGCAGAGCTTCACGAGATCTTGAAGGTGCCGTTTTTCATCCGCTACGATTCACATAGTGCACTACAATCGATACAACACTTGTACCCAGCTCAGAAGATGGCACAGTTGATATATGCTCAAGCGTACTTCCTACAACGGCGGCGGAAGCAGGAGTCATTCTGCTGGGTGCCGGGGCATCTGGGAATTCGGGGAAACGAGCAGGCCGATGTGGTTGCCAACGAAGCTTACTGCGGACATGATGCGTATCAATGCGCTATTCGCTTGCAGTCTTCCATTTATGTGTTACGTCAGAGGTCCATGCAATAGTGGGAGGAGGAATGGTTTACAATGGCGAACAATAAGCTGCATTTGGGGAAGTAAGATATCTCGCTGTGAAGTTCCTCTTTCCGGATGCTCAGGCGGGATGAACTGTGAGAAAGTAATTTGAAGGTGCATGCCTGGTTTCCTGTCTCTATAAATATTCGCATGGTAAGAATACTGTCTGAATTAAACACTGAATGGTTAAACTTTTAAGCTGACGAATTACCGCTGGAGAAACTCAGTGTTCCCATTTTCATTATTTAATTTTGGTTTACCTGTAGCACAATGAAAACACAGTGACACTGCTCCGCCTTGAAGGTGCGTCGCATTTGCTCAGCTACAACTAATTATTGAAATACTGAAATGCATCTCGCGCAAAAAAAAAAGGCAAAACCTACTGGGTTCACAAGAAATCTGAACAAGTAAATATGATAACTCATATTTTGGCATGGACTTGACGTGGACGATGAGTTGGGATAAACTATAACTCCAAATTAAATTCGTTTTCTGATTAGAATCGATCTATAATGAAAATTTATCGCTTTCTTTCCTTCACTAGCTTTAATATACACACAACAAAATGCGGATCTTTACTGGTCAAAAGTAAGCAGTCTCTAACATCAAATGAGATACTTACTAAAAAGGAACTCGTAAAAATGCCATTAAATATTCAACGGGTATTCCTACCGCAAATTTAAATTGAAAATTACGCACGGATATTTATCTTTCCCTTTACTCAAGTTTCTGGCTGTCTGAAGCAAGAATGAGTAACTACAAGCTGATGCAATAAAGTGCAAAATCTGAAATCAATTACCTAAAATTAAACTGTTTTCTATTAATCATCAAAGTAACCACAATAAAATATTCTTCTCGAAATGTTTCAATCTCTCTCCTCATTAATCAATACGTCAACATATTCCACTTCCTCAGAATATAACTACAACTGTACCACTCGTCCGATGCCATAATACTACTCATGAAACACAGCCGACCACTGTCTCTCATCTCACGATTAACAGCGCGCACAGCCTCCCGCGCATTTTGGAAAGCAGAGATGGTCCAAGTAAGCCTCCACGCGACACATCATCTCTGATGACACTGAGCGCTTATAACGAGAGAGGTGGTGCAGTTTCCTCTTCTATTACATTATCAGACAATTCTTCCCCTTCATAGACGCCTTCAGAGTACTCTTTCCATCTATCTCCTCTCTTTTCTGCATTCCACAGTGGAATTCCCATTGCACTCGTAATGTTACCACCCTTGCTTTGAATTTCGCCGAAAGTTATTTTGACTTTTCTATATACCAAGACAGTCTTTCTCGATTTCTTCACTTTTTCATGCAGCCATTTCACGTATTTCCGGAATATTTTTGTACTTCCTTCTTTCATCGATTAACTGAAGTATTTCTTCTGTTACATGAACCTGTTAACTATTTTGAAGTTTTAATTTAGTATCCAATGACAGAATGCACTTCTTTCTACATGTAAAACAAGCTATTATAGCTTCCATTTTCCTCTTGACCCGATTTAACATTTCAAAATCAGAACGCAACTAACGCTACGGTAACGGAATTCCTGTCTCACTACCACGATGCTTCATTGGTGTATACCGAAAGTGACGGCGCTGGTAGTGCACATTGGGTATCCCGACGGAAACGACTAGGGCTTAACAAGCTGGATCCCCACTCCTACTGTTATGACAGCCGAGCTGGTTTCCATTTTGCAAGCCCTACTATTTGCACAGACTACCAATCCAGGCACGATAGCCATAATCTCTAACAGTGTGTCAGCTCTACAACTGATTGGAAACCGTCATAATAGTTATACCAGGACGATAGTTATAGCAGTGATCGACGTTGTGTTTTTGCTGCAGAGGAACTACCGCATCATATTGATTGTGTGGATGAAAGGCAATTCTGGGATACCTAGAAACGAACAAGTAGATATCCCTACAAAGCAAGCATCTCTGCGTGGAGCTAATAAGTATGATAAACTCCCTCTCACAGATTAAACAATCATTCTCAGAGGACGTCTGTCATCGAACTGGCAAGAGGAATGGTCGCAGACAGCCAAAATCAAAGGCAGGCACTACGTACTAACTCTTCCCATGATTTCAAGAGAACATGGTGTCGTATGACAAACATCGAGGAGCTGCACGACAGTTACAGCACGGCAGAAATTTAATTACTGGAACAGCATCAAACACCTTTATCGGCTCAACTTAAGCGCCTCCCCTCTATGTATTTGTGGAAAGGAAGAAGTTCCAGACCATTTTACAATGACCTCGGAACACGTTTCGCATAAACATATTCGCAACTGTCGTTCGATATCTTGTTCATCAGTTCCAAAGCTGTCTCCAGACCTTGTTAGCATCCAACGATACAGCAACGTGTAAACTGTACGCGTTCGTCAACTTGCTCACTGCGCTGCTAATCTAATGCTCCTGGTAATCAGAATTCCAGGGTAAAACTGAACCACAATTAACTGACTAATTTCCCAGGTACTACTCAGTAGGATACGGAACGATCAGCTTATAAATGTATGTCACTATGTATCTCCTATCTATATGTGAAAACTACTCTGTCTATATGTGTGACTGTAACTCCCAAATCTGGTTCCTGTAAACTGTTCTTATATTCTGCTCAGGTGATACTTATAGACCTTCAGAAATACTGAGTTCTCTATCTCCAGCATTTGAAACAGTTCTTACATGACGTACAAAAAAAACATTTTACTGGTAATTTAGATACATAGGCAGTAATATGGATTGAAACGGGAAAATTTCAAATGTGTGCCAACAGCGAATTGTCATTTCCTCTTTTGTGTATCCTGTGTAACGGTTTCGTGGTGTTTACTCGTTTCAGAATGCTGTGGATGTAAAATCTGTATTATGTCAAAATCTGTCCTAACGTATTCTCTGGATTTTCAGAACGAAATTCTAATATAGCATTTCCAATGGCTATATGGCTGTATGGGCACATTCGGAAAGCCAATAAATTAAAAAACAATCCTTCTTTCTACGTAGCCAATTTTCTGTGAAATCGTCCGTTTGTGTTTGTTTACTCTCATTATTGTATAGCTCATCATACTCGAAATGATATCAAAATGATTCAGATCATAACGCTCTTTCAGCAGACTTAACTTCCTTGTACAGTTTAGCTGGTCACTAGGCACCAAAAAGTGTTAACAAAGGACTGCAGAAACGTTTCATAGCACCTAGATAGCGGCCAGTGATATCATCCCTTACGCTGCTACAAAATTTGCCGAAGATAAGTCATGGCAACACACAGCTAGTAGATGCGGTAGTAAAAGGTAAGGATGGAAATGCCTTTGCGGAGAGCATGGGCCTAGCACACGTTTCAAGAACGCCTCCACGCTGCCAGTTTCCAGCCAGCCTTGCAATAAATATACTGTGCCACTTCATTCGATCGCGATCATCGACCGTCGATCGCATTAGATGTCAACACACATCACAATATTGACGCTGCCTTTAACTTCAAAATAATTGTAATAGCTGATACCTGCAGACGTACCAAATGATATTCGCATTGTTGCAGGCTTTTATCCACAAACTAGTCATTACTTCGGATGTGTATTCGCGAATAGTGGCATCCGTGCAGAACTCTGGACATAGAATTACAGAGCAATCGGTAGGCACCGCGTGAGCTTTTCAAATTTCGGTGTACCGAATTTTGCATCCACAAAATGAAACCCTTACATCCAGTGTCCATCACTGATGGAATAATATATGTTACGATAAATTACAGATTATTGACTCTACATACCATTCTGTAATTAACCGAGTTCTGGTTTACGACGTGGCTCGTCTCTTGTCGTTTTCTATACACGGAGTTCTTAGTAGCCCACCCAGTCTGTTTAAATAGCTGTGATATTACACTGCATACCAAGGCACGTTCCACCGTTCGCCCAACGGGCACTTCCCGCATAGCGGAGTAATGTTGTACAGAAGCAAGAATGTTAGTCACCGGCTCAGCGCAGATTCCACACTGCACTGCCCGAGGCCGGCCCTGGAGGAGCGTCTCAGGTCTCCAGTGTGTCCCCCTCTGAAATAATTTCGTACAATACGTGTCTCTCATCTTTAGTCCCGTGCTGAGAATCATGACAAAATTAATGGTCGTGTTATCTGACGGCAAGCGGTTAAGTTTTTTATTTTTCTTGAGCAGTATGGGTATAGTTGATCATTGCGCGTAGGGAAATCATGAACCGGTAAAAACCGGGAACAGATCATGGTTTAATATCCCTTTTTCTCTCCTACGAGCTGCTTTAGAAGCCACAACAAGCGCGTCGGCACATGAAAGTATTTACTGAGAAATTTCGCAAACCAAGTGCAGATGACAAAGTTGTGGCGAACATCAATCTTTTATTAGAATTCTACTGACAGCCGAATGTAAAATAATTTCTTTTAGTACAAGGACGATTAATTTCCTATTTTGCAGAATGCAGACCTACCGTTTACATATTGTGTTTTGTCGTTCGACACACAAAAGTTTTCCAGACATCTGTATTCTACGAAACATAAGTTAATGAAATAATGACAATCAAGGGTGCTCTTGTAACAGATTTCATTGTATTGATTTAAAAAATGACAGACATCCACATAATCTATTTGCTTTAACGTGTTAAATTTTCAGTTTGTACGTGATTATTAGTGGAATGTGGAATTTGATCGAAAAAGTTACACGTTATTCAGTGTGCTGCAAACGAAACTAGTATTAACTGAATTTAACTGAAGGAGTAATTCATTGGAAAAAGGAAGTGTACATTATTACTCCTACCGCTCTGTAGCTACTGTAACATAACCTACACAAAGCAGTAATAATTATTTTTTTCGTACTTTATTCCTATGTATTTTAGTCCGGCAGTCTGCGGAAAGCTCTCAGAAGCAACGACGAAAACAGTACAGTGCGTCCCTGGAGGGATGGTAGATAATCAGTGATTTGACAGCAACGATTATTCGTAGCAGAAAGAGTGGTAAACATGGGCTCTAAAGTGGATACCTTAAGAGTTTTGAGTACTTGTCCATCTTCGCTACTGTGAAACACATCTCTTCTACTTAACAAGTGCACATAGCCCTTAAGGTACACATTTTAGGGCCAATTTTTACTAGACAATTTTATTCTTCTTTGGCCCATATCACCTCTTTCCAAAGTATGGGGAGAAAAGAATTTACAGTATAAAAGATTTTTAGTACAGTACCGAATATGAAGAAGTGCTCATAGAGCTTAAGTTATACACTTCATCATCCCTGTTATATCCCTGAATACTGACCATTATTGCTGGGACACTCTGTATCCATAAACTTAATGTTGTTAAATACGTTCACAGATTACGAACAAGTGTGTGTATGCCACGTGTTTTATAGGATTTCAGATTATGTTAACAGTTAAGATGTACAGGTTTATTGAACACAAAATGAAAAACATTTTTTAAAATGTTATTATTTTTTTAGATCTGCAAATCAATTCCACATAAGGCAGCTTTATTTTGTTAACATGAGCAGCTGGTGTGCTCTAATTGAACTTATTATAATCAGTTTGTTGTGGGTAATTTAATTTTGCGGCACAGTGTCGCCCCAAAATTAAAATAAACAGTCAATGGCGTACTATAATATTCAAGTCAACTGTTGCAAAGAAATAGAATTTTCACTAAATATTAATAATAATTAAATCTCACAACTTATCACTGAAAGTCAAAGTAAGAAAAAATCTTATCTCCAAATTTCTACTGACATAAATAGTGCTGGAATTGGTTGTTGTTGCAACTTAACACTGCTTTTTAGTGCCGCTCACGTGTATAACATTGATTATTTACTAACAAGATGCAGGAAATTTATTGGTTTTCTCTATAATATAAGATCAACACGAAATGTTGGAAATGCTTTTCAGAAACACACATACACAGAGATAGAGAATACGTGTATGTATGAGGGTGGCCATCACAGAAGTTGGGAAGGAAAACATAGGTACAAAGAAGGTAGCTGCGAAGAAACCATGGGTAACAGAAGAAATACTTCAGTTGATTGATGAAAGGAGGAAGTACAAACATGTTCCGGGAAAATCAGGAATACAGAAATACAAGTCGCTGAGGAATGAAATAAATAGGAAGTGCAGGGAAGCTAAGACGAAATGGCTGCAGGAAAAATATGAAGACATCGAAAAAGATATGATTGTCGGAAGGACAGACTCAGCATACAGGAAAGTCAAAACATCATTTGGTGACATTAAAAGCAACGGTGGTAACATTAAGAGTGCAACGGGAATTCCACTGTTAAATGCAGAGGAGAGAGCAGATAGGTGGAAAGAATACATTGAAAGCCTCTATGAGGGTGAAGATTTGTCTGATGTGATAGAAGAAGAAACAGGAGTCGATTTAGAAGAGATAGGGGATCCAGTATTAGATTTGGAATTTAAAAGAGCTTTGGAGGACTTACGGTCAAATAAGGCAGAAGGGATAGATAACATTCCATCAGAATTTCTAAAATCGTTGGGGCAAGTGGTAAGAAAACGACTACTCACGTTGGTGTGTAGAATATATGAGTCTGGCGATATACCATCCGACATTCGGAAAAGCATCATCCACACTATTCCGAAGACGGCAAGAGCTGACAAGTGCGACAATTATCGCACAATCAGCTTAACAGCTCCTGCTTACAAGAATAATATACAGAAGACTGGAAAAGAAAATTGAGAATGCGCTAGGTGACGATCAGTTTGGCTTTAGGAAAAGTAAAGGGACGAGAGAGGCAATTCTGACGTTACGGCTAATAATGGAAGCAAGGCTAAAGAAAAATCAAGACACTTTCATAGGATTTGTCGACCTGGAAAAAGCGCTTGACAATATAAAATGGTGCAAGCTGTTCGAGATTCTAAAAAAAGTAGGGGTAAGCTATAGGGAGAGACGGGTCATATACAATATGTACAACAAACAAGAGGGAATAATAAGAGTGGACGATCAAGAACGAAGTGCTCGTATTAAGAAGGGTGTAAGACAAGGCTGTAGCCTTTCGCCCCTACTCTTCAATCTGTACATCGAGGAAGCAATGATGGAAATAAAAGAAAGGTTCAAAAGTGGCATTAAAATACAAGGTGAAAGGATATCAATGATACGATTCGCTGATGACATTGCTATCCTGATTGAAAGTGAAGAAGAATTAAATGATCTACTGAACGGAATGAACAGTCTAATGAGTACACAGTATGGTTTAAGAGTAAATCGGGGAAAGACGAAGGTAATGAGATGTAGTAGAAATGAGAACAGCGAGAAACTTAACATCAGGATTGATGGTCACGAAGTCAGTGAAGTTAAGGAATTCTGCTACCTAGGCAGTAAAAAAACCAATGTCGGACGGAGCAAGGAGGACATCGAAAGCAGACTCGCTATGGCAAAAAAGGCATTTCTGGCCAAGAGAAGTCTACTAATATCAAATTCCGGCCTTAATGTGAGGAATAAATTTCTGAGGATGTACGTCTGGAGTACAGCATTGTATGGTAGTGAAACATGGACTGTGGGAAAACCGGAACAGAAGAGAATCGAAGCATTTGAGATGTGGTGCTATAGACGAATGTTGAAAATTAGGTGGACTGATAAGGTAAGGAATGAGGAGGTTCTACGCAGAATCGGAGAGGAAAGGAATATGTGGAAAACACTGATAAGGAGAAGGGACCGGATGATGGGACATCTGCTAAGACATGAGGGAATGACTTCCATGGTACTAGAGGGAGATGTAGAGGGCAAAAACTGTAGAGGAAGACAGAGATTTAAATACGTCAAGCAAATAATTGAGGACGTAGGTTGCAAGTGCTACTCTGAGATGAAGAGGTTAGCACAGGAAAAGAATTCGTGGCGGGCCGCATCAGACCAGTCAGTAGACTGATGACCAAAATAAAATGAGGGTGGATGCTACTACTGTTCTCTGTAACGTAGTCCAGAGACCAGGTATGTAGTAACAATGATTGTTAAACGGACAGCCAAAAGAGAAGCTACCGTCTGGCTCATTGGTCAAAAAACGCGAACTTCTGTGGATGCCAGCCAAATGGAGGTGCACCCTGTGATAAAAGCGTGAGTCGGTTTCCTACCAACCATGCTAGGAAAGAGCTTATTAATCCAAAGGGATCATTGATTGGAGCACCTACAAATCATACGATTCTAGGAAGTATGGAAATATATATATATATATATATATATATATATATATATATATATATATATATATATATATATATATATATATATATATTGTGTGTGTGTGAATGTGTGTATATATATACAGGGTGAGTCACCTAACGTTACCGCTGGATATATTTCGTAAACCACATCAAATACTGACGAATCGATTCCACAGACCGAACGTGAGGAGAGGGGCTAGTGTAATCTGTTAATACAAACCATAAAAAAAATGCACGGAAGTATGTTTTTTAACACAAACCTACGATTTTTAAAATGGAACCCCGTTAGTTTTGTTAGCACATCTGAACATATAAACAAATACGTAATCAGTGCCGTTTGTTGCATTGTAAAATGTTAATTACATCCGGAGATACTGTAACCTAAAGTTGACGCTTGAGTACCACTCCTCCGCTGTTCGATCGTGTGTATCGGAGAGCACCGAATTACGTAGGGATCCAAAGGGAACGGTGATGGATCTTAGGAACAGAAGAGACTGGAACAGCACATTACGTCCATTTGCTAACACCTTTTTATCGGTCTTTTTCACTGACGCACATGTACATTACCATGAGGAGAGAGGTAAATGTACACACGTGGTTTCCGTTTTCAATTACAAAGTGGAATAGAGTGTGTCCCACTGTAAACGCCTCGACGTATGTGGTATCAGCATGATGGTGCACCTGCACATTCCGCAATTAACACTAGGCTGACCCTTGACAGGATGTTCGACGGGCGTTTCATAGGACGTGGAGGACGCATAAATTGGCCAGCACGTTCTCCTGATCTTACACCTCTGGACTTCTTTCTGTGGGGTACGTTAAAGGAGAATGTGTACCGTGATGTGCCTATAACCCCAGAGGATATGAAACAAAGTATTGTGGCAGCCTGCGGCGACATTACACCAGATGTACTGCGGCGTGTACGACATTCATTACGCCAGAGATTGCAATTGTGTGCAGCAAATGATGGCCACCACATTGAACATCTATTGACCTGACATGTCGGGACACACTCTATTCCACTCCGTAATTGAAAACAGAAACCACGTGTGTACGTGTACCTCACCCCTCATGGTAATGTACATGTGCGTCAGTGAAAAAGACCGATAAAAATGTGTTAGCATGTGGACTTAATGTGCTGTTCCACTCTCTCTGTACCTAAGATCCATCACCGTTCCCTTTGGATCCCTACGTAATTCGGTGCTCTCCGATACACACGATCGAACAGCGGAGGAGTGGTACTGAAGCGTCAACTTTAGGTTACATTATCTCCGGATGTAATTAACATTTTACAATGCAACAAACGGCACTGATTAGGTATTTGTTTATATGTTCAGATGTGATAACAAAACTAACGGGGTTCCATTTAAAAAATCGTAGGTTTGTGTTAAAATACATACTTCCGTGCATTTTTTATGGTTTGTATTAACAAATTGCACTAGCCCCTCTCCTCACGTTCGGTCTGTGGAATCGATTCGTCAGTATTTGATGTGGTTTACGAAATATATCCAGCGGTAATGTTAGGTGACTCAGCCTGTATATATATATATATATATATATATATATATATATATATATATATATATATGTGTGTGTGTGTGTGTGTGTGTGTGTGTGTGTATGTATGTGTATGTGTGGGTATGTGTGGGAGGGTGGTTGCACGTGGTGAGTCGCGTAACATTTAACGCCCTTTTCTTCTCGAACGGTTTCAAATAACGAAGCGAGGGTTTCGACTATTGAAGTTAGATACATGGTGAGCTATCTTTGGGCACATCACGTGGGAATTAGGAAAACAATTTCAAATGTGTGTACACTTACAACTGAAGTTACGTGAATTTTTCCTTAAACTCTCCCCGTTGCTGCTTACTTTGACAATGCCGAAACATCACTACTCATGGACAAAAAAACTAATGTACTAACGTTGTTAGATTAGGAAAAAATATGTTACCTGACCTGTCTTTGTCCAGACTCGTCTCAATGCTTCTTAAAGATAAAACAATTCCTTGATCAATATTCTCTGCAACGGAGTGTGCGCTGATATGAAACTTTCTGGCAGATTAAAACTGTGTTCCGGACCGAAACTCCAACTCGGTACCTTTTCTCACACCTGTGAGGTGACGTCATGAGTCGCGCTTCGGTAGCTGAGTTGGAAGAGCCCTTCTTCGCAAAAAGCAAAGTTCGAGTATCGGTCTGGCATACAGTTTTAATCTGGCAGAAAGTTTCATATCAGCACACACTCCATTGTAGAAACATCCTCCAGGCTGTGGCTAAGCCATGTAAAAAAAAAAATAGATAAATAAATTAATTAATACATTAAATAAAATAAAATGGTTCAAATGGCTCTGAATACTATTGGACTTAACATCTGAGGTCATCAGTCCTCTAGACTTAGAATTACTTAAACCTAACTAACCTAAGGGCATCACATACTGCCATGCCCGAGGGAGGATTTGAATCTACGATCGTAGCAGGAGCGTGGTTTCCTAGAACCGCTAGGCCACAACGGCCGGCTAAGCCATGTCATTGCAATATCTTTTCTACCAGGAGTGATAATCCTGCAAGTTTCGCAAGTGAACCTTGTGGAATTTGGAGGATAGGAAATGAGATACTAGCTGAGGAAACATTGAGGACGAGTCGTCAATTGTGCTCGGGTATCTCAGCTGGTAGAGCCCCTGCCCGCGAAAGACACAGGTCTCGATTCTCGGTCTGGTATACAATTTTAATGAGCCAGGAAGTTTCAGCTGTCGGACAAATGAGTCTACATATATTACTCCAAATCGTAACTAGCCGGAATACACTTTGAATAAATTAAACATTTTATTCAGAATTACTGACGATAAGTCACCCACAAAATATATATTTTTCTTAAAGAAACATAGTTTTACACTTTACTTACGAGTTTGCTCAAAATCTATGCCATTGATTGCACGGAAATTACTGTTCGATATGTTTGGATGATATGCCGTTGCATGCTGTCGCCATTCGATGGCGCATGTTCTCTGGGATAGTCTGGGCTTCATGATACACTATTTTAGTGCTCACCGTAGAAAGAAATCAAGGTGAGTTAAATCAGGGTATCTGGCTGGCCATTGTACTGCAGCATTCCATCCTTTCAAACGCTCTGCAAACTTTTCATTCCAATATTTGCTTTGCAACATGGGAGCTGGGCAGCTAACTTGTTGGAACCACTTATACTGTCGCTATTCCAGTTGTACTTCTTCTTGAAGATCTTTGTAAGATAATGTTCAAACGTATTTTCATTTAACACTCCTGACAAGAAGTACGGTCCCACAACAGATTGGTTGATCTGGGAGGAGGGGACCAAACAGTGATGTCATCGGTTCCATCTGATTAGGGAAGGAAGTCAGCCGTGCTCTTTTAAAGAAACCAACCGGGCATTTGCCTGAAGCGATTTAGGGAAATCACAGAGAACCTAAATTAGGATGGTTGGAGGCGGGATTCAGCCGTCGTCCTCCCGAATGCGAGTCTAGTGTGCTACACCACCTCACTCGGTCCCACAACCGAATTCTCTATGGTGCGACACCGCACGGTTACGCCCCGTGGACATTTGCGTTGTACCAGACGAAGCCAGCGTGGATATTCAGCTGCCCAGTAGTGCATTACCGTAGTTCGTAAAAGTTACTTAATCGGTAAAGAGCACACGTTGGCGAAACGTATTGTCGTCTCCTAAGCACTGCAAAACAAACCGATAGAATTCTATACGACATTCGAAATCACATCCTCCAAGTGTCTGATGTAATAACAGGTGATAAAGGTGGAATTTACAAGGGTTGGAACTTAAATAGTGGCAACTATTTATTCACAACCGATACAAAAGAGTTACATGTTCGTACCTATTACTGTCCTTCAAAGTAGTTACCGGCGATGTGTAGAACCCGTTGCCAGCAATGTGGAAGGCGTAGTATACCGTTACCAGAGCCGGTTCTGTTGATGGTGCGAATAGAGCGATCTAAAGTCATGGTGATTCCCCTTGCACGACTGTGATGGTGTTACCTTAACGCATTACGTTCCTCCTCGGCAGTCAGTCAACACACAGTATTACTGTTCGTTTTTGGAGCATCACCTGCGACCAGCTTTGCGAAAGAAGTGGCGACACTTTCTGCACAACCCACCCATCATTTTGCACGACAATGCGCGGGCGCGTACACCGCAAGCCGTGGCTGCACTGTTCGGTCGATGGGATTGGGATCATCCACCATACTCCTCGGAATTAGGTCCATGTCACTTTGATTTGATTCCGAAGATGATGGAACCACTTCGCAACATTCGCTTCAGAACTGTTCCAAAGATCCAGCAGGCAGTAGACCGCTCCATTTGCACCATCAACAGAACAGGCTCTGCTAACGGTATACTACGCCTTCCACATGGCTGGCAACGGCTTCCACACAACACTGGTGACTACTTTGAAGGACAGCTACAGATGCAAACATGTAACTCTTTTGTACCGGTTGTGACTAAATAATTGGCACTATTTAAGGTCCAACCCCCGTATATAGATAGAAGATGCGAATGACGCTCGTCTGGCTAATGCTATATTTTTGGCAGTACGTCTTATGTCACAGTGCGGATTCATAAGCATCGTTGCTAGGACAGCTTCTCAGTTTGCTATGTGAGCTGCAGTCTTTCTCCTCGTCCTCTGACGTTGAAGCTGCCTGTTTTGCAGGAATGACCTAATAACTAGTTCAGGTGCCTGAGATGTCCCAGAGCCTGATAGTTTTGCAGTGTGGACAAGTAAACAATCGAAAGGCTATATACAATGCCGCAGCCTGGCACGAGCGTGTTAACAGTGGAGTAGCCGATTCCAGCCGAAGTGCTTTTCAATTTTCGTTAATTTCTCGGATTCGTTTCCGAAGAGACTCAACCTCAAAATTAACAAAGATTACATTACTATAGTTATCTTTTCAAACGCTTTCTGATTCCGTTAAAAAAGTATGTCACTATTTGAAAATTCATACTTGCTTGAGTAACTCGATCGATACAAGACTTAAGACTGTTTATCACATACATAAGTCCCTGCCATTTACTATGCAACTGTTTGCCGAAAATCTCATTTCACTACCTGGAACCGTACACGAAATAAAAGTCGTGTTGCGATTTACGTGACACACACACACACACATTTTGTGTATATAATACCCCGTAGGTGACCGTATAGCGCATAGCGGAGGCTACTGCTTATCTACACTACGTAACAAATCATTGTGCTTGCATGTGACATTATGAACTTCATTTCAGTAAATTAATTATCTACGAAATTTTCGAACTTTCTTTCTTAAAAAATAAGAGAGAACTGATATTCAGTCTTCCTTCTTCTTCTAGCCCACTGCGAGAAGATTGTATTAATCTCGTATCTTAAATTATGTTATGAAATAATAACTAAACCTAGAGATTTTAACTGTTTGTTAGTAGTGTGCATAGTCCTGCATGCATGAGATAATTAAATCATGTATATATCTTTTGGCCTTGCGCCGTAAACGCGCTACTGCTTTTTTCCAATTTCCCACATTGTAAATCGAACACATTGTATGGTAGTGAAACACCGACTGTGGGAAAACCGGAACAGGAGAGAATAGAAACATTTGAGATGATGTGCTACAGGCGAATGTTGAAAATTAGGTGGACTGATAAGGTAAGGTATGAGGAGTTCTGCGCTGAATCGAAGAGGAAGGGCATACGTGAAAAACACTGAAAAGGAGAAGGGTCAGGGTGCTAGCATATCTATTAAAACATCTGGGGTGACTTCTACGGTACTAGAGGCGCTGTAGAGGGGAAAAAACTATAGAGGAAGACAGATATTGGAATATATCCAGGAAATAACGAGGACAAAGGTTGCAAGTGTTACTCTGAGATGCGGTCTGAGGCGCTGCAGTCGTGGACTGTGCGGCTGGTCCCGGCGGAGGTTCGAGTCCTCCCTCGGGCATGGATATGTGTGTTTGTCCTTAGGATAAATTAGGTTAAGTAGTGTGTAAGCTTAGGGACTGATGACCTTAGCAGTTAAGTCCCATAAGATTTCATACACATCTGAACAATTTTTTCTACTCTGAGATGAAGAGTTTCGCAGAGGAGAGGAATCCGTGACGAACCGCATCGAAACAATCAAAAGACTGATGACTCAAAAAAAATGTGTTTGAACATGCAGCTTATGTTTTTGACGAAATCAGATTGAAATTATTGTTATTAGTATTATTATTCAAACAATTTCCTTACATTAACAGTTACATGGTCTTATGCCATCGAGTTTGCTGCATTCCAGCCATGACTTCGGGGTCTGTAGCAAAACTCGCAAGTGTGAAGAAACAATCTCTTGCAGAATCCTCTTACACCACAGTAACGGTGTCAAGCTCGATGCTCTCTCATTTTCATAGCTATATGCTCTATTTTCTTGCTGGAAATATGGTGTGTTATTTCTTCGTTAAAATTTCACTTTGCTATTTAGATCTAAAATCACGAAGATCCGCACTGCAGGGAAAGGATACATTACATGGTCTATCATATTACAGGACAGTTTTATGAATATTCCGTGTATGACATTTTATATTCATTACATTCATACAGGTTGCTTTCTTCTGTTTCATGTAATGAATGCAAATCGCTAATGTACTGCCAAAAACTGTTTGAAGCTGAAGAAAAATAAGGACGCGATTGATAGATAAAAAGAAATTGATGAACGAAGGAACGGATATAAGATTTTTAGAAATTAATGTTAATGATCTACATCGTGTCACAACGTATCAGGTAAGGAAACCTTTCCTTACCTTACTTTGTCTCTACGTATCATAACTGTTGCCAATCAAAATAATTTTTCACGGCCAATTTTTATTCAAAATGTTGTTATTACAATTTTGATAATTATCTGTAGTACTTGCGAAGTGAAGTCGTACAAGTTGTCTGACATTGTATAAGATGTGCGCTAGATGGTGCTGTGCTGCTTCATTGTTTCAACCGATTGATGTCTCCTTGCTGAGAATTTCGTGTTCAGCATTATTATTATTGTGCAGTGTTATTAAACTAAAATATTTAATTTCATTAAAGTAATTTCAGGCAGCTCTGTGTTTGGGTAAAGATAGGAAAGTCTGTAATAATTGAGTCTGAAGCACGTAATGACGTAGTATCACATGCCGAACCTAGCAAATTTCCTGTTATAGCTGTTGAAAATACTGATGCTTCAGCACGCGATAATGGAATTGCAGTCTGAAAATAAATTATTCCATCAATCAGTCGTACGGAAGACCCATTTACAGCATTACATTGAAGTTTCGACTCAATGATAAAAACAAGTTTTGAACACTTGTCATTACGGCAGAACGAAATGTCATCTGTAATATCACCTATGCTAAATGATCTGTGATCTAAGCATAACGAATTATCGTCTAAATAAGACGAAACGTTGTCTAAATTGATAAATTTGTCATTCCAAGGGAATGAATTGAAACTGAAATTCTGAACTGAAAACCGAATACTAGCGCAATCCTGATGCTATCAACAATTAACTAACAGAGTTATATAGAAGAATCTGTTCGGAAGGTAAATACAAAAGTAGATAATTATACTGCTCAACAAGAGTTTAAGATAAGCGAACAGTTCGACGCATAGAGGGAAACCTTCTCAC
This sequence comes from Schistocerca cancellata, assembly GCF_023864275.1. Taxonomy (NCBI): domain Eukaryota; kingdom Metazoa; phylum Arthropoda; class Insecta; order Orthoptera; family Acrididae; genus Schistocerca; species Schistocerca cancellata. The sequence continues at coordinate 720,201,784 of NC_064627.1, forward strand.
AGGACTTTTCAGGTTTTCGCATGACAACAAGGTCAATGACAAATTAGATTCAGCATTACAACTTGACTTACAGCAGTCTGTTACTTGTGTAATTTGAGAGAGGCACTTCAAAATAATCGGTTGGAGAATTAAATCAAAACTATTTTAAGTAAATATTTACCTGAATGGCATGGCAGTGTCACTTCTCACGTTAGTCATATGCAGCAGGAGTTGTCCACTGTCACTCAGATAATACATGACACGCTGTCCTCGGTGACTAGGACGTGTGACGACTGTAACAGTACGGCACCATCTGACCGTATGTGCAAATTTATATCATGATGGTCTGTCACCTAACCATATGTCGTATCGAATTGGGAACTTTCTTCTTTATCGTACGTTTTGCTAGAATAAAGTTTCTTGAAACACCGAGAGTTCCAGATTTTCACACCTGACAAGAAAAGATTCATCCTGTTGCGTGCCACTGCATATAAGAGAAAAGTCAGTCCACTTTCCAGAGACAAACACAGAACACCACATATCCATATTGGATTCTGCTAATTGAAAACATGAATATTCTAAGGTGAAATACACCAATAATAATAATGGTGGTACGGGTCAGTCCACTCCATAGCATACACAGTTCTACCATGACGGCGGATCAAAGTACAGCCGGCGACACTTGTGCTGCGCAGTGCTCAGCATTCTGAGCAAGGTCTGCCGAATTCTAACAAAATAAGAAGAGCTAATAATAGATGACGCTCCGTATATTATAGGGACAGAGTAGATCAATGGAATCAAAGCAATAACAACGAGTGGAATTCCCATACAGGAAAACACAGCCAATGAAATATAAAGGCTCAACACCAGAAAAGTGGTCCAGTACAAAACAATGCTGTTGACACATGCTAGCGATCCCAAAACCCAACATGAATTCTGTACAACGAAAAACTAGTCGAAGTTACAAATTTTTAATTTTAAATCATTCGATGACTAGTGTCCCGGCAGAGACCCATTTTCAAATTATCAGAAAGTAGTCGAAAATTGCATTTCCAAAGATGTCAAAAATGTGAAGTGAACATTTACATGTTTACTGCACATTTTTGACATCTTCGGAAATGTCAAAAATGTTCAAATGTGTGTGAAATATTATGGTACTTAACAAAAAATGGTTCAAATGGCTCTGAGCACTATGGGACTTAACTGCTAAGGTCATCAGTCCCCTAGAACTTAGATATACTTAAACCTAACTAACCTAAGGACATGTTGCGCGAGAGAACATAATTTAGTCAACTTGTTAACGCATAACAAAGACACAGACATTAGAAGTGAGTTAGGAACTTAATTCTATTAATGTCGTTACCACAGAGAAAATATAGCTCATGTAACTACTGGTTCTTTTGTGTGAAAAATTTCGAACGCAGTTATTTTCTAAGGTGCTGTTCTGCGTGTAATATCAGCGGACCTTTTAAATAACATTAGTAGGGTCAAGAGAGTACCTACTTAGTCAGTATAAAACTGCAAAGTTTATTGGAGTGGCCGATATCAGGTTAAGAAATGTCAAAGTGCAAACGCAGGTTCAGATACTTACAGGAAACGGAGACATAATTTGCCCGTTTCTAATTATAAATATGTTAATAGATGAATTAATTTTTGTGATGGAATTTCTGAGGGAGAGGGACGCAAAAATAGATTTCTCCTTGGTCATGTTTTATCTGACTATCGATGGTGAAGATATCCTTGTGAATTTGAAAATACGAAGGTTGTGCAAGGAAAATACTAAGTAGGTACAGGACTTAAGTTTATGAAGGCAAAAGCTGCCTTAATCGGTAGGAGAGTCAAGAGTGCAGAAGTCCACATTAATGGCAAAATGTCAGAATCCTCAAGTAATAACTCTGAACAGCAGGACGAACCTAAAGAACTGTCACTTCTTTAAGTGTATGCAGGTTTCGAATAATAGGCAAGGTATCATACATACTTATCATTCTATGGAAGTACTTCTACACAAAATTTACTGCCTAAACTCATATCCCATCCCACAGTAAAAACAAGACAGTTGCTAAAGAAATATGACGGATGTCAGAATCAAAAATTGTAGAATAATCCCACTTTTCTTATCGCAGCTTTTTATTAGCAGTAACTAAACCTGATTTAATGTCCACCTTGTACTGGATGCACAGATATTAATCAAATATATTCCCATTATGATCTTAAGAAATATCTAAGTTAACGATTGATCTTGTTTAACTTTTAGTATTGTTTGTAAACATGTGGGTAATTGATTTATATCAGTTATTAAGTTAATTTTTTTATTCTTTTAGGAAATATTAGATTTATACACGGAATCCACATGGACTGCGAGAAGTAAATGTCATCAATGCTGTTAGTACTAAAACACTCATTGCATTTGGATAGCTCTGATGATCAGTGCACAGATTAAGAAATCCTCACCACAATATTTTCACTGATCACATGGGCTGAATATTGGGCACTGCACTCGCTATGTCTCACTTAATGACTGAATGTATATGTAAATAATAGCTGGTAGATGAACAAAGTAAACAAACATTTTGAGTGTTAGCGTGTATTTTGAATAAACTACCAATTATGGCACTGAGTACTACATATTGTAGTTCTCAACAAGGACAGTGTACAGAGTCATGAGCTGAACGAGCTATGTTCAGTACCTCTGGTGGTTTAGTAGAATTACTGTAATGTTATTTTATCTCAACTTACTATAATTATGTTCTCAAAAAAGGGAGAAATTTATGCACAAAGCTAGATCCTTAACTGTGTAAATAATTTACCCTCTATCTTTTCACAATACTAGGTATTCAGCTGTAAGACGTATTTGTCTTCCCTAGTACATCTGAAATAAATGAAATCAGACCTTGATGCACGAGGGAATGTCTTTAGCTCTGATCGTTTGTACTAATGTAATATAACTTCATACCATGATATTTGGTTGAAGGTTTGACTCTGTATTAACAGCGTTCAAAGTCATGTGAAATATAGCGTTATTAAATATACATGGATTTCGAATGATTACCTTTAACCTGACACTTCGCAATTTCTAAGTAAATATTTTGCTCTGTTTGTGCCTGATCCCTCTTATTTCTGTGTTTTGATGTAATTTTGCGCATGGCTCTGATTTTTATGCACTCTACAAAAATAGTAATTTTGCTTTAAGTAAATAAATACGTTGTCCTGGTCTACCTGAATGGTAAGATACTAAGGAAAACCGGCGTTTCAATAGCTCATGCCAGAGTCGTAAAAATTTATACTTATATATGGACATGTATATCTCATTGTGGGTCATGGGTATCTTTCCCACTACATATATACACTGAGGTGACGAAAGTCATGGGATTGCGATATGCACATGTATAGATGGCGATAATATAGCATACACGACGCTTAAAAGGGCAGTGCACTGGTGGAGTCATTTGCACTCAGGTGATTCATGTGTGAAGGTCTCCGACGTGATTATAGCCACATGACGGGAATTAATAGACTTTTAATGCTGAACTGTGGGTGGAGCTGAATGCATGGTACATTCACTTTTGGAAATCCTTAGGGAATTCAATGTTACGAGATACACAGCGTCAAGAATGTGCGAGAGTAACAAAGTTAGGATATTATTTCTCACTGCAGACAACGCACTCGCCGACGGCCTTCACTCAATGAGCGACAGCTGCGGCGTTTGCACAGAGTTGATAATGCTAAGAAACAAGAAACACCGCGTGAAATAGTCACAGAGATCAATGGAGGACGTAAGACGAACGTATCCATTAGGGCACTGCGGCGAAATTTGGTGTCAATGGACTATGTCAGCAGACGACTGACGCGATGAAGTTATGGTCCCATAGTGTGCAAGCTGGTAGTGGCTCCATAAAGGTGAGGGCTGTGTTTACATGGAACGGTCTAAGTCCTCTCGTCCAGCTGAACCGATAACTGACTGAAAATGGTTATGTTCGGCTGCTTGGGAGTCATTTACAACCATTCATGGAATTCACTTTCCAAGATAATTTATTGCGATGGGTTTTAACAATATTCTGGACAATTCGAGCGAATGATTTGGGCACCCAGATCGCCCAACACGAAATCTCATCGAACATTTATGGGGCGTAATCTAGAGGTCAGTTGGTGCAAAGAATCCTGCACCGGCAACAGTTTTGCACGTATGGACTGTCGTAGCGACAACATGGCTCAATATTTCTGCAGGGACTTCCAGCGACCATACCACTTCGGGCTGCTGCACTACACCGGGCAAAATGAGCTCTGACACGATATTAGGAGGTATCCCATGACTTTTGTCACCTCCGTGTACATTCTGCAAATGTTTTGTTTCTCCTCTATTTCAACAAAATATTTCACTCTGTGAGGGCGAAATGATGGACGCGTATGTACGAAATAGGTACTGAAAGGCTATGACACAGTAAACTCAATTTGAAAATTTTTTCTACACTGGTGAATGTCCGGTGAAACTATGGGACACTGACATACCAATATAATGCTAGCGCATATTGCAATGTACAGCCAGATTAGTACACCAACAAAACCCTGTGACACTTTTTACTTACTTAAGTTGTGATCAGCAAACTGTTATCTCGCTTGTGATTTGTCGAATATTAAAATCCTCTCCGGATGTGGCGAGGCAGTAGCTGTCATGGACGTGTAACAACCATGGTGCTTCAACATGCAGTAGCCGACAGTTGCGTCTATCTACAATAAAACTCGGTTGTATTATTGACTTAAACTGTACAGTAAATACAAATGAAAATTTGTCTGACACAGTTTATCAGAGCATGTTTTGGACATTACTTATACAAGAATGATATGCACGATCTGCTGGTTCAGAGCGATAGTTGGCTGTTTAAATCGCAGTATACTGAACACTAAGCAAACACGGATCCATTCCTCTGCCATACATACAAATTTCTTGTATGTAAATAAAGTTTTCCTTCTCAACTTATTTTAGTTGTGCATTACGTAGTTCTGATTCTGTTGTACAACTGTTGAGTTTAACATGCCCATGAGAGGCAACTAGAATACTATGAGGCATCCTAACTGCTGTTCCGGTCATCGACCTCACTGCCTCGTTCCTAGCCATCAAGTTGCGTCCTTTTGCAGACCGCAAACATCGCTTGCATCCTGACCTTGTACCCATTTTACCTCGTCTTCATCAGCTAGACCATGCGACCTCCATCACAGCATTTCCAACTCCTGATTTCCATTGTCATAAAATAAGACCTGAAGTCATTCTCACATTGTACCTATACTACGTGTCATATATCACATATGTGTCAACAAGAGAACTCAAATAAAACGACACAATCCAGAGACACACACATCTACATTGATTTGGTAAAATGAAAGATGCTCATAAGAGCGACTTCTAAAACATATGCTAAATACTACCTTCCTGGGCAATATGTTTCGTTACATTAACTTACTACAAGAAACATATAAAAAATACGCAGTGTTCGTATGCAATTTCGAAATGAATCTTGAATAAATATGGGTTCGCTTTGCAGTGACCTGTATCGTCTTTAATAGTGTAAAGCTTTGAAGACTGAAAGCCCTGTCTCAGTTTGCTCAGGTTTCCTGTTGACTACGGCTGAATGTGGGAGTGGGGAGAGGTCACAAATTCACTTTAATAAATTCCTCAGAGTTTAACCATAAGTTATGATACGTAGTACTACAAAACTTTAATAACTAGTGTCTCTCATTTCACTTACATAAATTCATGACAAAGAGGTCACTCATATTAATTTTACTCAAATGTTTTTAAGAAATGTTTTTAGTCAATTGTTTTAACAGAACAACTCCATGTTCCTTCAGTAATGGCTACGTGATTACTGTTACCGTATGTCGACTGTTTCGACCCCTGAGTGGGGACGGTTAAAGTGACAGTGAATGGCGCACCCACGTGCTACAACAGACGTTTTTTTCCTGCCATTTAAGGGGACAGTGTAGCAAATGAAAGTGTTATAACGATATTAGCGACAAGATTACATGTCGATTTGTTAATTATCTATGAAATTATCGACCTTTTTTCTAAAAGAATAAGCTTAAGAATAAGAAATTTAATATTCAGTCTTCCCTCTTCTTCTTCTTCTTCTTCTTCGAGCCTCGCTATTAGTAGGTTGTAGTAATCTTATACGTCGAGTTCTCCTTTCGAGGAATAACTCAATCTAAATCTTTTACTTCTTTGTTAGTAGTATGCATAACCCTACATCCAAGAGATAATGAAACCTTCTGTATGTTTTTTGGTTTTTGAAATTTCTTGGAAGTAGCCGGTTTGGTGACGCAACAATAACGTGCCATAAGCGCGCTACCGTTTTTCCGCATTTGTAAATTGAACTTTCTGTCTATGTTTTTAAAGAAGTCCTATTGTAATTATTATTATGCATATTTCCAGAATGAGATTTTCACTCTGCATCGGAGTGTGCGCTGATATGAAACTTCCTGGCAGATTAAAACTGTGTGCCCGACCGAGACTCGAACTCGGGACCTTTGCCTTTCGCGGGCAAGTGCTCTACCATCTGAGCTACCGAAGCACGACTCACGCCCGGTCCTCACAGCTTTACTTCTGCCAGTATCTCGTCTCCTACCTTCCAAACTTTACAGAAGCTCTCCTGCGAACCTTGCAGAACTAGCACTCCTGAAAGAAAGGATATTGCGGAGACATGGCTTAGCCACAGCCTGGGGGATGTTTCCAGAATGAGATTTTCACTCTGCAGCGGAGTGTGCGCTGATATGAAACTTCCTGGCAGATTAAAACTGTGTGCCCGACCGAGACTCGAACTCGGGACCTTTGCCTTTCGCGGGCAAGTGCTCTACCATCTGAGCTACCGAAGCACGACTCACGCCCGGTCCTCACAGCTTTACTTCTGCCAGTATCTCGTCTCCTACCTTCCAAACTTTACAGAAGCTCTCCTGCGAACCTTGCAGAACTAGCACTCCTGAAAGAAAGGATATTGCGGAGACAAAGACACACACCCATGCCCGAGGGAGGACTCGAACCTCCATCGGGACCAGCCGCACAGTCTATGACTGCAGCGCCTTAGAACGCTCGGTTAATCCCGCACGGCTACGAATAAACAAATCAGTCCTTTTTTCTGATACTAGTTTCCGTCGAAAGTAGTGTGATTATCGGCTGTTTTTGTAGTAACCTAAGTTCTATTACTTTTTATACGAATTATGGGAATGCCATTAGAGGTGACAGTGAAAATTTAGAGAAGATGGAAAGAACTGTGTGGAGCACTTTCTTTCATCGAATATCAACCAATGAAAAGCTATATCATGCGTTTTGTCCACCTCCACCAAAAACTTGGTATAAACGTAGGCAAGCTGAATTTTCTGGCATCCTGCATGAATTTACACATAAACATTGTCTTCCTTTAGCAGTAATAGAGACAATCAAACCTATTTACAGGGATTTGGCAAATCCTGAGCTGCTAAAGAAGTGTTTACATGGGAAGACCCAGAATGTGAATGAGTCCATGAATAATGTTGTGTGGTGCCACGTGCCTAAAAATGTATCTGTTGGCCTTATGACTCTAAAGTTAGCAGTGTCTGATGCTGTAATAACTTTTAATAGTGGTAACTGTGAAAGACTTAAGGTTCTAGAGAAGTTAGGGGTAAGATTTGAACAGAACGCAGCTAAAGGACTGCGGGAACTGGATGAGCTTCGTGTACGTGAAGCAGAGTTAACTGCTCAGCAAATGACAAAAGAAGCAAGAAAGAAAAGGAGGCGGCAAGCACTGGGCTGTTGTGACACTGAAGAAGACACAGACTGTGGGCCAGGGCAACTCTAGTGCATAAAAGACGCAGAAATGTAAGTCTGAATAAGAATTTGTAATAAAAAAAGTTTTAAACCTCAATAACAAAAAAACTAATGATACAGACGTGAAATTTTCATAGCATACCAAGCGTATGATTCAACACATATGGCACTAGAATAATTAAAATATCTTGAGTTGTTTTGTTTTTATGTTCATTTATTTACAAAATTCTGTCAAAAATTGAGTGTTAGACAAAAAAGATAACATGCCCCACAATACAATTTTAGTAATAATAGTAGTTCAGTGTATCTAGAAAGGTGCATTCAATAAATATGGAGAACTATAAGTTGGTGTCTTAAAAAGTTTCCAAGGTAATGCGTCGCAAAATTCGATAATTTAACATTGGCGGCATAGAACATACAATGTCCCCTTAAATATGTAAGCAGCTGATTATGTTCCCACTCCCCCCCCCCCCAACCTTAAAATATACTGTCCAGTCACATTAATGTGACCACCTGTCAAAAGACTGAATAATCACCTTTTGCAGCGTGAACCTCTGACTGGCGTCCAAGAAGAGTCACTGCTGTCCTGGAAGAAACTTGGAGCCATACAGCCTACAGTACCTCCTTTGTTGCAGGGTGACTGAGTTTTGATTTCAGACGTTTCACGACATACACGACAACGGCCATCAGTCCAATGAAGCATAAAACATGTTTCGTCTGAAAAGGCCATCTGTCGTCACGCAATGGACGTCCAGCTGCGGTATTCGCTTTTAACGCCGTGGTCCTGTGGTAAGCGTGAGCAGCTGTGGAACGAAAGGTCTTTAGTTCAAATCTTCCCTCTACTAAAAATTTAACCTCTGGCGTGCCACAGGGGAGTGTTATGGAACCATTGCTTTTCACAATATATATAAATGACCTAGTAGATAGTATCGGAAGTTCCATGCGACTTTTCGCGGATGATGCTGTAGTATACAGAGAAGTTGCAGCATTAGAAAATTGTAGAGAATTGCAGGAAAATCTGCAGCGGATAGGCACTTGGTGCAGGGAGTGGCAACTGACCCTTAACATAGACAAATGTAATGTATTGCAAATACATAGAAAGAAGGATCCTTTATTGTATGATTATATGATAGCGGAACAAACACTGGTAGCAGTTACTTCTGTAAAATATCTGGGAGTATGCGTGCGGGACGATTTGAAGTGGAATGATCATATAAAATTAATTGTTGGTAAGGCGGATGCCAGGCTGAGATTCATTGGGAGAGTCCTTAGAAAATGTAGTCCATCAACAAAGGAGGTGGCTTACAAAACACTCGTTCGACCTATACTTGAGTATTGCTCATCAGTGTGGGATCCGCACCAGATCGGGTTGACGGAGGAGATAGAGAAGATCCAAAGAAGAGCGGCGCGTTTCGTCACAGGGTTATTTGGTAACCGTGATAGCGTTACGGAGATGTTTAACAAACTCAAGTGGCAGACTCTGCAAGACAGGCGCTCTGCATCGCGGTGTAGCTTGCTCGCCAGTTTCGAGAGGGTGCGTTTCTGGATGAGGTATCGAATATATTGCTTCCCCCTACTTATACCTCCCGAGGAGATCACGAATGTAAAATTAGAGAGATTAGAGCGCGCACAGAGGCTTTCAGACAGTCGTTCTTCCCGCGAACCATACGCGACTGGAACAGGAAAGGGAAGTAATGACAGTGGCACGTAAAGTGCCCTCCGCCACACACCGTTGGGTGGCTTGCGGAGTATAAATGTAGATGTAGATGTAGATGTAGATGAAATTCCAGCCTTAGTCGCCCATGAAAAGCCGTCAGCATGGGTACATGAACCGGCGCCTGCTGCGGGGGTCCATACATGGCAACATTCGATAAACGGTCGTTGAGGTGAAACAGTTGGTAGTCTTTTAGTTGATCAGGGCGGTCAGTTACTCAACAGCTGCACGTGTGTTCGCCCATACACGTCACTGCAACCATCTTTCAACCCTGTCACCTCTAGTCATTGGTGCGCCACTTTTGCCTCAGCCCCGGATTTGGATAACGAGAAAACGGTATAGTTGATCCACGATGGCAGACGACCAGTTTACTAACGTAGTTGGTTCGGAAATGCTTCCATCCTTGGCCCGACAGCCAATTATGATGATGCCCTTTTAGATGTCATAAAATCGTTCCTTTTCAGCATTAAGACTGCCCTGTGTTCCGCCCCCCCCCCCTCTCTCTCCCCGCCCAATACACGATAAATCCTCCACTGGAAGTGCTGCCACCCACCGTCTGTGACATCGTTGACATCGAACTTAGCAGGTGATCACATCAGTAATACCGGACTGTTTGTAACTTACGTGGCATCTCTCCAGTCGAATTGTTGCAGACGATACATGCTGCTTATCTTTTGCGAGCCAGCGAGTGACCGTTATTGCCAACAGAACTGATCTGTTGAACCGTGTGTGGTAGTTTTAACTTGCTCTCAAAGCCACAGATGTGGCGATAAAGGCTGTTTTCGTCCAAGCAATGACCACGCGTCAGCAGGTCAACTTACCCGGGAATCGACACATCACACCAGCTGTCCACGCTTGCATGGATCACAGATCCTGACATGCTCAGTTATCATTTTGTGTATGTACTCAATCATATCAACCATGAGAATTCTGTGTTGATAATTTTTGCGTAACTGCTTGTGTTCTTTCTATTACGAGATGCAAGAAGCATACATAAAGATAATGAGCGTCCATATTCTGTACTTTTACAGTGTTTCCTTGCTACCTGAAGAGCAATGTCTTCCTTTGTTGCTTATAACAACAGTTTCATGTGTATCAATTAAATAAAAACTTTGCATTCTTTGTATAATAAGTACGGTTATCAGTTTTGTTGAAGCTGCGTTTTACAATAGGAAATCATAGACGAGTACCAGCTACTGATAGTATCATGGACCCAAAGGCTCAGTTGACTACTGGGGGGCAAATACTGACAGTGAAAATTAATTACAGTCTTCAAAACAAGTTCTGGAAAATTAATGAACGATACGCGGCTGGTCCCGGCAGAGGTTCGAGTCCTCCCTCCGGCATGGGTGTGTGTGTTTGTCCTTAGGTTAATTTAGGTTAAGTAGTGTGCAAGCTTAGGGACTGATGACCTTAGCAGTTAAGTCCCATAACATTTCACACACATTTGAACAATACGTTACTGATACTAAGTGGCTACTGATTTGGTAGTCACTGTCTATGAATATCCGTTTCACATAATTTCTAACGTTTGCGAATGGTTTATACACTCTAAATCATTAGTTCACCTTTAACAGTCACTGCAACGTCAGATCTCACTGGTAACAGCACTACTTTACACGGTGGTGTAAGCCCACACGAAAAACTGCACTGACGGAAAAAAAAGCTGCAGTACCAAGAAAAATTCATGAAATTTCGGAAATACGTTTGTCTAGATAATATATATACGTGATGAACGTTGGAAGATGGCAGACTAATTTAAACTCTACATAAGCCATCACACATACGAAATGCTACTACATTAATAACCGAAGCAACCGTCAGAATGTTGACTGCAAGCATGTTGATGTGTTGTACAGGTACCGGATGTCAGTTTGTGGGACGCAGTTTCATGCCTGTTGCACTGTGCCGGTCAATACAGAGACGGTTAATGCTGTTTGTGGATGAGCTGGAGTTGTCGTCCGATTATATCCCATATGTGTTCGATTGGAGACATATCTGGCGATCGAGCAGGCCAAGGCAATATGTCGGCACCCTGTAGAGCATGTTGGATTACAACAGCGGTATCTGGGCGTCCGGTATCCTGTTCATGAATGGAGGCACAGCTGGTCGAATCACCAGATTGACGTACAAATTGGCAGTCAGGGCACGTGCGACAGCCACTAGTGTGCTCCTGTAGTCATGCGGAATCACACCTCAGACGTAACTCTAGGTGTAGGCCCAATGTGTGTAGCACGCAGACGGGTTGATTGCTGACCCTCAACTGGCCTCCATCTAACCAAGGCTTGGACATGTGTGGCATCGAGGCAGAACCCGATATGATCAGAAAACACATCTCCACCCTGCCCTCCAATGAGCTCCCACTTGACACTCCTGAAGCCCCAAATGGTTGCGGTTTGGGGTCAGTGCAATGCACGCGACGTGGCGACTGGCTCGGAGCTGTGTTTGAAGTAACCGATTTGTAACAGTTCTTTGAGTCACTCTGGTGCCAACTGCTGTTCGGTTTGCTGCTGCAGAAGGAGTACTGTCGGAGACGCAAACGCAACACTAAGAACGAGTTAAAAAATGGTTCAAATGGCTCTGAGCACTATGGGACTTAACATCTGAGGTCATCAGTCCCCTAGAACTTAGAATTACTTAAACCTAACTAACCTAATGACATCACACACATCCATGCCCGAGACAGGATTCGAACCTGCGACCGTAGCGGTCGCGCCGTTCCAGACCGTAGCGCCTAGAACCGCTCGGCCACCCCGGTCGGCAAGAAGGAGTTGTGCGACATAAACGAAAGTTGGAACGTATCTTTAAAATTTTACCCCAGCCGCACGAGAGTGCCGCTAGTAGCGGAAATGTGGGAATACTAATCAGGTTTGCTTTAAATATGCCGAATACGATGGTCTTCCCTCTCGGTAGTGCCAAGTGGACGTCCGGAATCGGTCTTCTTGCGACAGTGCGTTCTCATGACCACCGCTGCCAACAATAATGTACGGTGGCTACATTTCTGCCAAGTCATTCTGCAGTATCGCAGAAGGAACATCCAGTGTCCCGTAGCCCTGTTACATCACGTCGTTCAAACTCAGTGAGATGTTGACATAGGTGTCTTCGTCGCTCTAAGGGTATTCTTGACTAACATCACTTCACTTCGTCCAAGGTCAAAGGTAACTAACCCTCATTACGTTGTTGTTGTTGTTGTTGTTGTGGACTCCAGTCCTGAAACTAGTTTGATGCAGCTCTCCATGTTACTCTATCCTGTGCAAGCTGATTCATCTCCGAGTACATACTGCAGCCTACATCCTTCTGAATCTGCTCTTGGTCTCCCTCTACGATTTTTTCCCTCCAAGCTGCCGTCCATTACTAAATTGGTAATCCCTTGATGCCTCAGAACGCGTCCTACAAACCGATCCCTTCTTCTAGTCAAATTGTGCCACAAACTCCTCTTCTCCCCAATTCTATTCACTACCTCCTCATTAGTTTTGTGATCTACTCATCCAATCATCAGCATTCTTCCGTAGCATCACATTTCGAAAGCTTCTATTCTCTTCTTGTCCAAACTACACTCCTGGATATGGAAAAAAGAACACATTGACACCGGTGTGTCAGACCCACCATACTTTCTCCGGACACTGCGAGAGGGCTGTACAAGCAATGATCACACGCACGGCACAGCGGACACACCAGGAACCACGGTGTTGGCCATCGAATGGCGCTAGCTGCGCAGCATTTGTGCACCGCCGCCGTCAGTGTCAGCCAGCTTGCCGTGGCATACGGAGCTCCATCGCAGTCTTTAACACTGGTAGCATGCCGCGACAGCGTGGACGTGAACCGTATGTGTAGTTGACGGACTTTGAGCGAGGGCGTATAGTGGGCATGCCTGAGGCCGGGTGGACGTACCGCCGAATTGCTCAACACGTGGGGCGTGAGGTCTCCACAGTACATCGATGTTGTCGCCAGTGGTCGGCGGAAGGTGAACGTGCCCGTCGACCTGGGACCGGACCGCAGCGACGCACGGATGCACGCCAAGACCGTAGGATCCTACGCAGTGCCGTAGGGGACCGCACCGCCACTTCCCAGCAAATTAGGGACACTGTTGCTCCTGGGGTATCGGCGAGGACCATTCAAAACCGTCTCCATGAAGCTGGGCTACGGTCCCGCACACCGTTAGGCCGTCTTCCGCTCACGCCCCAACATCGTGCAGCCCGCCTCCAGTGGTGTCGCGACAGGCGTGAATGGAGGGACGAATGGAGACGTGTCGTCTTCAGCGATGAGAGTCGCTTCTGCCTTGGTGCCAATGATGGTCGTATGCGTGTTTGGCGCCGTGCAGGTGAGCGCCACAATCAGGACTGCATACGACCGAGGCACACAGGGCCAACACCCGGCATCATGGTGTGGGGAGCGATCTCCTACACTGGCCGTACACCACTGGTGATCGTCGCGGGGACACTGAATAGTGCACGGTACATCCAAACCGTCATCGAACCCATCGTTCTACCATTCCTAGACCGGCAAGGGGACTTGCTGTTCCAACAGGACAATGCACGTCCGCATGTATCCCGTGCCACCCAACGTGCTCTAGAAGGTGTAAGTCAACTACCCTGGCCAGCAAGATCTCCGGATCTGTCCCCCATTGAGCATGTTTGGGACTGGATGAAGCGTCGTCTCACGCGGTCTGCACGTCCAGCACGAACGCTGGTCCAACTGAGGCGCCAGGTGGAAATGGCATGGCAAGCCGTTCCACAGGACTACATCCAGCATCTCTACGATCGTCTCCATGGGAGAATAGCAGCCTGCATTGCTGCGAAAGGTGGATATACACTGTACTAGTGCCGACATTGTGCATGCTCTGTTGCCTGTGTCTATGTGCCTGTGGTTCTGTCAGTGTGATCATGTGATGTATCTGACCCCAGGAATGTGTCAATAAAGTTTCCCCTTCCTGGGACAATGAATTCACGGTGTTCTTATTTCAATTTCCAGGAGTGTATTTATCATCCATGTTTCGCTTCCATACAGGGCTACACTCCATGAAAATACTTTCAGAGACGACTTCCTGACACTTAAATCTATACTCGATGTCAACAAATTTCTCTTCCTCAGAAACGATTTCCTTGCCACTGCCAGCCTACATTTTATATCCTCTCCACTTCGACCATCATCAATTATTTTGCTCCACAAATATTTTAAGTGTCTCACTTCCTAATCTAATTCCCTCAGCATCACCCGACTTAATTCGACTACATTCCATTATCCTCGTTTTGTTTTTATTGATGTTCCTCTTACATACTCCATTCAAGGCACTGTCCATTACGTTCAACTGCTCTTCCAAGTCCTTTGCTGTCTCTGATAGTATTACAATGTCATCGGTGAACCTTAAAAGTTTTTATTTCTTCTCCATGGATATTAATACCTACTCCAAATTTTTCTTTTGTTTCCTTTACTGCTTGCTTAATATGCAGATTGAATAACATCGGGGAGAGGCTACAACCCTGTCTTACTCCCTTCCCAACCACTGCTTCCCTTTCATGTCCCTCGACTCTTATAACTCCCATCTGGTTTCTGTACAAATTGTAAATAGCCTTTCGCTCCCTTTACAAAGCGTATTTAAAAATAATCTGATTTTCTTCCTCATAGTGGCGCTACTAGCGCCACTCATGCGACTGGAACCAAATTTGCATAGGTGTCGTTCAGTTGTAGAAAATATGCCTACCAACTTTCGTTTATGTCTCACAATACCTTCCTGGTGTTGCTATTTTCTGCTCCGTAACTGCAAACTCTGGAGATCATAAGACATCTGGAAAAGTGATTCTGGTCTAGAAGTGCGAAAGTCTGTCACAGTTATTTCTGTAACCAGGTAAACAGGTGACTATGATAATCGTGGTGCGCTGAGCGCGGTGACAGCTGTGTATTTGCAGACAGGCGAGTGGATTTTACAGCACGGGATCTGCATGCTGACGCATGTCATGCGGGGAGCGGCGTGTATCAGCTGTCACAAGCACTCGCGGCAACCCGCAACACTCCAGGCCACGTGTCAGGCAGCCACTCTGCTGCACGACTGCACAACAAATAAACGAGAGCGGCCTGGTGGTTACGGCTCGTCCGGAATACGCGGACGGTAAAACTAAACGCACCCTTGCGGTACTGAAACACTATTCCATGTACCGCGCGGTTACGTATGCAATTACAAACTAAATGACCTGTCCACTACAACAGTAAGAGCGTATGCCAAACTATAGCTCTTTGTTTTTTATAGACTTTCCATGTGCGTAGTACCTGTACTGAAGTGGGAAAATTTGCTCTTCAACCAGAAATCGCACCGTAATTCGTCAAGCGAAGCGTGACACTGTGCCCCCCCCCCTCCCCTCACACACTAAAAAAAAAAAAAAGTTGTGGTACTAACCCTGAGGTCAGATGATCCCTATTGCTAACAATGGAAATTTCCGTCGATATTTGATTTTTAAATTCGTTTTCCGTCACAAAATCTGCTCATTGCTTTCTCAGCTCTCACCTTTCGATAAAAATCAAATCACATTCTCAAAGCTAAATTTCTGATATTTGCGATGACTGTAACAGCGCTCCTAAAAACGTGTAATCGTAAATAAGGGTTTCTTTGAACTATCTGTTACAGACAGCAGACCGTACAGTAATGCAGGACCTGTTGCATAGAATCGAACAATCCAGGAGACTATTGTGATATTTTAGAAACAGGGAGAGTCCTTCCATAGGACAAGAGTGGAATCTCCTTAAATAGGTTCTTCACACGCAAGATCACGATGCTGAAAAACGGGATTCGTCGGGAGACTGGCATTCAGAGTTACAGAGAAAGTGCCGTGTCGAGCAGTCAGATCCTAGCAGAAGACATGTAGAGCCTCTGCCACTGCTGGAATTTACCCACTACGAAGCAAGCACGGCTGTTAGGAGCGTTCTTTTTAGATTCACATTCTTCCTGGAACCATTTCACCTTGGCTTCGCTCCACGACCTATTTATTTCATTGTTAAGTGACTTATATTTCTGTATTCCTGAATTTGCCTGAACGTTTCCTATTTTCTTCTTTCATGCATGAGTTGAGGCGTTTATTTGTTACACAAGGCTTTTTGTAGCACCTTTCCTTGTACTTACGTTTGGATGTCCAGCATCTGTCTCTGCCCTTCTTAGAGATGTCCACTCCTATTCATCGTACCGTGGTGTTAATTACCACCATCTATAGCAACACAAAGAATCTCAAACGCAACTCATCATTCTTCAGTACTCCAGTATCCCACTTCTTTGCACAGTAATTCTTCGATTCGAGACTCTTAAACTGCGGAATGGCCTTCATTATTAATAAAATGTGATTCTAGTCAGTGTCTGCTCCTGGCTACACCTTACCTTCCAATTACTTGTTTCGTATTCTCTGTCGGACCATGATTTAATCCAGCTGGAATCTTCCCGTATCTGCCGGCCCAAGTGGCCGTGCGGTTAAAGACGTTGCAGTCTGGAACCGCAAGACCGCTACGGTCGCAGGTTCGAATCCTGCCTCGGGCGTGGATGTTTGTGATGTCCTCAGGTTAGTTAGGTTTAACTAGTTCTAAGTTCTAGGGGACTAATGACCTCAGCAGTTGAGTCCCATAGTGCTCAGAGCCATTTGAACCATTTGAATCTTCCCGTATCTAGAGATGTTTTCCAAACACACCTTCTCCTCTTGTGATTTTTGTACAGTGTATTCCCTATTATTAGCTGAAATTTATTGAAGAACTCAGCTAATGGAGAGATGGTGATGAGATTTTATTCAATTACTGGCCACATGTACCATGTCTTTAATGCAGTGATTTGGGTTTCTTTCTCGATCCTCATGCAACAGATCACTGTTGATTCTTCCGCCTGTCCGCTCCTCCGCCATCTTTGACAAACCCGTTGGCAGAACAAGGATAATTCCTTGCACTGCTGATAATTTTGATTAAAAATTTAAGCAGTGAAGGAATTCCAACCTAGGAATCAGAACGTTTTCACGTTGCTCGTTGACACCTCTTCTTTTTCTTTCTTCCGATCTATTTTTTTAAACTATTATGGGACTTAACTGCTAAGGTCATCAGTCCCTACGCTTACACACTACTTAACCTAAATTATCCTAAGGATAAACACACACACCCATGCCCGAGGGAGGACTCGAACTTCCGCCGAAACCTCCGATCTATTGCGTCGTCGTTTGTTCGTCAGTAGTTCTGTGCAGATGTCGCATGATATCTTTCAAATTCCATCGATGAGAACTTCACTCATTCATTATTATTATTATTATTCAAAAAAAATTGTTCAAATGGTTCTGAGCACTATGGGACTTAACGTCTGTGGTCATCAGTCCCCTAGAACTTAGAACTACTTAAACCTAACTAACCTAAGGACATCACACACATCCATGCCCAAGGCAGGATTCGAACCTGCGACCGTAGCAGTCGCGCGGTACCGGACTGAGCGCCTAGAACCGCTAGACCACCGCGGCCGGCTATTATTATTATTATTATTATTATTATTGTCACTACTACTATTACTGAAGGTGAAAAGTCCCCTGATTGAACACGATCATCTACCGTGCCGGCTCCTCTGAACCTCACATCATTGGCCGGTTAGGGTGTTGGATTTTTAATCTGAACTGCTAAATATAGCTCTTGACTAAGGAATTTTTCCTAGAGTGGTATTTGCGTTCAGGACTTATCATAATATCCGCGGGTGTTCGCTTGCTCAATGATTTAGCATTTGGTTCAGTGGTCTTCGAATCAGAACCGCTTAAAGCTGCTCCGGGTTTTCAGTTACTGTTCTGTGGGTTTCGAGTGATAAGAACTTTGATTTATTTTACAACATTAACGGAACGTAAAATTGATCACCATACGTATTACAGGCAACGAGGTCTGTCAATCTACCGCCACACGTTCAGATTAATCATACATAAGGAATAAATGCGTTGTTTAGAAAAGAAAGACTACTATGTTGAGGGCAGTTATTTTTTGCCATATTTATCCTAGCTGCAATTTAGTTAATTTTCCTGAAGTGAGAGAACAGTCTGTTGAGCAATATAATCACCTTCTAGAAATTATTGAAATAATCGCTCATTAAGAGCTGGCCACATACCTTTATTTAGATCTGGTCATTAGGGAAGTGGAGGAATGACTAGTCGCAAGCACAGCATGGGCTAAGGTGACAACAGTCGTGGGATAGTAATATGCATGTAGCATGTAGACAGGTGGCTATGGCATCGCGAAGTGGCACTGCGAAGCTGCCATTTGTACTCTGGTGATCTATGTGAGAAGGTTTCCAACTAGTTTATGGCCACACGACGGAATTAACAAAATCAAATGGCTCTGAGTACTATGGGACTTAACTGCTGAGGTCATCAGTCCCCTAGAACTTAGAACTACTTAAACCTAACTAACCTAAGGACTTCATACACATCCATGCCCGAGGCAGGGTTCGAACCCGCGACCGTAGCGCGGAATTAACAGACTCTGAATGTTGAATGCGAGTTGGAGCTAGACGCATGGGACATCCAATTTCGGAAATCGTTAGGGAATGCAATATTTCTCAATTCAAGTGTCAAAAGTATGCTTAGAATACCAAATTTCAGGTCTTACTTCTCACCATGGGCAACACAGTGGCCGATGGTCTTCACTTAACGACCGAGAGCACCGACGTTTGCATAGAGTTGTCAATGCTAAGGAAAGAAACACTGCGTGAAAGGACCTGAGACATCGATGTGAGACACACGACAAACGTATCCGTTACAACGGTGCCTCGAAATTTGACGTTAATGGGAGATGTCAGCAGACGACCAACACGAGTGCCATTGATAACAGCTCGACATCGCCTGCAGCGCCTGTTCTCGGCTCACGACCATGGCAGTTACATCCCAGGTAACTGGAAAACCTTGACCTGGTCAGATGAGCTCCGATTTTAGTTGGTAAGAGCTGATGGTAGGGCTCGTGTGCAGCGCAGACCACAGGGATCGAAGCACCCAGGTTGTCAACAAGCCACTGTGCCAGCTGGTGGTGGCTCCATTGTCATGAGGGCCGTGTTCACATGAACCAATCATTAAAGGGAATAGTTACGTTCAGCTACTTGGAGACTATTTGCAGCCATTCATGGACTTCATTTTACCAAACTAAACTGCGTCATGTCGAAGGGCCACAACTGTTCACAGTTGGTTTGAAGAACATTCAGGATAATTCGAGCGAATGATCTGGCCATCCGGCTCGCTCAACATAAATCCCATCGAAAATGTATGGGACATAAAACTCCGTACACTAGTTCAAGCTGGTAGAAAAGTCTGATTACCCGCTCTACAAGCGACATGGTCCTGCCATGTGCACTGGTAGCGTGGGAAAGCGATACAAATAGGCTAAAATGCCCTTGAGTGATGACAGATCGTAGGAATTCCCGTATCACATGTGGTACCAAACAGATCATAGGAATTCCCGTATCAGATGTGGTGCCAAGATGCACAATATCCAATACTATTAATGAAGTTTGACCAGTATGCCAATGCTCCAATGCTAAGGACTTCACGCATAGTGGTGTTTATGTAATTACAATTTCAGTCATTAAAAATTGACCCAAAGAAGTCAACAAAAGAATTAATTTCAAGTTACGAATGTTGGTGACCATTGCCGAGCTATCACGAAAGCGTGCACTGCACAAGGAGCCAGGGAAAAGTAAGACACTGTGTAACGCAGTTAAACTATCCCGGCCACGATGTGAGGACGCACTAATCACGAGTGTTTGGGTTTACTTAAGAAAATAATATAAAGTTTAATTTTGTATAATGAAAAGGTAATTTTAAGTGAAGAAACGTGGAAAAACTATACATTATTTTGTAAATATATCTGTGTTCAAGTTGTTATAACCGTCATAACTGCAGGTGGTGGCTCATGTCTGTATCAATGGCATGTGTCACTTTGGATCGGAGCACATTGTCTGGTTTCGGGCGGCTAGCGGAAATGGTAAAGTCTGCCAGGTTTGCTTCCGAGATTAAAGCGGAGCTCACCATTTGCAGCATCGTCGATAGAACCGACTGTGGTCCTTTGGTACAGTGCCGAGTGGAGAGTCTGAATCAGAGGCTCAGGCAGTTCTGTGACCATCGGGTGGTGAGTTTACAGGTTCCGTTTAATAGGTCAGGATTCCACTACACACAGGAGGCGGCTACACGGGTAGCGGAGGCTGTGTAGAAGGGACTGGGCGATTTTTTAGGTTAGAGGGTCTCAGGGAACCACAGAAGGAAGGTCCGTCTAAAAGTGGCAGGTAAAACACAGTGAGGTAGTTGTAGAAACGATTGATTGTAGTTGTAAATTGTCGTAGTTGTGTTGGGAAAGAACCAGAGCTCCAAGGCCTAATAGAAAGCACTGAAGCTCAAATAGTTGTAGGTACAGAGAGCTGCTACTGACAAACTGTGTAAGAATGGACACTTGAGAACTGGACTGCGACATTGAAACTAGCTAAAGCCGGAAATAAGTTCAGCCGAAATTTTTTCAAACTATCTGACAGTGTTCAGAAAGGATAGATTAAATACAGTTGGTGGTGGAGTACATTTGCTTCAGAGGTAGTTTGCCTTGTAGCGAAATTGAAGTAGATAGTTCATGTGAAATAGTATGGGTAGAGGTTATGTCTAACAATCGGACTAAACTATTAATTGGCTCGTTTTACCTACCCCCCCCCCCCCCCACGACTCAGAAGACACAGTTGCTGAACAGTTCCAAGAAAACTTGAGTCTCATTTCAAATAAGTACTCCGCTCATACAATTATAGTCGTTGGTGATTTAAATCTACCCTCGATATGCTGGAAAAATTACAGGTTTAAAGTCGGCGGCAGGCATAAAACATCATCCGAAACTGTACTGAATGCTTTCTCAGAAAATTATTTTGAGCACTTAGTTCATGAGCCCACTCGAAGCGTAAATGGTGGCGAAAGCATACTTGACCCTTTAGCAACAAATAATCCTGGACAAATAGTGAGTGTTGTGACGAATACAGGGATTAGCGACCACAAGGCAGTTGCTGCTAGGCTGAATACCGTAACACCTACAACCATCAAAAAGAAACGCAAAGTATATCTATTTAAACAAAGCTGATAAAAAAGCTCTTTTTAAGAGACAGTCTTCACTCCTTCCGATCTGATCATGTAAGTGTAGAAAAGTTGTGGAATGTTTTCAAGGAGATAGCAATTGAGAGGTATATACCAGATAAATTAATAAGTCATGGTACTGATCCCCCATGGTACACAAAACGGGTCAGATCGTTGTTGCAGAAGCAACGAAAAAGGCATGCCAAATTTAAAAGAACGCAAAATCCCCAAGATTGGCAAAGTTTTACAGAAGTTCGAAATACTTCAATGCGAAATGCATTTAATAATTTCCACAACGAAATTCTGTCTCGAAATCTGGAAGAAATCCCAAAAAGATTCTGGTCATACATAAACACACCAGTGGCAAGGCGCAAGCAATACCTTCACTCCGCGACAACAATAACTGATGACAGTGCCACTAAAGCAGTCATTAAACACGGTTTTCCGAAACTCCTTCACCAAAGAAGACGAAGTAAATATTCCTGAATTCCAATCAAGAACAACTACCACGATGAGAAACATAGAAGTAGATATCCTCGGTCTAACAAAGCACCTTAAAAAATGGTTCAAATGGCTCTGAGCACTATGGAACTTAACATCTTAGGTCATCAGTCCCCTAGAACTTAGATCTACTTAAACCTAACTAACCTAAGGACATCACACACATCCATGCCCGAGGCAGGATTCGAACCTGCGACCGTAGCAGTCCCGCGGTTCCGGACTGCAGCGCCTAGAACCACACGGCCACCGCGGCCGGCCAAAGCACCTTAAATCACTTAATAAAGGCAAGGCCTTCGGTCCAGATTGTATACCAGTCAGGTTCCCTCACAGAGTATGCTGATAAAATAGCTCCATATTTAGCAATTATATGCAACCACTCGCTCACAGAAAGATCCGTACCTAAAGCCTGTAAAATTGCTCAAGTCACACCAATACCAAAAAAAGGAAGTAGGATAAATTCGGTGAATTACAGGCCTATAACACAACGGCGACTTGCAATAGGGTTTTAGAACATATTCTGCATTTGAACATTATGAAGTACCTCGAAGAAAACGATTTATTGACATATAGTCAGCAAAGATTCAGAAAATATCGTTATTGTGAAACACAACTAGCTCTTTATACTCATGAAGTAATGAATGCTATCGACAGGGGAAGTCAAATTGATTCCATATTTTTAGATTTCCAGAAGTCTTTCGACACCTTCCTCACAAGCGTCTTCAAACCAAACTGCGTGCCTACGGAGTATCGCCTCAGTTGTGCGACTGGGTTCGTGATTTCCTGTCAGAAAGGACACAGTTCGTAGTAATAGACGGAAAGTCATCGAATAAAACAGAAGTAATATCCGGCGTTCCCCAAGAAAGTGTTATAGGCCCTCTATTGTTCCTGATCTATATTAACGACATGGGAGGCAATCTGAGTAGCTGTCTTAGATTGTTTGCAGATGATGCTGTCATTTACCGTCTTGTAAAGTCATCAGATAATCAAACCGACTTGCAAAATGATTTACATATGATATCTGTATGGCCCTAAAAGTGGCAATTTACCCTGAATAAAGAAAAGTGTTAAGTTATTCACATGAGTACTAAAAGAAATCAGCTATATTTCGATTACGCAATAAGTCACACAAATCTGAGGACTATAAATTCAACTACATACTTAGGGATTACAATAACAAATAACCTAAATTTGAACGATCTCATAGATAATATTGTGCGTAGAGCAACCCAAAGACTGCGATTCATTGGCAGAACACTTAGAAGGTGCAACAGGTCTACCAAAGAGACTGCTTACACCACGCTTGTCCGCCTTATTCTGGAGTATTGCTGTGCGGTGTGGGATCCGCATGACATCCGCATGACATCGAAAAAGTACAAAGAAGGAGAGCTCGTTTTGTATAATCGCGGAAGAGGAGAGAGAGTGTCACAGACATGAGACGAGAAGTGGAGTGGCAATGATTAGACAAATACGTTTTTCGTCGCGACGGGACCTTCTCATGAAATTTCAATCACCAGTTCTCTCTTACGATTGCGAAAACATTCTGTTGGCACCCCCTACATAGGGAGAAATGATCATCACGAAAAAATAATAGAAATCAGAGCTCACACAGAAAAATTTAAGTGATCGTTTATACCGCGTGCCGTTCGAGAGTGGAACGGTAGAGAGACAGCATGAAGGTTGTTCACTGCACCGTCCGCCAGGCACTTTATTGTGAATAGCAGAGTAAGCACGTAGATGTAGATGAACCGTTACAACGAGTGTTAAGTTTCGACTGGCTCATACATAGGACTGACTACGATAAAGATTTTCTCCTCTGTTAGATTCAGAATAATAAATGAGGTGGAATTCCGCGTACTGAAATATCGGATGTGCAGGTCACATATAGGACTGACTATGATAACGAGTCTTTCCTCTTTTAGGAAAGACTCAGAAAATGAGGTGCCGTCCCACGTATTGAGACAATGGACTTACTGTGCACTGTTGATCGCGTCTTACGCAAATATATTTTTAACCAACCCCAGTCATCTTTAGATGGAGCGAGCTCTGTCGTTATTCCTACTCGCCGGCTGGACTCTGTTGGTGTAACTCCACTGTTTACAGCACACCATTAATCACTCATTACGTGCATATCTTTATAATACACTCCGAAAGAACTGAAGAACTGCTCGTTTTTCTCAGAATAATCTTCCTGAGTCCCTAGATAGCGGTGATTTGCACCACCAAAAAGCGACCAAACGGCAGTCCACTTTCTAGGAGCAGCCTGCATTCCACTTTTCTGACGAAACGAGGAATAAAAACAGTCAATAATTCTGATTGGCCAGCCGCTGTGGTCGAGCGGTTCTAGGCACTTCAGTCCGGAAGCACGCGGTTTCAGGTTCGAATCCTGCCTCGGGCATGGACGTGTGTGATGTCCTTAGGTTAGTTAGGTTTAAGTAGGTCTAACTCTATGGGACTGATGACCTCAGATGTTAAGTCCCATTGTGCTAAGAGCCATTTGAACCATTTCGAATTCTGATTGTATTTATTCTAACATAAATCCCTGTGGTAGATTTTGTGGTATTAGCCTGGAGTTTTCCCGAATCAGATGCTCACAATCAGTGTAACGTATTCTGCAAGTAACATTTTATATTTATTGTCTCCATCAGGAAGGTAATATGTCCTCTTAAAACATAACGTCTTCCAAATCTCGTCTTGTAAATTTCAGTTTACCCGCATCCAATCCTCATAAGATCACTGCAGCGTTTCTATCGAAGCTTGGAGGAGGCAGAAAGCAACCTTGTCTCGTCGCTTTTCTGTTCTACTAACGTGCGTCGCTATACACTGATGGGCCGAAACATTATGACCACTGCCCACCGTGACGTTGGGCGCCGCCTGGTAGCGTTGAGGGCATTTTACGTAGTAACAAAAGTGTGTAAGCGGACCAGACAGGAACGAGGGATCATCCTAGTGAATATATGGGCTGCAAATGGGGAAATTCATTGAGATAAGCGACTTTGGCAAAAGGCACATTATTATTACGCAGAGTCCGTGAGCGAGTATCTCGAAAACGCCTAAGCTGTTCGAATGTACACGTGCTACTGTCTTGAGAGTCTACAGAAAGATATAGATAGGATAATGAAAGTACCACTAACCGCCAAAAGGTGTGACGCCTACGACTCTTCGCGGTATGTGGGGTCCAGAGGCTTGTCCGCTGTGTAACGTAAGATAGATCTGTGTCATCTCTGTCAAAAAAGCACAATGCTGGTGCACGCATAAGTGTTTCGGAGCACGCCGTTCACCGTAAATTTTTGAACATGGAGGAGACCACCCCTACGTGTTTACATATCGTCAATTACAATTGCAGTGGACATGTGACCATCGGAATTCGACAGTCGATCAATGGCTCTTTGGGTGAAACACATGTTTGTTGCACTATGTCGATTTTCGTCTCCACAAACGCCGTTATCGAGGTGAACGGCGGATCGAAACGTGCAGCGCGCCACTGACGCAGTTTGGTGTAGTCTATATTATGCTACGGGAGACATTTTCGTGCGCTTGTATGGGATGTGAGGTAGTAATCTGAGATACGCTGCCAGCTGCGGACCACCTGCATCCCTCCACGCTTGTCCTGACGGTAATGTCATTTTTCAGCAGTGTAATTGTCCGTGTCTCGGAGACAGAACAACGGTACAATGGTTTAGGACTATTATGGCGAATTCGCAATGTCCTGGCGACCGAATTTGCCTGATGCAGTCCTATGGAACTCATCTGGGTCGCTATAGGATGCCATCACTATGTACGCAAATCAGCGGCCCGGTATTTAAGCGAATTACATGACCTTTCGTAGACATCTAATGCCACATTCCTCCACAAACCTACCAACAAACTGTCGGATGCCCGATACGCAGAATCAGTGATGTATTTCGTTCCAAAGACTGGCAAAAAAGCTATTAAGCAGGTGGTCATAATTGTTTTGGTTCATCACTGTACACTGTCCTTACTAAAATTTCCTTATAGAGGAAGTTTTGTGCTCAGTTAGATGGTTAGATATCTACATTCCACGGAAAACTCTTCATCAGAAGCCTCAAAGTAGACGTACACTTTTTCCGATATCACGTCATTCTCTCGATGACTTAAACTAAGCCGGCCGCGGGGGTCTAGCGGTTCTGGCGCTGCAGTCCGGAACCGCGGGACTGCTACGGTCGCAGGTTCGAATCCTGCCTCGGGCATGGGTGTGTGAGATGTCCTTAGGTTAGTTAGGTTTAAGTAGTTCTAAGTTCTAGGGGACTTATGACCTAAGATGTTGAGTCCCATAGTGCTCAGAGCCATTTGAACCATTTTGAAGTTAAACTAAACCAACTCACTAAACACGAATGAAGTCTTCAATTCTGTAGAGAAGACACTCTCGAATGAGAGAAGAAGACTGGTGATTACACCTCTACTTCTGCATCTGACACATTACTGTACTGCTTAAAATTCTTGGAGTCTTATGAAAGACTGTATTTTTATTCTAGTATTAAAATGGTGTTCAACAGTGTTTCTTGAACAAAGAGTAATGCTGGTGAGGGAAACAGACATTGTTAAGTATTTGTATTGTTAAACGATCACCAAATACACAGATAGTGAAATGTTTTAGACCTGTAAATCTTAGAATTATTGTTATCTTACATTTATGTATTCTGAAGATGTCATCTGTAAGGGAAGATTTGCTGAAAGAGAAACTCCGGAATTCTCTAGTTACTGGAAATATGGCAAAAAGTAATTGAGCCCCATTAAGTCTGGGGTCATATTTCGCAAATCAGTGTGGATCTATTTGTAATTCCAGAAACTGAACGCTATCTTGTTTTCTACGTCCTCTTCGTATAAACTGTAACCACACGTGCTGGCTTTCTGCTAGAAACTCTGAACTGATACACGGATTCCTGTCGAAATTTAAATGCTGTATTTATCTAGAATTGAAAATCGACATCCTCCTTGGTTTCTTACCAGCTGCTTCAGTCTATATACGAGTCCACCATATTTGACATTTTATTCTCAATTTTGCCTCTTGACCGGACATAATCATACAATTCACAATACAACACGTTTCGGCTGACTACGATCGTCATATCATTAAGTGTATTCTGGTACGAGTATTCACGCAAAATAAAATTTCCGCTGGAGGCCTTTACTGGGGGTCATCGTTCCTCTGATCCGTGATGCGGCCGATCATGAATGTCACTGCACGAATCTTTTTATCTCGGAGCAGCCCTTATACACAACGTCAATTATTTACTGAACTTATTCCAGTCTGCCTTGCCTTCTAACTTTTGTCCTCTGCGACTCCCTCTATTAGCTTTCGACGTTATTGTTTGATGTTTCAACACATCACCTACGTTAATATTCTAAATATTGCAGCCATATTATCATCACAGCTAATAAAAGGAGAAAATTTGTACCCTATGGCGCTGCACGCGGAAAGTCATTAACGTATATTGTGAAGAACACAGACCACAAAATGAAACCTTGTTCTGATGCCGTTCACTGCAGAGGTGGCAAAGTAATATTGCCCTACCATAATTACTGCAATTATCAATGATTGTAACTGGTTTTGCGTATAATTTGATTAGTGATTTTATGTGCAAGTCAAACGAGAGGTACTAAACTAACATTAATGACGTCCTATTGCCGAGGTATTTTTTTTATGATTTTCGCTGGTCGTAATGCTAATGAATTCAGATATCAGTGATTTTCGCGGCGTTTTCCGTTGAAAGGGAGCTTCTGTTCTACGTTTGCACAATTCTTCGCCCAGGAATATGATAGACAAGCACAAGAAATGTATTCTCTGTTGCGAATATGTACAAATATCAGTCTTATAATGGGTTGACGACAGTGAAAATTTGTGCCAGATCGGAATTCGACCCCGATTTTCCCACTTACCGGTAGCAATCGCTTTACCATTAGACTATCCGAGCACGACTCACTGGCAGACCGAAACTTTCATACGTCGTCAACGACGTGTCTACAGTTTGTATTCGTACATCCACCTTGTATTTCCCGTACAGAGGAGACCTTTTACTTGAAGTCGTTTGACAAGTGTCGGCGCGCACAGATACCATATTGCAGTGCCTGTGTTATTCCGAATGATGATGCAAGTCCGAATGAACAGGAACTGCGGTGACTACAACCGTTATGAAATATAACAAATTTACTCGCATTGACGAATATGAACAACCGCCAACTGAATAGTGATTTGACGACAATGAACATTTGTGCCAGACCGGGACTCGAACCAGGGATTCCCGCTTATCGTCTGTAATCGACGCAGTGCCTGTTCCTTTGCAAATGCATGCATGTCCGAAGGAACATTGCATCGTAATTCGGAATAGAGCTGCAATGTTATATCGTATCGTAAAAGAGAGTAGCGCTAGAGAAACGGTTTTTACCGTCACAAGAAGTCACGTTCACTGAAAGAGCTCTGCCTCACTAGGGCCTGAGTTGTCCTGTCATCAAGACTCGATCTGTGAGCTGTGGTCAGTCACCAGACACGTGTTCCTACCGTTAAGAGGCCACGTTGAAACTGATTAACTGGGTGTTACAGGCACCAGAGGCGCCTATGATAGACTGCTGGTTAGTCTGAGAAAGACTTAATAATACTGTATCTCGCTAATTTCGACAAGCAGATTAACCACAACTACGATGGCTACTTCACAATCGCATCTCGACCACCGATGCCTCCCTGTTACCACTGAGATAATGAGGAAACAATCGCTGTATCATTTGAGAGCTACAGAGACGTGCAAGTGTTCCGGGACTTAGGCCAGTTCACTGCTACTAGCTCAACGTCATCATAACGCGCCTGCGCGTAACTTACAGGTAATGCAGCTCGATCTAAGAATGAAATTAAAAGTTAAAGTAGCTTTCCTAAACTCTGTCAACATATGCTTCAGTATATTATTGTTAATATTGTTTCCGAGTGATCAGATGAATATGTTTTCCTAAATACATCGTTTTAAATAGAAAACAAGTGGTGGTAAATAATATAACCAGAAAGTCAAAAACTGTTTAAAATGTGCAAATGTATATCAAAATCAACTGTTACACGTCTCAGCTTTATGGGATCAATATTTAGGTCAAAATCGGCGTTTCTACGAAAAATTGAAGGCGCTAAATATTAGACTTGGAAAGATGAAAACTATATGACGCCATTAAGCTACTGCGAATAGTTTTCAAGTAATTTACTAAATACAAAATGGGAACAAAATCGGCCTTATTTGTAGTATATTAAGTATCATCTATATTAATGGTAGAAGGTTCTGATTACGGCACTTGATTACATCCATTAACTAGCGAAGAAATAAGAAGTTTCAAGACCTTAATGTAAATAACAATCAATACAAGTTCTCTTAAAGATGTGGTTCAGAGGTCATGTTCTACTGTCGGTTCCATTCTAAAAATTCTAGCCGGCAAAATTTAAGTGCAGTCGAGCTAAAACTTTCTCTGTAATTAAAGCCAACTTAACTCCAGTCATATAAAAATTACGAAAATTGTAAATTGATTCATCACCGAGCTATTAAATAGTATGTGTCCCAGATAAAGGACATTTAGGTGCTCCTACCTGGGCTTAGAGCAGATTATGCCTGATGTTCCGTTTGGCAGTCCGTTGCACCCATATATTAAGTACGGCCTGAGAGGTAGTGACAAACACGCTTCGCACCCAGCTGTCACTCTCTCCGCGTCAATCAAACGCCGGCTTATGCGCAGACGTCACAGCCAGGCTTCTGCTAAATGCATGTTTTTGGTACAAATAGCGAGTGAACTCTCGAGGACTATACACCGTCCTGGATCGCTTACATTTCGCGGAAGCAGCTGTTTGTATGCCGTCCGTAATGTTAACAAAATCGCGTGGTAAGTGGTGAGATTATTTTCCACTTTTGTGGAGAGCCATTAACTTTGATTATTAGCAGTCGGGTAAAAGACCATTCTAACTGGAACGTACCATAGAGGTCGCCTCTGAACTGCTCATAATTCTGTTTGTGATAGACACATCGTTATTATTATTATTATCAGGAATATTATTAAGTCTGTGTGTCTGACCTTTTTCTGAAAATACTTGAATCAGTCGAGCTCAAAACTTTTATTTATAATCGTAGATCCTTATCCCGCTGACTATACAGAGAGTAGAAACATTTCTTTCAGTGAGCACAAGAAGAAGGTGAACTTGCAGAGTGGAAACTATTGTCAGTACGTTCTCCATCGCTTTCTGGCTGACCAAAAAAATAGTTTTCAGGCTCTCGTAAAAGACGACGGCGAATACTATCGTATAACTAACCCACCACCCCACAAGGTAATCTGCCATCTACTACTGTCATGTGTCATCATTAGTGTATCTCTCACTGGCTCTCAGCTAAGTGTTAGATTTCTTCATTTTATGCCCTCTGATTACGTGTGTGGTTTTTCTTGATTGACTATTCTCTACATAACTGGAATACAAATTGGAGCAATTATTACATATGTTATCGAGTTGACAAATCCATCTTTCACAAACTTCTCTCAGAGATTGCAGTCAGCCTATGATGGCACCTAGGCACAGGTGCCTGCCTTCTCCCCATCCCCTATCCACAGCAACACCTCCCCCCCCCCTCAGCTGTCCTCCCACAACCCTCATACTATGTCACCTGTCTCTCTCCTTGGCACCCCCCCTTGCCCTCTCTCTACTGAACAGTCTTGTTCCATTGAGGGAAGTAGTATTTTAGGAATGAGCAGGGCATGTCATTTAGTAGTTTTGGCTCAGGATCTTTCAGTTTCTCAGCTTTGTGCCAGTCCTGCCATTTCACGTGGGTCGTGCAAGTTGTTGCACAGGTGTGACACTAAGTCTCTATGATTCAGCAAATTACGATTTTGTAATATTGCAGACACGCGATTGTTTTGAGATCAAAATTCTGTTGTCCATCTGAAACGGTTATATTTGCTCTCTGGCTATGGAGTGCTACGTTGTATCCCTGTAAGAGAGTCTTATGGAAGTGTACTGCAACGACATGTTAAGCAGTTAGGTAAATGAATATCCGTCTTCCCTTTCCTGGTAATGCCTCTCGTAATGCTAAAATCATGTGGCTCACACAGTGGGCAGCTTTATTACCAAAAAATTGATTCAAATGGCTCTGAGGAATATGGGACTTAACATCTGTGGTCATCAGTCCCCTAGAACTTAGAACTACTTAATCCTAACTAACCTAAGGACATCAGACACATCCATGCCCGAGGCAGGATTCGAACCTGCGACCGTAGCAGTCGCGCGGTTCCGGACTGAGAGCCTAGAACCGCTAGACCACCGCGGCCTGCTTTATTACCATCTCGGCCACTGTTTTGACATGTGTCAACTCAGTTGATTAACAGAAGTGGTGAATGCTGCTCACTGGATTACATTGGCTGTTACGTAAGCCATACTATGCCATTATGGTTATTCACTGAGCACAAGGGAGAACCGATAGAGGTACTGAAGGTACCCTCCGCCACACACCGTCAGGTGGCTTGCGGAGTATGGATGTAGATGTAGATGAATGTCAGCTATACTATGTGTCTTCGATATGCAGTCATATCCTGCAACACGACAACTTTCAAATAATTTCCGGCAATTCAGCAAGGTAACACTTTCAGCGACCGCCGATATTTCGGCGAGAGAACACTCCGCCATTTTCAAAGAAAACTGCAACGGACAGGCGACGTACACGCAAATTTAAAACCTCGGTTCTCGGACTGATGCCAGAAAGATAACACACACTGAACACTAGTGCTACCAAAGATGACCAAAGTCAAAGATATCGATAGTGAGACTATGAACATTGCTTGGATACTGGTCACCCCATGTTACATATAGTAACATCGAGATATTGGCATGCACGTCCAGCTATTAGGACAGTGTTATTAAGGAGACAGTTGAGATTAAATTAGCGAGCAAGCTTGTTAACAGGGATGGAGGTTTTTGTTTGAACTCTGGAATCCAGCTCTCTCCCCTGTCAAAAAACAGAGGGACAAAAAAAACTGGTTCAAATGGCTCTGAGCACTATAGGACTTAACTTCTGAGGTCATCAGTCCCCTAGAACTTAGAACTACTTAAACCTAACTAACCTAAGGACGTCACACACATCCATTCACGAGGCAGGATTCGAACCTGCTACCATAGCGGTCGCGCGGTTCCAGACTGTAGCGCCTAGAACCGCTCGGCCACCCCGCCCGGCACAGAGAGACAGAGTCAATGCTACCTCAATTCCGAGATCATAGTCTCACTATCGATATTTCTGACTTTGGTCATCTTTGGTGGCACTAGTGTTCACTGTGTGTGTGTGTGTGTGTGTGTGTGTGCTGTCTTTCCTGCTTCAGTCCGAGAACCGAGATTTTAAATTTGCATGTACGTCGCCTGTCCGTTGCAGTTTGCCTTGAAAATGGCGGGGTGTTCTCCCGCCGAAGTATCGGTGGTCACTGAAAGTGTTACCTGGCTGAATTCACGGAAGTTATTTCAAAGTTGCACACGCCAGGAGAAACTCAGCTCAACACGACCAGTGATTACAGAATATATATATTTAGCCATATCGGTTGCACAAAATTTTTGTCAAATTGGATATGGTTTCGACTGTACTAGGGCAGTCTTCATCAGAATAAAAAATTGCATGGATTACATGTAATCACACCTTGGGTGAAAAACGTCTGAGCAAAAGTGCTCTCGTCAAATAGTAAATGTTACAAGAATAGAAACTAAAATGTAAAAATATGACATAATTTGTCAACTGGATAAAATATTCCATGGAAATACAATGGCAGCCGCAAGGTCGCTTGGGGCCAAGAGCTGCATCAACACAGCCGCTACCGTCAGTCGTTTGATGCGAGTGGCTCATCGCGTTAGTGGCGAATATTACGCTTCAGAATAAATGGTACACATAACACTTGGGGATGTCTGTTTGGAATGCTTTTTTGTTTGTTGAGAGAGGCCGCCACGATTCCATTCGGAAGATCTTCGCCTCCAGCATGGCCTGTAAAAGAATATCCAGAGAAGCAGTCCTCAATTTTCTGGCTTTCAGAAAACAGTTTTGGAACCCAATGAGCAGAGAATCAGTATTAACCTAATTGCTTGGTCACGATATCTTGAAAAAGAACCTGAGAAATTTGTCTATTAGTAGAAACAGATCAAACGTTAGTTAATTTTCTGTACTACATCGTTGCTGACATTTAGCAGCGATCTCAGGGTGTGGCTCAGAATGCAAGTCGATGACATAAAAGGCAGTACACACGCTATAACACCGAATCAGAGTCTCAATTTACAATACGAATAAAACTCAATTCCATTTGGAGGGCCTTGGAAGGTGAAGGGGTGAGCCCCTGGGCAGAGGTTCCGTGTTTATGGTATCGCGCGTCCCCAGCGTTTCATTGCGCTGTGGCGTAACGGCAGCTCCTGGCGCCGGAGAGCGATTCCATACATATTTGAGGAGCGAGTATTTCGCTTCCTACCTTCCCCCCGGTGTCGGCATCAAGATGAAAGTCATGCCCTCAGGGAGCCGAAATATTGAGCGGCCCACGTGTCTCTCCGCTCATTCCATTCCTCTCGAGTAGCATTCGTGTCGCCTACTGGCAGCCCAGGCCTAGCTCTCCCGCCTTCAGTGCAAGAGGTAGCTGACTGTTCGCAAATACTATACGAGTAATATTGTATTTTGCTAAATCAGCATACTCAGACTTGCTACCAATACAAGATGCTTTAACCCACACGTCGACTGCCCTGACAATTATTCACGTTTCCCAGACTCCATCTGCGAAATTCTGAACTAGAGACAGTGTCGCAGATCTTTATGAAATACCTCCGATATTTATTGCTGCTTTAGACCACTCAGATAATTTACATTTCTTGATACACTTTCTAAGAAATATTTTTGTTTTAGTGTTCCGTACCTCAGTCGGTAAAAATGGAACCCTTATAGGATCATTTAGTCATCCGTCTGTGTGTCAGTCTGTCCGACTGTTAAGAGACCTTTTTATCAGGAACGGGTAGACGCATCAACTTGAAATTTAGGTCAACGATCTCTGACAGCGTAAAAAATGTTCAGGAACGTGTAGACGCATCAACTTGAAATTTAGGTCAACGATCTCTGACAGCGTAAAAAATGTATCTCCTAAGTTCAAATGGCTCTGAGCACTATGGGACTTAACTGCTGAGGTCATCAGTCCCCTAGAACTGAGAGCTACCTAAACCTAACTAACCTAAGGACATCACACACATCCATTCCCGAGGCAGGATTCGAACCTGCGACCGTAACCGTCTCGCGGTTCCAGACTGTAGCGCCTAGAACCGCTCGACCACTCCGTCTGGCAACATCTCCTAAGTGAACGCGGCCAAACGACACGGCCATTTATGTCACATATTTTAATACAAACTCACTCATCAAAACCTAAAGGGCACTTCCCCTTGACAAAGAATCATCAGCTCAGGAAAGAAGCAAGGTTTCACAGTACAAGCAAGGCAAAAAATTCTAAAATTCTCAATTTGTAAATATATCACACGAAAACATTTTGTTTGTCCTTCTGTTAAGACCCATTTTTCTCAGAAATTTCTAAAGATAATGCGAAAGCATGCAAAAAATTTATCTTATAACTTAAAATTAAAACATCCTCCAAAATCTTGGTATTCCTCGGACCGATATCTTCCCAGAATAGATATTAACAACAGGCAAATATTGTCAAGATTCTCGATACCTGGTATCTATGAACATAATTAACTTTATACAGAACCCTGGGGGCGCACTTCGCCATTTTTTTTAATACTCCTGTACTCGTTTATCCTATAATGACATTCTGGTCACTAGTTCCCCCTTCTGCATTAGCGAAATTGAGAAGTTCAATTTTGTAAGTTACTTGGAAACCTAAGCCATTTCCCTAACCAGACGTTCGTCTAAAGAATTATTCGAAGTAGTTTCCAGGTAAAACGTATTCCTGAAGACCTTTCTAACTGCTTGACTCTCCCTTTGTATAGCTGTATACTTGAAAGTTCCGTCTATTACTATAGATCGGGATATTTACCAGTGTTATTCCCTAAGTTCTGTGTGAGGCCATGTGGAACTGCACTTCCTGAGGCAACTTGCCCGTATCCCATTACCGTGTTTTCAAAACCATAGATTCGAACCTTCCCCAAATTATCGGGCATGCAGAAACTGTACTAGCCAAATTTGATATTGGCAAAAAATCTTTATGGGTGAATTATTGCATCGTCTTGTAAAAATGTTAGTTTAGTATTTTATTAGATGATGCAGTAATACACCCAGAAGAATTTAAATGCAGTTGACACTGGCCACGAAAGCCTACGTATTTATATCATGTTAGACATTGTCGAGCACTTTACGCAAATCATTACGATTATCTTCCAATAATTATTCTAGTTCGAATTTCAGACTTGATAGCTATTTACTTCTGGTTTCACTCGGCTCTTTGGACCCAGTACTGTTGACATTATCACATTAAATAAGAGAGACCAGTTCTGGCATCTTACAAACGAAGCTCCTGCAATTAACTCATACTACATTAACATGTTACTTCTCTGCTGTGTGACCAATACACGTTTTATGTCGCCTTCCCCATTGTCAGACTACAGCGCGTAACTCATAACTGAAACCAAATAAAGTCACTAAAGAATGTTACCCAAAGTAGTACACATGTTTTGCATCGCCCCGGTCCCCAGAACTCCTGAAGAAAGATGCTGACTGTGGATATTGTATTACAAACACAGTCCCTTTGACTG
Source organism: Schistocerca cancellata (assembly GCF_023864275.1). Classification (NCBI taxonomy): domain Eukaryota; kingdom Metazoa; phylum Arthropoda; class Insecta; order Orthoptera; family Acrididae; genus Schistocerca; species Schistocerca cancellata. The sequence goes on from NC_064627.1 coordinate 720,237,582, forward strand.
TTCAGAGATGTCACTAAAACTACCCAAAGATGTAAACAACCATGCATGAGCAGAGCCTATTAGACGGAGGGGTCCGACAGCCGATCAGTTCCAGTCATTCCACCAGGAAAGAGGTACACGGCTCGTGTGTTCAACCATGCCTAGACGGTCAATACCGCCGTTCGATCGCGTCCGCGTTGTTACTTTATGACAGGAACCGCTCTCAACAAGGGAAGTGTCCAGGCATCTCGGAGTGAACCAAAGCAATGTTGTTCGGACATGGAGGAGACACAGAGAGACAGGAACTGTCGATGACATGCCTCGCTCAGACTACTTCTGCAGTGGATGACCGCTACCTGCGGATTATGGCTCGGAGGAACCCCGACAGCAACGCCACTATGTTGAATAATGCTTTTCGTGCAGCCACAGGACGTCGTGTTAAGACTCAAACTGTGCGTAATAGGCTGCGTGATGCGCAACTTTATTCCCGACGTCCATGTCGAGGTCCATCTTCGCAACCACGACACCATGCAACGCCGTACAGATGGGCCCAACAACATCCCGAATGGACCGCTCAGGATTGGCATCACGTTCTCTTCACCGATGAGTGTCGCATATGTCTTCAACCAGACAATCGTCGGAGACGTGTTTGAAGGCAACCTGATCAGGCTTAGACACACTGTCCAGCGAGTGCAGGAAGGTGTAGGTTTCCTGCTGTTTTGAGGTGGCTTTATGTGGGGCCGACGTACGCCGCTGGTGGTCATGGAAGGCGCCGTAATGGCTGTGCGATTCGTGAATGCTATCCTCCGGCCGATAGTTTAACCATATCGGCAGCATATTGGTGAGACATTCGTCTTCATGGACGACAATTCGCGCTACCATCGTGCATATCTTGTGAATGACTTCCTTCAGGATAACGACATCGCTTGACTAGAGTGGCCAGCATCTTCTCCAGACATGAAGCCTATCGAACATGCCTGGGATAGATTTAAAAGGGCTGTTTATGGACGACGTGACCCACCAACCACTCTGAGGGATCTACGCCGAATCGCCGTTGAGAATGGGACAATCTGGACCAACAGTACCTTGATGAACTTGTGGTTGGTATGCCACGACGAATAACAGGCATGCATCAGTGCAAGAGGACGTGCTACTGGGTATTAGACGTACCGATGTGTACAGCATTCTGGACCACCACCTCTGAAGGTATCGCTGTATGGTGGTACAACATGCAATGTGTGGTTATGATTAACAATATTAAGGGCGTAAATTATGTTTATGTTGATCTCTATTCCAATTTTCTTTACAGATTCCGGAACTCTCGGAGCCAAAGTGGTGCAAAACTTTTTTTAAGTGTGTATAACAGCACATAATAGGAACTGCGACTCTGTTGCTACATCCTTGAGCTCCATGAGAAGTGAATGCTACTTGCCTCTCAGGAGTCTGTTCTGTGAAAAAGGACTACAAGAAGCAAGACGGCAGCGGACAGAAACACAAATATGAGATTCAAGCAGGGGACGGCAAGCTGGCCACTCCGAATCAGGATACTTTACACGGAATGAGCTACTTGTGGACAAACTACGACATTTTTCAGTGGGTTAGAAACCTGAAATTATGGATAAAGGTATGTAAGGCGAAAGGTTAGGGTTAGGGCCCATGTACCATCATGTATCATTACCTGTTACTGCCTTAATGACATAAATACCTCTGAAACAGGTAAGTCTTTGGCAGTCACAATTTCAATTAATTACAACACAGATTGAGTAAGATATCAGATCTCAATAACAGGGCAATAAAAGAGGTAGGCTTTGATTAATAAGAGTTTCAGCTAACTCAGATTATGAAATTCCCTTTATTTAATTAAAAGGGACTAGGCAGACGTTCAATACTAACAGCATCAAATAAGTAAAATTACTAAATAGAAAAGAGGCAGGCCTTCAATGATAACCGCCTCAGTTAAACAGGCAGCCTTCAATAACAACAGCTTCAATTAAGTGAAGTTACCAAATAGAAAAGACGCAGGCCTTCATGAATAACTGCTTCAGATAAGTAAGCAAGAGTATAAATTGCCTCCTCACAAATGGTGCACCAGAAGACTTACAATGAAGGAGCACCAGACTGTACCAAATAGAAAGACCAAGAGAGGTTACAACGTGAGGACCGGACGTACAAGGCCCTTTACGTTTGGTGCAGACGGCAAAAGAAATATTAACATAGCTTAATTGTGTGGAAACAACAATAGCTAGCTAAACGTTATACATGCGTCACTGCAAGATACCGCCTCTACAAGGACGGTGAATCTCCTGAAAAAAACTAGCCCGCCAAACACAGTTACATAGACTCAGTAAATGCAAATTTTGAAACCCAGGCACCTTCTAAGCCAATGTAATTAACAGAGCGATGACGTCTGCAATGCCTGAAGGTATCTCGAAACCAGCATTGGCCGTACTACAAGAAAAAGGTAATTATCTGGCGTTCGAAGACGCTTGGCAGAGAGATCGGCTAAAACCCACACATCTAGGTACTGCGTGACGACGAGTTGGGGGCGGGTGGGAGGGGGGGGGGGTGTTGTGGTAGCGGCAACAGTATAGAAGAAACATTATCCCTCTGGCTCAAGAAACGCCATCGGCTCCTGTTAACAAACAACCAAGACTAGTATCGACTCAGGAAAAGCAAACGACAGCCACAATTCAAGGAACCAACTTGTAGTGAAATGGATTACCTAAGAAATAGTAATGGTCGTAACAGACCTTCCCAGTTCCAAAGGTGGCCCCGAAGTCAGCAAAGCGAAACTGGCTTCTACTCTTTCAGGTCCCAGAGCTTGCTGGCCAGGCTATGCACGAAGACAGCACTCGGATTCAAATTGGCCACAAATATGGCCCTGAAACCACTCGCCGGACCCCACGCCCACGACACTTGCGGAAGTGCTCGCCTTACTCGTTGGGCGGACCTCGCTCCTTTACATCTCTCCAACTCACCACGCCACCAACTCACCGTGCCACCATATCCCAATCACCATCAACAACCTCGAGCAAAAATCTTAATGGCCACAAACCAGAAAGACATCTCAAGACAGATGGAGCTAGTGGCGATATACCTAGTGGCGCCAGGAATCCGCAAGACGACGCCAGCAACCTCGCCACGGCTCTGCCTCCCTCCTTAAACCAATGGACCCCGGTCCATCATACTGATGAAGAAAGGGAGTGTTAATTAATGGGCTTATGTTGATTAAGGTGCACATAGGGGACCTCATCAGTGACTAGATGCCTGACAAGCAAGTTAAGTACACCCAGAATTTTGATGATAGAGCATGGACCCATGAAACGAGGAGTGAACTTCCCAAGCTTGGCACCACCCCTCGCTGGACTGGTACAGTTCTTCACAAAAACCTCACTCCTACCTTGCGTTAAAGGGGAATCTATTCCTATTATATCGCCGTGCCGCCTAGCTGTGGTGGGCTAACCTAATGTTATTTCTGGCCCACTTCCAATTTTCCCTAAGAAGTAACGGACGGAGTCAGGAGGTCATTGATATCCACAAGTTGGATAGAGGGGGATTGATGGGATACACAAACAAGGAAGCGGCAGGAACTGCCTTGGATGCTTCGTGCTGCACATTTAAATGCAAAACTGAGCCAAGGCAAGGTGGTGTCCCAATTATTCGGAGACACATGGTTGAAATTCACTCTCTCTGGGGATAATTTGATATGATGGTCAGGTATTTAACAACGTTCCAACAACAAAACTTCTTATACTCTTTGGACACAAACGCCGGAGTATTATCGCTAACAAGAGCATTAGGGAGTCCTAACCAGCTGATGATTTTGGTCAGACGTGCAATGGTAATGGCCGACCTGACTCCACGACCACGGATTAACCATACAAATATGGAAAACGCGTCTGCAACTGCCAGAATATATCAGTTCCAGTTGTTGGTACACGGAAGAGGTCCCACGACAACATCTACATCTGCATGGATACTCTGCAAATCACATTTAAGTGCCTGGAAGAGGGTTCATCGAACCACCGTCAAAAGTCTTTATTATTCCAATCTCGTATAGCGCGCGGAAAGGACGAACACCTATATCTTTCCGTACGAGCTCTGATTTCCATTAGTTTATCGTGGTGATCGTTTCTCCCTATGTAGGTCGGTGTCAACAAAATATTTTCGCATTAGGAGGAGAAAATTGGTGATTGGAATTCCGTGAGAAGATTCAGTCGCAACGAAAAACGCCTTTCTTTTAATGATGTCCAGTCCAAATCCTGTATCATTTCAGTGACACTCTCTCCCATATTTCGGGATAATACAAAACGTGCTGCCCTACTGCGAACTTTTTCGATGCACTCCGTCAGTCCTATCCGGTAAGGATCCCATACCGAGCAGCAGTATTCTAAAAGAGGACGGACAAGCGTAGTGTAGGCAGTCTCCTTAGTAGATCTGTTACATTTTCTAAGTGTCCTGCCAACAACCGCAGTCTTTGGTTAGCCTTCCCCACAACGTTTTCTGTGTGTTACTTCCAATTTAAGTTGTTCGTAATTCTAATTCCTAGGTATTTAGTTGAATTTACGGCCTTTACATTTGACTGATTTGTCGTGTAACCGAATTTTAACGAATTCCATTTAGCACTCATGTAGATGATCTCACAACATTTTTAGTTATTTAGGGTCAGCTGCCACTTTTCGCACCATTTAGATATCTTTTCTAAATCATTTGACAATTTGTTTTGATGTTCTGATGACTTTATCAGTCGATAAACGACAGCGTCATCTGCTAACAACCTAAGACGGTTGCTCAGATTGTCTCCCAAATCGTTTATACAGATAAGGAACAGCAAAGGCCCTATAACACAACCTTGGGGAACATCAGAAATAACTTCTCTTTTACTCAATGACTTTCCGTCAGTTACAACGAACTGTGACCTCTCTGACAGGAAATCACAAATCCAGTCACATAACTGAAATGATATTCCCCAAGCACATCCATTTTACTTCAATCCGCTTGTGTTGTACAGTATCAAAAGCCTTCTGGAAATCCAAAAATGCGGAACCGATGTGAGATCCCATGTCAATAGCACTCAACACTTCGTGAGAATAAAGAGCTAGTTGTGTTTCACAAGAATTATGTTTGCAAACCCCCTGTTGACTGTGTCAATAGACCGTTTTCTCCGAGGTAGTTCATAATGTTCGAACACAATATATATTCCAAAATCCTGCTGCATATCGACATTAACGATATGGGCCTGTAGTTAAGTGGATTACTCCTACTACCTTTCTTGAATATTGGTGTGACCTGTGCAACTTTGTGTACGGATTTTTCGTCCAGCGAACGGTTGTGTATAATTGTTAAGTATAGAGCTAATGCATCAACGTACTATGAAAGGAACCTAACTGGTATATAGTCTGGACCAGAACACTTGCTTTTATTAAGTGTTTTAAGTTGCTTCACTACTCCGAGGATATTTACATCTACGTTACTCATGTTGGCAGCTGTTCACGATTCGAATTCTGGAATATTTACTTGGTCTTCTTTTGTGAAGGCATTTCGGAAGGCTGTGTTTAGTAACTCTGTTTTAACAGCACTGTCTTCGATAGTATCTCCAATGCTATCGCGCAGAGAAGGCATTGATTGTTTCTTGCCGCTAACATACTTCACATACGACCAGAATCTCTTTGGATTTTCTGCCAGGTTTCGAGGCAAAGTTTCGTTGTGGAAACTGTTATTAGCATCTCGCATTTAAGTTTGCTCTAAATTTCGAGCTTCTGTAAAAGATCGCCAATCTTGGGGATTTTATGTCTGTTTAAATTTGGCATGTTTGTTTCGCTGTTTCTGCAACAGTATTCTGACACGTTTTGCGTGCCAAGTAGGATTAGCTGAGTCGTTTGTTAATTTATTTGGTATAAATCTCTCAATTGCTGCCGATGCTATTTCTTTGAATTCAAGGCACACCTGGTCTATAGTTATTAATGTGGAAGGAGTGTAGACTGTCTCCCAGGATGGCGTCAAGTGAATATTTATCTGCTTTTTCTTGAATAGGTAAATTTTTCGTTTATTTTTGGAGGATTTGGGGGTTGCAATATTTAATCTCGCTACGACAGCCCTGTGTTCATTAATCCCCGTATCCTTTTGATGCTCGTTATTAACACCAGATTATTTGTTGCTAGGAGGGCAAGTGTGTTTTAACAACCGTTTACTATTCGCGTGGGTTCATGAACTAACTGCTCGAAATAAAACGTAATCGATAAATAGTTCGTCCATGGGGCTCTCCTCATGCTCGGAATGTAGCAATCCCTTCGGAGGACTGATACTGGGTTTAGCTTTCTTACAGGGTTCACGCTCGCCCAATAATCGCCTAATATCCTTATACAACGTGGGCCAAATGAGGGTAGCCCTGCTCTTTCCCAAGGTTTTACAGAGGCCCTGATGACCTCCCACCAGAAAATTATGAAAATAAAGGAAAATGTGAGGCACCAGCTCTTGAGGCATACAAATTTTAAAGTGCCTTTCTTCGTTAACGCATATACATAGTATGCCATTCCTGAAGGAGTAGTCCTTAACCTCACCACCGAATAAGACTTCCTTTCTTAATGGGCCCCACAAGGTCAACCGGTAAACTTCAACTAAAGCGGTACACACAGCCAGGGTGAGAATCGCTAACGCCCTTACTTTCGAGAACCCCCTTCACCAGAAACATGTGAATGACGGCGTCGGCCACTTCATTGTCAGATCCTTTTATCTGTCCCACCTTGAAATGAAAGGTGGAGATGCGGACCATCTAACTGGCAATCCTACCACTTTTCCTGGATGGAGACAACACCAAAGTTAGGGACTTATTGTCCGTCTCGAGATCAAACTCCCTACGCTCGAGATAGAACTGAAACTTCACTAAGGTGAAAAGCACAGCTGGCGCTTCACACTCGTAAACGGAGTAATTCATATCGGGACCAAATAACCTCCTAGATGCGAAAGCTAATGGGTATTTTATACCTCGATCCTCCTGCAACAACACTGCAGCAATACCGGCGTTGGAGGCATTAGCTGAATGATAAATCTTTTGCCGAATCTGGGACTGCTAAGACCAACGGTTTGGTGACAGCTTCAAAAGCCGCCTTTTGGCTCTCAGCCCAGAAAAATTTCTCCCCTTTCCTGCGCAGTTTAGTCAGGGGAGCGGCCATTTTGGCAAAATCAGAGGCAAAACGGCGAAAATAATTCGCCGTACCAAAACATCTGTCTCACTCCTTCCTATTTCGAGGCTGAGGAAGTATCTTCAACATCTTAGTTTGTTCCTGGTCAATACTAATGCCTTCCCCGGAAATTAAATGACCAGAAAGGACACCTGTTTCCTAGCAAGTGTAATCTGGAACGGCATCCCGAAACCTGGAGAAGACTTTCTAAGGTGCGAACTATGATCCTCAAATGACAGGCTATAAATGACAACTTCAAGTGGCCCAGGATATGGTCTAACAAATGAGACAAAACCATTGCCTCAGTGGACAAGCCGAACAGCACACAGTTGTACTCATAAATGTTTCAATCGGTGTAGAATGCGGTGACATGTGAAATCAAGCACCGTAAACCACTTACCACCCAAAAGCCAGGTAAAGCAGTCCCGAAGGCCCTGCAAGGGGACAGATTCTAAGATAACTTTTGTATTAAGGAGCATATGATCAACCACCGTCCTATAGTCCCAGCCCAGAGTTTGAGGAACGACAAAAATCGGTGATGTGTAGGGAGATGTAGACAGCCTAATGGCCCCCTCCTTTAAAATACTTGCCAATTTCTACCTCAAGATTTTCATTTTGGGTGACGAGAGGCGATAAGAACACTGTCGCATCGGAATATCCTCAGCCAAGCGTATGATGTACTGTATGACGTTCGTAACCTCCCAATATATTAGAGAAAACAACGGGAAACTCCCCTAATAAATTCGACAACTACCCTGCCTGACCTGGCTCAAGATGGGCCACATCAAATTCACCAGAATTACAATTTACCAGTCACCCCGCACTTGCGCAACGGCAAGAGCAAAAGGCTATCTTGCCACTAGGTGAAAACCTAAAGAGAAGGTGAGGGTCGCAAAGTCGAGAACTAATCCTGTTTTCTGGATAGCAATGCCATCAGTGAATCTAATCATTGATATACTTTCAGGCTGAATTTTAATCCCATGCTTGAAGCTTTGTTTTACAAACGTCATAGCGTCTTCGGGGAACAATAGAGGCGAAAGACTTCTTCCCTCTCTTACACCAGTTTTAATCAGAGCACTCTGTTCTTGGTCTTTGGTCTTCCAATCTTATTGTTCTCTCTTGGTTCTTGCACATATTACCCTTCTTTCCCTATATCTTACTCGTATTTTTCTCAGACTTTCGTACATATTGCAGAATTTTTACTTGTCGAAGGCTTTCTCTAGGTCTAGAAAACCTATGAGCGCCTCTTGATTGATTTCAGCTTTGCTTCCATCAGGAAGTGCTACGTCACAACTACCTCCCTGGTGCCTTACCCTTCCGAAAACCAAACTGATGTTTTCTAATATATCCTCAGTTTTCTTTCCCATTCTTCTGTATATTATTCTTATCAACAACTTCGATGGATGTTTGTGCGATAGTTCTCGTGGTTATTTGCTGTTCCTGTCTTTGGCATAGCGTGGACGATATCTTTCCGAACATCAGTACTACAGTTAGAAATTGTTAACACAGTCTGTTCCCCTCTGATGTTACTCCAGAACGCTGTCCGTTAGTAAGTAATGGAGCGTGATGTCAATTTATTCTCCTCATAGGTTTCCTGTTTAGCTTTAAAAATAACAATCATACTTGTCGATTGTGTTAAATATCGAACACAGCTGCCATACGTCAACGATCTGAGAAAGAGATGATTTGGGACGAGAGTCCCTGAAACAGGAGATGTATCTTTAGGTGGATACACGGACTTTTATCTTTTCCTATCGCTCTGTGACTCTGAGGCTATGACAAAGACAGCTTGTCTCACGGAAAAACACCTTCAACAGCAGAACAGTTCAGTGTAAGGCTTGACCAACTTTACTCCTTCCAATAATCTTCAGTCGTCTAAACTTCCAAATTCTACCAGGTTCGACGATATATTACGCCATCTTCAGGCCCCTGTGTACAGACAATAATAGCAACTGTATGAAAAGATAAAAATAGGGTGGTGCAAGCCTTATATACAGTGGTAGTATGTAATAATATAACAATACCAAACTGTACAGGAAGTCACATAAAAGTTACAGATAAATTAAGGTATGAAATAAGAGAACACTCGCACGCTATATTTGACAATTCCCCGCTGGCATTAGCTGGGACAGATGCCGGGAAAAACATCAGACAACGCCCGAAGGCCAATGCTTTGATTACGTGGAAGTTGTGGGGAGCACGGGCAGGCACCATTTCTCTAACAAAAGCTTTTCTTTTACCTTTAAAATTTTACAACTCTACTATCTTGATTTTAAAATAGTAAGTGAAGATTCGTTATCATGAACAACAAGATTTTCAGTATAGTTTGTTAATGAAAGTTCCTGACGTATTATTGTAACAGATCTAAGAACAACGGTTAAAACACAAAATCCCTTTTTAATCAAAGGAAAAAGAAATACAAATTGCATAATGATGGGTTGAATAAAAGATTCTAACGCCGAATGGCAATACCAAAATTTTCGTAGATATCTCCTGTGATGTCTAAATGCAATAAAATATTGATCACAAAATTTTTCATTAAGACAACATAAATGGAATAAAATCTGATTGCTATCAACGTACGCTCAAACCCAGTAGCCTCTACGGTAAGCACCGTATCACAAAATATTTTCCTTCCTTTCAAACACATTACACCATATACCTCCCTACATATGATGCATGCCATACCAAACGAATTATGACAATTAAGCACAGATGTTATAATTAACTAGGTATGTAATCTTCTCCTTTCAAAAGAAATAAGAAACGCACAAATAAACTCTTAATCTCAGTGATTTCAGACGTTAAAAAATATACAATAAGTATCTTTTGATTTCGTCGTGGTCATGTGCTGTTGTGCACCGTGCTCTCCTTCAAGATCACATGCGACACGAGAAAGATTTTCTACGATGTACAAAACGTTAACAGAGCGCTACCAACTTACACAAATTGCGTACTTGGATTATCGGTGTGGATGCGCTCGAAAATCTTAAAACGGGCGAGGGAGTAGATGCGGTACTACTGAACACTTCGACTATACCGCACCGCACAAAACAGCAGTACGGTGGAGTGGATAAGAGACAAATCAACAACTGTTGCAAGACAACCTCAGCAAGGCAGTAAGAAAATATTTAAGACTTTAAACTCTTTGGAGGCCACACCAAACCACAGAATGACGTCCCAAGCTAAATTATGAAAATACTATCGGCGATTTCGCCACGACAAGTAGAACCGTAAAATACCATAAGAAGTGAACTGCAGTTAACACGATTCATGAGCGTCCGACTGAAAAGCTCCATAGCCGATCTTTTCCTTACTAAAAACACTTAACAGTACCTCCAAAGTTCGCTCGTGGACACTATCAGAATGTCAATTACTGTAGATAACAGAGTTTAACACGCTGAGGCTGACTTAGGTTTCTTAGTAAGACAAACAATGATTCGGTCCTTCACTCCGGTCCCACCTTTGATCCAGAACAGTAATTTACTTTAAAGAAACTAAATAGTAGATAATGCCGATATCAACGCTCTCCTCCCAAGTAGCTCTTTAATGGTGACTGCAGTACTGAAGCAAAGCTGACACTATTCATAAGTCTGATATACCCGCCACCAACTTGCACCCTTTTAGATTTCTTATGTTCACCTCACACACCAAACTTGCCGTAATTCTTCGTCGGAATCCAAGGGCAGAACCAAGAAATCACTTTTCAGCCCTTGAGTGATCACACGATGATCGCCATCTGGACAACACCGGCCCTCCACACTAGAATCTTCTAGCCCACGACGTTCCGTCCCCAGCCGACTTGTTCTGCGGGGCCCACCGACCAAGCGGCCTTGCCCTCCAGACCGACGTCGCTCCTCACTCGCCGTCCAGAGCAAACTCCCAGCAAGCCCCTTCTTCCTCGTTCTGCCAGCCTCTCAGCGCGCGGGAAGCCAACTCGCCAAAGATATCCGGAGACCAGAGACTCCAATACGTTCTCGATACTGACATCGCGGCGAGTACTGAGAAGGCGGGTGGTTTCAAAATACAAAAAATTGAAATAGCGAGCCGTATCGGCTCAGTATTAACATAAACTAGGGGGCAAAATTTATATGGCACACAATCGTAAGAAAGAACCTACTAAACGGAGGTCAATATTAGACGTTATGCATCGATATGACGGTGTAATGCTAATGCAATGCCCCTGAAACAACTGGAGTAAAACAATGTAATCATATGCTGATGAGTACCGACTAAATGTAAAACATTTGATTCCATGTTGTCGTACACTAGTAAAACATAAACACCTTACTGGAGATCAACCCCATAACTGTCTATATCATGATGTTCCATATAAATAAAACGACAATATAAAATTTTATATTTATGCCAAAGCAATTTGTCAATCGCAAGTCTGTAAGATACAACTTATTTAATAAACCATGAAATTAATATAATATACCGTACAGAATGTTCATTTAGCAGTAAGTATTGAAATATATGGAAAAGGCCATAACCAACCTTATCTCGAGAGTGATAAGTCTGCTGGTAAGTAGGCGTGTGGCTGGGTGATATACCAAATTATAAGCTATGAAGTAAGTCTAAAACAGAGCACTGTAATACGTATACAGTAAATTAGGAAGGCACTCATTTCTTTCAGAACTAGCAAAGACGTTTACCTCTATATGTCATGTAGTCCTCAAGCAGGGGAAGACGAAGGATAGCATGACCTACGACAGAAAAATCACCAGAAAACGTATGTCAGGGTATACCATTCAGTGTGTATCATGTGAGTTGGTACCACTATGACTAGATGGTTTATTGAGAATCTGGATGTTGAGAAATACACCAGAACACTGTGTCATGTATTATCAAGGCATTAGAGGTACTGGTGTGCGAGCGGACATCCACATTCTCAACTAACCATCTACACATAAAGGTACCAACTGACATATTATACATGTTTTCCGGCGGTTTTTCTATCGTACGTCCTTCGTCTCCCATCTAATTTATCACACACATATTGCAAATAAGGCAACAGAAAATACTCATTATTCAAATTACCTATAAACAACGTATGTCTCATTACTTGTGTTTAGTAATGTACAGTCGACGCTGAAACGTATTGTCCGTAGTCCACGTGTGACACACTTTTGCTGTCACAGTTAGTCGCTAGCTTAAAGTACCTGTGTCACACAATTACTTAACAACATATACATCTAATGCAGCCATGGCTTTTGAACAACGTTCGTACTGACAAAACAAAAACTACACAAAATCATATGTCAACGCAATAGTAAATCTGAGTATGCTGTTATTACAATATTCGATGAATATCCCCCACTATTTTGTAGTTCAAGCAGTAAATAACATGTCAGTAGCTATACATTGTCTCGGTAATGTAAGGCTATGTTGAAAGGTAATAGTGATATGTGCTGTACGATTTTTGCTACAAAACATAGCCTATTGGGGAAAGGGAAACAGAATTATTTCATTATTTACCTAGCAATAATACCTGTACAGCTTATGTCTATTGGGGTAAGGGAAGGACATTATTTTCGTAGCAACAGCATCTGTACATTCTACTTTCATTAGGAGGTATGCAGCAGTTCCTACCTTTCTATTGTTAATTAGATGGATTCAGATTTTCTGTAAATTAAAAAGGAAATACATGTAGAAAGTAAGAAAGACGTATGTTATTAACAAACGTACTGATATCTATATCTTATCACAAAAGAAATAGTAATTGCAGTGTAGGAAATACTGCAAACTGCCACAAATTGTTTTGAAATGATTTTATGGTACAATTACTAGTTTCGGGCCTGAGCCCATTGTCAGATGGTAGTGTTGAGTTCTTTGAAATTTTACGTGTGTGTCCTACAATATAACAAAGTTCTTGTGCTACATAGTTCACCAAAGTTATTACATTTGCGTCTTAAAATATAACAAAGTTTGTATGGTTACATTGTTTTCCTTTTATATACTCTAAACATTGCGCGTACGTCAGGATGTAAACTATGCATAATAAAAACTTCGTTATATTTTAGGACACAAATGTGAAACTTGAAAGTAGTATCTCCTACAGTGTAATTTACGACAACACCTGCGGTGTTCTCAAAAGAAAAGGGATAAAACAATAAATGGTAATTGGAAATCTGCTGAGTTTTGTTATTGAGCAGTTAAGGAAGTGCTGATAGACAGATGAGTTTAGTTACCAACTGGTCTTAGACTACTAATCAGACTGGAAAGATATACCTGAAGATTGTGTTTTATAAAATTACAGACTAAAATTTATTATAATTGTTAATTGTAAAGCAGTATATATCACCAATGAAGAGACACAAAGAAATATCGTATGGAGAACTTGGGTCCCTTTCATTGCACTACAATGGATTTTGATGATAGTCGGAAATGGAAGCCACAGCGAGTGGATCTGAAGAGCTACTCAAACGCTCCGAAGCCGACATTGACAGCCGGAAGAGTGACCTGTCCAGCACGTGGCTCTTCAGATTGACGTACAGTGATACGATGGGCAGTGGATCAAGTGAAGCATCACTTTGTCCGCTGTGTCTGATCGTGGATCAACATGTTAACAACAAAACAGGCAAAGAAGCAAGCAATGGGAAGATGAGCGTACGTAAAGTAAATATTACTATTACATTAACTGAAAATAATGGTCGAATGAAAGAAGAATACACGAAGTGCAGAGCAAACAGCAAATCTATAAAGGTATTCAAATATATCCTCATAAAAAAAAGAAGCAAGTTGAGAGATTTGTCTGCTAGGAATGGAACTATCATGTGAATCTAAAATTACGCATGGTTTATCAGGAGTAATAGTGAATATTTAGGAAATTAGTAGTATAATCAAATTCGAATACAACATTCCATATAACATTTGCCCAAATTTTATTTATATTTACTATTCCTTCTGAAACACAGATACTGAAAATAGGCCATCGAAAAAAAAAGAACATGAAAAGTGAAAAAAGATTCAGAAACTTACTAATAAGCAAGAACACAATAAGATGCCATTATTTCTAAATATTAGTGACATACTTTCGATTCAATATCTTGTATAGGTCTGTATGTGATATCACGCTTTTAGCAGTTCTGAAACTGATTTTGTCTAGCCAGTCACTCATATTATATATGAAAAATCTTGCCATTTCTTCTCATAGGCTTTTCACTGAGTTATTTCTCGTCTGGTATGAGAACTGTTAATCATTCACGTGCAGATCAGTATCGTGGTCTAAACATTGCAATATAACGATTGAGTCTATTCTTATTTTTATAGGAATATTGATTGTTTCAGACGCCAGTTCATCTTAAATACGTTTGATTTTCTCGGAAGATTCGAGTTTTTTGTTCATGAAACGCGCATTGTCACTTTAGAAGTCTAATAGAAGAAATGGCCCAAAACGGTTCCTATAAACAGATGTACTAATGTGACATGGATCTAGCTTTGCTGGAGAGTAATTCGCGAGTGGTTCTAACACCACTGTGATACCAAGGATATTCTATACAATCATCGTGTTTCAACTTTATAAACCTGTAACACATTGGCATTCGATGAAAATTCGGAGTAAAGGTTATGACGATGTAAAAATTTGAGCAGGTTCGGTAATAGTATGGAAATGGGGAAAAAAACGCGAAAAAGTGCGGCATCCACCAGGACTAAAGTTAACGGGAAGTTTGTGGTATATATGTGTGTGCCTGTGTGGGACGCCAAGTTCTTCCTACTGACTGGCGGTTAATGCATACAGAAGTGAGGCGCCACAAGATTGCGTTGTTATTAGATACACGAGACGAATGCGAAATCACATGTAGTCAAGACGTACAAAAAGGAAGTTATTTTTATCGGAATCTGATGTCATGGGAGAGGAAAATTCCCAGAACCTTATGTTATCAAATAAATCGTATGTAAATACATATCTGTACTTGCCATCAGCAAACAAATCAGGAAGAAAAGTGTCATGTGACAGTTAGTACACACGTCTGCGAAGCAGTGGACAAAAGGTTCTACATTCGTAGCGCGTCGTATATTCATGAAATTATATATACATTGTGGCATGAATTACCAGTTGTAATTACGCCTACCGAAGCTGAGTTTCCTTTATAGTTATTGTCACTAAAGGTAATGACACTAAAGGTAATTATACGTATTTACTTGGAAGCAGGGCAAGTGTGGTACATGACAGCACGCATGTACCTTTAAAAATATAATAAAATAAAAATAAAAGTTTAAAATTTAAAAGAATAAAAACAAATCAAGCAAGTTTAATTTTTTGGAAGCGGTAATTAAAAAATTACGATTGACCCTTGTAAAGAGAGGCTTTTCTTGTTTTTTAAGAAAAGGAAAGAAACTTTCATTATTTTTCGAGTGCGTTCGTTCTGCCATGGGACATAATATACTTTCCCTTAAATATTTATATTATTATTAGTAAGCTAATTGTCCAGTGTCAAAGCTAGACGAAACAAAGTTCCGTTTACTGTTTTGAATAGCACTTCTGTTTAGAGTCACTTACTAATGTTAAACAATTGTAGAGGACAGACGTAAAGACAACTCGAAGTCCTTGTGTTCCAGTGTCAACCTACCAGATGAGAAATGAGTAAACATCTGGAACACGTATTATTTAAAGCCTGTTGATTTGATACTGAATAAAGGTTACTTTATTCAGCTAATATATGAGAACGTTTCACATACCGATTCCGTAAATGTGATATTGTCCTGATGTTCCTAATTACAGTGCGAGAAGTCCTTATAGTTAATTAACTGTACCTGCGAGTAACTTGTAAATATTCCTCAGGGACGTACATTGATGGTTCGTGTAGTAAAGGCTGAAAATTTCTGTTTATGGTTTATCACCTGTTTCGAACACCGAATGACTATGCGCATGACGGTATCGAACATTGATTCGTAGAAAAAATGTTTTGAATAATGTATTTCAAGCACAGCAGGCACTAACTGTTACTATGAATAAATGGCAAGTGGGAATGTGTACGAAGCAACGATTGGCAAGTACATGACGACCCTGAACAGTGGTTGATAAAAATAGTATTTTTAATAACTCATTTCCACCATAGCAACCACACAGACATGACTTAAGCTTGAAATCGATACTACGTTATACCAGGACAAAGATGTTGACAGTGAAACAGAAGGGACCAACTGCCTATTATTTTAAACAAAGAAGACGTTCAACGATTTCATGTGCATCTCTGCTCTGGGAAAAGTGGATCTTCATGCTGTAATATGCTCATCTGCTATTACAGATAGGTATATGCAAGCATGAGGTATAAGATGTTAAATTAAATAAATATAACTAGAAAGTTGAAACAGATGCGCTGAAAACCAGGAAAGATGATAGTATGTGATGAAAGCTATTTCAAAAACTAGCATTTCCTCTTTATATGCCCAGCTCATGTAAAGAGATGAGCTACTGTGTACCATGTTTTTGTGATGTAGCAAGAATCTGTGATATATATATAAACATGGCTTTTGCACAAGATGCATCACATTTTTAAATATTTTATATATGACAAACCTTTATCATATGCTGGATTTTATCCACTTGACAACTTGGCTTGAAATTCAACATGAAATGAACATATTTCATAACAATACGGTTTTTAAGACCTGAAGACCACAGCAAAGTCCGTCGAAACCAGTTGTCGTAAATAAAGAAATACTTTATGCGGTCTAGGCTTTTGAATGATATTTAGTAAGTGAAACAGATCACATCTTCAGCACTCTCAAATTGAGGTAATTCGATCTTTACATATGTATTTTCAATTAGAAGCATGGATATATTTGGAACATCAATTAATGTGAACGACAAAAAAAAGAAAAAAAAACAGAACGTGTAGTCAGTAGCTAGTGTATCATATTAATTGGATGCATACGTGCTCATCGAACTGTGTAAAACAAATGTTATTCATGGAAGAACTCTAATGAGAGTGTTACTAGAGTTGACAAAGCTCTCAGCATAACATGGGCTTGTGGGCTCCAACACCGTAACCTGCCAAACACCGCAGAAATCTCATGTTAAAAACTCGCACATGAATTCGGCCGATGACTTTAGATCAACCTAACTGCCAGAAGTAGCACCACAGAGAAACGAATACAGTGGAAGTCAACATGTCTTGAAACGAGGTGAATCTGAAGCAAGTAAACTACACTCAAAATTTGCCAAATGACTTCTTTGTGACTGCAGCACCAAATGAATGAAAGTCAATAGAAAGGAATTATATAATGTAAGCTGATTAATGACGATTATGAGTACCGAAACTACGTGATGTAAACTGTACGCTGTTCTCCTATGATCACCCTTGTCGGAAGTCCACTCACGTGTAGCGACCGGCCAGCGTTGTTGTATTCAGTCCGTCCCTCCAAGACTTAGATTTACGAAGAACATGGCAATACGAGGCAAGCTATCACCATGTTCATCCCTTGTGGCCTGGATGCATGCAATAATTCTGTTGGTTAGGGCGTCATAATGCCGTTGTCTGCTTCTCTGAGGCAAGCTAGCACAGAAGTGTTGTAACTAAGTAAACGAAGCGCCACAGTTGATCATCAAAGAAATTTATTTCAAAAGACTGGTTTCGGTGCAACATTTGCGCCAGCGTCAGGTCCACATTCCTTGGCCAATTTATCGAAGAACCCATATAATATAGGTCGCGCAGGATAAGGTGGCCGATGTGCAGCGACCAACTTTCGTCCAAAGGCTGGGCGAGTTCATTCGTTTGTTCAGAAGGGCGGGTCGACAAGCGTTCGCCACATTCCGGCCGGTCGACGATGACAGAATCGACGCGCACGCTTTGCAATCTTTCTCGAACAATTTTACAGAAACTATTCGGTAAAAGGAATTCGTTTTTGGTTTACTTGTAGCTCAATATGTCAGGTTCATCATGATGTGCCCATCATTTCGTTAATGGTCATAGAAAAACTGTGATATTTACGTGGATGTAAGACACTACGCGAAATTCGAAAAAGTTTGCAAATGAAAAATAGGGATCGTTATAATTTTGCGTCTGGTGCATATTACATAATATCTTGCTGCGTATGAGATTTAGCTAACACATTTTTCATAGGACTCGGTTGGAGGTCTCTGTCTGTTACCAGTCTCGGGAAAATAGATCTGACGTGGCGCACTCATATGCGATCGCACCGCACCAACTAGAAAGCGAAAGTGAAATATTCACAACATTCCTAACATTTGATAAACAGTTCGAGATATCGAAATAAGATTTTGGCAAATGATAGCACACAAAAACGAGAGTATTTCGCCGAGTGGTTATTATGCAAAACTTCATTTACTACCATGTCACTCCACTAACCACAGACTTTTCCGATGAAAGAATGTAATTTTTAAGGGCCATCGATGGCTGGTGAAACGAGAAATGTTATGGGTTTTAAAATAACGTAAGTGAAGGCATTACACGTTTATTTTGTACCGAGGATGTGCTTTTTCATAAGACGCTGACCTTAATTTTCCTCAGTTCCTCACTTAATAAACTTCGTAATGCACTGTTTCAGATTTCAACATGTTAATGAGGTGAGACTGCGCAAACTTCGCTGTTTTTGGCAAAAGAAACAATTTTTAATATGGCAACAAGATAAGTTTGTAGGTTTTACTCAAAATTCCCCACTCGTGGCTCTTCTCTGAAAGTTACAAATGGTTAACGAACAAGATGAAAATATATCACTTTATTTCCGGCGGAAATATTTCTAGATACTAACCATAATATATGTGACACATCTTTTTGAATGGTCACCATGCAAGTGGGGGCATTAAGGGGACCCCGCTTGATATTTCCCAAAAATATGAGTGTAGGCTTCAGTTTAGAACGGCACTTCACCCCAGCGTTCCGAATTTCTCTGACCGCGCTGAGTGACCCCCCCCCCCCCCCCTCAACCAACCTCTCCCCCTCGCCAGCCAGGCCCCACACATGTTCTATAGGAGACAGATCTGGGGAGGTGTCCGTCGACGCGAGTACTTCAGCATAAAGCAGACAATCCATAAAGTTATTTGCCATGAGCGAACAACCGTTGTCACGTTGAAAATTGCCCGACGATAATATCGCACGAAAGGCCATAGTGATGTAACATTTCTTTATCGCTTCCAGCCGTGATCCATAGCCATAACCAACGGCCCCTGTACCATATCGCTAGGTATGATTCCTGCATGCAGACTATTACTCGTTCTTGGATCACAGTCGCAGGTCTGAAGGGATTACGATGTGCTCTGTACACAATATGGCAACATGCCTTTTAAATATCAATGAAAAAAAATTCTACATCGCGATGGGTATTTCACTAAAATGACCCCGTTCGGACTCAGTTTGAGCAGTTTCAGAGAATGAGTTTAACTGACAGTCCTACGCATCGTCAACTTCGGCTGAAGGTGCTGTCTCAAGATGGTCTAAGCCTAGGCCGAAACCGAAAATACCCATTGCGATCTAGACTGCTTTTTCACTGATTTTATATAGATTACAAGATCGCTGTTCCCAAAAATGCTACCAGAAATTTTGATATACCTTTTGGTGATCAGACGTGGTTGACTGGAATCTTAACTAGGAGAATACCTACCTTCACATTCCCATGCAGTTCAACGTTGGGCAGCCACGTTTCGTGCGGCTCCCCCCGTCGGACGGTCGAGTCCTTTCTCGGACATGGATGTGTGTGTTGTTTTCAGCGTAAGTTAGATTAAGTAGAGTGTAAGCCTAGGGACCTATGATCTCAGCAGCTTAGTCCCATAGGAACTTACCACCACAAATCCAACCGTAAATTCTCAAATATTTCTTCTTCAAATTAAGGTTCATGTTTGATACTAGTAGACTTCTCCTGGCTAGGAATGCGCGCCTCTTTACCAGTGCTAGCCTGCTTTTTGTATCCTCCTTGTTTCGACCATCATGGGTTATTTTGCTGGGTACGTAATAGAATTTGTTAACTTCATCTACTTCGTGATCACCAATCCTGACGCCTAGTTTCTCGCTGTACTCATTTCTGCTACATGTCATGTCTTTCGTCTTTCTTCGATTTACTCTCAGTCCATGTTTTGTACTCACTAGACTGTTCATTCCATTCCTGTAATTCTTCTTCACTTTCACCGAGAATGGAAACAATATCAGCGAATCTTATCACTGATATCATTTCACCTTGAATTTTTATTCCATTCTTCAACTCTTCGCCGGCCGCTGGTGGACGAGCGGTTCTAGGCTCTTCAGTCTGGAACCGCGTGACCGCTACTGTCGCAGGTTCGAATCCTGCCTCGGGCATGGATGTGTGTAATGTACAGAGGTTAGTTAGGTTTAAGCAGTTCTAAGTTCTAGTGGACTGATGACCTCAGATGTTAAGTCCCATAGTGCTCAGAGTCATTTGAACCATTCAACTCTTCTTTTATTTCTGACTACATCCCTGTCTAAGCCCTTTTTATTCTGACCACGTCGTACTTCTTGTCCTGTCTTTAACTTTTGTAGTCCTGTGTTCCTCAGTTGCGTGCAATAGATGAAGAGTGGAAATAGTGCATCCACCTTACTACAAGGTGGAAATATGGGCGCTTTTTGTTTTTGACTTAAGAGTACTTTGTCTTAACGACTAGCAGGAGGCAGGTTAGAATCAACCACCAAGCTAACACAATACACATAACTTTTACTCCATCCTTGCCCTTCAAACTCGTACTACGAACTGCCATAAGGCAAAGATGTACCTCTAAGAACGTGTAACAAAGAATATACTATCATACATCGATCTATTTGTGCAAAATCATCTTCTAAACAAACATTTCAGAAATAAAGTACAAAGAATTATTTATCATTGCTTATCTTTTTAAAAAGTCCATAATAATCATCATAATTATATTAAGCGTTTATATATGTTGACGTTTATACATTTTGGTATAGCTGTATGGTAGTGGATTTCTTGGTTTTGAGACTTCAACTTGGGAATCGTTCACTTCATATGATCCAAGATCGGTTAGTACATTTATCTCGCCACAACTAGTTTTATTACTTTAGGTATAGCGAAAAGACGAAAAGCTACTTGATGCTTTTAAAGACCCGAAAAGGCAGAGTTAGTTATAGGTAGGGAATTCTGTTGCATTGAGTGGTAAGGGAGGCAAATGAACAGTTTTATTCCATTATTACGAAGTATGTACGTTACATCAAACGTTGGTGTGGAAGAAGGTCACGATTATGTCTGGCTGATACCCTGATGTGACAAGTGAAAGGAGCTCGAAATCAGCTGAGTGGCTGCGCAGAGTCATCTACTGTGATATTTAATGAAACAACGTCGGTAACCATGACAAAAGATTTGCTTCTGTCCAATGAACAAAATAAACAGCGCTTCATTTCTGTATTGATTTCACAACTTGAGGGTCAACACTTCAGTATTAAGTACGTCGCTGAGGACGGCGATACTCTGGTTATAGCTACTGCCGTTGATGTTGCTCAACACTGTCTTCTTGTCGTTAAGGAGGACACCGATTTTCTGATCTCTTCAGCCCCACTGTTCCTCAACGTTTTCGGCTGAAGCCAGGTAAAGGCAGAAAAGGAGAGATAGTCTACAGCCTCCTAGATTTCGTGTTGTCTCAAACAACAACAGACAAAATTCTCATTCTAGGTGCCTTCAGTGGCTGCGATATGATGGCGCAGTTTTTTTGAGGAAAAGAAACTCCTCAACACAGTAGAGACGAAAAACTGCCTACCGAAAAGTACAGAGATATTTATCAATTCCAGTGCTATTGTTGATAAGACTGAAGAGAATGGACAGATGTTCGTAGCTGACCTGTATTGCCAAGGTGAAGCAAAACTATTTCATATGCTCCGCTATCAAATCTCTGAAAATTTTTATCAAAGATATCATTCAGCCTCACCTCTTTGCCTCCTACAAAAGCAACTGTAAGACAGCATTCTCTGTAAACGTATTTGTAGGTGCAAGTTGGGAAAAGCAACCGACTAGATCGACTGCAGTGGGGCTGGGGGGCTTTAAAATTCGACCTCTTCCCAGTTCTCACTCCTAATAAAGAAGCACGCGTGGAACTGTTGGAAAACAATTATTGCACATGTGGCTTACGATGCCAAGGAGGTTTTTCTGCAAGGAAAACAACATTAAGTGTGTCACCCTTTGCAAATCATTGAAAGACCAACCTTGCATCAATATGCCAACTGACATCCCTATTATTGACACTGATAACTGTGTAATAGATAGTGAGATTTTCGAAGACGGACAAAGATATCTTATAGAATATACGAACACAGGAGTAATGGAAGCATTGGAGTTAATGTTATTGGGAATCTCATCCTCCAAACGTGTAAAGAAGTAATAGCGTGAAATGAAGAAAAACAGACTGTATGTAGCTAAACATTAATATTGCTCTCTAACATACTTTACTTTACTTTACCGAAACTATATATATTCATAATTCATTTGAAATTAATAATAAAACAGTCCAGACCTGAAGGTCTGAAGACAATCACATCTTGATAGACAGTGGTTACTTTGTAATAAACAATTTTATAATCAATTTCAGATATTCTATTTTCATCTGTGACTTTCTCCAGCAGTCTTCTGACTGGTTTGATGCAGTGCGTCACGAATTCCTCTCCTCTGCAAACCTTTTCATCTCAGAGTAGCACCTGCAAGATACATCCTCAATTTTTTGCTCCATGTATTTCAGTTTATGTCTTCCTCTGCAGTTTTTACTTTCTAAAGGTCCCTCTACTAACATGGAAGTTATTCCCTGATGTTTTGACTTTAGTCCTACCATCGTTCCCCTTCTTTCCACATCTTCCTTTTCTCACAGATCCTGTGGAGAACCTCCTCTTTCCTTACCTTATTAGTCCACCTAATTTTCAACGTTTTTCTCTAGCACCACATCTTAAATGCTTCCAGTCTCTTCTTTTCCTATTTTCCCACAATCCAACTTTCACTATCATAGAATACTGTACTCTAAATGTAAGCCGCGCGGTCTAAGGCGCCTTGCCATATTTCGCCCATCTCCCCCGTTGGAGGTTCGAGTCTACCTCGGGCAAGGTTGTCCTTAGCGTAAGTTAGTTTAAGATAGATTAAGTAGTGTGTTATCCTAGGGACCGATAACCTCAGCAGTTTGGTCCCATAGGACCTTACCACACATTTCCAAATTTTCCAGATTAGGTCACTGCGAATACCCCCCAAATGTGGATATTGCTCTATTTGGTCAGCAGGCCAAATGAATACTCACAATTGGACCCCTTTCAAAATACTGAAACGCTGATTCGCACAATACGCGGCATCTCCACGTCCTTCATGGCAATCGCTCAGGGTGTTGCTAAAAAAACACCGACAGTGCATACTATATCGGTTGGTGAGGGGGGAGGGGGGAGGGGACTCATATCTGGAAACGCACGGCTTGAGCGTTGGAGAGCGTCAAAGTTTGAGATGCGTGTGTGTTCCACATTAAGTCAACAAGCCCAACGTGAGTAGTACATCACCCTGTCTACATTACAAACCTGCTTCGAACTGTGAATCTCCTACCTCAATGCAGAGCCTACATTGGTGGCGCGGAGCCTCACGCACATGTCTTTGAAGTATTTTAATCGCTATGTGGACTGAAGCAATAAGATTCTCCGCTGACGTTATAAGTATGCAATACATCATACTCTTCATTCTACCCTACAGCAAATAGTCGAGAGGTGTCACATCTGGTGATCATGCTCACCATGCAACTCTTTCACCCCTACCATTCCATCGAGTGGGATATGCGACGTTGATATGAGTCCACACACAGACTTCAAAGAGTGCTGGATCTCCGTCGTGCTGCAGCCACTTGCCCATCCCAACGTTTAGTGGTCCTACGTCCAACAGGGTAGGTGAAACATTTCTAATAAATGTGAGGTGGATGAGTCCTGGCAGTAGGTGTGGCCCGATGATGTGGTCAGGAGTTATCCTTACCCGGATGTTAACACCGACGCTGTGTTGGTCCTTTCCATTTGGTCAACAGCTATCCTGGCCGAGATATTAGCGCCAACATGTGTTGGTGATTTTAAATCACCTGCACATTATGATTTTTGTCCGCCGAAACATGCATGTTGTGCTAGTTCAACATACCACCTCTAGTCAATGTGCATTCATACGTGAACAGCACCAACTTCGTGAAAATTGATTGGAGTATGAGTTCTTGTAAACGCCACTGTACGCGTCGTGTGTAGTCGTCCTCCCGCATTTCCTGGAATTTCTGCAGGTGGTATGAACGGAGCTGGTGTTCATGGACAACACCCTATATGGCATCTTTACCCGAGTGCAGCGCCTGTGCCACCTGTCGAGTGGTGGTGGCTGAATCCTCTTCTAACATTGTCAGCACATCCTCCTCTAACTGTAGCGTTCGAACCAAGCATGGATGACCCGCATTGCGTTTCGTCACCTACCAAAGGGTAAACAGTAGACTGGGGACAGTTCGCAAGTACCAGTCACAAAGTGCTACTACTTTACTGTACAATGGACTCACCTCAGGCAAGAAACACCTATGTGCATCTTTCCAGCTTGTATGAGGTGTATCCCGATGGCCGTGAACATGGAATCAAGTGGGGTTCGTCTGTGTGGCGAACGTTCTACATGTAATCTTGCAGCAGCTCTCCCTTTGCAGTGCTCTTTGCCGTATGCAAACACCATGTCGGACATCTCGTATCTGTGTACTGGTACACGTCTCACTGCTGTCAACGACATTATTGCACTGGCAGGCCGTTCAAGATTCGCGGTAGGATGCGCACAAGGGCCGCGTGGAGGTATGTAGAGCATGCACAGTTATTTAGTAGGCTCAGTTGGCCTATCTATAGTACACAGACGACTAAAGGGTTGCATACCTTCTGCACTCAGACAGCAGAACGAATTGGAACAAACCGTCACAAACATTCGTTCTCAGACTTCTACTTTCTCCAGTGCCAAACCCGTGTGCTTGGGGATATGGATTCCTTCTTGAAAACTGAACAGTTGGTCTTCCCACACCGGTACTAATGTACCCTTGTCCCCGCTCTAATATTAAAAAAGAATTGAAAGACTGATGATTTACAAATCCGCCGATTATGTGAACGTGTACGAAGTCACTTTTACATCCGACCATATCTTCCGGGTGCTCTACTTTTTGTCATGAATTATGTATGTGTGAAGCTATAGTTGATTACAGAATGATACAAATGTGTCTATATGTCCAGGTAATAATCTAGTGCTGCAAGGCAATCGTACATAAACATTGCACATTTTTGTGGGTGAAAGGTTCCGGAAGTTTGTGCTACAGCCGCTTCTGGATAGTGTTAACTGACAGAAGTCGCTACATCATAACTCGGTTTGAAGTTAACGGGTAGCGGTAGAAAGTGTTTAAATCAACAGAGCGACTGACAGAAATCCCTCGCTAGCGCGATTAAACATAGTATTTACCAAAAATATTGTACCCAAGGCTTCATCTCAGTCTAAGCGAAGATGATAAATTGCAATGGAAAAATCAAAAAATTATAGATTATTTGAGCTTCGATTTGAGGGGTAGTTATAAAGATGTAATAACTGTCTAGAAAAATTAAAGCTGAGACCATAGAACTTGGTATTGGTGTTGTGGCAATTCCCCTTTCTTAATGATACAATTAGGTTTGAATTTATTTAAAGATTAGTGCTTTTTTCATCTCCATCAACTACGAAGTATATTTGTTGAAAAAATCAGCAACCAGCTGCAAAAAAGAAATTTTACTTCTTTAGCGGTCTCTTCAGAATTATCGCTGATAAAACAATAATTGTAATTTTATGAAGAAGGGCAACAGGTGCCTGAAACCCGTGTAGAAATAAAATTTCTTTTGTGCAACTGGTTGCTCATTTTTTTCCGCAACTATTTAACAGTTACTCCTTGTCCTTATATGCCTCTGAGCACTATGGGACTTAACTTCTGAGGTCATCAGTCCCCTAGAACTTAGAACTACTTAAACCTAACTAACCTAAGGACATCACACACATCCATGCCAGAGGCAGGATTCGAACCTGCGACCGTAGCGGTCGCGCGGTTCCAAACTGCAGCGCCTAGAACTGCTCGGACACTCCGGCCGGCCTTGTCCTTATACAAATGGTTCAAATGGCTCTCAGCACTATGCGACTTAACTTCTGAGGTCATCAGTCGCCTAGAACTTAGAACTAATTAAACCTAACTAACCTAAGGACGTCACACACATCCATGCCCGAGGCAGGATTCGAACCTGCAACCGTAGCGGTCGCTCGGTTCCAGACTGCAGCGCCTAGAACCACACGGCCACTCCGGCCGGCCTGTCCTTATACCCTGAGCGCTAAAGCTTGGTATTAATTTTGCTCTGGTGAACTACCGCTATTGGAAATTGAAAGTTTGTAGTAGAAAAATTTTAACTCGAGCCACAGAATTAGAAAAACATTGGACTCTCGTTTGGGAGGACGACGGTTCACATCCACGTTCCATCATCCTCACACAGGTTTTCCGTGATTTCCCAAACACCACCACACAAATGACGCGATGGTCCCTTTGAAAGGGCACGGCCGATTTCTTTCCCCATCCTTGAATAACTCCAAACGTAAGCTCCCTGTTTGATCTCGCTGTCAAAGACACTTCAGCCTTCCGTTTACTTCCTTCTTCCTTCTAGAGTACAATCTGAACACATTCAATGGGATAACATTCCTTTCACAAGACTTCCTGCAAACGTAAAGTCATGTCGACGTCGCATGCAACATTGATAACTGCAGGAACTGCTAACGACTTTGGTTAGCGTTCGATGCGGTCTTCTCTCCCACGCATGACAGCACAAAACTGTTCATGCCCAAGTGACGTTATTTTGACGTCACATTCAGTATCAGAGATGTATAAAAATACGGCGTTCTTGGTACGATTTATTTACCACTATATTTGAACGACACATAACGCTTTTCGGCGGTTCAATGAATTTATAAGTTACAAAACAGACTACAAAATTCAGTAACGTCATCATGGAGTAGTGGTTATGGGTGTGGAATTGTGAGACTGGTAGCTGGTTCACGTATTGCCACCTCCAGATTTTCTCCCCTTTGTAATAGATTTTGTGACTTCCTTATTAATTTAATACAAGTATGTTTTGTAATATTCGACGTTATGTGTTTATAAGAGTGCTCTCATGGGAGTGGGCTGTTATTGTCAATAATTTACAAACGAAGCATGCCAAGCAGAAAAAAAGGCAAGGAAAAGACAGAGATTTGCAAAAGAATTAAAAGGCTTAGTATAACTTAGTCCTACCATAAAAGAAAATTTACTAGAAGTTATTTTATGATACTTCTTTGCGCACAAGAATGTCTTCAATTACAATACATCTTTAACCACGTATTTGATGTTTTCGGTCACTTTACTACAGCAAAGTCTACGAATACCGACTCGTTTTCTAAAGACCCTCAACGTACTAGTGATTCAAACAACATTTATTTGTAGGACATAAGTTAAATGAGCTGCCGCTTTAATTCACCTGCTAGAATGACTATCCACACTTTTTAGTTACAGACCAACAACTGAAGCCAGTTTTCTGAATTCCTAAAAATAAACTTATTTTGTTGAGACACCTTAATGAACAATGTTGAATATGTACTGTATGGTAAATATATTAAGTGCGTGCTGGCTGGCTTCTGCTTGTTTTTTCCTTGTAAATCAGCAAGTCACCTCACATTCGGAGCTGATTGAGAAACATTAGGAAAAATTACCCTTACAACTTTTTCAGTTAGTTTCGTAATTAATTATTACAAATACTTCAATTTCTCCCTTATCCTTAGCCTAGCCCACATGAATGCAGAACTTTGCACACTTATGAAAAATTTAACTTCGTGACTAACGTATTCAACAGTAAAGAAAAGCGTAACTTCCAGTTGGGTCTAATCGAGACGATTTGTCTTGGACGTCACGTTCCCTCATGTATTGTGAACCGTACGATCACGAAAGTCGACAGACAGCGCTTCCCGTCTTCATTAAAGCGTGTGACGTCAAAATGATGTCACATTCGCAGTAAGTCTTGTGAGATGAGTCTTACCGCATCCAATGCTGCTACGGGAGTCGCTAAGAGCCCGAGAATAACGAATGAAGAATCAAAGAATAAATAGACTGCTGTGACCAAAGTCATGTGATACGCCCCAATATCGTGTCGGACCTCCTTTTGTCCGGCGTTGTGCAGCAACCTCACGTGGCATGGACTCAACAAGTCGTTGGACGTCTCCTGCAGAAATGCTGAGCCCCATTTCCTCTAAAGCCGTCCGTAATTGCGTAAGTGTTGCCGGTGCAGGATTTGGTGCACGATTTGACTTCTCGATTAGGTCGCATAAGACTTCGATGGGATTGTGCGAGTTTAGGTTTTCCCGGCGCCAGGAAAACTTGAATATTTCATGGGTATACAGCCAGGTGGCACTGTCCAAAAGGTGCGATATTTCGGCAAGTCGAGTTCTTGCCGTCTTCAGGCGTTCCTGGAGTCTGATTGATCTCTGATGGATGCCGACTCTCTGTAGTCTACATCCAATTATAGTCTTTACCCCCTCCCGCAGACTTCTCTGATGGAATTCTTGTCAGGCGATCTGGGTGGTCAAAGTATTCGCTCGAATTGTCCAGAATCTTCTTCAAACCATTCGCGAACAATCGTGGCCTGGTGACATGACGCATTCTCATCCATTAAAATTCCATCGTAGTTTGACAACATGAAATCCCTGAACGGCTGTACATGATCTTCAAGTAGCCGAACAATCACTTCTATTCAATCATCAGTTGAGCCGAACCACAAGGCTCAGTACACCCCATGTAAACATGGCCCACACCATTATGGAGCCTACACCAGCAACTGAAATCGGGCCTCATTTCACCAGACCACCGTTTTCAAGTCGCCTAGGGTGCAACCGATATGGTTACGAGCCCAAAAGAGGCGCTGCAGGAGATGTAGGGCTGTTAGCAAAGGCACTCGCATCGGCCGTCTGCTGCCATAGCCTACTGACGCCGAATTTCGTCTCTCTGTCCTAGCAGCTACGTTCGTCGTATCTCTCACGTTGATTTATATGGTTATTCCAAACAGCGTTGCTTGTCTGTTAGCACTGTCGACTCTAGGCAAACGCCGCACCAATCGGTCATTCAGTTATCCACGGTCACTAGTAGAACATATTTGCCTTGCGAGGGCATGGTTCGCGCGGGGAGCGGAGGGGCGAAGGCAGTGACAGTGATACTGGGGAGGTGAAGCAGTTCGCTCGGGGTGAGGTGGCCGAGTTGGAACCTGGTGGTGAGCAGTGGGCAGCTAATGGCTGGTACAAGTCGCCGGCTCTGAGTGTAGAAGTGCTACCAAAAAGAGATATTCAGGCGGGTTACTAGATGGCGAACCATTATTTCCTCGGTTGTGTCCGGCTGCAGATTCCGAAGGAAGGAGCGTGTTATGTGATGCAGCAAGCGACCGGACCAGGAAGTGGGCGGCGGATCGCCAGTGTGTTGAAGTTGTGTCACCTCCATGCTGTCTTCTCTGGATCGACGTACGGATCTGTCTGGCGAGACTCCAGTTTGGTTTATTGGATGCGAGTGAGTCGAGCGTCGTCATTAACTATAATTGACATTTCCTACACAAGTACTCTGTTTAGTTCGGTATTTTCTGGTCGTTTGTGCAACTTTCACTTACGGTTCCATATCAGTCTTATTGATCCCGCCTCGTCTCCAGGCAGGAAATTTATGTGTGCACTTCTATAAAACTACTGAATGTGTTTCTTATTTAATGCTCCAATCTGAGTGTTATTTGTCAAGGTCGGATTCAACTTCTTAGTTTGCTGCTGTATGGCGTCGTGTTTGTTGACGCGGTAGAGCGCGGACTTGCGCCCTGATCAGCCCATAACATCAGTTACATACATTTGTCTCAAATGTCATTCAGAAACACTTTTAGCCAATTCTTTAAAAAGTGGATACGAGATACTCGCTTAATTACTACATCAGAATTCCACAAGGCATTTGACGGTGTATGGTGGATAGTACTTCTTGTATAACTCGTGCAGGATACTGTGGCCGATGCACAGTGACCAGTTTTAGTCCAAAGCACTGGGCGAGTTCATTCGTTTGTTCAGAAGCGGTGGCTGACAAGTGTTTCCTACCTTTCGGCCGGTCAGCAAGACAGAGACGAGGCGCACACCCTGCAGTCTTTCTCAAACGATTTTACAGAAATTATTTGGCAAAAAAAAATTCATTTTTGCTGTACTTATAGCTTTATAGGTCAGCTTCATGATGATGTGAACATTATTTCGATGATGGTCACAGTTATTTTGATATTTACGTGAAAGTACGAGAGAAGTGTACAATGAAAAATATAGGTCGCTATGATTTTGTCTTCGGTGCATATTACATAGTATGTTGTTGCATGTGAAATTTAACTGACATACTGAATTTTTCTTTAGTCTTTGGTGGAGGTCTCTACCTGTCACCAATCTCAAGAAAATTGATCTGACATACCACACTCATTGGCGATCGCACCGCGCCAGCGTTAAACCCAGAGTGAAATATCCACAGAATTCTTCATATTTTATAAACGGTTTGAGATATCGAAAGGAGATTGTGGCAAATGATAGCACATAAAGAGGAGATAATTTTACCATACCATTATTATGTAAGACTTCGTTATCTGCCGTCCTATTCCAATAACTACAGACTTTTTCGATTAAAAAATATAATTTTGAATGGCCACTAATAGCTGGTGAAACAAGAAATGCTATGAGTTTTGGAGCAACATATGTGAAGATATTAACCTTTTTTTGTACCGAGGACGTGCCTTTCCATAAGGTACTAACTTTACTTTTCCTCAGTTCCACACTTAATAAATTTAATAAACTGCTGTTTCAGAATTCTCTCGCAATTGTGTATGCAGACCATGTTAGTGGGGTGTTACAGTGTAAACTCCGCCGTTTTTGGCAAACGAAGCAACTTTTGACGTGGTAACCATAGAAATGAGTAGGCTTTTCTCAAAATTCGCCACTCATTTCACTTCTGTGGGAGTTACAAATGGTTAACAAGCCAGCCGAAAATAAATCATTGCATTTCTGGCGGAATTCTTTTTAAACACTAATGAATGTAGAGGTGACAGCAGATCGTTTTGAATGGTCACCATGCAACCGTGGGCGTGGAGGAGCTCCGTTTAATATTTACAAAAAGCGTGAGCGTGGGCTTCCACTTAGAATGGCATTTCCCCTCCAGCACTCGGCATTTCCCCTACAACGTTCTGAGCGACCTCCCACCACTGCTGTTCTCCCGATGCTTCTCCAGCCAATTGCACATCTAACGGCCACGGCATTTTGTGCGCACTATAAAATTAACTGGTCCCCCTTTCCCTGTTCCACTCGCAACTGACTCGTGGAAAGAACTTTGTCATTAAGCCTCTGCATTTCTTAACTTTTTCATCGTCATTTTGTTAGATGTAAGAGGGAGGAAGTGATATGTTGTCTGACTCTTCCCAGAAAATTCAATAGCAAACCTCTCCATGAGGTACAGTGTCTCTCTTGTAGTGACTGTCTCTGGAGTTGGTTGAGCATTTATCTAAGGAAAATTTGACTAATATTTATTTTGACTGTCTCAGTTACACGAATATGCAGTTTATTGCTGGAGTGGTAAGCAGTTTTTGGCTGTCTCGCCCATTCTAAAACCATACACCATATTACTAACTGTAATTAGTTAGACAACAAGATGCCAACAGGTGCAAGTAGCTTTGTACAAGGAAGTCAGATTCTGAGCAACAAATACTCTCATTGACAGATAGCCTATCTTTCTGCTGTTCCACTTCAACAACAGAACCAAAACACAATGAAGTAGTACATTTAAACTAGTATGATGCATTATACAAAATTAAAAAGCAAATTTAATGAGCAATATCACAATAACTTGTGCCTCGCACATTTCCATTCTTGTTTATATAACTCTCTCTCCAAACATGTGACGGTTGCACTGACCATGCCTGCCGTTAAGTATATGTACTCATCACTGGACCTCTGTCTTAGCAGCCAGTGCTATGTTGATCACTAGAACTGCCAAGTGCCACAACATCTGTAGTGAGAGGTGAACAGCTATCCTGCACTTCTTGCCCTGGCTCATACTCACAGCACCAACCTAAGTTCAAATGGTTTAAATGGCTCTAAGCACTATGGGTCTTAACATCTGAGGTCATCAGTCCCCTAGACGTAGAACTACTTAAATCTAACTAACCTAAGTACATCACATACATCCACGCCCGTGGCAGGATTCGAACCTGCGACCGCAGAAGCAGCGCTGTTCCGACGGGAAGCGCCTAGAACCGCTCGGTCAAAAAGGCAACCTAAGTCCTGGACCTTCTCCAACTAATAACTTTTGCTTGATCAGAAGATTCCAGATCCATTCTATTCCTGTCCTATAGATCAATTCTTTTATCTTGGCGGTTCGCGCATGCCCGCCCAGACGCGGGAGATTGCTGCGTTGCCAGTTGTATGCGCCAAGAGAAGCAGCGCCATAGCATAGTTCGCAAACTTACGTTTAGAGGGGAGCGCGCAGTTTATGAAGTAAAGCCACCACGGCCGCATTAACCCTTTCGCTGCTACAGAGACGTGCTCCCCGTTCCGCGATGTGCGCGATTTTGTCATCACTGCGCTTTTCGCCCGTGCGGACACATGGTGTTCCGACTGCTTTGACACACTTTATCATTCGATTTCACAAAAACTATTTGGCCCAAAAATTTGATTTTTACACATCTTCTTGACTGATACCTTCCCCCCATAAAAGACTTAATTTTGTTTGGATGTTGAACGCAGTTATTGTGCAGCATTAGATGCAGTAAATCATTGCACGAAATTTTGAAGAATTTGCAGAGGCAAAAGTCCATAGCGTATACTTTCCACATGGCGATTTTAGTTGCCACTAGAAATTTCAAAAAATTACTGTCAATGAATAAAATTCATGAAGTAAGACACTTCGATATTGTTTTTAAAATAAAGAAAATATTAAGTACCGGTCAAGGTTTGAACTCAGAACCTTTCACTTAGCCGCCATACACTTTAACCATTACGCTAACGCAGCTGATCACTCGATGTGTCTTCCTGAGGACTTTAAAACGTCACACAAAATACCGACAAAAACTGTTGGTATGATTATGAATTACTTACGTTTCGTCGAAGTACAATAGGAAATAAACAATTACCGCTGTTCTTTATTGCGAAAAAGCGGTTAGTGAGAATGGTACAAACACCTTTCCTTGCTATCGCGTTAATTAGGGGGCTTATTGCTTGTTTGGTTTCATTAGTTAATAGCATATGAAGCAATTGGTATAAAGAATGCTTTTTCCAAACTTTCTATAAACGAAAGTCTGATATCAAGACATTGCTTTTGTTCAATTACTTTATTTATGGCTGAACGTTTCTAAAACTGAAGACACTCGTCCGTACTCTGCACTGCAGTCGAGCTCTGGCAACGTCGTTCTCTGTTCATTGGCTGACTGTGTTTTGTGAGGTCAGATGCGCAGAACGAACCTAAACTCGGCCGCCGTCATAAATGACGCGCACTTTAGCAGAAAGATTGCTCCCTTTCATTATAATTGGCTGAACCTCGAATTTCATTAAATATACTTCTTGTGCTCAGATAACGATTAATAAAGTTTAGTCATAATTTCGCTTACGTGAAACAACGGTGTAGGGGGCCTAAAATAAAACTCCTCTGGAAAAAATAACAGTATAAAAATCATAATTGAGGCTACTTTCATCTGACTACTTTCAATGATGTTCTGCCACTACACACACTGCTAACAGCCAAAGAAAACTGCTAAATGATAAGTGAAATACAAATATCTGAGTGAGATTCACACAGCAGTTAAAAAAGCTGCATACTGCACTAAATTTCTGAAAAGAGAATACTTTAATTTCTCTTTAGTGTGTAAAATTAAACCATTCTTCACTGCCAGGCAAATGTGAAGCAGCCAGAAAGGCAGAGAGGAGGAGGAAACGAAGCGAAACTTTGTGGTTTGAGACATTATTTCATGGACTAGAAAGAGCCAGGGTAATTATGCAACTAACTTGGCAGGCTGAACCCACTGCATTCCCTTTTTCCTGGGTACCACCATTGATTCGGCTCGGAAGGGTGACATAAAGCCTGTCCTGAGGCGAAGTGGCACACAAGTTTTGTAACTGTTCCTTGATATCTCGGATGCAAAGGGGGGGGAGGGGGGGGGGAAGCTGGGCGAGCTGACGTCCGTGTTGGTCCCACACATCTTCTAGCAAGGCGAGATTTGAGGATCTTGCTGACAAGGGAATACTTGAACATCATGCAGAATGTTCATAGACATATAATCCAGGCGTGTACTAACATTGTCGTGATCAGAAACGGCACCTCAATATTGTCGCATAAGAGGTAAAGCATGAGGACGCAGCATGTCGGTAATATACCGTTGTATCGTCATATTTGCCTCAGTCACTGCCAGTTGTGGCTTGTAGACATACCCAATTGCTCCCCACGCCATAATTCCACGAGTAACAAGGCTTTGCCTCTCCAAAAATTGGAAGAATGACATCTCTTCCCTGGAGGCTGCCATCCTCGTCGACGATGGTCATTTAGGATATTAAAAAGCCGCGATTTATCATAGAACGCATTGCGACACCATACACCAGCAGTTCCTGCTTCCTGGTCACCGTACCACTCCAAATGCTGCAGTTTATGTTGTGGCACTAATGGCAACCGAAGCACTGGGAGTGTAATTCCCCAGTACTGCAGCAGCTAGTCTCCGACCACCGGTGCGTGATGACAAGGAATGCTGCGCGGAATCGGTTATGTCTTCCGTGATGGCATGCACGGTTGTGAAGGGGTTACGATGAGCTTGGTGCACAGTACGGAGATCCTCCCCTATGGTGACCAGACACTGTCGACTACAACCTTGAGGATAAGTGTACCCGCACTCTCTTTCCCCTGTGGTCCAACGTTCAGTCACTATCCGAGTGCCCTGCAAATATGGATACCGCCGACTTAAAGTAGCAGGACAAATAGTGACTCACAATGAGGCCCCTTTCACAATTAGTCAACGGGTGACAACCTTGTATCACATGAGAATCTGGCGTCCCTGTGTCCTTCACAGAGATCATTCAACATTTGATGTTGTTCGCGTCCCTTATATGATCTATCAGGTCAGACAACAACACCAAACACGAATAACACTAATGAACACTGTACATTATTTTACCTGACAATCTAATCATTTACACGCCCACCGATTGTACGCACGTGCATGAACGTACAGTGACATATGACCATGTCTTCAGGATACTTCACGTTTTTTGTCAGTAAGTGTATATACCGTTTTTGGGTTCTGATACTCAGAAGGCTATGTACACTTACAATGAAAATGTGCTTAATTCATTAGACAAAAATTGCAGGCAACTGGTATATTTTGTGATCTGTCAAAGGTATTTGATTGTGTAAATCACAATATCCTGTTAAATAAATTAGAATATATCTGGCAGGAAACAATGAGAGTTATTAGGAAAGAGGCATGTATCAGGCTATCAGGCATAATCCAACTGGGAACTAATTACATGTGGGGTCCCACAAGATTCCATTTTGGTGCCCTTACTTTTTCTTGTGTATATCAATGATCTTTCATTAGTAACATTACCAGATGCCAAGTTCGTATTTTTTGCCGAGGATACAAACATTGCAATAAATAGCAAATCAAGTGTAGTCTTAGAAAGATCAACTAATAAAATATTTGTGGACATTAATCACTGGTTCCTAGCCAATTCTTTATCACTAAACTTTGAAAAACCACACTACATGCAGTTCAGAACTTGTAAGGTGTGTACCTCGAGTCTATACCTAACATACGATGACAAACAGATAGAAGAAGTGGACAGTGTTAAATTCTTAGGATTACAGCTTGATAATAAATTTAACTGGGAGGAGCACACCACAGAACTGCTGAAGCGTCTTAACAAATCTCTATTTGCAATGCGAATAGTGTCAGACATATGGGATATAAAAATGAAAAAGCTGGCATACTATGCTTACTTTCATTCCATAATGTCATACGGGATTATTTTTTGGGGTAATTCATAAAGCCAAGCTAAAGTTTTCCGGGCTCAAAAACGTGCAATAAGAGTTATATGTGGTGTGAACTCAAGAACATCGTGCAGAAGCCTGTTTAGGGCACTAGGGATACTAACTACTGCTTCCCAATATATTTATTCCTTAATGAAATTTGTCATTAAAAATATATCACTTTTTCAAACCAACAGCTCAATTCATGGAATCAGTACTAGAAATAAGAATAATCTTCACAAGGATTTAAAGTCACTTAGTCTTGTACAAAAAGTTGTGCATTATTCAGGAACACACATTTTCAATAACTTGCCAGCAGCCAAAAAAAGCTTAACAACCAATGAAATTCAGTTTAAGAGAAGCCTAAAGGATTTATTGGTGGCAAACTCCTTCTACTCCATTGATGAATTTCTCAGTAAAACCAACTGATTTGTATATATATATAACTTCTGCACCATTTCAGTGCAGTAATGTGGTCATTGTAAATAAGTATTATAGTAGTTGTATTACACGTTTATTACCTTATAAATAAATAAATAAACTTTTTTATTTTAAATTCAGTGCCTTAGTATTTGTAAAATGACTCTCTCATATAGTGTTCATTAAAAAATGACGATCATTCCACTTGGTACCTGTGGAATGGTACATTAGCTTAGTTGTAAATATTTGTCATGTATTGTTGTTTTTCTAAAATGTTTTACATCCTGGAGGACCTCCTCACTACGGATCATTTGGAATGAAAGTAAATCTAATCTAATCTTTGGATAATGCCATAGGCAATGAGCCTCACAGTACTGAAACTCCTAATAGTCTTTAAAAATATAGCTGTAACAGAAATATCGCTGATCTGAGGCAACTGCAAGCAAATCTATCCAGAACAAGAACAATCCAACGACTGACAATTAGAGGACCCAGTTTTTACTCCTTACGAGACAAAGGCCTGCGTCTAGGCCATTGTTCCGCTCTCAACCTCAATCACATCAGTCTCCCAGATATTGAACTCTCAAGCACTCAGGAACTCGAAGGTGGGTGGTGGTTCGGACGTTCTTAGCATGAAATAATTCTTTTTCCAGGAACATCAGTTACATAATTTTTGCCTTCTCCCTTTACTTAACAGCTGTATGATACTAATATTTTAGTAGCGAATAAAATAATCATATGTAATTGGTCCGTTATAGAATTAGTCTTTTTTCACATGTTCTAGACAATTTTCCCTACAATGGATGACTTAGTGGAGAACTTGCTTGTAGAAACCCGTATTTTGATTGTTCAGGATGCGTATCAACTCAAAAACCAAACCTGAACGCTGAAAATGGCTGCCATTCCATGCTTTCTTCGTCTGTGGTAGGAGAAAGAAGTCTATGGGTGCCTCCTGAGGGAAATACGGTGGGAGAGGCAAAATCTGGTATCTCAAAGAGGTAGTATGTGGGACTAAGTTTGTCGTTGCAGAATGAGATGATGCCTTATCATAGAGCCACAGCTGCTTTCACATAAGGAGCGTGCTCTTGTCACATCGCCGTGGTAGCCCCAAAATCACTCAGCGTTACGTTCGCCGATGGTGGTTGACTCTGAGCCATTTTCGGCGGTGGAGAATACAAGTGTCTCCACTGTTTGCGCTATTCCCTTCTCTCGGAGTCATACCATTCGTCCATTCTGATTGAGCAGCCAAAGAAGTCATCTCGGCGGTTTGACAAGGTTGCAACAGTTCCGCGTCGGCCTCGGTTTTCTGGGATTTTCGAGTGAGTAAGGCAGCGGGCAGCGAGCTTTGTCGTCTTCAGAACGTCTTGAAGAAAACTGAGCCAGGTCTGATTTCCACTTTTCATGTTGTCGCTTCGATTGTACTACGCTGGTCTTGAACTGTCAGGGCTGCCACTTCACTAACGATCCCAGTCATTCACAGAGAGATGGTCTGCCATTCCGGTTTTCATTCTTTTTTGCAGTGTTCTCCTTCAAAAAAAATAGTAAAATAAAGTAAAAACTGAAACAAAATTAATAAATCAATAAATAAAATTAAAAACTGCGTACCATTCCGCTTGTGAAGGCAGCGGGGGTAAATCATAGGGTTCGAAAGGTCACTAACAACTTGTACAGGAACCAGACAGCAGTTATTAAATGGTTCAAATGGCTCTGAGCATTATGCTTCTGAGGTCATCAGTAGCCTAGAACTTAGAACTACTTAAACCTAACTAACCTAAGGACATCACACACATCCATGCCCGAGGCAGGATTCGAACCTGCGACCGTAGCGGTCGCTCGGCTCCAGACTGTAGCGCCTAGAACCGCAGGGCCACTCCGGTCGCCAGCAGTTATTGGAGTGCAGTGGTTGAGGAGGGAGTCACACAGGGTTGTAGCGTGTCCTTCATGTTATTCAGTCTGTACACTAATCAAGCAATAAAGGAAACCAACGGAAATGTTGTAGTAGAAACTGAAGATCAGTGAGATAAAAACTTTGAGGCTTGCCGATGACACTACAGTTCTGTCAGAGACAGCAAACGAC
This sequence comes from Schistocerca cancellata, assembly GCF_023864275.1. Taxonomy (NCBI): domain Eukaryota; kingdom Metazoa; phylum Arthropoda; class Insecta; order Orthoptera; family Acrididae; genus Schistocerca; species Schistocerca cancellata. The sequence continues at coordinate 720,276,256 of NC_064627.1, forward strand.
TTGGAAGGGGAGCTGAACGAAATGGACAGCGCTTGAAAGGAGGTTATAAGATGAACATCAACAAAAGAAAGACAAGGGTAAATAAACTAAATCGAATTGAAGGGGAACATGGAAGATAAACGATCTAGACAAGAAAGTAGTAGAGGCTTTCGCAATGTGGTCCTACAGAAGAATGCTAAAGACTAGATAGGTAGATCACGTAACTGATGAGGAGCTACTCAATGGAACTGGGGAGAAGAGGAATTTGTGGCACACCTTGAGTAAAAGAAGGGGTCTGTTAGCAATATACATGTTCAGACATAAAAGGTTCTCCAGTTTAATACGGAACAAAAGTATGAGGGGGCAGGAAGGAGGGGGGGAATTGTAGAGACCAAGAGATGAATACAGTTAGCAGATTCAGAAGGTTATAAGTTGCTATAGTTATCCGGAGATGAAGACGCTTGCACAGGATGGAGTAGCTGCATCAGACGAGTCTTCGAGCTGAAGGCCACAACCACAATAAGAAGAAGATTCCAGTTTATAAAAGACCGTTCCTTTTCGTTTTGTTTCTTCCGGTGATGAGCTACGATAGTGTGACGTGGTTATTTCAGTGTGTGTACGATCCGCACACGCGTACCTGGAAACTAAAAAAAATAATTAGGTAGCTTAATGTTTTAGAAGTGATAATTGAAACTGTATGAGCACATCTTAGAAACAAGAACAGCAAAAGGGGAAAACGGGAAGGAGTTCTCATCTGAGAGAGTTGTCTGCAACACAAGATGAGTCCTGTGTGTTTTGGCAAGATGAATCTGCGATGCGGGAGCGGGCGTCCTCTGGCTTGTGCAGACGAGGGAGGCGGCGGATAATCCGGGCTGTGAGATAAGAGGCGGTCGCCGGGGATCCGCGCAAAGCCGCGGCCGCCCCAAAGCCCCGGACCACCTGGCCGCGCGGCCACTCGGCTCCCACATCAGCGCTCCGGAGGCGCCGCCACCGCCGCCGCCGCAGCACGCGGCTCGTGTTCAGCGGCGTTAAGGACTGGGGCACACTATACGTGCTTCGCAGGGACGGACAGACTCTCCGTCAAAGTAAGACTGAATGAAAGAGCTGGTTTTTCGTGAATGGCTAATAGTTACCTGCACATCGCTCGTTTACGATTTGCTTTCCGTTACAAATGTTCACAGATTCCCAAGACTGAGTTTTTATAGCACACAGTGAACGGGATCTATAACTGAAGACCTCAGTCAAAGAACTTGGGGAAATCCATCGTTCTCGTGGACATGGGACAGCATCTGAAGTCAAGAAAATCAACCACCGCAGCCTTATCATCAAAGAAATTTATTTCAAACGACTACAGATACTTCGCCTTCAATCCAAGAGAGTACTTCCATTCCTTGGCCCATGTGTCGTAGAACCCATATAAATACTAGCTGTTGTGGATTGCATACATCATGTTGTCACCGCACTGGTGATAAATTCATAAAATCTAACTTCTGTGGAACTGCATGTTTGAGTGCTAGCCGCCAGATTACTTTCAAGCTACGTGCACCTGAGGAGGTAAAGAAAAATGTACTCTGCCCTTTACCTGGCCTTGATTAAAGTCTACTTTCTTAACTGCGCCAAGTTTCATCCGCACAGTAGGTATTTAAAAGACATTCGACATTGCTATCCCTTTGCTCACGGCAAACTAAAGTCCTTCTGTGGAAGTCTGCAACAGTTTCTAGCAACATTTAAAGTCATCAGTTAACACTTGCGGGCTGAGATTCCATGGTCCATACACAAAACTCTCCCCTGAGGTTTCGCCTTCGACTGCGGAAGGCATCCTCCGAGGACAAGCGATGAACTGCAACGAGAGCGCGATTTTTTTTTTCCGTTATTGTAATTTTTATACCTGTACACAGGAAGGCTGGCAGCAGCATCCTACGCTGCTCTTCAGCCTTAAAGTCGACAATGAGAAAAACAGGAAGAAGATTCATAATAGATATAATGACGGGCAAAAAACAATAAACACAGAAATACAAAACACGGAGCTGTTCACACTCGACGAAAATTACACTGAAACGCGTTGGCACGTCGCACAAACACTGATGATTCGACGGCACAGGGGAACGTTGGAGTGTGACGGTGAACACTAACCACAAACACGAAGGCACACACACGAGAAAACGGATAGCGATGATCTCCGGCGCGCGAATGTCCACGTAACGTGTGGTGAGCGCGAGTGAGCTCCGTGTATATAAGCCATCCATAGGGCACCGCTGTCAATCACGTGACGTCGGCTGTGCTATAATCTCTGATATTACCAACTTTCTCAATTGAAATTAATCGACTGTCACGCTGTTGCTGCAATGTTGACATCCATATATTATCAGCTTAATGCCTTCATCTTTATCTAAAAAAAATTGCAGTGTTTGGCAATCTCAGTAGGCTCTCTGTACATTCGTGCATAATCATGCGACGTCTTTGCTATGACGGTCGTTTCACTAAACTTTATTTCATGATCACCTTACTGAAACACATGATCCGCGGCGCCCTCTGGATGGATTATACACTCCTGGAAATGGAAAAAAGAACACATTGACACCGGTGTGTCAGACCCACCATACTTGCTCCGGACACTGCGAGAGGGCTGTAAAAGCAATGATCACACGCACGGCACAGCGGACACACCAGGAACCGCGGTGTTGGCCGTCGAATGGCGCTAGCTGCGCAGCATTTGTGCACCGCCGCCGTCAGTGTCAGCCAGTTTGCCGTGGCATACGGAGCTCCATCGCAGTCTTTAACACTGGTAGCATGCCGCGACAGCGTGGACGTGAACCGTATGTGCAGTTGACGGTCTTTGAGCGAGGGCGTATAGTGGGCATGCGGGAGGCCGGGTGGACGTACCGCCGAATTGCTCAACACGTGGGGCGTGAGGTCTCCACAGTACATCGATGTTGTCGCCAGTGGTCGGCGGAAGGTGCACGTGCCCGTCGACCTGGGACCGGACCGCAGCGACGCACGGATGCACGCCAAGACCGTAGGATCCTACGCAGTGCCGTAGGGGACCGCACCGCCACTTCCCAGCAAATTAGGGACACTGTTGCTCCTGGGGTATCGGCGAGGACCATTCGCAACCGTCTCCATGAAGCTGGGCTACGGTCCCGCACACCGTTAGGCCGTCTTCCGCTCACGCCCCAACATCGTGCAGCCCGCCTCCAGTGGTGTCGCGACAGGCGTGAATGGAGGGACGAATGGAGACGTGTCGTCTTCAGCGATGAGAGTCGCTTCTGCCTTGGTGCCAATGTTGGTCGTATGCGTGTTTGGCGCCGTGCAGGTGAGCGCCACAATCAGGACTGCATACGACCGAGGCACACCGGGCCAACACCCGGCATCATGGTGTGGGGAGCGATCTCCTACACTGGCCGTACACCACTGGTGATCGTCGAGGGGACACTGAATAGTGCACGGTACATCCAAACCGTCATCGAACCCATCGTTCTACCATACCTAGATCGGCAAGGGAACTTGCTGTTCCAACAGGACAAGCACGTCCGCATGTATCCCGTGCCACCCAACGTGCTCTAGAAGGTGTAAGTCAACTACCCTGGCCAGCAAGATCTCCAGATCTGTCCCCCATTGAGCATGTTTAGGACTGGATGAAGCGTCGTCTCACGCGGTCTGCACGTCCAGCACGAACGCTGGTCCAACTGAGGCGCCAGGTGGAAATGGCATGGCAAGCCGTTCCACAGGACTACATCCAGCATCTCTACGATCGTCTCCATGGGAGAATAGCAGCCTGCATTGCTGCGAAAGGTGGATATACACTGTACTAGTGCCGACATTGTGCATGCTCTGTTGCCTGTGTCTATGTGCCTGTGGTTCTGTCGGTGTGATCAGGTGATGTATCTGACCCCAGGAATGTGTCAATAAAGTTTCCCCTTCCTGGGACAATGCATTCACGGTGTTCTTATTTCAATTTCCAGGAGTGTATATACGGCGCTCACTCACGCACTCTTTGCAGGTTGCCGCTTCTCCTCGGAGGGTTTCTTCTGCAGTCGAAGGGGAAACGTCAGGGGGGAGTTTTGTGTATGGACCACGGCATCTCAGCCCGGAAGTGTTAAGTGTTGACAACACCTACCGTGAAAGCCTTCATTCTATGAACATTTAAAGTGTTACTGCGGCGTACGCTCTTCTCAATATGCCGTTTCATCGACGAATGTTGCAGTGCTCAAATGACAAACGAATCGCCATCTGTAATGGTGGCTGAATTGGAAATTAATGGTAAGTTCCTATGTGATGAAACTGCTGAGGTCATCGGTCCCTAGATTTACACACTACTTAATTTTACATAAGCTAGCTTATGGTAAGGACAATATGCATACCAATGCCCGACGGAGGACTCGAACTTCCGACCAGGGGAGCCGTTCAAACGATGGCAAGGCGCCCCAGACCGCTCAGCTACCCTGCGCGGCAGTCGTGACCCTTGTCCATACTTCAGGCACTGTGAAGAGCTCAGGAATTTAACGCAGTCTGTTTACGTAATACTTGGTAATCAGAAATCAGAAGATACGAGCATTCCTCTCCTTTCCGATTAAGCACTGGCGCTAAATGTTTTTCCGTTAATCGACACCCACGATGAACGCTAGTGAACAAGAGTGCGTTAAAGAGAGCTACGCAAGTGGGATTTAAATTCTCATTCTGCCTTAATATTTACGTTTTCAATGGTTTCACTAACCAGTTGTTACCAAATACTTTTGTAAGACCACCACCATACTCCGTTCTTCTCTGAAGTTATTGTCAGTGAGATGCTAATACACCCTAAGACAAAAAAAGAAGACGCACCAAAAAGGTGTTACGCAAATTGGTTACAAACTCATATCATACGAGTATCAACGAGAAATGCAAAATAGTAAATCGTGGCAGCCGATGGATGAATGCGTGAAGCTGCAGAGCAATTTCACCGCTCCGCTGGCAAGGAGAGTAAACGGGGGCCTGTCGATAGTAGGCAAGGTCTTTGCGAATTTCATTCCGTATACTCAGTTGGCCAACGACTGTATCTCGCAGACAGGTGCGTGAACGATGTACACCGCTATGAGACATGCAGTTGGGCTCAAAGAAGCGGCTGGAGTAATAAGCGAATCGCTCGGCATTTCAATAGGTGCGATGCAACTATTCAGAAATGTTGACAGGAATGGATGAACCGTGGCCGGAGACGGCTTCAAGAAGGAAGAAGTCGACCTAGAGAGACGACAGAACAAAAGTACCGAACAATCGTAACCGAAGTACTCAGAGTCCTGGATTCGTCAGTACAATCGAACTGACATGAAAATGCTGCTTCAGTGACCACAATGGCCATTATTAGGAGGCTCACAGAAAGGATGCAGAGTTCACTCACCCGTTGCGTCGACTACCATTGATCTCTGTATACCAAGAAGCCTGTTTGCAGTGGTGTCGAGCACATTCTGCTTGCTATGTCTCTGACTGGATTAGAATTGTCTTCGTTGATGACTCCCACTTCGAACTGATCCCCGATGTCCAACGACGACGTGTCTGGTGACGCCCTTACGAGTCCAGTGTTGCAGCAGTTTGCTTCGTTCTTGTTGATATGGATCGACAATTTGTTTCTCAGTAGTTTGATTACAATAGAGTTAAGGCAAAGAATCTTGTACAAATACTTTCAGCCTTTTCACTATCAATGGTGACCATTTGAAGACGAATTTAGTCTAGTTTGCTAAGCTGAGTAATCACATGGAGACATTATGGCAGCTCTTAATGAAAATGTATTGCATATTGCTGTGCAGTGGTGCATCGTATGGCATTTGTACTGGAGGTGGATAAAAACTTGACGTTCGCTCGCTGATACAACCATCTCATAATGAAATGTGATGTGTATAAGGGGTCCCTTGTTGCTGTCAATTGAAATGCCTCACAGCTTTGTTCTCAATATACCGGCGACAGCGAAATTAGTGGAGATAGATTGGACAGAACCTGCGGAATCCCCTTTCATATCGATGTTATTACTACAATCTAACTGGGCAAATTATTTTCTAAGTCAGAGAGGACGCAACAAAATGGATACATTCCTCATGTATATGAGAAGGTGGTATGCTATATGGACTTCGCTGCTGAAACGCTGCATTGGCATGTTAGGGACTATCATACAGATTACATATGTGCAACAACTACGGCGAACACACAGGTGCAGAACATACCAAATTACCAGACGATGCTTTGCTACACAAAAAACATTCAAAATGCCCTTTTTGGTTACTGTGATGTAACTTTTGCATTTCTTGCTTTTATGTTTTCGTTTTCTTCAAAGGCAAAGAGAAAAGGTGAAACAGTAGCCCACCGTAGAGCCTGCGCCTACCGTCATGTATTTTTGATTTTCAAGTGTTGAAAAAACATAAGATGTTTTTCCTGTTCCTCGATAAGAGGAAGGACTCGCTCTCTGTTAATGAGCGAAGGCAGACGCACGTTATTTTAGAGCGTAATAAGCGGTAGCCACTTTTGGTCGAGAGAATGAGTAAAAAGTCTGTAATTTTGATGTGTGTAGAAGAAATAACACAGTCGTATTTCATCAGTGAAAAATTGAGTTATTATTCCAAGCAGTACTGTAATATACAAAAATCCAAGAAGCCCACCTGTGCACTTCGGAGTTAACACGAAGATCGGATTACAGTATCATGGACAGAGTCAAGATTTTGTACGTGGATACGGCGATCAGACGTGGTATTATTAATTGATAAGAACAAATCTACAATAAGAAAAAGACTATTTTCTGTACGTTGAACTAATATGAAAAGATTCCTTGCCCGCATCTCGTGGTCGTGCGGTAGCGTTCTCGCTTCCCACGCCCGGGTTCCCGGGTTCGATTCCCGGCTGAGTCAGGGATTTTCTCTGCCTCGTGATGGCTGGGTGTTGTGTGATGTCCTTAGGTTAGTTAGGTTTAAGTAGTTCTAAGTTCTAGGGGACTGATGACCATAGATGTTAAGTCCCATAGTGCTCAGAGCCATTTGAACCATTCAAAAGATTCCTTACCCATTTACAGGCATATCCCAGCCTATGGTACTTGTCCAACAAACCGAAAAATTGATCTCATTATTTCCATGCATGTAAACGTTTATTATTTGCTTTTTTTATTATATTATGAAGTGGCGACCATGACCGAACCTTATTAGAATCTTTATCATTTGCACCTTTTTTCTTCTGTATTTCTTGGATTTTCTTCTGGTTCTACAAACGTGCCAATTCACGCTGGTTGCCACAGGTCATTTATACTTAGTCTCCGACTATCAACCAGTAATGAAAAAAAAATAATGACTGGAGGCCACCGACGTCAACTGAAATAACTCTTCTATTTAGGGAGACATTATTACGTGAGATGAACTCTAAGGCAACAAGCAATACTCATGTTGACGTGCCACTCATATATTGTTTGTTTTCATGTGCTACGCACTTCATTGCCTTAGTAACATGTGGCATTGATACATAAACACTACCGTAAGGATTCAGAAAATATCGTTTTGCGAGACACAACTGGCCCTTAATTCACGGGAAATAATGAGTGCACAGACAGGATATCCTGATTCCATATTTTTAGATTTCCGAAAGCCAGTTGATACCATTCCTCATAAGTTGCTTCCAATCAAATTGCTTGCCTGTGGAGTATCATCTCATTTACGCGACTGGATTAGTTTTTTCCTGTCTCAAAGGACGCAGTTACTTATTAACTGATGGGAAATCACTGAGTGAAGCAGGTGATATTTGGCGTTCCAGAAGGAAGGATTATAGGCCCTCTGCTGTTGCTAATCCATACAAATTATTTGGCAGACAATGGGAGCAGTTTTCTTAGACTGTTTTGAACCATGCTCTCTTTTGGCGTCTAGTACAGTGATCAGAAGATGAATACGCATTACATGATGATTTAGTAAGGTGTCTGTGCAGCGCGAAAACTTTTTGTTGACTCTGAACATCTCAAAATGTTAACTCCTCCACATGAGTACTAAATAGAATCCATTAAATTTCGGTTACGCGATTAATAACACACATTTAAAGAGTGTCGATTCAATTAAATGACTAAGGATTACTATTACGAACAACTTAAACTGGAACGGTCGAACAGAAAACGTTATGGGGAAGTCGAACCAAAGACCACGTTTCATTGGCAGAAAAGTGAGAAGATGCAACAGATCTGCTAAACACGCTGCCTACACTCCTCTTGCCTGTCCGCTGATAGGATGCTGCTGCGTGGTATGGGATCCGTAGCATACAGGATTGACGAAGGACACTGAAAAAGCACGAAGAAGGGTAGCTCGTTTTGCTCTATCTCGAAATATGGGAGAGGATGTCGCGGATATGATAAGCGAGCTGGGATGGCAGGTATTAAAATAAAGCCATTTCATAGAATTTCAATATCCATTTTTGAAGGCGAAAACATTTGTTGACATCGATTCCCATTGGGGTAAATGGCCATCGTAATAAAATAAGATAGATCAGAGCTCCCAGGGAAGGATTTAGACACGCCTTTTTCCCACGAGCTATTCCATAGTGGAACGGTCGAGAAATAGTCCGAAAGTGGTTTGTGAACTGTCCGCCACGCACTTGGATGGGAACTGCAGAATAGTGATGTCGAAGTAGATGTAGCATCATCTGTTTGTCTTACGCCTTCGTGTTCGTATTGTGTAACGGTCTGCAATCATACGCAATACTCCAAGGGTGCGTCAGGGCTTGAAAGATTCAACACGAACGCGTGCTGACTGATGTAGTAATGCTAGCGGAAAACTATTTTCAAAACTTTTGTCGTATGTAGGTGCGCTATATACTATGTGTTTCGAGTGATTACTGTACTGTGAAGAGTTGTATAAAATGAACATAAAAATAAAGCGATTCTGGAACAATATCTATATAATACAAGCTACCCAGACGAAATATGACAGTTATAGAAATAATATCAAAATACTAAATGCAACTAAAACAAGGAAAAAAATTTGTATGTTCAGCTGTAGACCGACAACACAGACCGTGAACACTCCTGACATTGCCGTGTGGAGGCCAAAATCTTGACTATAGCGAGTATACACAAGCAACTAGAACACACGATTGAAATACAGTCCAATACTAGAACGCAAATTAGTGCTCTCACTAGGAATTACAAGCTGTTAATTTGAGTGCTACACTAACTCACATCAGCGTAAAAACAGAGTTCCTCAGTATAAGCAAGCTATATGTGTTCCGCACAACAAACTCTCTCCACAGTACAATGGACAGAGGCCACGCATGTACACGCAGCTAAACATTTGTTACCAACTTTGGAAACCGAATTAAGAACTTCTAATCGGTTCAAGTGATTTCAACAAACGTTATCTCCATTGATAGCACTGCATGACAGCTATCATTTCTGAAAGCTATGTATCTGCATTTACTTTCTTTCTTATATTTATATCTGTTTCATTATGCAAATGTTTGTCAGAAAATAATATTCTCCACCCTTACTCTGCAAATGAACACAGTATTAATACCTCATATTTTGTCATTCTTGTGTTTTTATTTGCTGAGAAGTTCACTATTTTCCCAGTAACTTTAGACAAATATTCATTTCAAGAGCTATTAAAAGCTGTTAATTTGTAAGTGGTCAGCCACATGTTTTTGTGGACACCATAACTAAAAAAAGAACAAAGAGACGCCTCTGTCAAGAAGGCATAAATAACTGTTGAAACAATAGTTAAGGACAATCGGTTTTTATTTATCATGAGCACACTTGTGAAACAGTGCTACCTTATTTATTTATGAACCAACTATTACAGGGCTTCACAACATACGTGCTCGCGCAGCAAGCTGTGAGCAGCAAGGCGCGAGCACGGAGCAGCGCGAGCACGCTACCCCCACTACCGGACCAGAGCGGAGAGCAGCAAGGCGCGAGCACGGAGCAGCGCGAGCACGCTACCCCCACTACTGAACCAGAGCGGAGAGTGGGGAGAGTCACGTGGGGCACACAACAGCTGCCGCGAGTCAATGTAAATGCGCGGCCACCTGCAGGGATATCACTTACAAATTATTACTGTGACAAATGAAACAAATAAAGGAGAATGTACAAGTGCCACATAATTTTACTAGCTTAGTGTATGCCTCTACATTCGTATTAATTTGTGAACTGTTACACAATAAAAGGTGTCACTGAAGTGTGGGATTCTCAGTTATCTTGTACTTTTTGCCCTTTGCAATTGCGTCTATGTTCGGAGTAATTGTTCTTGTGCATCGTAGGCGCAGTGTGCAGTTTAAATTTCGATCAAACAATGCGTTTCTCAGGCGTGTCTTGTTACATTTCATTGCAGAGAATAGATACATGGAACCGAACATTGATATTATTGTAGCCGCCAGTTTGTGCAAATGAGGAAATCTATCCTGAGGGAAGTGTCTGTAAAATTCCAAAATGTATTTCTTGTTCTGAAATTTGTCTATGTATTCTCTGTCACACTGCAGGTCAGGACGAATCTCTTCAATATTCGCTGAATATGGAAAGGAGAACAGATCAGAATCACTGTCTAGTGCTGTCAGATCTTGAAAGCGTTGGTCAAATTCTTCCTTAAGGGCAACTAAACCATGTGAATAACGTTCACAGTCTTTGTGAACATCTTGCTTGGATGATAATTTAGGAAAATGAGCTAGATTTCCTGTTTCCAGCTGACTCACCCAAAGTGTCAATTTCATTTTAAAAGCTCGTATTCGATCTATGAAATGAGTAATTAGCAGATCTTTACCTTGTAGTGAAATGTTCAAAGCATTCAGATGGCTAGTTAAATCTGCTAACAACGCGAGATCACATTTCCATGAAGGCTCTTTCAATTCAGGAATACACATGTTATTTATTTCCATGAACATATTTATCTCATCTAATAGGAAAAAATTCGATTTAATAATTCGCCACGACTAAGCCAGCGGGACCTCGCTATAATAAGGCAGGCTACCATACTGGCTTTCTACATCCTCAAGAAAGCTTTTATATTGCCTGTGTTGTAGCCCATGCTTCCTTATATACGCTCCTGGAAATTGAAATAAGAACACCGTGAATTCATTGTCCCAGGAAGGGGAAACTTTATTGACACATTCCTGGGGTCAGATACGTCACATGATCACACTGACAGAACCACAGGCACATAGACACAGGCAACAGAGCATGCACAATGTCGGCACTAGTACAGTGTATATCCACCTTTCGCAGCAATGCAGGCTGCTATTCTCCCATGGAGACGATCGTAGAGATGCTGGATGTAGTCCTGTGGAACGGCTTGCCATGCCATTTCCACCTGGCGCCTCAGTTGGACCAGCGTTCGTGCTGGACGTGCAGACCGCGTGAGACGACGCTTCATCCAGTCCCAAACATGCTCAATGGGGGACAGATCCGGAGATCTTGCTGGCCAGGGTAGTTGACTTACACCTTCTAGAGCACGTTGGGTGGCACGGGATACATGCGGACGTGCATTGTCCTGTTGGAACAGCAAGTTCCCTTGCCGGTCTAGGAATGGTAGAACGATGGGTTCGATGACGGTTTGGATGTACCGTGCACTATTCAGTGTCCCCTCGACGATCACCAGTGGTGTACGGCCAGTGTAGGAGATCGCTCCCCACACCATGATGCCGGGTGTTGGCCCTGTGTGCCTCGGTCGTATGCAGTCCTGATTGTGGCGCTCACCTGCACGCCGTCAAACACGCATGCGACCATCATTGGCACCAAGGCAGAAGCGATTCTCATCGCTGAAGACGACACGTCTCCATTCGTCCCTCCATTCACGCCTGTCGCGACACCACTGGAGGCGGGCTGCACGATGTTGGGGCGTGAGCGGAAGACGGCCTAACGGTGTGCGGGACCGTAGCCCAGCTTCATGGAGATGGTTGCGAATGGTCCTCGCTGATACTCCAGGAGCAACAGTGTCCCTAATTTGCTGGGAAGTGGCGGTGCGGTCCCCTACGGCACTGCGTAGGATCCTACGGTCTTGGCGTGCTTCCGTGCGTCGCTGCGATGCGGTCCCAGGTCGACGGGCACGTGCACCTTCCGCCGACCACTGGCGACAACATCGATGTACTGTGGAGACCTCACGCCCCACGTGTTGAGCAATTCGGCGGTACGTCCACCCGGCCTCCCGCATGCCCACTATACGCCCTCGCTCAAAGTCCGTCAACTGCACATACGGTTCACGTCCACGCTGTCGCGGCATGCTACCAGTGTTAAAGACTGCGATGGAGCTTCGTATGCCACGGCAAACTGGCTGACACTGACGGCGGCGGTGCACAAATGCTGCGCAGCTAGCGCCATTCGACGGCCAACACCGCGGTTCCTGGTGTGTCCGCTGTGCCGTGCGTGTGATCATTGCTTGTACAGCCCTCTAGCAGTGTCCGGAGCAAGTATGGTGGGTCTGACACACCGGTGTCAATGTGTTCTTTTTTCCATTTCCAGGAGTGTAATTGGTTGTACGAACAACAACACTCATCACATTTGTGATACTCTTTGTACATAATTTTTCCTGGTGGATCACACAGTAAGCGCCCCTTATTTCATTCGGCGCGGTCGGTTTTTGCATTTTCTCCTTCAACAGCGCAACGAAACCTAATTTTTTCCCTGTCATTGCTGGTGCACCGTCTGTAGACACTGAAACTAAAGAAGTCCACGACAATCCTATATTTTCAACACTTTCTTCAATACTACTTAAAATATCACCTCCGGTTGTAGTGTTCTTCATGGCTACTACATCGAGGAGCTCCTTCCTCACCTGAAGATCTATATTAACACCTCTAATAAACACGGAAAGTTGCGCTGTTCCAGTGATATCAACACTTTCGTACAGAGCTACAGAATACGCCATAAAATCTTTATAGATATTTGCAAGCTGGCTCTGGACGTCATCTGCCATGTCCTGTATGCGACGCATAATTGTCATGTCAGATAATGGCACAATCCGAAACTGTTGAACTTGAGATGGACACAAATGTTCCGCTGCAACTACCAAACATCTTTTATTAAATCGCCATCAGTGGAGGGGCGCAGGGATTTTGCTAGAAACAAAGCAATTTTGTAGCTCACTCTGAGAGCTGCCTCAGTTGATTTTTCTTCGTCATCCAGATCTTCTTCGGATAGCTTCCTTTTAAGTTTAATAACTTCCTGTGCACGATCTGGTCCATCACATTTTCCACTTCCGTAGTCTTTCGCTTGGTACGATATATAATGCCGCTGCAAATTAAATTTTCTGAAAGAATTCAGCGTTTTGTGACACACTAAACATTTTGCAACACCATCTTTTTCTGTAAACAGATACAATTCCTCCCAGTTGGGGTTGAACTGCGAAAGCATGGTTGGAATTACACTTGACATGATTCTTAACCAGCGAAGTAACTGTTAGAGCTGATCGTAGTACTTTTAACGTTACACAGTCGGCGCGAATTCAATAGGCACGCTGCGGTCCTATTCATACGTGCGCGCGCATTTCCCCTCCCTCCCCTCCCTCCCTACTCCACGACCTTCACCTACTCGCGAGCTCGTGCCTGAGCAGACGCGAGTACTCGCACTCAAAACCGGCCAGTTGTTAAGCCCTGAACTATTACTTATTATTGTAAGCGATCTGAGTGTAAACAGAAAGTTTATGACATTTATGTTTAAACATTGTTGTAATATATTAGTTTAGTTTAGGAAGTGGTCACTTTGAATCAAATTAAGGGTGGTTGGTTGGTTGATTTGGGAGAGGGGGCCTAACAGCGAGGTCATCGGTCCCATCGGATTAGGGAAGGAGGGGAAAGGAAATCGGCTGTACCTTTTCAAAGGAACCATCCTGGCATTGGCCTGAAGTGAGTTAGGGAAACCACAGAAAATCTAAATCAGGATGGCTGGAAGAGCGTTTGATGTGTCGTCCTGCCGAATGGCAACCCAGTGATCAAATCATGTCTTTAGAGGTTAAGGACGATGTATTCTTAGTGGTGATGACCTGCAGCCAGTGGAAAATCAGATAGGAGCGAAACACTACGGAGTCGAGACTAAAGAGCTCAATGATGTGATTCGGGACAGTTTTATATGAGTACTGAAAGGAGGTAGCACTACCTGTGGTGACAAATGATATTCGATTGTGGAGCTGATTGATTCTGGGCGGTAAACAGCCACTGCCACACTTTAACTTCGGAGGGGACTTACATTTCGAGAGGTTTGAACGTGCTGCAGAGTAGGATTCTAACATTTGCCACTTGATTCACAGTACTGAGAATAGACAAAGTATGAATTACTATTCTCCGTATCGTATGAGTTAATTTGTGACTTATCATGTTGACTTGTAAACAGTTTTGAGCTGGAGAATCTTCTGCTTATTGTGATCTCGAAATAGACTTAGTTTTTGCAGGTATGTGATGACTATTTAATTTGAGTATTTTCAAAATTGGTTCCAAGCACTATGGGATTTAACATCTGAGGTCATCAGTCCCCTAGACTTAGAACTAATTAAACCTAACTAACCTAAGGAGATCACGCACAAACATGCCCGAGGTTGGATTCGAACCTGTGACCGTAGCAGGAGCGCGGTTCCGGACTGTAGCGCCTAGAACCGCTGGGCTATACCTGCAGGGTGCGGTATTTTGCTACCATTCTTGTGTAGCTCTCAACGTAACTTTACTGCTTTTGATGTGGGTATTTTCTGTTGACATTACAACTGAATATCGTATAGCTACTTCCCGTTTATTTGAGATGTCGTTTCTTGAATGAACATTGTTGAACGTAATGCTCTGTTGTCTATACCAATTAAAGACTTTGGAATAGAATCCTCGTTCTTCAATTATTCATTTAATTTTTATTTTGTATTTCTGTGTATTTCATTAACTCGCAATTCTAGGCACTGCATCAGTGCCCAGACTATTTGACTGCGGGATCACAGCTAAAGGTCGTTATTTGAAGTAAATTAGCTCCGGGGCATGAAAGCAGACGTGCTCAGTTCGACCGCAAGACAACATTAAACTGTTCATTTTCAAACAGTCTTGCATAGCCCCTAACGTACAACCAATATCAGGTAAAGTCACAACTGGTTTGTTAGTAAGGGATGCAGCTTGGAGGAACATCTATTCAGCAGTAACCATTAGGAACCGTCACAAGTTGTGATCAAAAATACCCATAGAGAATGGTTGCAGTCATGTAAGGTCATAATGATACACGTAAGGTTAAAGATGCTGGAGAAGATGGCGAATATAATCGATGTATGTGCGCTGGAGAAGCGAATGAGTGCACAAACGCAAGGAACCTATAAATGCAGACAGATGATGATTAATGGAATGCTTAAAGCATAATATTTAATAATTGATGGAGATTTCAGTACGAGGATACGCACATGTAAGATGAAAGGAATAGTGAGATCACATGGAAAACCTACTTAAAACTGCAATGGAGATCAGTTAAGAGATTTTCTCTCCTTCATAAAGATATTCATAAATTTACATGTAGTGCAAAAGGTACAAGATCTGTAATAAACTATGTTATTAAAAATGTAAAAGATATCCCATTAATAGAAGACACCAGAGTGTACAGAGGATATGATGTTACTACTGTCCATTTTCTGGTAATACCAAAACTAAAGGTCGCACTCTACAGCAATCAAAAATCAAACACGAGAAAAAGTTTATAGAATGCTTATGCTACAAGATTAAAGCATTACCTGGTTATACAGAAAACGTTTAAACGAAGTGCTAAAACACATCGAAGATAAACAGGACATTAATGGGGGTGTGGGGTGGAAAGAATGAGTAAGAACAATAAACACAGGGAAAAGGAAGAAATATAAAAACAAAAGGAGACTCTCAGTCTACAACTAAAAACTAGCAGGCGCCATAAAATTGAAACGCAGGTCTACACAAATATCTGAGATAAAAGAGACAAGAAGGCTATATCGAGTATAAGCGGCACACGGCAGTGCTGAGAAGAGAGACAAGAAAAATAAAACAACAAACCTGGGAACGTTTTCTGAGTGACAGGCAGCATGATGTACATGGGAAACAAACTAAAGCCTATAAGATGCTGAAACAGCTTAATAAAGGTGAAGGGGTATGGTTCAGATTAACGCCATTTCAGTAGATGAGTGGCTGGACAGGTGTTGAGGAAAATCTGAAAACTGCAGTTAGTGACGAGCATGTTTATCTTCTGTCAATAGAATGATTAATGGTTGCGTTAAAGACTTCCAAAAACATAAAATATCCACTAGAAGACAACCTCAGTATAGAATTATTTAAATATGCTTCGGAATCATTACTCATAGGACTACTGAATTTTGTGAATATTTATTTGAAATAGAGCAACGTACCCGAAGATTGGCAGAGTGTATTATTGAAAAAGGGGGATCGAAGAACCTGCGACAGTTGTCGAGGTATTAGTATTTTGAGCTCTGGAGTCAAGATATATGTAAAACTAATTAGGTCCATGAGGAAACGTATCTTACGGAAGAAGAGAATAGGTTTCGGGTTGGAAGTCTCCCAGATATTTGAAATACTCGGAGAGTATAATCATTCGGTGTACACAGCCTTTATTGGCTATGAGAAAGCTTTTGATAAAGTAAACAGAGTTAAATTATGGTAAACGAATGGTTTACCCTAGCACCTCATAAGTGTAAATCAATGTATGTGTACACAGAACAAAATCAAAGTACAAAAAGAAAATCCGTTTGCGAGAAACATCTCTCAAGGAGTTCGGAAAGGGTGTCTTTTTCCACCCGCCTTACTGTACGTCGTACAGACATGGGAAAATAACGTAGTGCAAATTTATAAACTTAACGATAAAGTTGTAAACATATTCCTCCTTGCAGATGATCAAATAATAGCCGGCCGCTGTGGACGAGCGGCTCTAGGCGCTTCAGTCCGGAACCGCGCCTCTGCTACGGTCGCAGGTTCGAATCCTGCCTCCGGCATGGATGTGTGTGATGTCCTTAGGTTACTTAGGCTTAAGTAGTTCTAAGTCTAGGGGACTGATGACCTCAGATATGAAGTCCCATAGTGCTCAGAGCCATTTGAGTCATTTGATCAAACAATCTTAGTGGACTCAGAAGATAAATTACAGAGAGCAATTTGGTCCTTGCACAAGGTAGAAAATTATTATAATGTGACAATATTTGAAGATAAAACCAAGACAATGGTATCCGATGGTAAGGAGCATTTAAGTGTAGAAATAATAACTAATGATAAACCACTGGAACAAAAAAATACATTTAAATACCTCATATGTGAGATGACAATATTACAGACCATGATCAGTAACACAAATTGCAAAAATTCGAACAGCAATTAGGTACTATAAACCATTAACTCCTAAAAAAAGTAGAAAAGAGGTAGTACTAAAAGTTTATGTGTTGACTGTGTCTGTTCTAATGTATCGGTCAGTCAAATGAGAACGGCAGAGTTAGCAGAGAGACTCCTGTAGCTGGTTACAAAATCAAACATCGAATAAAACATTACGAAGTACTGAATGAACTTGGTGTCAAAAGCATACATTTGAAAACAGAGGGGAACAAAAATAAAGGCATGAACACATTCAAAGTATGTCTGAAGAATGAATGCCTAAATTGATATGCAAATATGCACCTCAAGAGAAAAGGAATGTTCGGCGTGCTGAAAAGAGATTCTACTTGAAAATGCAACAGGCAAGGAGAGCCGTGCTTCGGCTCGTGTTGGTGCTGTTTGTTGGTTTCCGCCCTCTGTTGGAGGCCAGACCGTATCCTTTAGTTGGCATGGTTGCGGTTGTTTGTCTCCTTCTCGTCTTCACTGGCGCAACTCGTTTCGCAAGCGTTGCCTGTCCGCTAGTGGCAGCAGCGGCGGTTATCGACATGTAGTAACTGTTGCCATATCTTTGGGCCGACGTGGTTGTTTTTCCGTGTCGTGTGAGTGTGGCAGTTCCGTTGGGGACTCAGCAGGAGCCATGTCCGCGCAGTGCAAGAACACGCCGGGACCGCTGGTGGCACGGGTGAACTGCCGGCTGTGGTCACAAGGGTGCACGACCTCGTCGTAAACCAGATATTGCAGGCTTTAAGATGAGTGAATTTCATTTCCAGTAGAGAAACTTCCACCATTGTGACATCTTGCGAGTCTCCAGTGACTTGGTTCGTGTTGGTGCTCGTAGTGCCGCCGAGGCGAAGGCGAAGAGTAGCGAGTGGAGTGTTTGGGGAAAGCGGATCAGATTAGCTTTCCTCGACTCCTTATTACTGCGTTCAGCTTGTTACAATTTGTTAAGTTCAACCAGCGGTATTTTTCCTGCCTGTTGGCCGCTAACGCCCCAGTTACCTGCTCTGGGGTTAGTGTATGTAACGGCATTGTACGTTTCCTCGCCTTGCCGCTGCTGTCCGGTAAGGCGTGTAGTTTTGACAGCTTTCTTGATTGTAGGCCGTTTGTGATTCTTCTACTTTGGCATGTTGTTCCATTCTTGCATTTGGTTTATTGGACGTCAGGTAGCTCCAGCAAGATTATCATTAATCATTCATTAGACTGCCACTAGTCTGAGTTATCAACTTGCGACGTGCCTATCTCATCGTTCGCGAAAGTGTTTGTTGCCATACCTTCTCAGAGGTCGATTCCTGGAGCACCGTCTGTGATTAGTCCTTGCGTTTTATTATTATATTATTTATTAACACACCTTGTAATACCTGCATTAAAGGACATGTATGTCTAGTTAATAGTTCCGGTCGCCTTCTGGAATAAATGTAGCAGCGTAAGGGTTATATTACAAGTTTACCATCATCTTATTTGATCCGTTTGGTGGTCAGTTGCTTGTTTCTTTTAATTAACCTTTGTTTGCATTTGCTGTTTTACAGCAGGTTTCTAAAATTTTTATATAATTGCAGTTCCTGGAGTGTAAGGCCTTCGAGGTGAATGAGATCATTTGCTTTGAAGGAAAAATTCGGTACCTGTATTTTAGCAGTAAGCCTTAAAACCCTATTTACTGCCACTCCTGGCGTCTGATACCTTCTGCAGTGTTTGTGGGCACTTACGTTTTTAATATTTCAATAGCTGTAAGTTGTAATCGCAGCGAGTTCTTAAGCGTTCTTAATTTATTGCCATTCTTGACGTGTAATGCATTCAGCCGTGATCACAGGATATGATGACGATTTTAGACTTTTCGCAGATGATGCTATTAACTCCCTAATGAAGTACAATCTCAAAGAAGCTGAAGAAAGTTTCAGTCACATTTTGATAATTTTCCAAAGTGGTGTAAGGATCGGCAACTTGCTTTGAAGAAACAGAAATGTGAAATTGTGTACTTTAAAAAAGGAAAAAATGTAATGTTAATGTGCCACAGGTGTAATCTGTAAATTCATACAAATAATTGGATGTAACACTTTGTAGGGACATCAAAAGTAACGACCACACAGGCTCAGTCGTGAATAAGGCAGGTAGCAGACTTCGTTTTATTGGAAGAATACTAGAGAAACGCAGTCAGTCTACAAAGAGAATGCTAACAAATTACCCATCCGGCCTTAGAATATAGCTCAAATGTGTGAGACCCACACGAAACAGACTAACAGCGATACTGAACGTATACAGAGAAAGGCAGAGCCATCACTCACAGTTCTGATTAACTTTTCATGGCTCTGAGCACTATGGGGCTCAACTGCTGAGGTCATTAGTCCCCTAGAACTTAGAACTAGTTAAACCTAACTAACCTAAGGACAGCACAAACATCCATGCCCGAGGCAGGAATCGAACCTGCGACCGTAGCGGTCTTGCGGTTCCAGACTGCAGCGCCTTTAACCGCACGGCCACTGCGGTCGGCTAACTTTTCATGGTTGGGATTCACTGTCATATAATATTTCTTAAAAGACATCATAGTCGCCGTTGACTGTATAAAATATTTATTGTTACTATTGCAATTTCGGCATTATGGCCATTTTCAAGTAACACTGCAAAGTTACCTGAACACAAAAATACAAAACTGAAGCACAGCGTGTATATACATAATTAAGCAAACATTTCATTTCATTAAGAAATTAGCTCAGTTGTAAAAATTGTAGATAAATGTACATTACTTACATTCTGTCAGAATATAAAACTATCTGACATGAGTAAATGTCGTCGTCAAAATGCAGCCTTTTGACTGTGAGAGTCCCACAAGATCTGATGAGTACGACACTTATTACATCGTAAAATGTTGTTAAATATATACTGAACTGTCGATGTTACCATCGTTCTAATAATCTATCACACATACAAGTTCAGATGCACTGACAACAGTTGGCGCGAAAATACATTTACTAAAGATACTGACTGTGCACGTAGTAAAGATAGTGCACACCAAGGATACAACTTATAAGCTTTATATCGTTAAGTCTTTTCATCTGTCGACATCATACAGCTTACTAAATAGTGCTTTGATTGTAATGGGCAGTAGGATAGGATGACTCTCGGGAGAGCGTAACAGAAATGCGGAAGGAACTGAACTTTCAAACTCTTGAAGATACACGTAAACGAACCTGTGAGAGCCTATTTACAAAGAGCCAGTTTTAAAAATAATGACACTGGTAGTATACTACAACCAAGTACGTGTCGCCCGAGTAGGGACCGTTAGGAGATTAAGTTAATTGAATCACGCACTGTCGTAAAAAAAAAAAAAAAAAGTTATTCCGTGAATGGAATGGGAAAACGCCCTAATAACTGGTACGGTGGGACGTACCCTTTGCCACACACCTCACAGTGTGTTGCAGAGCATGGATGTGGATATAGAGAGCACTATTATGAGAGCACACTAGGAGCTTTGGAGCGATGTAGCTGATGCAGACACGCTGAAGTAAGTCACAGCAGCGGACACCTGGAACTGGGCATCATGCAGCAAAACGCCATTTGTCAAACACTGCCAAATGCAGTGAAATCGCCGCCGCCGCAGCCATTGTATCCAGTTTCGTACCAACCAGATACCGAGAGAAAACTGCGAAAGGAACCACAAGTAATCGGCACCAAACGCAACGGAAACCGCTGCTGTCAGCGCATACAGACCACACCAGCCTAGGATGTTCGGAGATCGAACATTGTGAAGGGAACCACGTGCAACAGACATCTTGAATCGGACAATTCGCAACAAGACACAATTTTCCACGCCCTGCACAGCCAAATCGGTTACAGACATGAGAGGAACCGCTGCCGCTAACCAAGAAACGGGCAAAAGCTGTGACACGAAGTACAGTAAATCGAAATCTTTAGTCGAGTGCCTCGCAACACACCAATTTTTAAAACCAGCACATATGTCTGTCTTCAAATGAGACAAGACGCTGAGTTCAAAAATGGTTCAAATGGCTCTGAGCACCATGGGACTTAACATCTGAGGTCATCAGTGCCCTAGAACTTAGAACTTCTTAAACCTGACTAACGTAAGGACATCACACACATCTATGCTCCAGGCAGGATTCGAACCTGCGACCGTAGCAGTCGCGCGGTTCCTGACTGAAGCGCCTAAAACCGCTCGGCCACCGCGGTCGGCGACGCCGAGTACACCTAGACTTTTAACTCGCAGCATCTGAATGGTGTAATTCCGTAGTGTGGCGGTTCATTTATGGTTTTGGGGCTTCGTACCATGTCTTACACCCAGTGATTAAGGTAACCGTGAATGTGAGCCAACTTGTTTATGTCAACATTGTCGTTGACTAAGCCGGCCGCAGTGGCCGAGCGGTTCTAGGTGCTTCATTCTGGAACCGTGCCACCGCTACGGTCGCTGGTTTGTAACCTGCCTGGGGCATGTATGTGTGTGACGTCCTTAGGTAAGTTAGGTTTAAGTAGTTTTAAGTCTAGGAGACTGATGACCTCAGATGTTAAGTCCCATAGTGCTCAGAACCATTTGAATCATTTCGTTGACGCAGTGTTTTTGTTTCTCCCATGGCTTCGTTTACACTGCTTTGGACACTCCTAAGATGCCAACGGCCGTGGTCGTAGAGATACACAAATACGTTCCTGGTCTGCTGAACACTGAGGTACGCTGTCGCAATTTTACAGGCCTGCTAGATCAACCGATCGTAATCCTAAGAGAAACAAGGAAAATGTCCGGGCCAACTTAGAACATCGGATGAAAAGTAGCTTTAGAGGCTCCCATCATCTTTGACGTGGCGTACCTGAAGAAATTTGTGGCCCTCTTTCCAGCTGAACTGAGAAAGCTATCAAATCTAGAGGTAATGATACGCGGTATTAGTCTCATATCTCGTGGGAGTGACTAATTCTTTATCTAGTGTGAGAAATGTGTCATAACAGTTTTCCTTATTACACCTTGTGTAACATGGCACTACAGCAGGAAAGTCTGACTCAAGAGGGAATAAGCCCTGAGAAATTAATAGTGTCGTGACAGCTGATTGTTATCTTAATATTTATAATAACGTGACACGTTATTGATGCTAAGATAGAACTGTGGTAAGGAAGGCGAATGGTAGAGTCCTGTTTATTCGGAGAATTTTAGGAAACAGTGGTTGACCTGTAGAGGAGGCCGCATGCAGGATGCTGGTGCGACATATTCTTGAGTACTGCCTGAGTGTTTGGGATCTGTACCAGGTCGGAGTGAAGGAAGACGTCCCTGGAGGGAAGGCGACACTCTCTTCGAGAAAAATTATTCAGAAAACTTAGAAAACCAGCATTTGAAGCTGAATACCGAACGATTGTACCGCCACCAACATACATTGCGCGTAAGGGCCACGAAGATAAGATACGAGGAATTAGTGCTCATGCAGAGGCATATAAACAGTCGTCTATATGCGAGCGGAACAGGAAAGGAAATGACAAACAGTGATACAGGGAACCCTCCGTCACGCATCGTACTATAGCTTGCGGAGCTTCTATGTAGATGAAGATTATAACAACCCTAGCACCACAAAGGTCAAAAATTAATATTGATTGTAGTGTTGCTCACGCTGCTAAATATTGCATTTTCGGGCAACAACAAAGTTATATTATGTGGCAGGTGTCATTAGAGCACAGCCAATAAAGTCATTTCTTAAAATAATGGATAAACTAGGCACTCATCTTTTCGTGTTTCCCACGCTGTTCTCGTTGTGAACTCATGGTTCAATCGTCGAAAATCTAGGTAGTGATGATTCCAAGCTCGGATGAAATAAGGCCTAGGTGTTATTCTGCGATATTCAAAGTTTTTATAGATGCGCTTCACAAACCATTCTTGAAGATTAAACTATTGCAAGTTAGGACAATGGTGATGTAAAAAGGTAATCAGCACTCCGAATTTAAGTTACACTTCTTTTTTTTTGTTACTTTTGTGGCAACATCACTTCACAATATAAAAAATACTTGAAAATATCTTCCTCACTGTTAAAGTTCACATTTCATAAACTGACTACAATTTGCGTCTTTTGAACATGACGACCAAGACTTGACTCTCTAATAACCGCTTTCGCGCCAAAAAATCAGAGTTACAAGTACGACAAAGATCATAATGACAAAAGAAAGAATACACATAAGAATAATATCATTGCAATATAAACATATCGATGTATCAAAGTACCTCTACATTAATGAAATCAAATCTGAATGTTGTCACAGAAATATGTTAACTATTTTACAGAAACACAGTAGAATATTGCTGGTATCGAGAGGTTGAGGTGAGATGCCGTAATGGTTACGTAATTCAAGTACCATTACAAGATGTAGATGTAAATGTAGATGTAGAAGCGAATATGTCTTTCAGAGAAACACACGTCGCCGCTGGTCACAGCTGCACACAGACCACGTTGCCTTAACATTAAGCTCGGCGTCAAATCCCCAATAGCAAGCCGGTGCAGAGCGGAGTGGACACGTGAAGCGCTCGCGCCGCAGGCAGTAGTGAAGCTCTCAGTTGTCGGATGTGGGAGTCGCGCGGCTTTATGAGCTGCTCGGCGCAGCACGCGCGGTCTGGGGTAATGGCGCGACTGCCAGCGGCCAGGCTACGCTAGGCTAGTGTGGTGCGCGCGGTGTGATGGGCAGCTACCGGCCGACGCACGGCATGCGTCTGCATCAGCCTCTCCTGGGCAGCGTCGAGCTGCGGGCAGTCCGCGAAACTAGGGCCAATAACACCCGACAGCAACCACACATCGTTTCCGCTTCCGCAGTGTATGGTGAATTCGTGGTCGGTATACTCTCACATGCTTACGCCAGAGTCGTTTCGATTATCCTTCAACTGTCTCAAACAAGATTTTGAACTGTACATTTTCGAGTGTTGTAGGTCAACAGGCAACAAAAAACAACTACCATCACTCTGCACTTTTATACAGAGAACTTCACTGAATATGTTACGTACCCGTTGAACCTTGTCTGTTGTTTGAAGATTTAGTGAACTGTTCATTGCCTTGGTGCGGTTTTTGAACTGTTTGCTGACGTATTGAATCTATATCGGAAATTTCGTAGACATCACTACACGACAACCCACTCGTGAGGTATGTGTACTACTGTAATAGCTTCCACAACCATGCGCCTATATCACGCATGTACTCTCAGTTTGATGCTGCCACTACTCAATATAACTATCAGACATTCTGAAGACAGCTTTCCTGGAACAGCTTACTTCTGAGGTACATATACCAGTGTAATAAATTCCATAACCACGCGCCTGTCTGATACGTGTATCTCAATCTGCTAATGCCACTCCCCGATGTTAGTAACTCGGTAAACATACTACGGTAATTTTGATCATCAAATTAAACACTTTATGCATAATCTGGGTTTATTATATCTTAAGTTCATGAAAAGGAACCTACGTTGATGTGTAGTTCTGTCCGAGTACATCAAAAAACACGTTATTGGTATTGTCACTTGGGTTACCCAGTGCCCTTTTTGATTTCGTTCATTCATCGTAACAACCGTATACTGTTCTGTATTGCGCCATACTACTCATATAATAAATACATCGCGCCCAGTCTAGCGCCATGGTTTGTTAGCTCCACGTGCCGACCACGCAGAAAACTACTTTTCAGCATTTCCTGCATGTGTCAAAAGTCAAATGCATCCACCCCACCACTCCCCACACTCTCCACTGCCCCACTTTGTCTTGGCTCTAGCAGAGATGGGTACGAGTACGATTCGATACTCTATAGCATTGTCGATAGCTGTATCCTTACATCGTTGAAATGCGATGCCGTCAGTCTTAACGATCTCACGGATGTGAGATGTGAAATGACAATGGTCAGTACGATAATACAACGAATATGACTCATCCCATCTTCATAATAAACCACAATGAAGGCTTCATTGTCCCTAAACCAAAGTTAAACATTTATCTAGAAATGTATTACCGTGATTATTGATGTTTAGTCCTAAAGAAATTCCACAATTCTTGTGCGTTTGACAGACCGAATTAAGATTTGAGTTGAGCCTGTCGATTACTAGATTGTTACAGTTAGATGTCCACCTCGAGATAAATATGAATTGGAAAGCAGCATGTGGCTTTTTCACAGGAAGAAGTCTGTAGCTGGGCTCAGGCCATCATAACAAAACCATATTCTTCTTCTTATTCGTCTTCTTTTCCTTCAATCACTAGACCATCTGGTCTGTTGCGACTTCTTCATCCATCCATCCATCCATCTTTTCTTAAGTCTGTAGATGTTCTTCTTCCTTTGACGATGGAGGGTTGCAGTTGTTCTGGAATACGTTGATCAGCCGTTTGTTCTGCATGTTCTTTCCATCTTTTCCTGTATCACTGAATCCTTTCATTTAGTTGCAAATTCATTTAAGTTGTAATTTTTCCAGATAGTTTCATGTTTTTAATCTGTCTTTTCTCGTTACTCCATGCACTCAAAAACCACGTCTCCGTTGCTTGGAGTCTAATATGTGCTCGAGAGTTCACAGTCCACAGTGAATCAGTGTAACTTCATAAAGTTTTATGATTGTGTCCTTTCGACCTGAATTTCGTGCACCATGTTCACAAGTATCGAAATGACTTGAATTATGTGTCATGTTCAGAAGTATTTATCAAAAAGTATCTAAAGGGTGTAACACATTTCATTTCCATGGATAAAATGAGTAACCTTCATTGCGAAACACACATAAGCGCGCGAACATGCAACACAAACACAAACTGAATTTTTTTCGCCATGTATAAAACTACGCAGGTTTGTATTGTTTGTCAAACTGCGTAAATTGGTATCACGCCCAAGTGTCCTAATAACCTAAATGTTTTGCACCATATTCAGAAACTTTTGGCCAGGTGAATACAAGGTTGTAAATACAAAATCCACTAGGGGTAATAAAGGAGTAGTTTTAATAATGAATAAAGAAAATAGGAGTGCGGGTAAGCTACTACAAACAGCATAGTGAACGCATTATTGTGGCCAAGATAGACACGAAGCCCACGCCTACAACAGTAGTACAAGTTTATATGCCAACTAGCTCTGCAGATGATGAAATTTATGAAATGTATGATGAGATAAAAGAAATTATTCACATAGTGAAGGGAGATGACAATTTAATAGTCATGGGTGACTGGGATTCGATAGTAGAAAAAGGGAGAGATGGAAATGTAATAGGTGAATATGGACTGGGGGGAAGAAATGAAAGAGGAAGCCATCTGGTAGAATTTTGCATAGAGCATAACTTAATCATAGCTAACACTTGGTTCAAGAATCATAACAGAAGGTTGTATACATGGAAGAAGCCTGGAAATACTGGAAGGTGTCAGATTATACGAGGTGCATTCAAGTTCTAAGGCCTCCGATTTTTTTTCTAATTAATTACTCACTCCAAATCGATGAAACTGGCGTTACTTCTCGACGTAATCGCCCTGCAGACGTACACATTTTTCACAACGCTGATGCCATGATTCCATGGCAGCGGCGAAGGCTTCTTTAAGAGTCTGTTTTGACCACTGGAAAATCGCTGAGGCAATAGCAGCACGGTTGGTGAATGTGCGGCCACGGAGAGTGTCTTTCATTGTTGAGAAAAGCCAAAAGTCACTATGAGCCAGGTCAGGTGAGTAGGGAGCATGAGGATTCACTTCAAAGTTGTTATCACGAAGAAACTGTTGCGTAACGTTAGCTCGATGTGCGGGTGCGTTGTCTTGGTGAAACAGCACACGCACAGCCCTTCCCGGACGTTTTTGTTGCAGTGCAGGAAGGAATTTGTTCTTCAATACATTTTCGTAGGATGCACTTGTTACCGTAGTGACCTTTAGAACGCAATGGGTAAGGATTACGCCCTCGCTGTCCCAGAACATGGGACACCATCATTTTTTCAGCACTGGCGGTTACCCGAAATTTTTTTGGTGTCGGTGAATCTGTGTGCTTCCATTGAGCTGACTGGCGCTTTGTTTCTGGAGTGAAAAATGGCATCCACGTCTCATCCATTGTCACAACCGACGAAAAGAAAGTCCCATTCAAGCTGTCGTTGCGCGTCAACATTGCTTGGCAACATGCCACATTTGCAGCCATGTGGGCGTCCGTCAGCATTCGTGGCACCCACCTGGATGACACTTTTCGCATTTTCAGGTCGTCATGCAGGATTGTGTGCACAGAACCCACAGAAATGCCAACTCTGGAGGCGATCTGTTCAACAGTCATTCGGCGATCCCCCAAAACAATTCTCTCCACTTTCTCGATTATGTTGTCAGACCGGCTTGTGCGAGCCCGAGGTCGTTTCGGTTTGTTGTCACACGATGTTCTGCCTTCATTAAACTGTCGCACCCACGAACGCACTTTCGACACATCCATAACTCCGTCACCACATGTCTCCTTCAACTGTCGATGAATTTCAATTGGTTTCACACCACACAAATTCAGAAAACGAATGATTGCACGCTGTTAAAGTAAGGAAAACGTCGCCATTTTAAGTATTTAAAACAGTTCTAATTCTCGCCGCTGGCAGTAAAATTCCATCTGCTGTACGGTGCTGCCATCTCTGGGACGTATTGACAATGAACGCGGCCTCATTTTGAAACAATGCTCATGTTTCTATCTCTTTCCAGCCCGCAGAAAAGAAATCGGAGGCCTTAGAACTTGAATGCACCTCATATAAAGGTAAGACAGAGATTTAGGAACCAGGTTTTAAATTGTAAGACATTTCCAGGGGCAGATGTGGACTCTAGCCACAATCTATTCGTTATGAACTGTAGATTAAAACTGAAGAACCTGCAAAAATAGTGGGACATTGAAGAGATGGAATCTGGATAAAATGAAAGACCCAGAGGCTGTAGAGAGATTCAGGGAGAGCATTAGGGAACGATTGACAAGAATGGGGGAAAGAAATACAGTATAAGAATAACGGGTAGCTTTGAGAGACGAGATAGTGAAGGTAGCAGAGGATCAAGTAGGTAAAAAGACGACGACTAATAGAAATCATGGGGTAACAGAAGAGATATTGAATTAATTGATAAAAGTGGAAAATACTAAAATGCAGTAAATGAAGCAGGCAAAAAGGAATACAAACGTCTCAAAAATGAGATCGACAGGAAGTGCAAATGGGTTAAGCAGGGACGGCTAGAAGACAAATGTAAGGATGTAGAGGCTTATCTCACTAGGGGTAAGATAGATACTCCCTACAGGAAAATTAAAGAGGCCTTTGGAGAAAAGAATGTATGAATGTCAAGAGCTCAGATGAAAACCCAGTTCTAAGCAGAGAAGAGAAAGCAGAAAGGTGGAAGGAGTACATAGAGGGTCTATACAAGGGTGAAGTACTTGAGGACAATATTATGGAAATGGAAGAGGAGGTAGGTGAAGATGAATTGGGGGATATGATACTGCGAGAAGAGTTTGACACTGCAATAAAATACCTGAGACGAAACAAGTCCCCGGGACTAGACAACATTCCATTAGAACTACTGACGGTCTTGGGAGAGCCAGTCCTCACAAAACTCTACCATCTGATGAGTAAGATGTATGAGACAGGTGAAGTACCCTCAGACTTGAAGAAGAATGTAATAATTCCAATCCCAAAGAAAGCAGATGTTGACAGATGTGAAAATTACAGAACTATCAGTTTAATAAGTCACAGCTGCAGTATACTAACACGAATTCTTTAAAGACGAAAGGAAAAACTGGTAGAAGTCGACCTCGGGGTAGATCAGTTTGGATTCCGTAGAAATATTGGAACACGTGAGGCAATACTGACCCTACGACTTTTCTTAGAAAATAGATTAAGGAATGGAAAACCTACGTTTCTAGCATTTGTAGTCTTTGAGAAAGCTCTTTACAGTGTTGACTGGAGTACTCTCTTTCAATTTATGAAGGTTGCAGGCGTAAAATACAGGGAGCGAAAAGCCAATTTGCAATTTGTACAGAAACCAGATGGCAGTTACAAGAGTCGAGGGGCATGAAAGAGAAGCAGTGGTTGGGAAGGGAGTGAGAGAGAGTTGTAGCCTCTCCCCGATGCTATTCAATCTGTATATTGAGCAAGCAGAAAAGGAAACAAAAGAGAAGTTCGGAGTAGGCATTAAAATCCATGGAGAAGAAATAAAAACTTTGAGGTTCGCCGATGACATTGTAATTCTGTCAGAGACAGCAAAGGACTTGGAAGAGCAGTTGAACGGAATGGACAGTGTCTTGAAAGGAGGATATAAGACGAACATCAACAAAAGCAAAACGAGGATAATGGAATGTAGTCGAATTAATAAAGAATAAATGGCAAGGAAAGCGTTTCTGAAGAAGAGAAATTTGTTAACACCGAGTATCGATTTAAGTGTCAGTAAGTCGTTTCTGAAAGTATTTGTATGGAGTGTAGCCATGTATGGAAGTGAACACGGACGATAAATAGTTTGGACAAGAAGAGAATAGAAGCTTTCGAAATGTGGTGCTACAGAAGAATGGTGAAAATTAGATGGGTAGATCACATAACTAACGAGGAGGTACTGAATAGAATTGAGGAGAAGAGAAGTTTGTGGCACAATTTGACTAGAAGAAGGGATCGGTTGGTAGGACATGTTCTGAGGCCTCAAGGGATCACCAATTTAGTACTGAAGGGCAGTGTGGAGGGTAAAAATCGTACAGGGAGACCAAGAGATGAATACACTAAGCAGATTCTGAAGGATGTAGGCTGCAGTAGATACTGGTAGATGAAGAAGCTTGCACAGGATGGAGTATCATGGAGAGCTGCATCAAACCAGTCTCAGGACTGAAGGCCATAACAAATATAACAACATTCAGAAACGTAACTAGTGTGACATCAGTAATTTCTTGCGGAAGAAATACATAAGCACAGACGTGCGTGCTCACACACACAACACACACAACAGACACATACACACACACACACACACACACACACACACACACACACATTACACAATATTCCGCATCTGTACTTCATCTTGGTTTCATACTTCATTAAAAATGTTTATGTCGAATACGATACTGTCTCGAATGTAAATTTTGTTTCTCAGGAGTGCACACAGTATGAAATGCAACGTTATGGTGTAACTACAGTATATCCACATCGGCCTTATCATCACTACATTCCATTTCTCTCTCTCTTTCTGTGTCTCATACTCCACTACAGCATTGCCTCATCAATAATATCACCTCTCTTTGACTTATACACCCTAAAAATATATTTTTGTCAATTACCGTATTTACTCAGAAAATGTCATCTTATCCTCTCAATGATTACTTGAATGAGAAATCAACAGCATAGAATTTTACAGAATGGGAATGGAGAAAAAGCAAGCAAAATTACACTAAATATAAATTTTGTTATAAAAAAGACAAAATTCCACAGAGAAGTTAGACGCACTGTCAGCTGCCTGTATACAATTTTAGCGAGTCAATAGCATCATGCCTAGTGGCGAGAATGAGTTTATAAAATTTGCCTAGTTTAGTAATAAGCGGAAGTTGCGCTTTACAATTTACGCTCATGAGCGATCCGTTTTAGAGCATGTTAGAACATTTACAGCTGTAGTAGTGAATCTTGTGCATATTCTGATCAAGTACATTTACATGCACCATCCAGTATACACACTCGGTGCCTATGATGAGGAAGATTCAGAGTTTAAATTCTGCAATATTCATACATTTTTGCACATGCTCTAAAGTCACTTACAAATGATGTGCAACGTTCTGTATATTTAGAGGATAATGATTCCAAGATAAGGCATTTCTTCAATGCATTTCAGGTCATGGTAATCACATTAGTTACAAATCACATTCAATATTTTTACATCCTCAGTCATCATCAGTCTTACCATCATCTTTCAGGTAATAGTAACTCCGATCTGAGATATTCTCACTTTATCTGGAAGCGAACTTTTACCATCTTATGCCGATAAACCTGGCTTGTGCTGCTTAGCAGTATAAACTACATCGCAGTTTGATTGAATTATATGCTGTACGGTTGTTACAGTTTCAATGTTCAACAAATTTTGCTCGTAACCATACAGATTTAGCTTCTTAACAGAAGAATGTTACACAGTTTTGCTCTCACTAATCCACAATACTTTTAATTTACAAGTGGAATACTTAATCAGTTATTTACCAGTGGAATACTTAATCTATTACTTACAGCGAAATCTGAAGTATCAAATGATTTATGTACATCTCTCTTGACATCCTCATAAATATCTGAAGTTTTATTATGATAAATGCAGCTATTGATACCTCTGTCAGATAGTTTTACAAGCTTTTCTGGATTTTTTTAATATGTATCCTTAATGAAAGTTATAAGAAATATCTTTGAAATATCCAAAATAGACTTACTATTGCTGTGGGTTTAGCAAACACTATATGAAACCTCTTTAGTTAAATTCCAACAAAATTATCGTTAAAAATAACACTATTGTGAAAATTAAGTTTCTTCAGCCAATGAAGCCGCTACATATCTATATTCGGAGAATGGTCCTAGTTTTATGTCTCTTATCTTTGCACATTTGTCATGGTGTTAACAGACACAATGATTCATCTGCTAGAAAGATTTTCTTCTCCGAATCTATGCTTGCTTTCATACATTTCTAAACTTTAATCACGATCTGCGGTTTCATCTAGGGAGCTTGTCAAAATGATAAAATTCTATTAATCTCTTAATGCTAATTTATTATGCAAATACTGCTTCAGATTTTTTCAACAAGTAACTAAATAAGAAGAGCTACAAAAAAACAAATAAGAAGAGCTACAACATTCAAAAGACGATTAAAGTTTTCTTTCCTATATAACGTAGAGATTAATTTCTTTTATTTGTTACCTGCAGGTGGTAAGTCAAACTTTTTCAGGACACAACAGTAGTACAAGCTTATATGCCAACTAGCTCTGCAGATGACGAAGAAATTTATGAAATGTATGATGAGATAAAAGAAATTATTCAGATAGTGAAGGGAGACGAAAATTTAATAGTCAAGGGTGACTGGAGTTCGATAGTAGAAAAAGGGAGAGATGGAAAAGAAATAGGTGAATATGGATTGGGGGGAAGAAATGAAAGAGGAAGCCGTCTGGTGGAATTTTGCATAGAGCATAACTTAATCATAGCTAACACTTGGTTCAAGAATCATAAAAGAAGGTTGTATACATGGAAGAAGCCTGGAAATACTGGAAGGAGTCAGATTATACAACGCTAAGACAGAGATTTACGAACCAGGTTTTAAATTGTAAGACATTTCCAGGGGCAGATGTGGACTCTGACCACAATCTATTGGTTAAAAACTGTAGATTAAAACTGAAGAAACTGCAAAAAGATCGGAATTTTAGGAGATGGGACCTGGGTAAACTGAAAGAACCAGAGGTTTACAAAGTTTCAGGGAGAGCATAAGGGAACAATTGACAGGAATAGGGGAAAGAAATACAGTAGAAGAAGAATGGTTAGCTTTGAGGAATGAAATAGTGAAGGCAGCATAGGATCAAGTAGGTAAAAAGACGAGGGCTACTAGAAATCCTTGGGTAACAGAAGAGATACTGAATTTAACTGATGAAAGGAGAAAATACAAAAATGCAGCAAGTGAAGCAGACAAAAAGGAATACAAACGTCTCAAAAATGAGATCGACAGGAAGTGCAAAATGGCTAAGCAGGGATGGCTAGAGGAGAAATGTAAGGATATAGAGGCTTATCTCATGAGGTGTACGAAGGATACTGCCTACAGGAAAATTAAAGAGACCTTTGGAGATAAGAGAACCACTTGCATGAATATCAAGAGCTCAGATGAAAACCCAGTTCTAAGCAAAGAAGGGAAAGCAGAAAGGTGGAAGGAGTATATAGAGGGTCTATACAGGGGCGATGTTCTTGAGGACAATATTATGGAAATGGAAGAGTAGGTAGGTAAAGGTGAAATGGGAGACATGATACTGCGTGAAGAGTTTGACACTGCAAAGAAAGACCTAAGTCGAAACAAGGCCGCGGGAGTAGAAACATTCCATTAGAACTACTGACAGCCTTGGGAGAGCCAGTCCTGGCAAAACTCTACCATCTGGTGAGCAAGATGTATGAAACAGGCGAAATACCCTCAGACGTCAAGAAGAATATAATAATTCCAATACCAAAGAAAGCAGGTGTTGACAGATGTGAAAATTACCGAACAATCAGTTTAATAAGCCACAGCTGCAAAATACTAACGCGAATTCTTTACAGGCGAATGGAAAAACTGGTAGAAGCCGACCTCGGGGAAGATCAGTTTGGATTCCGTAGAAGTGTTGGAACACGTGAGGCAATACTGACCCTACGACGTATCTTAGAAGAAAGATTAAGGAAAGGCAAACCTACGTTTCTAGCATTAGTAGACTTAGAGAAAGCTTTTGACAATGCTGCCTGGAACACTCTCTTTCAAATTCTGAAGGTGGCAGGGGTAAAGTACAGGGAGCGAAAGGCTATTTAGAATTTGTACAGAAACCAGATGGCAGTTATAAGAGTCGAGGGGTATGAAAGGGAAACAGTGGTTGGGAAGGCAGTGAGACACCGTTGTAGCCTTTTCCCGATACTATTCAATCTGTGTATTGAGCAAGCAGTAAAGGAAACAAAAGAAAAGGTCGGAGTAGGTATTGAAGTCCATGGAGAATAAATTAAAACTTTGAGGTTCGCTGATGACATTGTAATTCTGTCAGAGACAGAAGAGACTTGGAAGAGTAGTTGAACGGAATGGACAGTGTCTTGAAAAGATGGTATAAGATGAACATCAACAAAAGCAAAACGAGGATAATGGAATGTAGTCGAATTAAGTCGGGTGATGCTGCGGGAATTAGATTAGGAAATGAGACACGTAAAGTTGTAAAGGAATTTTGCTATTTGCGGAGCAAAATAACTGATGATGGTCGAAGTAGAGAGGATATAAAATGTAGACTGCCAATGGCAAGGAAAGCGTTTGTGAAGAAAAGAAATTTGTTAACACCGAGTACTGATTTAAATGTCAGGAAGTCGTTCCTGAAAGTATTTGTATGGAGTGTAGCCATGTATGGAAGTGAAACATGGACGATGAATAGTTTGGACAAGAAGAGAATAGAAGCTTTTGAAATGTGGTGCTACACAAGAATGCTGATGATTAGATGGGTAGATAACATAACTAATGAGGAGGTATTAAATAGAATTGGGGAGAAGAGGAGTTTGTGGCACAACTTGACTAGAAGAAGGGATAGGTTGGTAGGACATGTTCTGAGGCCTCAAGGGATCACGAATTTAGTACTGGAGGGCAGCCTGGAGGATAAAAATCGTACAGGGAGACCATGAGATAAATACACTAAGCAGATTCAGAAGGATGTAGGCTGCAGTAGGTACTGGGAAATGAAGAGGCTTGCACAGGATAGAGTAGCATGGAGAGCTGCATCAAACCAGTCTCAGGACTGAAGACCACAACAACAACAACAACAACAACATCTTGAGTTTGTCTGATGTCAAGTATTCTCCACATTTTTTTGAGGGATTATGTCAAAAAATTAAGCACATCTCTTAATCTGCAATTTATATTTAGTTTCTTTCTTTGTGCACAGCTGCAATACTCCTCGTAAATGACTTATTTTTATCCATATTTGATGGCGGCAGTGAAAGTTAATTCATATTTTATTTCACTTCTTCATCAAATTCTGTCATCGTTTGTTCAAAGATGTTTGTGTTCACGATATAACCATTGTAATTGCCCAGATTGTGAAATATGGCATGCACTATAATATGAGTCCTGTAGTTCAAGTTTCACATGACGTTTGCAGCATCTTGATGTGCACCCGTTAAATGGCAGTAGTCGAAGTATAACACCAGTGTTTCCCAGCAAATGTAACAAAACTCTGCTTAACGTAGTGCAATTTTTTCAGGACTTGTGCCCTTTTTATATATATAAAAATCACAGGCTCAGCTATCACATTCTGCTGTCCATTGAAAAATTTCATGGATTTCATGTAAACGCTGCCTCTTTGCAAATTAAACACAAAATATCCCTTTTTGTATCTAAAGCTCACCTAATAAGTTTTGCTCCATGGCATATGTTGATGTGCTCGATCAGAATAGTATAACTTGAAGCAGAAAGTGGTTATAACAAACGATTGCAGCATACATTACAAATGCCAGTTTCAGGTCGTTACGAAACTTAGTAACTACTATAAACCCATTCCTGCCAATAAGCACTATATTGTGACTGGCTTAGACTGTGCGCAGGCAACCAAGAGCGCATTCAGTTTTTCTTCGGGGGGAAAATCGCACAGGAAATGCTCACATATTTCAATTGAATGCCTATAACCAGTAATTCTACTACATACTTTCCTTTAAAGGTTTTTTTCAAGCAATAGAAATGGTTCTTTTTATGCATTTCTCCGGATATCACAGATATTAACAGCGGCAGATTCATTCTACTTATCAAAATTACTTCGTTCACATATGGCAAATAGTTAGACATAGGTTGTGCATCCATATTTTCAGGACGCATACCAGCTAGAATTAATGACAGGCATTATTATAATGAGTGAGCATATATTGCTATACATTTGTCTGTTAGCACTTTCGGAAGTTTTGTGTATAGTCTTGCATAAACCCTTTATTTTCATTAACTTTGACATGCAGGTGAAGTATTTCATGGACACCCCCAATCAGAATCACTTTCCTTAACAGATTGTTGGTAACATCAGTTGATTACACTCTTCATTAATATCAGACTGATGTTCTTCTTATTGAGGTACATCTCTTCATTCAGCATGGGTAAGGGAAAGTAGTAGATGACTGAAAAACTGATTTTAAACTATTAGTTAATTTGACACACTCTGTTCCAAAGACAAACGACAGGCATTCAAGAAATGTCAATATCCTTGAAGTCGACCTGATTAGCTATAACATCCGTACATTTTCGACTTTTAAATGCACCTTCAGCAAAAAGCCTTTCAAAGTCAGTTGGTTTCTATTTAACAAGCTTTGGAGAGTGTGTCCACTATTAGAAACTAATAATACTTCTACGTTGTTACTTCAATAACGAATAGACTACGTCCGACATTTCCCGTCTACCAAGACTGAAGAGTGGTCTGTAATTTTCAACTTCAACTCTGATCAAGTATTAAACGATACCTGCTGCTTTCTCTCTCCTCAAATTGCTTGCTTATTCTGCCACGTTTTTAATGCAAAAAAGCAAGTAATCAACAGTTGAAAGATGTAGGTTTGTAAATAGCAGTGTACACTAGACTTACATTTTGTGGAGAGTTGTGTGTTTCTAATGGCTCTGAATTTTGTAACGTTCTGGTGTTTATTTTTCCTGTGACATGAGAGCTACTGTTCCTTCTCTGTGAAATTTCTTGTAGATCCTGCAACAATGAATAAAAAACCACCCCTGAGTCACAAGAAATACTCATTGAGTGCAAAAAGTAAGACTTTTGATAGTAATATGTATGTCAGACTTACATTTTTGTTGAGTGTGTGTCCAAGAAGAAGAAGAAAAGCATTTTACAACGAGTATGGAACACAGTCTCAAATCAGCGTGTCACCTCTTCATCTCTAAGCTGGTAAGATTGACTGACTTTCAAGCAATGACTATAATTTCATAGTGCAATTGACAGGGTATGACAACAATAGTGATAAGCAAGTCTTCTGAGCTGTGATAACAGGGTGATGTCACCTCACCATACACTGCCAGGTACCCACTACTGCTGCCTGCCGTGTGTGTGTGTGTGTGTGTGTGTGTGTGTGTGTGTGTGTGTGTGTCATCAGTGGCTGTGTGATTGCCAGTTGTCTGTAGTGTCTGCAGTAGTGTTATGTGTAAGTTGTTCCTTATTAATAGAGTGTGTACGGCAAACTGCTGAGAAGTGAAGCAATAGGAAAAATACCATCCAGACTTTTCAAAACATCAATATTATTTACAAACAATACTATACAATATTTTCAGCCTTTTTATTTTACCCTTTGTGCTATTTCCATTCTAAACGCAAAATAATCACTAAAAGATTTGTATTTTTCTCGTCCATTACAGCTAATTTTTTCATTAATTTGTGATCATATTTTTGCCCAGTGTAGCGTCTGTGGTGTCACCGCCAGACACCACACTTGCTAGGTGGTAGCTTTAAATCGGCCGCGGTCCATTAGTACATGTCGGACCCGCGTGTCGCCACTGTCAGTAATTGCAGACCGAGAGCCACCACACGGCAGGTCTAGAGAGACGTACTAGGACTCGTCCCAGTTGTACGACGACTTTGCTAGCGACTACACTGACGAAGCCTTTCTCTCATTTGCCGAGAGATGGTTAGAATAGCCTTCAGCTAAGTCCATGGCTACGACCTAGCAAGGCGCCATTAACCATTTCTAGAGAGAGTCTCACTTGTATCATCAAGAATGCTGTATACAAATGATGGATTAAAGTTAAGTATTCCAGCAGCTACGTACTTTTCTTTATAGCATTCATTACGTATCATGTTTCAGACCTAGCGCCACCTGCGTGAGTTGACGCGTGCATTTCGGCCTCCTCTTGCAACACAGTGTTGGCTCTTCTGCCAACACTACAGCGTCTTTCCATTTTCAGGTATTGTAAATCCTAACCCATTTTTCACATTCAGATTGTTCCCTCTTTTGTGGGAGAACATTCATAGGAAAGAATATGCGTATCCTTACCGCTCGTTTGTAATGTGTTACCAAAACACAAAAACATGATATCCTTTACTACAACATGATTCAGTGTGGCAAGAATAAGTCATCATTCGATGTTAGAACACAATGCCACTGTCTCTACTCGCCCCCCGCCTCCTTCCTTTCCACAAGGCAAACAAAGAACTATTTCCTTCAGAAACCTCGAAATTCTATGAACGATGTGAAACCGCTGTTTGAAATGCGTTTGGAAATTTTTAACGTTTCGATCCGCTACGTTTTAATGCTATGCGCATGCCGTCACTTGAAAAGCATTGAGGAAGTTCTTTACATTCCGATCCACTCCAATCGGCGCCCTGTGGAATTTTTTTGATGTTCTGATCCTTTCCTTTTTGACAGTGTGTTTAAATACCGATGTATGAAATGCACTGTAGAATGCAACACACTGACATCCAAAATAAATAAGACAAATACATTGGCAATTTTTTGACATCTATACTTTCATAAACAAGAGATAACAGGTCAATATTGTACAGGCAAATAAAATACCTGAAATGTATTCTCATTTGTGAATACGAACAACCATGAGTTATATGAGGAAATAACGATAATTAAAACATGTGCCGGACCGGGACTCAAACATGGATATCCCGCTTTATCGAGCTGTCGCCTTCACCTATTTTCCTGTCCGTGCGCCACTCACGCTCAGCCCCAAAGTTCCATACGTCATCCTTCCTGCTTCACAACCTGTACACATACACACATTATGTAATTCCCACACAGGGGAGGTGGTGGTTAGTTCTATGGGGCCCAGCTGTTAAGATCATCGGTCCCTTGGCTTACTCACTACTTAATCTAACTAAAAACTGACTTAACGCTAACGACAACACACACATCCATGCCCAAGAGAGGACTGGAACATCCGACGGGAGAGCCGTGCGAACCGTGGCAAGGTGGCCCTAACCGCACGGCTATCCCGCGCGGCCCACAGGTGAGGACGATATATTTGAAAGTCGCTTCCTGGTATCGGCGGATAAATCCAGTTATGCATCGTTTTTCTTAACAACACAAGCACTGAAATAAAATACCCTTGAAGGGTAACAGATTGCACTGCTTCACTCGTAGACTCCATAGTAGCTAAAGTGGAAGAAATATACAAATAAATTTGTAAATAGTACACTACACTTGGCAATAAATCACATACGAAAGGTAATAATACTAAGATTCTCTACATCCAATAAAAGAGAAATCTACCGACTAATTTCAATGATATTTTAAACTGCGGTATAAGGGACCCATAGCTTCTGATAGCTCGTGCATATCGTTTGTATCAGTATTTCACTGGAAATATGTCAACAACAATGCAGATGACGAAGATATCCAGAGGTTTCTTCCAACTGATTCCATTCGCTCGTGGTACTTCCTTTTACTCTTCGCCTTCAAGATTTTATTCAGTGCCGCGCGATTCTGTAACGGGTTTGTTTTCCCAACAGTGCTGTTGGTATATTGATAGTGATGCACAGCCACTTGGATAGGTTTCCCAACGAAGAGTTGATCAACACGCATCTCGAATGTGGATTCATTGAATGTGGAAGAAAAGGAGCACAACTGAGCTGTGTTGATATGTTTTCGACGCAATGGCGTGAGTTGTCATAATCGGGCAGACAGTTTTTATTTCTTTTATTCTTTCCAAACACGATGAACGTAATTTGAGACATGTCTTCAGCGAATGTGTTAACCCTGATATGAACTTTAATGCGTCCCGTGAAATATGGAAACGAGCACACACTAAGACTGAATACAGTTTTATAGTTACTAGTGATTTCAATAACAGTCGTTATTGTGATGATGGAGTAATAGAAAGGTAAGACTGAAAATGATATCTGGTGACATTATTGAAAACGCCAAATAGCAGAATCATACAGCAACGATGTCCACAAAATTATTTAAAGTATCGACTTCATATAATTAAAAGTGGCAGTTCATTAGCATAAGATCTGAAAAATGTGCACAAAACTACACTAAGCCCATGGATATAATGTATAATTAAACCCTCATTCCAAATTACGTGTTCGTAATTTCAGTAAGATATCGTATCTCAATTTCTTTTCAAACATCGATGAATTGCTAATGACTTTCGAGCTACTGCTTGCAAGAGCATAAAATGCTGTTTTGGGGGTATCTTCACAACTTAAAATCGAATCCAGAATGAAAATGATGGGTCATCATAGAACGTAATCCTCTCAGTTGAGGCGCAGCAGTGTCTGTAATGCTGAGTGGCCGTGGACTTCTGTCTCATTCATCTAGCTAACAACAGCTGTAATCAAGGTTGTATAAGTGCACGTAATATGCTTCTCGGATGTGTGTGTTTGTGTGTGTGTGTGTGTGTGTGTGTGTGTGTGTGTGTGCGTGCGTAAGTGTGTGTGTGTGCTTAGATTTTTTTTCGTGAAAATACTGTAGGTTTTACCAGTATTCCCCCTTATGAACCATGAACCCTGCCGTTGTCTGCCTCAGCGATACAGACAGCCGCACCTTAGGTACAACCACAACGGAGGGATACCTATTGAGAGGTCAGACGAACGTGTAGTTCCTGAAGACAAGCAGCAACCTTTTCAGTAGCTGCAGAGGGAACAGTTTGGATGATTGACATCAGTCAAAACGGATTTGCTATGCTGGTCCTGCGAACGACTGAAACCAAGGGGAAGTTATAGCCGTAATTTTTCTGGAGGGTATGCTGTTACACTGTCCACTGTATGGTTAAATTATGATGGCGACCTCTTCGGTAAAATATTGCGGAGGTAAAATACTACCCCATTACGATCTCCTGGCGGGTACTCAGGGGGATGTCGTTAGCAAGATAAACAAAACGGGAGACGGATAGGTTAATGTTCGATATCGTGGGCGTTAGTGGAGTTGGTGGCAAGAGGAACAGGAATTCTAGTCAGGTTAATATAGGCAGAGTCCAGGAACATGTTTTACAACCAATAAGAAAACAGGAGCGCGGATAAGCTAATATGAACTGCATAGTGAACGCAATATTTAAGCCAAGATAGACACTAAGCCGGCATCCACCATAGTAGTACAAGTTTGTATGCTAAGTAGCTCTGCAGACGATGAAGAGATTGAAGAAATGTATGATGAGATAAAAGAAATTATGCAAGTAGTGAAGGGAGATGAAAATTTAATAATCATGGAGGACTGGAATGTGATAATAGCAACAAGAAGAGAAGGAAAAACAGAAGGTGAATATGGACTGGGGAAAAGGAATGAAAGACGAAGCCGCCAGAAAGTATTTTGCACACAGCATAAT
Organism: Schistocerca cancellata; assembly: GCF_023864275.1. Lineage (NCBI taxonomy): Eukaryota > Metazoa > Arthropoda > Insecta > Orthoptera > Acrididae > Schistocerca > Schistocerca cancellata. The sequence continues at coordinate 720,317,414 of NC_064627.1, forward strand.
ATAATCATCGCTAACATTTTGTTTAACAATCGTGAAAGAAGATTGTATTCGTGGAAGAGACCTCGAGAAACTGGAAGGTTTCAGATTTATTATATAATAGTAAGACAGAGATTTCGGAACCAGGCATATGTGACCACCTCCTCCCGCCTTCCCTGCCCGTAAACATTAACATTGGCGACCAGAAGTGGGACCATAGACATTAACATAATTGATTTTACAAACCCTCCGCATAATAATTTCATAATTCATTGTGTTTCTTTCTCACGCTCATAATTTCACTTGTTTGCAATAGACTGAATCTCTCTCTCTCCCTCTCTCTCTCTCTCTCTCTCTCTATTCGTTTAGTCGATTCCGACTCTATATGACCAAACCAATTTCTTGTACTCTATCCTGCAGTCTTTCCAGGTTGGAATCCATTACTTCTGTGATGCCATCGATGTATCTCATCCTTAGGCGGCGTCTCTCCTTGTACCTTTGGTTTTACACAGAATTAGGGTCTTTTACAGCGAATTATGTCTCGTCATGATGTGAGGAAGATATTTAAGTTTTTGTAATCAGCGGCGACAGCGAAAATGTTTACTGGACCGTGACTTGAACCCGGGATCTCCTGCTTACGAAGCAGGTGCTTAACCACTGCGCCATACGAAACACAGTGTTGTTGCAACTGCATGGACTATCTCTGCACTCTCACGGCCGATCCTCATTCTCCCATTTCACTCAGTGATCGCTACTCAGCTTCCCACAGGATGTCGGATGTGTTTCTGCATCAGCACTGAAGAAACTGGATCTATTGCCCAACGAGACATATCAGTCATTTGTGAAAGCGTGGTGTGTGTTCTTTCTGAAATGTCCGAAAGAACAGACCACGCACTCCTATATAATACATAAGGTCAGTTTTTGTTTCAGTATCAGACTTACCAAGTGGCAATTTAGTTCTCTTTGCAGCCGAAGGAATGCTAATGGGTTTCTTCTAACACCAGTGCACGGAGGAATATGCAGCCTTGCCGTACTCTTTTCTTAATCTTGACCCATATATTTGTTGCATATATGGGTCTCACCGTGGCTTCACAGTCACTATAAATTCCATATGAAGTAAATTAGGGGATCTGTTGCTCCCGGCCGGCCGCGGTGGTCTAGCGGTTCTGGCGCTGCAGTCCGGAACCGCGGGACTGCTACGGTCGCAGGTTCGAATCCTGCCTCGGGCATGGGTGTGTGTGATGTCCTTAGGTTAGTTAGGTTTAAGTAGTTCTAAGTTCTAGGGTACTTATGACCTAAGATGTTGAGTCCCATAGTGCTCAGAGCCATTTTTTTCTGGTGCTCCCGTTCAGCCTTTCTTATGGTCCAGGTCTCACATTCGTTCAATTTGGAAGACCACAGCCGTTACTACAAGGAACTTCATTGTTAAAGTTATGTCTCCACTCGTTAAAACTTCGTCAATGTTAGACTTTGCTTTCTACCAAGTAGCACGTGTCACCCCATTTTGTGACTGCTGTCATCATCAGCAGAAATTGGAGAGCCTAAGTAATGGAGTATAGAAACTACCTCCAATGTTTCTTCTCCCATACGCCATGAAGTGATAGGTTTGGTTTCCACAATTTTCGTTTCCCTGCTATTTAGCATTAGACTACCCTTTGCACGTTCATCTTTAACCATCAGTAAGAGGATCTTTAACTCTTCTTCACTTTCTGCCATCAAAATATTATAATCTGCGTTTCTGAGGTTATTTATGTCGCAGCTGTTTAAATTACAATTAGTAAAAGAAGGTACAGCAATCAGTCGCAACTGAAATACGCACAGTCACTGAGCACTTCCAGTACCAGATGTAGTCTAATTAACAGGTTTCGTCTTCATCTAACCCAGCGTTCTTCATAATGTCCTCTGCATACACACTGAATAAGTAAGGTGACAATATGCAGCCATTCCATACTCTTTCCTGATTCTTGACTCTTTTAGTTCTTTCGTGCATTACTTCACCGTTGCTTGTTGTTCATATTATTAATTCCGTACGACTTAGGTGAGGTGAACTGTTACTCTCATCTTTATGAGTACTTCCCATACTTAATTGTGGTCAGTACAGACGAAGGTATTAGCATTTGATAATTTGAGCTCTGGTCCGTCTTCGTTTACGAAATTCTGCTTCAATAAGTTTCAAATCTGTACCTCCTAACACATTTTTCAGGAATCTCATTATGATCACCTGCATATGCTAAATAATGTTATTACGAAAAATACTTTTTCGAGGATTTCGGCTTTGTCAAAACAATATTTTTTAATCTCTTTACTCACACACATTCTGGTGACCCATCATTGGCTATTTTTACTTTATTCTACTGTAAAGCAATGAGTAAATGTTGAATCGCAAAGCATACGAGTTAGCGCACTGATTATCATATTCATAAAACATGTTTCAACAAAAATATCTACTTATAACGGCACATTTTGTTGTTGACATCCCTTTTCTGTGTTCTATAGTGCGGTTGATATTTTAATACAGCATGTCATCTGAAACTTTCAAGTATTTCTTTAAAGTATAGTACTCTCTTTGCTGCGAAAATTTATGCGTAAAATCACCTTTACGATATTTGGCATTTTGTTCGATTTGTTATTGTGATGCAGCTTACCAGTGCTACTCATTTAGTAGTTCTGCTTCAATATTGCTTTGCAAGTTGTTTTTCTTGTTAGCTTTCTACGTATAGTGACTGTTTGCCTCTGGTCATTTTAATCCCGTGTGTATCGTTTCTTCTAGCGGCCTTCTAGTCGTCTCTTCAATAGGCTTATTCTATGACTTCAGCACCAGAAAGAAAAGAATTGTTCAGATACGATATTCTTTTTTCTGAGTTTGGTGATGGTAAAACATATTAGCGGCTACTGAACTTACCGAATTCACAAAAACTGTTTGAACAAAAATATGCACTACAAAGCACATTTTCTTTATCTTGCAACTGTTTGCATTCTGCAGCACAGTTGATGATTTAAGACAGTCTGTCATTTGCTCTAGGGATGCTGAGAATAGCTTTTCCTTTGTCCTCTTTCCGTTGTGACTTCCCCATATCCTGATGATATCTACTGGTGTCCATAACACGTGTGCTAATAATCTTCAGTATAGAAACGTAGGTTTGACCGGCGCCTTCTTACGACAAATGGATGAAATGGCTCTGAGCATTATGTGACTTAACTTCTGAGGTCATCAGACCCCGAGAACTTCGTACTGCTTAAACCTAACTAATCTAAGGACATCACACACATCCACGCCCGAGGCAGGATTTGAACCTGCGACCATAGCGGTTGCGCAGTTACAGACTGTAGCGCCTAGAACCTCTCGGCCACCCCGGCCGGCCTTCTTACGACAGTTTCGTTAATATTCCTGATATAGTGAAACGCTCTCTGCCACGATACTACGATGTATTCGTGTCTGCTTCACAGTGCCATTATGGGAAACTGTGTTACCAAAGTCCCACATATTTAAGAAACACTTTTATAATTCCACCCTTTTTACATGTGTAAAGTTCCTTCTCTCTTTAGGAGTAGCACATTCGACTGTAATGTCCATCATTAAGGATAGCAAAGTACACATCAACTATAACGGATCGAATTAAAAGTTAAATATTATGGAACCTTCTCTAACAACTGTTTGCAAACCCTATTCTACCAGCCTCCGTCTTAGTCCTTCTAGGTGAAATCAGCAACGAGCGTTAGTAATTTTTATACACATTCTCTGTTGTTAAACAACTTCCAAGACATAAAATAAAAACTAAAGCTAATTTTATCCCGTGACGCCGAATCACTTCTGTCACACACTGCCCCCACTAATACCAAAATACTAATTAAAGAACATAAATCTATTCCTATTGTCAACCAGTACTCCAAAAGAAGAGAAGATCTGTTATTTATTGACTTCTTAGTGCAATACAACCGAATATAAAGGTAGATGAAAATAATATCTGTGCAATTATGGGATCAAGACATATCATGTAACATCAATAAATGTTGTGTCTATCAATTATTAATTAAAAAAAAATTCTCAGTTTACACTTTCGGTAAACCAAAATAAGAACTTTAGATTGTAAGTAGGCTATATAGTCCTTTAGTCCTTCCTAAATAATCGTTTCCACAAGATCCACCTGCGTTCAGAAATCTCTTATACCTTTTCCTGACTGATCAATACAGAGCTCTCCATATTTTGGAAAAATATCATATACCGAATGGCAATTATTTCAGCATTAAAAATTCAGTAATTTGACACGAGGAAAATACACTTACTTCGGAATATTAACAAAATATAATACTAAAAGTAGACCTTTCTACGGTTCAATTCAGATAAGTAAAATTGGCAATGCGTCGAAAGTGAGAGCTGTATTGTACCTCAAGAACTCAAATTTTATATATATTTCAACATGTTGTACTTCCACCAAAGAATTATCCTTAATGTATTCACACATAAGTTAAGAGCAGAAATGTTTAAAAATTAGCTGCGAAGTATTTAATCCTTTTCAGAACTGCCATTTGCTATTAAATATTCACTTTCTGATTACTTTTATAAAGAAGAAGAGAGTAAAATGCTTAGGCAAATTGGCAATGCGTCGAAAGTGAGAGCCGTATTGTACCTCAAGAACTCAAATTTTATACATATTTCAACATGTTGTACTTCCACCAAAGAATTATCCTTAATGTATTCACACATAAGTTAAGAGCAGAAATGTTTAAAAATTAGCTGCGAAGTATTTAATCCTTTTTAGAACTGCCATTTGCTATTAAATATTCACTTTCTGATTACTTTTATAAAGAAGAAGGGAGTAAAATGCTTAGGCGAATGCTTACGTATGTTCAGGCAAAACAGAACATCTTGAATGACTAGAGACAGGTTGTTCATATTCACAGGACATGTGCATTAGTAAGTTCTGCAGAATTGATTAGCATTTCAGTCACCTTGGTTCAGCATGTGTACGTACAGGGCCCGCCTGGTGCCCTGATAACTTGTTCCATGGGTGGTCGCATCGAGCGAATAAGGCGCGAATGGCGTCCTGTGGTATAGCCATCCATGCTGCACTCAACTAGTTCCATAGTCCATCTGTGGTGGTCGGCGTAAGGTCACAGCGCTGCACCCGTCGTTCCAGCATATCCCACACATTTCCAATTGGCGACAATTCTGTTTATCTGGCGGGGCGGGGCAAAAGGCTGACATCCCATCACACCAAAAACGCACATGTTCGTGCAGCAACATATGGTCGTGCATTGTCTTGCTGAAAAATGGTATCAATCGTGTTGTCCAGAAAAGGAGTGCCTATAGGTCGCAGGATGTCATTCACGTACGTCGCACTGGTTACAGTGCACTGGACAAAAACGAACTGTGATTTGGGTGGTTGTACACAGTAGCACCCTATACCATAAGGCCTTGGGTTGTGTGTCTTGAGCGAATGCAGTCACTGTGATGTCGCTCCTCATGCTTGCGGTGAACCGAAAAATGGTTCAAATGGCTCTGAGCACAATGGAACTCAACTGCTGTGGTCATCAGTCCCCTAGAACTTACATGGTTCAAATGGCTCTGAGCACTATGGGACTTAACATTTATGGTCATCAGTCCCCTAGAACTTAGAACTACTTAAACCTAACTAACCTAAGGACAGCACACAACACCCAGTGATCACGAGGCAGAGAAAATCCCTGACCCCGCCGGGAATCGAACCCGGGAACCAGGGCGTGGGAAGCGAGAACGCTACCGCACGACCACGAGCTGCGGACTAGAACTTAGAACTATTTAAACCTAACTAACCTAAGGACATCACACACACCCATGCCCGAGGGAGGATTCGAACCTGCGACCGTAGCAGCAGCGCGGCTCCGAACTGGAGCGCCTAGAACCGCACGGCCACCGCGGCCGGCCCGGTGAACCGAAATGCTGCCATCATTTTCAAACAAACGGAACCTGAATTCGTCCAAAAACACTATCTGATACCTTTCCTGTCCCCAGTGACGCCGTTCCATACACCATTGTCTTCCAGCTCATTTCTGCACATTCGTTAAAGGTAGGCGGAGAAGTGGACGACGGAGAAGTGGGCGACGGAGAAGTGGGCGACGGAGAAGTGGGCGACGCGCAAGTAACCCATGCCGTAGTAAACAGCGACGGACAGTCACGCCTGATAGTGTACGATGTGTTACACTATTCCACTGTTACACCAGAACCGAGGATAAAGCAGATCTGTCCTCCGATGCCTTTCGGATGAGGTGTCGGTCTTTTCTGGGGGTGATCTGCGTGGTGCAACCTGACGCATCTCGTCGTGTTCTACATCCTTCCACGAAACATTCTGCAGACACCCGTTGCAGTACCTCAACATTTATATTGACCTTGATACCGGGGGGCCGATATAGTATAAATGCTAATTATTTCTGCAGAACATACTAATGTGCATCGTTCAAGGCGTTCTGCTTTTTCTGAACATGAGAGAACATCTACAAAATCTGCTGACTCAGAATTAATTCATTTTGAAAGAAAAAATGCTGATAACTTCAGTTTTTTTAGTTAAGTCCGAAAAAGATAGTAGGCTATAAATACTAGAAATGTTGCTCGTGTTTCGTTATGCAGAGTGAATTTTGATGGATAACAAAGGCACTGCTGGCATCACAAGATCAGTGCATGATCAGATGAACTGTTTGGTAATTGATTTTCAAGCAACTTAGGTTAAAATGACAATACAGTCGTCAGAGTCGGCGTCCGAAGTATTGATGTCTTAGATAAAATGGAAAAATGGCACTGACAAGGGAACCTCCCCATCGCACCCCCCTCAGATTTAGTTATAAGTTGGCACAGTGGATAGGCCTTGAAAAACTGAACACAGATCAATCAAGAAAACAGGAAGAAGTTGTGTGGAACTATGAAAAAAATAAGCAAAATATACAAACTGAGTAGTCTATGTGCAACATATGCAACATCAAGGACAGTGTGAGATCAGGAGCGCCGTGGTCCCGTGGTTAGCGTGAGCAGCAGTGGAACGAGAGATCCTTGGTTGAAGTCCTCCCTCGAGTGAAAAATTTAATTTCTTTATTTTCGCAGTTATGATCTGTCCGTTCGTTCATTGACGTCTTTGTTCACTGTAATAAGTTTAGTGTCTGTGTTTTGCGACCGCACCGCAAAACCGTGCGATTAGTAGACGAAAGGACGTGCCTCTCCAATGGGAACCGAAAACATTTGATCGCAAGGTCATAAGTCAACCGATTCCTCCACAGGAAAACACGTCTGATATATTCTATACGACACTGGTGACGGCATGTGCGTCACATGACAGGAATATGTTGTCGACCCACCTAACTTGTACACTTGGCGAATAGGTAAAAAGATTCTTCTACCTTGCCCGATTTAGGTTTTCTTGTGGATGTGATAATCACTCCCAAAAAAGTGATGAAAATATAAGAGTTTGTCACATAAACTGCAACAAATGACTGCAACAGTCGCACAGTTTTCCCTGTGCTCTGTCAAAACATATGTTTTTAACGTTTTCAAATTTTTCCGTGTGTAGACCGTCAAATCTTGCATATGTCCAAGCAAATCTGAACATGTCCTGGAATTCTGGAGAACGAAGTTGATTGTGTGTGTGTGTGTGCCTGAACTTTGATAATTGTGTGAAAATAAAAAATTAAAATTTTCACTCGGGGGAAGATTCGCACCAAGGACCTCTAGTTCCACAGCTGCTCACGCTAACCACAGGACCACGGCGCTACTGAGGTAGTGCTATCCATAATGTTACATATCTTTGGCATGGACTACTCAGTTTGTATATTTTGCTTATTTTTTTCATAGTTCCACACAACTACTTCCTGTTTTCTCGATTGATCTGTGTTCAGTTTTTCAAGGCCTATCCACTGTGCCAAATTATAATTAAATCTGAGGGGGGTGCGATGGGGAGGTTCCCTTGTGAGCACTGTGGGACTTAACTTCTGAGGTCATCGGTCCCATAGAACTTAGAACTACTTAAACCTAACAAACCTAAGGACATTATACACATCCATGCCCGAGGCAGGATTCGAACCTGCGTGATTCCAGACTGTAACGCCTAGAACCGCTCGGCCACCCCGGCCGGCTTATGTCTTAGATCATAATCCCCATACTGACGATCAGTTATGTCAGAACAGCATACAAATTTTACATAGAAGGAGGGCAATGAATGTATGTTACTAGTCCACAAGTGAGTCGCCATGATAAACAAATTCCTGTTGTGTGTGTACTTCAGCGTCTGTCCTCTTTTTTCTCAGAGGTAGACATTTCACAGAGACTCAAAGAATCTGGGCCTGAACAATCGATATTCATTCAGCGCGAATGGGGGCACATCCTGCCTACAGTGCTGACACAGCACAGCAAAAAGGGACGCAGAATACTTCTCGCTCAAGCTACGCGCGGGTGGTTATCGTTGCTGCTCCAGTGCCATTAATTATGGACAAATCATTTATTTTTCTCATTTTAGTCCATATATTTCTGTGCCGCTCCCGAATGAAACAACTTCAGCGCTGTTATACGCGCGACTGAGCATTGGCGCGCACTGATTGGTCGGAACTGTTGGACCGGCGCCAGCCATTGTTCAGTGCATGCCTCAGTGACAGCGACGCGTTTGACTACGTGCGCCGTTTGTCCATCGCCGCGCCGTTACAAAGACCTATGCAAAATAACGACCGCCATTACCTTGTCACGATTCGTGCGACGGCAAAGACAGCCTGATCTGTAACGAAGCGTTGGATTTTGTTCAATAGTTACCCTGGCGCACCATCACAATTAAAGCCACTGAAGAGGAGCGCTGTTAGCAACAAAAAAGAAGATAAATGAAAATCCTTTCTGATATAAATTGTTTCTTAAATCAGCAAGATTGGTCTGACAATATTATAGTAACTTTATCTAGCAAATTCTTCAATTGTGTGGCCATATTGTCCGTAGTTGCGTTACAATTCTTGTAGGTATTTTCGTTACTTCGTTACAACAACAAGAAAATGAGTCAAAGACAAACTAGTGGCAATGTTATGTTGGAAACAGTACAAAACACAATACACACTAGATGTATACAAAGAAAACAATAAACGGTGTTGTGCCGTGCTGTGAAAAACGTAAGAACTACGTATTGTATTTCTGCGGAGCAACGAAATTAGACTACAAGCATTAGTGACAAATGAAGTAAGGCAACAAAGACGCGCTGGCAGACGGAATTTCCTTCTGTGGGAGAGAAACCAAGCAGAAATCACTGTAAGTAAAAACCAACAAATTGTTACCGAACTGCTTTTCGATCTTAAAACCAAATCAGATTGTAAGTATCTGTAATTTCTGACCACTGATGTGGCTTTACGTCAATCAAGCGAAACACATCTGGCGAGAAAAACACGCATTTCTTGTAATTGTAACGACGGAACGAAAATACACTCAAGAGATATTTTGCAAAGTTTAGATTTCTTCATTCGCAGTGAAAAACACAAGAGTTTTTTTTATGTCCGAAACACATTAACAAGAACAACAAAAATGAAAACAAATATTATTTAAATATGTAGACATGCATTACCGTTCATCACTAAAGCCCCGCGCAAAACTGTCTCTTCCAAACAAGCTGCGCTGCCATGCGCATCTTTCGTTTATATCAGGGGCGATCAAAAGGTTTTCGTTTGAGGGCGTTGCTGTAGTTCATACGGAATCCAGCGCGACTCCGATGTGGGTATACAGGCATCGACATGTAGGCAAGCATTCCGCGCTGCGTGCACGGTAATGCGGGATAGCTATGGAGACGTTATTACCAAATTAGTCCAAACAGGACGAACATGCTTTCATTCTTTTCTTGGCTGCCGAAGGAACAATACCATTAGACACCCATCGGAGAATGGGAATGGGGCAGCTTGTGTGTGGAAAACCATGTCACCGTATAGCAAATGTCGTAACACAAGTTATGTCAACTCCAATGAGAGACACTAGAGCATCCGCCCTATAGTCCTGATCTCTCCCCATGCGATTACCACTGCCTTTGGCCCCTTAAAAGAAGTTTTGAAGAGCAGACGATTCGTGTCGGACGAGGATGTGCACCAGGCAGTCCTGGACTTCTTCTCGCATGGACACGGCGTTTTACCAAAGGGTTTTTTCTACCAAGTGCGTTACTGGGATGATTGCCTTCACGTTCACTGCGGTTTTGCCTCACTGGCATGCCGATTCTGGACTGTACGCCCTTCGAACGGAAACTTTTTGATCACCCCTTGTGTTCTGCGATTTTTTGAACGTAGAAGATGACTGACTGGATAGCCAATGTGGTTGCCATGTTGTCGGATCGTCTACATAGTACCAATTAAAGTGGAAAAACGACTCTGAGCACTATGGGACTTAACATCTGCGGTCATCAGTCCCCTAGAATTTAGAACTACTTAAACCTAACTAACCTAAGGACATCACACACATCCATGCCCAAGGCAGGATTCGAACCTGCGACCGTAGCTGTCGTGCGGTTCCGGACTGAGCGCCTAGAACCGCGAGACCGCCGCGGCCGGCAATTAAAGTGGAGAGCCGTTGACAACTTTAAGGTTGGCTAAGGATTTAAATACAGATTTTTCTGTTATTCTGCTTCTACAAAGTTCTGGTAGGGTCGTGCGAGTGCTCAAACGCCCATTGTAACAATATATATTGTTACTCAGTGAAGTTATAGGTCCTTGACCTTATTTTAAAATCCATCCCTGCTACAGTTAATTATACAGTAATTCTATCATCAGGCTGTGTTTGGAGAAGACAAGAAAATAATACTGAATCTGTGAAAGACAATCTTTCTTCAATGCTGTTACAAGAATGTCTGATGCTCAATTATAACGACAGAACCTTTTTTTCTTCTTTAGCTGTGTTTTGACGTGTTGGTTTTACATGCTATTGATTTAGAAATTGTATATATTCCTCTTCAGCCGCCATGGAATGACGCAAAATTAGATAGAGATCAGTCAATTTGTACTGTCTCATACAAACCCGGGATATACTGTCATGACCTGCATGCACCAACATTACTTCACAAACAGTCATCCTAACCATGAAACACCGGGATAACCGTCATATAAATGGTCTGTACCGAAATGGTGACAAAGACCAAAATGAAGATATGATGTGAAGAAACTTTATTGTTAATAACACTGAGACAATAAATGTCAATTACTCAATTAATTATCAAGAAATGAGAAATTATACAATAATCCAAGATATATTATTACAATAATAATAATAAGTAATCTATTTCTAGCATTTGAATTTTGTTCTCCAAGCGGTGATCAAAGGCAGAACAATACCTAATATTTGAAGCGTTGCGTGGCATGAGGTATTCTAGCACAACGTTCTCATTTAATCAGCTCCTCGAATGAGCTCTGACGGGCCATTAAATATCGACCGCCACCATGTCATCTTCTGCTAATGGCATCATTTCGCTTGCGGCATGTAGTTCAACCCTCTCGCAGCCGTTTTCGGTTTTCAAGACCTCCCATGTTCAGGTGTGCGTGTAATAATGAAAATGAACTGAAAATTTAATGTAGAAGGATAAAACGACGTATAAGGATACGGACCTCATGTTTAATTTCGATTGAACAGAATGTAAGTCCTACATAATATCATTTTGGGTACTATCCAGTCTTTGATTTCAGTATGTCGATGAAAACCGGGTATTATTGTCGAACGATAAGGAGCACATAGTTGCAATTGTTTCTTCACACAACTCGTTGCGTCTATCCATAGAATATAGCCCATTTGCAGATCGGAAACTTTTTCGTTACGCAGTATTCACGAAATGTCTGCTTATCTCCAAACAAGACAAAATTTCTGTTGAATATCAGCACTTTCAGGAGTTATGAAACTTGCATGGAAAACAAGAGCGCAGTGCATTCGTAAGCTGCACGTACCAGCTAGTGCGAAGACTGCAGTTCTGTTGTAAACAACACATCTACGGCCTTATTCGTCCTTAACTCTTTCTCCTTTATCTCGTTTACAGCTTAGGCCTTATGTGACACGAGATTGTTCACTCTCTCGCATGAAAATGTGCGATTCAGAAGGTCCTACGACGTTTTTATGCTATGCAGTGATTCTTGCACATCTAGTAATATAATAGGTGAGCAGGGCAGACTTCAACATTTGTTTGTTACGTATGACATCAGCGGCAGTATAAAATCTGTAAATTTTTGAGGATTCTTGTTGTCATGCTGAGAAGTTGTGGATTTTCTTTATCTTGTGAAATTGGTGCTATAAAATTTCTAAATACTGCAGCTTCTCAGTAATGTTTTTGACGCTTAACGTGTTTCCTTATTTGGCAAATAAACTGTTCATGTCTTCTTCACACACTTGATGACCCTTATCAGTACAGTATTAGCAGCAACAAGACTGATCGCGAAATGTGGTCCCAAGAAGAATTCATTGAAAGCAGCGTGTTCGTGACGGAACAAATTCGGCAAATGTAGAAGTAATTTCGAGGGATACCCAAAGGAAGTGTTGCTCGTATAAGGCTGTTACCGTTTACGCTATACAGGGTGATCGGAAATTCCCGCTGCAAATTTCTAGGGCATTTAGAGGCTAGTGAGTACAGAACATTTTAAACAGGAACCCATGTCCGGAATGGTATCGTTTCCGTTCTACGACAGTTTCAACTCAGATGTGTACCTCGTCAACGTCTGCTTAGGGCAAGAGAAACGTCTCAGAGTTCCGTGTCCTGGTATGCAACAGGGTAGACACGATGATGTGTACTACTTCAAACGATCCCCAGATGTAACTTACTGTCCGCTTTGCTGTGAGACCGGGTCAATACCTGTGCATCACCGATAGAGGAAAGATGGTGCAGTAAACGTTTGGGGAATACACAGACATGCTCCTTGTGTATGGCGAAACTGGGGGTAACGGAAGAGCTGCTAGTCGGCTGTATCAAGAACGTTTTCCACACCATCACACAAGCTGTTTGCCCAAGTTACACAACGGCTACGAGAAACGGGTACCCTCACCGTGAGGAGGCAGGACTGTGGTGCTCCACGGCGACGCCGCACTCCCGAATTTGAAGAAGGTGCACTGCGTCGCATTGAAGATAGCCCGTCAACGAGTTCGCGAACAATTGTGCGTGCAATGGCTGTTTGTCACAGTACAGTCTTGGACGTCCAGGGTGAGCAACAATTACATCCGTACCACTTACAAAGGGCACATGCTATGGGTCCAGCAGACTTTCCACAACGGGTCGCCTTCTGCATATGATTCCTGCACCGTTGCATCGACCCGCCCGTGTTTCCACGTCGAGTTCTCTTCACAGATGAATGTAGGTTCACAAGGGATTGTGTTCTGAATGCTCGAAATAGCCACGTCAGGGCGGACGAAAACTCTCATGCCACACATGTTCAGCGATTTCAAAACAGGTTTGAAATGAACGTATGGGCACGTATTCTGGACAGTCATGTGACTGGACCATCCCTCCTTTCATCCAAGCTCACAGGTCCCGCATACTTAGTCTTCGTACGGCACGTAATGGACCCGTTCTTGGAAGCTGTGCCATTGAATTTCCGTGAGGAAATGTGGTTTCAGCATGATAGAGCACCACATCACTTTTCCTTGCTGTCCGGAGACATCTCAACAGATGGTATGGAGAAAGATGGATAGGCCGTGGTGATCCAACCGCGTGGCCGCCAAGATCTCCGGATTTAACCCCTATGGACTATTTCTTGTGGGGTCGTATGAAGAGCCTAATTTATGAGACACCTGCAGAGACAGAGGAAGATCTGCTGGCACGAGTTCTGGCCGCTGCAAAAGACACTGAAGAGACACCAAGTGGGATGGAGAGAGTGTTCCAGAACATGCTTCGGAGGTACAATGTGTGTAACAACGTTGGTGGTCGCCACATCGATCCGCTATAGTAATGCATCGGTACGTTGCGGCTGGTGCCGTAGATGCTGGGTTCTTGTTGTTGTCGACTAATGTAAACCATAAGGTGTAAGTTGTAATGAAAATGCGTAAGTAACAACGGAACGAGTCAGTATTCTTTACAAATGGATTGCAACAATTTTATTGGGTCACGCCTAAGTACATTCTTCACGTGTATGTGTATGAGATAATTATCTGAATTGAAACTGTCGTAGAACGGAAACGATAAGTTTCCGGACATGGGTTCCTATCCAAAATGTTATGCTCTCACTACCCTCTACATGTCCTATAAGTTTGTAAAGGGGAATTTCCGACCACCCTGTATACGTAAGTGGCCTACTTGATAATGCAGCATACTCCTTGGCACTGTTCGAGGAGGAAGCTCTTGTATACGCAAAGCGTGATCCAGGAAGACTTGCAGAGGATTCACGACAGGTTCACGGACTGCCAGCAGACTCAGACCATTATAAAATTTCATGCATTATCTATTACTACTTGAATATACTATTAGCAACAAATTACTTCTTAAAATGCAAAGACAGCTTCACTGCAAATTTAAACGTAAACAAAGCCTCACAAGACAACAAAATCTGAAGCCAAAATCAGCTTAAGGAGAGGCATGTGTGAAGCGCTCAATGAATTCTAAAGTAAAATTATATCTACAGGGTTGAAGAAAATTTGACGGCCGGTGTGGCCGAGCGGTTCTAGGCACTTCAGTCTGGAACCGCGCGGCCGCTACGGTCGCAGGTTCAAATCCTGCCTAGGGAATGGATGTGTGTTGTCCTTAGGTTAGTTAGGTTTAAGTAGTTCTGAGTTCTAAGTTCTAGGGGACTGATGACCTCAGATGTTAGGTCCCATAGTGCTCAGAGCCATTTGAACCATTTCCAAGAGAATTTCAGGATGTTTTGGACTTCGTTAAATCAGTAAATGAATATAAGCCACATGTCTAGACACTTTGTGACTACAATGGCATTGAAACGGAGAGTGACAGAGAGAAGGCTGAAATACTAAACCTCTTTTCTCACAGTTAGATTCTGCGTAGAATATGCGAAAGAACTGGTTCCTAGTCTAGCAGCAGTGTAGTGTAGGTCGCTGGAGGAGCGAGGCATTCCTACTATTTGGAAAAAGGTGCAGATCATTCTCGATTGAAGAAGGGTCGTTGATCAGAAGCATAAAACTTTAGGCATAAGTCCATGACATCTGTCTACTGCTGAGTTTGGAAAATATTTCATGTTCGCATAATGTGTCATTTCTAGAAACCGAAAATCTTCTCTGTAGGAATCAATACTGGTTTCGAAATCACCGGTCGTGTGAAACTCAGCTCTCTGTGTTCGTCCATGAGCCTCAAGAAGCAGTAAATATTCAAATGTCTGTGAAATCTTATGGGACTTAACTGCTAAGGTCATCAGTCCCTAAGCTTACACACTACTTTACCTAAATTATCCTAAGGACAAACACACACACACACCCATGCCCGAGGGAGGACTCGAACCTCCGCCGGGGCCAGCTGAAGAGTCCATGACTGCAGCGCCTTAGACCGCTCGGCTAATCCCGCGCGGCAAGCAGTAAATAACGGCGTCTCAGTTGATGCAGTGTTCGTTGACTTCCATAATGGGGGGGGAGGGGGAGGGGGGGGGGCTCGGAGCACAATGGGACTTAACTTCTGAAGTCATCAGACCCCTAGAACTTAGAACTACTTAAACTTAACTAACCTAAGGACATCACACACATCCATGCCCGAGGCAGAATTCGAACCTGCAACCGTAGCGGTCGCGCGGTTCCAGACTGTAGCGCCTAGAACCGCTCGGCCACCCCGGCCGGCCTTCCATAATGCTTTCGACACAATTCCGCACTGCTGCCTGCTGTGAAAAATAAAGTATGTCGTTGTTTGAGATGTATACACAAGCAGAGAAAGGTGTCAAGTTAGGCAAGAACAATGGAACTTTATTACTGCCGAAACACCCAGTAAATTGAGCAACAGATACAGTTTCCTATAATTATGTCTGCTTAAGTTGAGCTCTAACAGTTGCATGGTATGGGCATGGCAGCTTCGCGGGCATACCTCAACAAATAAGACTACGGGATTTTATAAATGTCTCTGTGCCAACACCACAGTATTGCTGCAGCTTTATAGGTGACTACTGTATGGGGGGGGGGGGGGGTAGCCTGTATCAAATCGTAATTTAAAGCCGGCACACCGCTACGAGCTCTCAGAGACCTACCTACGCCGTCTCCTCTGTAGGGAAGGCAGTGTAAAAATCTTCCTGAACTACTGAAAGAATGTTAGTAATACGGCACAGTACCTGCAGGTTCAAGTTGAGCACTCAGTCTGTAGCTATCGAGGAACACTGCGATAGGCTCGGTCAATGAAGCTGTACTGAAGACGTCCAAGTTTCTGAAGTCGCACTCTGCACTCGGAAAGATGTACTCGAACGTCGATGTCCTGGCTGGGACTCACACAGGCTGGCAAGCTGCTGGGTGATCTCGTATAAAGTTTATTTTAACTATGGCTAACACTTGGATTAAGAAACATGAAAGAAGGCTTTTTATATACATGAAACATGAAGACATAGAAAGCTTTAAGATTCTAGAATGAAATTTTCACTCTACAGCGGAGTGTGCGCTGATATGAAACATCCTGGCAGATTAAAACTGTGTGCCGGACCGAGACTCGAACTCGGGATCTTTGCCTATCGCTGGCAAGTGCTCTACCGACTTTTTTTTTTTAATCTCATTTTGTTCGCTTTTTGTTCGTTGTATCTGCTCGGGGCGGACGTCGTAAGACATCCGTTTAAGTTCGTTGTTGATCGATTAGTTCAGTTTTTTTATTACAGAGGGCTGCTAACCCTCTGACCGAACATGCTGAGCTACCGTGCCGGCTACCGACTGAGCTACCCAAGCACGACTCACGCCCCGTCCTCACAGCTCTAATTCCGCCAGGCTGTGGCTAAGCCACGTCTCCGCAATATCCTTTCTTCCAGGAGTACTAGTTCTGCAAGGTTCGCCGGAGAGCTTCTGGGAAATTTGGAAGGTAGGAGACGAGGTACTGGCGGAATTAAAGCTGTAAGGGAGGGGCGTGAGTCGTGCTTTGGTAGCTCAGTCGGTAGAGCATTTGCCCGCGAAAGGCAAAGGTCCCGAGTTCGAGTCTCGGTCCGGCACACAGTTTTAATCTGCCAGGAAGTTTCAGCTTTAAGATTGATTATGTAAAGGTAAGACAGATATTTCGGAACTAGACTTTAAGTTGTAAGACATTTCCGGGAGCAAATGTGGAATAAGAGTAAAATTTATTGGTTATGAACTGCATATTAAAACTAAACAGTTCGTAAAAAGATAGAAAATTAAGGGACCTGTGTAATTTGAAAGAACCAAAGGATGTTGAGAGTTTCAGAGGGAGCATTAGGTCATTGACTAGAACAGGGGAAAGTAATACAGTAGAAGAATGGGTATCATTGAGAGCTGAAATAGTGGTGGCAGCAGATGATTGAAATAGGTAAAAAGATGAGGCCTAGTACAAATCCTTGAATGAAAGAGACAAAACCGAATCTGAAAAATGAAAGGAAAATATATAAGAATGCAGCAAATGAGGCAGGTGAAAGGGAATAGAAACATTTAAAAATGAAATTGACAATAAATTGCAGAATGACTAAGCAGGAATAGTTAGAGGACAAATGTAAGCATTTAGAAGCCTATTTAACGAGGGGAATAATATACACCGCTCAGAGGAACATTAAAGAGTCCTTTTTATAAAGGAGAAGCAGCTGTATGAATATGAAGAGCTCAGATGGAAAATCAGTTCTAAACGAAGAAGAGAAGGTAGGAAGATGGACGAGTGTGTAGAGGGTCTATGCAATTGAGATGAACATGGATGCAATATTATAGAAATAGCAGAGGACGTAGATGAAGATATGATGGGAGATATGATACTCCGAGAAGAATTTGGGAGAGTACTGAGAGACCTAAGTCGTAGCAAAGCCCAGTGGGTAGATGACATTCCATCAGAACTACTGACAGCCTTTGGAGAGCAAGCCATGACTAAATTCTTCCACCTCGTGTGGAAGATGTATGAGACAGGAGAAATACCTTCAGACTTCCAGAAGAATCTAATAGTTACGATAACAAGAAAGAAAGGAGATGCTGACAGTTGTGAATATTACCGAACTAATAGATCAACAAATCACTTCTCTAAAATACTAAGCTGAATTGTTTACAGTAGAATGGTAAAACTGCTAGACGTCGGATTCGGGGAAGATCAGTTTGGATTCCGGAGAAATTTAGGAACACGGGAGGCTATATTAAGTCTACAACATACCTTATAAGATAGTTAAGGAACGGCATACCTACGATTATAGCATTTGTAGGCTAGTGAAAGCTTTTGACAATGTTGACTGGAGTACTCTCTTTCAAATTCTGAAGGTAGCGGGGTAAAATACAGGAAGCGAAAGGCTATTTACAACTTTTACAGAAACGAGACGATAGTTGCTGCGTCGAGGGGCATGAAACATAAGCAGTGGTTGAGAAGAGAGTGAGATAGCGTGGTAGCCTATCCCTGATGTCGTTCACTCTGTACATTGAGCAAGCAGTGAAGGAAACTAATGAAAAATTTGGAGGAAGAACCAAAGTTCAGATAGAAGAAATAAGAATCTTGAGGTTTGTCGATGACGTTTTAATTCTGTCAGAGACAGCCGAGGACTTCAAAGAGCTGTTGAACAGTATATACAGTGTCTTGAAGGGAGTATATAAGGTGAATATGAACAGTAGCAAACCAAGAAGGCTGCGGCTGTTTTAATGTTCGTTTCGTATTGAAACTCCGAATTCCTTGTAACCATGTGTTACAGGGACAGACATACAAAGATAATTTGGCAAAGTCATGGCACGTTTCACCATGATGAAGGCTGCCTGCAACGGCAAAATTCTTTTGCTTACGACAGCTTTATTGGCATTGGTGAAAGCACGTTAAGAAGAACGTAAAAATATAGGTATTTCAGATCACTAGCCACAGTAATATAGTTTGGGTCTGTGTACGGGATTCATGAATATGCAGTTACACGAGAGACAAAACACGCCCTTGAAGACGGTAATTCGCAGATGAAACTTTCTGTGTAACGATCACTGTCTAAATTTCTAGGTCAGTTGCGTATACGCTGAAGCAAAATTTGAGAATTTCGGTAGTGAAAAGTGTTTTCCTTCTTTGCATTAGCTTTTACATTTTGTGTACGTCCCTCAGTAGTATAATTTTTTTCCCTATTACAAATGTAAAAGAAACCACTGTTATGTTCGTCGTAGTTCTGTGTTGCGCCTACTTGGGATGTGTAACTGGCAACATTTATTCTACATCTACAGCTACATGTCTCCTATGCAGTTTACACTTAAGAACCTGGCAGAGGGTTCATCGAAACACTTTAAGACTATTTCTCCGTCTTACCATCCCGAACAGTGTACGGGAAAATGACCACTTAAACATTTTGGTGCGAGATCCCATTTCTCTTACTTTAACACCATGATCATTTCTCCCTATGTAGTCTGACGTCAACAAAATATTTTCGCATTCAGAGGAGGAAGTTGGTGATTGAAATTTCGTGAAAAACTACGGCCGCAAAGAAATACGCCTCCTTCTTAATGTTTGTGGCACTGTCTCACCTACATCGCTGTAATAGAAAACGAGCTATCCTTGGCCGGCCGCGGTGGCCGAGAGCTTCTAGGCGCTTCAGCCGGGAACCGCGCGACTGCTACGGTCGCAGGTTCGAATGCTGTCTCGGGTATGGATGTGTGTGATGTCCTTAGGTTAGTTAGGTTTAAGTAGTTCTAAGTTCTAGGCGAATGATGACCTCAGATGTTAAGTCCCATAGTGCTCAGAGCCATTTGAACAATTTTTGAGGTATCCTTCTTTGAACTTCTTCGATGTCCTGCGTCAGTCCTATCTAGTAAGGATCCCATACAGCACAGAAGTACTCTAGAAGTAAGCGTAGTGTAAGCAGTCTCTTCATAATGAGATTTTCACTCTGCAGCGGAGTGTGCGCTGATATGAAACTTCCTGGCAGATTAAAACTGTGTGCCCGACCGAGACTCGAACTCGGGACCTTTGCCTTTCGCGGGCAAGCGCTCTACCATCTGAGCTACCGAAGCACGACTCACGGCCGGTACTCACAGCTTTACTTCTGCCAGTATCTCGTCTCCTACCTTCCAAACTTTACAGAAGCTCTCCTGCGAACCTTGCAGAACTAGCACTCCTGAAAGAAAGGATATAGCGGAGACATGGCTTAGCCACAGCCTGGGGGATGTTTCCAGAATGACATTTTCACTCTGCAGCGGAGTGTGCGCTGATATGAAACTTCCTGGCAGATTAAAACTGTGTGCCCGACCGAGACTCGAACTCGGGACCTTTGCCTTTCGCGGGCAAGCGCTCTACCATCTGAGCTACCGAAGCACGACTCACGGCCGGTACTCACAGCTTTACTTCTGCCAGTATCTCGTCTCCTACCTTCCAAACTTTACAGAAGCTCTCCTGCGAACCTTGCAGAACTAGCACTCCTGAAAGAAAGGATATAGCGGAGACATGGCTTAGCCACAGCCTGGGGGATGTTTCCAGAATGACATTTTCACTCTGCAGCGGAGTGTGCGCTGATATGAAACTTCCTGGCAGATTAAAACTGTGTGCCCGACCGAGACTCGAACTCGGGACCTTTGCCTTTCGCGGGCAAGCGCTCTACCATCTGAGCTACCGAAGCACGAAGCACGACGAAGTTTCATATCAGCGCACACTCCGCTGCAGAGTGAAAATCTCATTCTGGAAACATCCCCCAGGCTGTGGCTAAGCCATGTCTCCGCTATATCCTTTCTTTCAGGAGTGCTAGTTCTGCAAGGTTCGCAGGAGAGCTTCTGTAAAGTTTGGAAGGTAGGAGACGAGATACTGGCAGAAGTAAAGCTGTGAGTACCGGCCGTGAGTCGTGCTTCGGTAGCTCAGATGGTAGAGCGCTTGCCCGCGAAAGGCAAAGGTCCCGAGTTCGAGTCTCGGTCGGGCACACAGTTTTAATCTGCCAGGAAGTTTCAGTCTCTTCATAGTAGACCAGTTGCATTTTCTAGGTGTTTTGCCAATAAAACTTTGTCTTTGTTTTGTCTTTCCCACAACATTTTCAATGTGATCGTGCCAGTTTAAGTTTTTCGTAACCGTAATACCTAGATATTAAGTTGAACTGACGACCTTTAGAATTATGTGATTTATCGTGCAACCGAAAATTAACAAATTCCTTTCAGGACTTATGTGGATGGCTTCACACTTTTCATTATTTAGAGTCAATTGACACTTTACGCACCAAACATATATCTCATCTAACTCATTTGGCAACAGGTGTTGGTCATTTGATGACTTTACAAGACGGTAAAAGACAGCATCATCTGAAAACAATCTAACAAGAATGCTCAGATTGTCTGCTGTCATTTATGTAGATTAGGGTCAGCAGGGGGCCTATAACGCTTCCCTGGGGAACACCAGATATCACTTCTGATTCAGTCGATTACTGCGGACTGCGACCTTTTTGACACGAAATTTCGAATACCGTCGCACAGTTCAGATGATACTCTATTGACATGTCATTTGATTAAGTCGCTTGTGTCAAAAGCCTTCTGGGAATCTAGAAATGTGGAATGAAGTTGCAGAATGCCGTCAGAGATACACGTCTGTAATTCAGCGGATGAATCATATTTCCGTTCTTAAGTATTGGTGTCGCTGTGCAACTTTCCAGTCTTAAGGTTCAGATCACTCGTGGGGCGAACTGCTGTATGTGATTGCTAAGTATGAGACTATTATATTAGCACAATCGGAAAGGAACTTCACTGATATGTTGTTTGGACCGGAAGACTTGCCTTAATGGATTTAACCTGCTTCGCTTTACCTAGCATATCTACTTCTAACTTACTCACGTTTTCAGTTGTTCTTAATTATAATTGCGGAGTATTTTTGTCTTGTTTGGCGAAGAAATTGTGGAAACTCGTTTTTAGTAACTCCGCTTTAGTTGCGCGGTCCTCAGTAACATTACCACTGCTATTGCTCCATGAAGTCACTGATTATGTCTTGTCAATGGTGTGCGTTATAAACGACCAGAATCGCTTTGATTTTCTGCCAGACTTCATGACAGAGTTTTGCAGGCTACTTCTGCTCTACGCTTACTTAGTTTGGAAGGAGCGGAGACTGTCTCTTAGGAAGGCGTCTAGGCAGTTTTATTTGCTGTTTTAAGTAGATATAGTGTGCGTTTATCTTTGGGGGATTTGGATGTTATGTTATTCAGTATCATTACTCGCTTGTGATTAATAACCCCTCGTGATGCTCCATTCTTTCTACGGATAACTTATTACTAAGAGGTAAGAGATGTTTTCGCAAACATTTACACATCGCGTCAGCTCCTGAACTAATTGTACAAAATAATTTTCAGAGAAAGCATTTAACACAAATACATACGATGTTTTGAGCCTATCACCGACTTCAGACACGTTTTTTTGCCAAGAGATTGTGGGTCGATTGAAGTCAATACCAAATACAATTGTATTAGTGAGGTACCTATTTGAAATGACAGTCAAGTTTTCTTTAACCTGTTCAGCAACTTCATCAACTGAGACCGTGTGTGTAGCCTATAGAAGGAACCCATTGTTAATTTTTTCTGGTTGTCAGGTAAAGCATCTACCCAGCATAGCTCACTAGAACTGTCTCCTTCAAATTCGCAACCAGGTAAACTGCTACTAATAGCAACATAAACGCAACCGCCAACTAATTTAATTCACGCCTTCTGAAGACCATCACGCCCTTTGTAAGGAGTTCGATCGAACTCATCTCCAGCTTTCCATACCAATAACGATTTCAGCTTCAGTGCACTCTATTAGCGTTCGGAGTTTCGGTTATCTCGAATCGAATACCACTTGTTACAGTATTTCACCAGTTCTGGAGCAAATCACGTCGATGTTAATGAATAATGAATCACCTACAGACATCCATAAATGGTCTACAGGGGACATAACTGATATTTGACAGTGCATTTCTGTACGTAAATATCGGACATCACAGTTACAGTTCGTTGACGAAGATTATCTGTTCACCACACGTGTCATATTGAATAGAGTATCCTGTCTGATGCGTTCGCGGCAGCGAAACGGAAAATACTGCATTAAGCGCTAACATTTGTGTCATTCAGCGGTAGAGCGTGGTTTATTCCAACCTTTGTCTTTCCTGCAGAGTTGTTGCTTTTGTTTAGTATTCCATTGTCCGAAATTTTTAAAATATCGTGATTAAATTTGGCTACACATACAATTTGCTTCGGCAATTGAACAAGCTGATTAATTATGGTGGTTGCACCTGTCATGTCCCGCCGGTAGCAAACATATTCGTCCGGCGGGCATCAGTAAATGAACACGAGGAAAACCGAAAATTCTTGAGTACTTATCCCGTTATATAAAGTGACAACCTAAATCGTTCTGATGCCTTTTAGGAACGGAAGACATAAATCTGTATTACGACTAATGAGTTTTGTCTTGCGTCTACGATCTACGAAACTGGTAAAAGATTTTTTATGTAATTTGTCAATATCTTCCTTGAAAACGTAACATGTTCCAGTACCAGTACGAATGATGCAAAGGAACTTTTAAGAACATTAATGGCTATATATCTGACGTTATTCCGCAGCACATGTGTGAAAAGCTTTTCTTATAATGGGGAAAAGTGTGTTTTCGCAATGATAAGGGAAGACTTCGCAAGGAGGGTACACACAGCTTGAAGGAAATTATAGAGCTTCCGTGATAAAGTTAAATAAGTCATTAAAGACTGTGAAATGGTGAAATGTAAGGCCTCTGATCTTTTTATGTGAAAACTCTTAAAGCTTTCTAAAAAATTAACATTCTACATCTGTGTTCTTCATATCTACATATTTGCAACAATCTGCGGCAGGAGCGCCCTGAATTTTATATCAGTGCATGAGAAACAGCGTACTGGAATCGAGGTTCGAATTCAAATAGTTCACCCACTCATGTAGCAATTTTTCCATCACCATGGTAATGCCAAACCTCACACAAGCGCAGGGACATTTGCAACAGTCCGAAATCTTGGGTTCATTGTCATGGATTATCCTCCATACAGTCCGGACTTTGCCCCATCCGATTTTCAGCTGTTTCCTAAACAAAACACCTTCGAGTACTTCATTTTGATAATGATGAAGTGGTAGAAGTAGAAGTGAGGTTGTGGCTCCGTCAACAAGGTCAAACACTTTAGAGTGACAGTATCAACAAACTGGTCTTTCGTTTGGAGAAGTTGGTTCGTCGCCTGGGTGACTCTGTTGAGAAATAAATATGTAGACGTGTCGAATAAAGATATAGAATGTTAATAACGTCTGTTTTATTTAACCCTGCTGTTCTCCTAAAAAAACAACACACAAGATACTTTGGGTCATAATGACGCAATGGGTAAAACTCTAGGAAATACTATTACATTAAATTTAATATATTTAAGTTCTTTTTTGACGCATATAAAGCATTACAATATAAGTTAATATTGGTCTTGATTAGAATTCAAGTAAAGAAACGTAGATATTATTGCATATTATTGTATTTTGAACTATTCTATAAGAAAAGAATGCACTGTTATTTGCTTATATTTTTCTGAAATGTTCGTTGCGGTTAAAAGATCTTTCTTTTAACCATGACTAATATTTCGGAAAAATATAAGCAAATACCAGTGCATTGTTTTCTTTATAGAATGGCTCAAAATACAATCAATGAGTAATGGATAAATTTATTATCTACAACGAGAATCCAAATGCAAATAAATGACAATATATTTATTTATTTATATCGTAAACTATTGATCAAAATTCAAAAGGGAAATAATGGACAAATTTCTTTTGAACACAAAACTTTGAACAAAATATAACGAAGTGATAATGCATAGATTAGTTTTGAACACAGAACATCCTTCAGAATACAGACAATATGTGTGTGTGTGTGTGTGTGTGACTGTGTGTGTGTGTGTGTGTGTGTGTGTGTGTGTGTGTGTGTGTGTCTTTTTGTACTGTTACCAACCAAATTATCTGTTTATTTAGTGCAAACCATTGATCAAAGTAGAAGTAAATAATGATCTACATGCTAGTTTTGGACACAGAACGCTGATAACATATTAAATCTTACAGTTTGGGCAATAATATACAGAATCACCTTTCCAATCACGTTTCTCACAATTTGAACACAAGAGTCTTATTGTCACAACTAGAGGGACAAAATTGACACTTGAAATGCTTGCAGATTTGTTTGGAGCCGGTGCTGCTAGACTGATCCTATGTTTGCATCTTGTCCTTCATTTAGAGTGGTCTATATTTGCATCTTTCTCACAAAAGCAATGTTCGTTGTTGCATTTCGAGACACTCTTTTCTTGGCCTCAGTGTATGGAGTAACAAGAAATCCTCCTAATTTCTTGAGGAATGTTATTCTTTCGTGAAGAATGTATATTTTTCTCTCTGGATTGATT
The DNA here is from genome assembly GCF_023864275.1 of Schistocerca cancellata. NCBI lineage: Eukaryota > Metazoa > Arthropoda > Insecta > Orthoptera > Acrididae > Schistocerca > Schistocerca cancellata. Next base: position 720,342,778 of record NC_064627.1, read on the forward strand.
TCTTTCCATAGTACAAAATCGTTGTAGGCAGTAGTGTCAAGCATATAGTAAAATTCAATTATAGGCGAACGATTGATTTACTTCCTGAACGTGTCTGTGATAATAAGCTGGTCGAGCCTGCCAACTGCATCTTTTGTGGCAATGTAGTCTAATATCATTTTCGGCTTTTTATTTTCTCTGTTGCCTACTTCCTTATCATTACGCATTGCGCTTATCAATAAAACGTTCCTATTATTCTTTGAATTGTGGAATACTACTGTGGTATGTATCGTGAAATGCAGTTCAGAGCTGCGGACGTCTTTGCAAAACATAGGCAGCGGTCTTTCGCTTTTTCTAACTGTGCTCAACATCGTAACCTTCCTTTTGAGAAGTGCTTGGCCCAACATGTAGGATGCAAAAAAATTATCCCTACTAACATTCTGTCCTCTTAGCTCACGTGTCAGATCCAGGACAACAAGCAAACCTGGGTTATTCTCTCATGCTACGCCACGCGGTTTTCCTTTGCAAATTAAAGTTTTCAGAACACGCGAACTAGCCACTAGCACCGCCAACTGTGTCCATACCTTTACCGTATCTTTATCTCGTATTTGGAGGCTTTGTTAAAAATCTATTGTTTGAATGGATATTGGCCTCTAAACACACCAGCTGCTCGTCAATAGTTATGTTTGAGCCACAATTATATAGTTGTGCAAGTATTTGCTCCTACCGTTCCTGTAAGTACACTCCTGAAAATGGAAAAAAGAACACATTGACATCGGTGTGTCAGACCCACCATACTTGCTCCGGACACTGCGAGAGGGCTGTACAAGCAATGATCACACGCACGGCACAGCGGACACACCAGGAACCGCGGTGTTGGCCGTCGAATGGCGCTAGCTGCGCAGCATTTGTGCACCGCCGCCGTCAGTGTCAGCCAGTTTGCCGTGGCATACGGAGCTCCATCGCAGTCTTTAACACTGGTAGCATGCCGCGACAGCGTGGACGTGAACCGTATGTGCAGTTGACGGACTTTGAGCGAGGGCGTATAGTGGGCATGCGGGAGGCCGGGTGGACGTACCGCCGAATTGCTCAACACGTGGGGCGTGAGGTCTCCACAGTACATCGATGTTGTCGCCAGTGGTCGGCGGAAGGTGCACGTGCCCGTCGACCTGGGACCGGACCGCAGCGACGCACGGATGCACGCCAAGACCGTAGGATCCTACGCAGTGCCGTAGGGGACCGCACCGCCACTTCCCAGCAAATTAGGGACACTGTTGCTCCTGGGGTATCGGCGAGGACCATTCGCAACCGTCTCCATGAAGCTGGGCTACGGTCCCGCACACCGTTAGGCCGTCTTCCGCTCACGCCCCAACATCGTTCAGCCCGCCTCCAGTGGTGTCGCGACAGGCGTGAATGGAGGGACGAATGGAGACGTGTCGTCTTCAGCGATGAGAGTCGCTTCTGCCTTGGTGCCAATGATGGTCGTATGCGTGCTTGGCGCCGTGCAGGTGAGCGCCACAATCAGGACTGCATACGACCGAGGCACACAGGACCAACACCCGGCATCATGGTGTGGGGAGCGATCTCCTACACTGGCCGTACACCACTGGTAATCGTCGAGGGGACACTGAATAGTGCACGGTACATCCAAACCGTCATCGAACCCATCGTTCTACCATTCCTAGACCGGCAAGGGAACTAGCTGTTCCAACAGGACAATGCACGTCCGCATGTATCCCGTGCCACCCAACGTGCTCTAGAAGGTGTAAGTCAACTACCCTGGCCAGCAAGATCTCCGGATCTGTCCCCCATTGAGCATGTTTGGGACTGGATGAAGCGTCGTCTCACGCGGTCTGCACGTCCAGCACGAACGCTGGTCCAACTGAGGCGCCAGGTGGAAATGGCATGGCAAGCCGTTCCACAGGACTACATCCAGCATCTCTACGATCGTCTCCATGGGAGAATAGCAGCCTGCATTGCTGCGAAAGGTGGATATACACTGTACTAGTGCCGACATTGTGCATGCTCTGTTGCCTGTGTCTATGTGCCTGTGGTTCTGTCAGTGTGATCATGTGATGTATCTGACCCCAGGAATGTGTCAATAAAGTTTCCCCTTCCTGGGACAATGAATTCACGGTGTTCTTATTTCAATTTCCAGGAGTGTATTTTATAAGTGGTAGTTCTTTGTTTGCTCTTCCCACCTCTCAATCAAACTTATCATCAAAACGTAACACACGAGATACGCGAAGAAACATCTTCAGTGACATTGGAACAGAAAAATTTGCTCTGTCTAATTCTGGGTCCCATTAGCAACTTTTTGATTAACCAATCTATTTAAACCATACGATTTATAAAAACCAGCAAGTCAATAAAGCATCAGTACATGCTTCAAATTTAATTAAACTAAATATTCTCATTTGTAACTATACACCCTTCCGCTTTCAACATTAGTCATTTCCTACACAACGTTTTGTTCATAATTACTTGAAAAGCAGATATGGCGTATCTGGCTGGACCAGGTCTGTCTTTCATTATGCTTGTACTGGATGCTTTTCCACGTTGTGGAAAGGATGTAAAACTCTAACTGACGTACTTATCTTTCGACGGAACTGCTTCTACAGTTTGCAAATTGCCACTGCTAATCCCGTTGCATGATGCACCGTCTTCCGATTCTAACGTAGGGTGAAATATTCTCCCAACTATCAGATGCATTACCTACTGCTTCTAATTCACTTTTAGACTGGCGATATTTTGCCACGATAATAATATACAGCAAGCGCTAAAAATATAACCAATTTCAGCAGTCAGTCAAACGTAACTGCTTTCTCACTATGCAACAATTTTATCTTCAACAATATAGCGTCTGTTGTTGCAAAAGCAAGCAGGGACTTCCATTGTGATGTACACTGATACGCATATGGCTATGGATATAATGGACCCTGAAACCCAATGAAAGACGTGTATAAATGACTGTTAAAAGCGATAGGGTTATTATTACCCGAGGAACATTTGTGTAACAATTTTAACTAAAAAAATCAGAATAGTGTTTTTTTAACAGTACATGGTTTTATGGGAAGTAGTTATTAATGGAAACAAATACATACATTTATTAGCCAGAGATATTCCTTATTTTTGAAAACATTGCTGAAGAAAGTCAACAATAAGAATAGAATATTTAAAATTAATTATAAAACAGTCTAGATCGCAGAGGCACGTGTAGCACAAGGTCAGCTGCTTCAGAGAGAAGGGTCGCTATTTGCTAAACCTGATCACAACAATGTGGTGTTTATTCGTTTCCTTTTTAAAGTTCTTAGTATATTTCTTTCACAACAGCTGCATTAACAAGCTGTTCCTTCGTTATTGAAAAGTAATTCTATATGATTAGGCCTTTCTGTTTGCTAATAAGTATATCTTTTTCAACATAATTCTTCCGATCTGTACCCGATTGGCTGACATAATGCTGTCAGTTGTAGGCGGAGCCCCGAATACTTCAGAAATAGCTGCAGTACTCTCTCCAGACGTTGACTATCGCTGTTGAGTGGTACCTGCCCCGTGTACAGCCATAGTCCATCAATATGGGTATATCTATGTTTTTTAATATTATAGCTCCTTTTTATGTATTGCTCTAATTTATATCCTGTATCATATTACAGTTGTGAAGGTCTGAAGGCGATCATGAGGTGATCGAATCCGGTCACCTTGTAATAAACCTAACGTTGCTATCTAGACTTTTTGTAATTAATTTCAAACCAGACCAAATTCGTTATAGAAAGACAAAATTACTGTCAGGTCATATCCACCCGAGGACAACGACAGGGTTAAAATGTATCTAGAGTTCCACATAATTTTGGAGACACTACGTTTCAGCACGCCCTTGCAGCATCATCTGACACGTATCTGACTAAACCATAACGCTTGGGACTAAGACAGCAACACATTAGCGTTTAGGGATGAAACGGTGAACTGAGCATCAGTCACGACTATGGAAATTTCGTACTAATGGACAACAGTAGTCATATAGCTTGGAAAGAACAAACAGCCATCCCAAAAATGCCTAATAGCAGCCACAAGGAAGTGTTGAACCCTAATGTACTCTGACACATCCAAAGATTAAGAAGTATTTATGTCGAAGCTAGTTATTCCTATAAGCAATTTATGAGCATATCTCAGTTAAATAAAATCTATGGTTAATAGTAATGCGCTAACTGATGCTCTCTGCTAATAATATGGAATCTATGAGCGATAATGCCACCTGACATTCTCCGAAGAATGGGTATCTTGACCAACAGAAACGTAACAAAACTTCAGTGGGAAAAGGATGTAGCAGGAAATTATCCTAGGTCTTATGACATGAACCGTGCTGACATTTGCCTATGCTGAAGACGCAAAAAACCTACATTAGGATGATCGGACAGCGATACGAAATCTAGTCCTCAGAACAATCTAAGTGTCTTAATCACTGAGCAAACTCAAAAAATGGCTCTGAGCACTATGGGACTCAACTGCTGTGGTCATCAGTCCCCTAGAACTTAGAACTACTTAAACCTAACTAAACTAAGGACATCACACACACCCATGCCCGAGGCAGGATTCGAACCTGCCACCGCAGCAGCAGCGCGGCTCCAGACTGGAGCGCCTACAACCGCACGGCCACCGCGGCCGGCCGAGCAAACTCATCCAATCCATTATTCCGAAATCAAGTGTCAGTGAAAGTGCCTTATACATGGAGTTGGTTAAATGATGCTTCTGCCAACGTCAACGGAACGTTTAAAAACTATGACGCCACGCCAGGCACCTCTTCTCGTAACAAAACATATAATCACGTTTAGTGCGCAGCCCGTTCCGGCAAAATGTCACGGAAGTGCCGTCTACCTCACTCCGATGACAGTTACTTTTCAGAATCTAAGGTTAGCATGTTCAGTTTCCGTACTGACAAAAGTTACAGATGAGTAGCGGACACGCTCAGCGCACTGTAAGTTTTTCATCCCAGTAACAATGTCTGTAATACTGTGGTTAAGATTTAAACTTTTTCTCAATTACCTCGCAATCGAGCAAGTGTGAAAACAATTTTTGTTGTGTGATGTGAATGATACTATAACTGCCCCAACATCTAATACGAGTTCAAGTTTGGAACATGAATTTTAACATCTTTGTTGTTGCGAACAACAGTTGCACTACATAATTCAGATTCGCTGACGGTAAAACTCGAGGGAGAGGTTTATGCTGCTTCCTGAGAATCTCTTTGTCTGAAGAAAAGATAATATTTTGTGATCGAATTTACGGGAGTGTCTTGATTTTATCATAGATGACGTCCCCCTCCCTAATCTCCTTTTATTAGCGGAAAAATATGCAGTTGTACACTGTCAACAAAATTTATAATAGGCACTTTCAGAAGAATATAATCCATCTAATACTGAACGTAACAAAAGTTGATAAATTCGAGAACAGTGGAATGACAGCCTCTCAGATGAGGCATTTAAATTGCTGACAAGAATAATATACAGAAGAATGAATAAAGTAGAGGATTTATTATACGACGAATGAATTTGCCTAAAATGATAAGGAACCAGGGAGACAGTTCTTACATTGCACTTGATAAACCTAGAAAAATCGTTTGAAACGTAAAATATTCAAAGAAGTTTTCAGTACTTAGAAAATGAGCTGTAAGAGAGAGAGAGAAAGAGAGAGAAATAACAGGGAAGAATAAGAACGGAATTAGTCGCACTACCAAGAGTATAAGCAAGAATGCAGTGTTTCTGTCTGTTACTTTTCAATCTATACATCGAAAAGGCAAAAGCAAGAGTACAGTTTTTCTGTCCTACTGTCAATTACAATGCATCGGGAATCGTCAACCTAAATTTAAATAACGTAAATGATCGGCTCTTGATATGTTACACTGAATGACAGAACTGTGTTAGTTAACGGTGATTAATTCTACACGTGGAATTCTGAGACGAAGTAATGATATTAAATTTATTGTGCAACTCAAAAGCAGTGAAACTGTACTCATGAAGTCGCCTCCTACATTTCCTGAACTTGCAAAAAACATAGAATCAATAAATTTAAATAAACACATTTTTCTGATATTCAATATAGTTGTCACAATTACGTAGTACCAATGTTGTAGAATAGTGACTATAATGAATGTATACTTTTCCAACGTATACTGCTGATTAAATCTACTTGGGCCTCTACACTGGTAATTGCGTCGACATTCCGTAACGGTTCGCTGAGTGTCACTACCATCATCTTCTAAAGTGTCACTCATCCAAACGTCGCGGAATGTCGACGCAGTGACCCAAATGGAGACCCAAGTAGATTTTATCAGTAAGTGTACATGTACCCACAAATGCTCCCTGTTACTTGAAATACAGTGACGCGCACAAAAATTGTAGGAAAGAAGATAGAGTGAACACAACATTTTTTGGGTACTGTTTAAATACAGTTACAATAATTCTTAATTTTTCCGTCTCTATTGCACATTTTTAAATAGGTTACATGTTTCGATCACTCTGTATCATCTTCAGGTCCAGGTGGCTGCGTCAGCAGGCCGTCCCATCTACCGAGAACCACAAGTCAGAGGTCTCAATAGACAAGCCGGGTTGCTTACGCAACTATTTAGATCGGGAGATGATCGAGAGTGATCGGAACATGTAATCTAACTAAAAACGTGCAACAGAGACGGAACATTAAAAGACAACTATCGTAATTATCTCAGCAGTTACTGAAAGCATCGACACGATTACGTCGTATATAGGTGAAATGACAATGTTGTCGTAGACTGAGTAATTACAATCTTAAGACTGAAACAAGACTTTATTTTAACGAGGAAACAGGTACTACATTATTTTTACAACTGACAGCATGACCGCATTTAACAGTCTTTCTCAAAAATACCCAAGTTGGTTGCACCGTACTTAGTTACAAGGTTCTGAAATAGTGTGGTGAGGATGACGCATGACGCGGATATTTGGCGATCTTGGATTTCAAACTATGTCTCCACATCCGTTGCACACATTCAAAAGTCTGTTTGAAAATGAACAAATTCACGGAATAATAGAGGCAGAGTGGTAAAAACTTCCACACAAGCCCGAAATGACATGCCTTTCTATTGAAAGCAAAAAACGAGTGCAAAACTGGCCAACAGATGGTGCTTAATAGCTGCTCATCAGTGACACCGCTTGAGAATCACATATAAAAGAGAGGGACTCAGATCATTCCTATTTCCATCTCCACCTAGGTCGAAAGCCACCCTGACGACATCGTCCACGCCTCGTCCTTCCTTCAGCAGGTAATTACAGACGCCGTGGAGGCCCATGTTCCTACTAAAACCATCCAACCACACCGTCCCACTCTCCCTCCGCGGGCTGTCCTCCTCCTCCGTGAATCCCGCCGCCTCTATCGCTCCTTCCTGCGCACTCGTGACAGGGATACACTCCAACGCCACCGGCAAATACAGCGACACGTACGGAACCTTATTACAGCAACGAAACGCCGAGACTGGCGCCAGACCTGCACACGACTCAACGCCACCCTCCCTATCAACTCCTCCAAGTACTTGTCCGCCTTCCATCGTCTTACTGCTTCCCTTTTATGCTCCCCACTACCCCCTTCTCCATAACGATCGCCCCCTTCCTGACACCCTCAGTAAGGCCAACCACTTCGCTTCCCACCTTTCCGAGGTCTTCTCCATCCCCGATGATCCCCACTTTGATTATTCTCTTTTCCCCACTGTCATGGAACGTGCCGATACCTCCGTCGCTCCACTTGCTCCTAGTCTCCAGTACTTGGGGCAGTTGCCCCCCTCCAACATAAACACTCCCATCACAGCACAAGACATTAAACTTATCCTCCGGTCCAAACGCAACAGCCCCTGGTCACGACTGTGTCACCTACCGTCACCTTCGAGAAAGCCCCTATGCCTTCCTGACTGTCCTCGCCCATCTCTATAATGTCATCCTCTCTACTGGCTTCTACCCTGACCTGTGAAAGACCTCCCGCATCCTCTTATTCCTCAAAACCAACAAACCCCCTTCTACCGCCTCTTCCTATCGTCCCATCTGCCTCACCCCTGTCTTCAGTAAGGTCCTTGAATCCATCCTCTCCCGCCGTATCCATCAGCACCTTGCTCAACACCACCTCCTCCCCCTTACCCAGTGTGGCTTCCGATCCCCCTCCTCTGCTGACGACCAACTCCTCAACCTTGTTCACCTTCTGTCCCTCCAGCTCAACTCCCGCCACTCCGCCATTTTTGTTTCCCTTGACCTCCAAAATGCCTATGACCGTGTATGGCATCCCGGTCTCCTCTTTAAACACCAAACCTACGCCCTGCCTATCAATTTTGTCCGTCTGGTCGCTTCCTTCCTCTCGCACCGTCCTTCATATGGCACCCTCCACAACACCAACTCCCATATCTTTTATCCCACGGCTGGCGTCCCCCAGGGTTCTGTCCTCTCCCCTCTCCTTTATCTCTTGTATACAGCTGATATGCCCCAGCCACCCCCACCAGTCCACCTTCTCCAGTATGCTGATGACACCGCCTTCCTTGCTCTCTATCCTACCCTTCAATGGTCTCAACGTACCCTCCAAACCCACCTTAATCAGTTCACCACTTGGTGTAACCAGTGGTTCCTCTGTCTCAACCCCTCCAAAACCCAGGCAATCATCATAGGCCGCACCACTCGCTCCTTTCGCCTCCATGATTTCTACCTCACCCTTTATGGTCGTCCTATCCAACTCACCCCCACCCTGAAATACCTTGGCCTCACCCTTGACCGACACCTCACCTCGACCCCTCATCTCCTGACCATCCAGCAGAAAGCCCATTCCCGCCTCCGCCTTCTGAAACTCCTGTCTGGCCGGACATGGGGATTGCATCCTTCTACCATCCTCCACACCTACAAATCCCTCATCCGTCCTATCCTCTGTTATGCCAGCGTTGCCTGGATCTCCGCCCCCACCCGCTTTTACAAGGCCCTCCAAATCCTTGAACGCCATGCGCTCCGCCTTGCCTTCCGTATCCGCCTTCCTTCCCCCACATGGCTCCTGTATGAACTGATCCCCTTCCCCCACCTCTTCCTGTTCCTCCAACATCTCCGCATCCTTTACATTGTTCGCAGGCTTGATCCCCCCCCCACCCTCTGGTTTCCTCCTTCCTCTCCACCCCCCGCCCGTTGCCGCGCTTCTATCGCTGTATCCCTCCCTCTCTCCACCTACACACCCTCCATCTCCTTCATCAGGGCAATTTCCAACGCCTCCCCCTCCCAGATGACGAACTTCGCCGTGACATCTACCCTTCCTTCCAACTATAACCTGGCCTTGTTCCCACCCACCCTCCCCAGGGCCCCCTTTTCCTCTTTCCTCCTTCTCCCAGAGCGGATTTTCCTCCGTCCTCCTCCCCTCAGACCCTGCACCCCATACTTGCCTCTCTCCTTCCCACATCCCTCCCTACCTGGCCCTCTTCTGCACGCCCCCCAATCACCTCCCCCATCTCTTCCCCTCCCTCCCTTCTTCAGGTCTCCCTCATCTCCTAGCGCCTGGCAGATCCTCTGTATTGATCTTCATCAGTGTGCCACATCAGTGTTGTGTTTAGTGCTGTTTCTCGTGTGCGTCAAGAGGTGTGATTTTAATTGTGTCCTGCCTTGAGGTTCGCCGTCAGTGTTACGTTATGTGCTATGCCATCCGTCGCTACCTTTATGCTCCAGTCATACTGTGCCTTGTGTTCTTTTAACCGTCGCAGTGTGTGGCTTTTTGTGTGTGCTACTTTTAAACAGTTTTTTCTCTCCATTTTACAGTCACCCCGTTTTTTGTCTATTGCCTTCCATGCTGTTCCCCCTTTTTATATCTATGTTCACCTTATTCTCTCCTTTGCTGTTTTTAAATGTCTTCTATTGTTTTGTTCTATGTCTTTCGGCTGAAGAGCTGCGCCTATGCTGCTGCCAGCCCGCCCCGATGGGGAATTGAAATACAATAAAGGAAAAAAAATCATTCCTAACCTGGCTGATAAACACCTGCCGGAAGGTATTTTCTGTTTAATGGAGAGTACCTTTTACATATGGATGAAGTTACAGTGGGTAGCTCACTCTCATTTTGGGTCGCGAGACTGTATATGGAGCTCATTGACCAAGAAGTTATAGGGATGAAAAGCAACTTCATCTCTTCGCGTAATGGTCAAGAGAAAAGCAGACGACTCCCTGGGCCACAGTATATATCGCATTGATCAGTACCTCCATGCAAGCAGCTGCCTCAAACCTAAGCAGAGAAATGGGGTGCGCAAAATGCTAGTACACTGGTTCGGCACAATCTCAGACCAGTATGTCTCTCCTATGAATTGCAACACCTCAGAACGGTTCAAGGTAAGTGATTACTTGGAATGGTACATTAGGAGCGTCCTGCGTCCAACCATTACAGTAGATCCTGTGAGCAGTCGGGAAAAATCTGGAGCATAGTAAAAAAACGTACCGTGTAAAAGCCGTCTTCTTCGTACCCAGTGAGACACGGAGATTTCTGGGGAGTGAAGATGACCTCTATTTACGAAAGGCTAGTCTATGCCACATTCCCTAACAATGTGACAACACATATATTGGACAAGCATTGCATATTGTAGATGATCGTTGCAGAGACACCGGCGGCACACTAGACTGGAATATCCATACAAATCGGCCGTCTTGGAACACAGTTTCTACGAGAATCATGCGATGGAATGCGAATGCATCACGATTTTGGCGCATACGTTAAAATACTGGGACCGTAACCTAGAAAGGCCATATAAAAACGCATCAAAGGCAATCTCACTGACAAGGACTGCTGTTGTAGTCTCAGCAACACAGGGAACTTACATCGGGTGTAATTAGTGAGAAATTCAGCAAACATAACGAGCTGGCAGGAGGGGCGGGGTCAGAGCCTTCACCCACACTGCAGCAACTGGGGTGCCCTGACGGGCGTCTCTGGCCACAGACACAGTTGCTTCTTCCGCAGCTTTCGCTCGTCCTCGGGCGTGGACCGCGTACGGAGTGGCCCGCAGGGAGAGGGGATATATATATATCCACCGCGCGCCCCCAGGAGGTCAGTTCGTCAGCGCACCTGTCGATAATAACACGACTGATCGCTGAAATATTGTGCCCACTGGACATTATCGACCAGAACTACACACGTGGACAATTCGATCAATCAGCATGCTGGGGGAAACTAAATAATCACACTGTTAATAAATAATCCTGTTGTTACTAGTTGCGACAATCAAACCATGGAGGTAATTTGTAATTACGATCGCACCTGAACTCTGACGCTTCCATGCCGCAGCCAGTATGACACGTCCTACTGAGACGCGTTACAGTTAGACGCTAAGTCTCTTCTTCGCCATCAGGTACATGTTTTATATCATTTTGTATGTGTCCTGTGATTATGGTTCTTCTTAGATAATCAAGTGCTGTCTGCCAGTCCAGTATTAACTCTCTGGTATCTAGGCACAACTGTCACCAATTCCAGCGCTTTTTTTTAACTTGTTCAAACATATCAGCTTCATTATTAATCTATGTGAGGGTCATTTTTTAGAATATACACTGAAAAACAAATTTAAAATAGCAGTTATTCGAAAAACCATAATTATATGCCACTGAGATGCAATTTGTCTCGAAGGTGGCTACAAGATTCCTTTGAAGTGATGCAAAAGTTCGGCACCATGCAGCGTCGACCTCAGGTTTCAAGAGGTTCAAATGGCTCTGAGCACTATGGGACTTTACGTCTGAGGTCATCAGTCCCCTATAACTTAGAACTACTTAAACCTAACTAACCTAAGGAAATCACACACATCCATGCCCGAGGCAGGTTTCGAACCTGCGACCGTAGCGGTAGCGCGGTTCCAGACTGAAGCGCCTAGAACCGCTCGGCCACATTGGCCGGCACCTCAGGTTTGACGACGCTTCTAACTACAAGGCGTCGACACCACTGAAAAGAAGGCTGGAACTCAAAAGTTCATGTGACGTGAAGGAGGTATAATCATATGAAATTGCCACTAGATTTCACCACGATTGTGAATTATGCCACCGTGGACATATCACATGAAGGGGAAGTCTTATCCACATTTCTCTTCTTCTTTTGACGAGGCTTGAACGGCGGTACCAAATGTTGAAATCACGCGGTTTTCTTACGGATGACCGAGAAAAAGATTTTAGACACTCCGCCCCCTCGGTATTAGCATCAGAAGGCCTCACAGAATGACTTAAATGGTTGAAATGAAGCCACGTCTTTCCTTGGAGCTCTGACTCCTACGCATTCCGCGGTCGTAAACGTAAGTTCTCAGCGCGATGAGCTACGGTACGACGTTTCTGACGACCTCAGATACTGCTGACTCCCACAGACGTTTCAGTGTAAGAAAACTGTAGGGCTGCATCCCCGCTGAACGTTATCGCAGTGCGATGGAAAGTTTTGCTCTCGTGCACAGATTGGAACCACTAGGGACCGTTCGAAACGATTCGCCGAAATTTGATCGCGATCAGAGACAGCAAAGGGTGCGTATGATTTTCCAGCTCTCCTGCTACACGCCATTCTCTGGCGTGATCATGGACGGGTGCAACATTCACATATGCACGAGTACAGTGGCAAAGGCCTCCTGCCCCTCCAAGTTTGGAAGTACCCTCGGTGGCAGCCATCCACACCTGCAAGCACCTCTCCGATGCCAGTTGCCTGCCTGCAGGCTATTTTGCAGATTTTCTCCATAAAGGCAAATTTTTAAAATAGTCAATAAATGTGGTCAGGTGGCGCCGTGAGTACTTCCGAAAATGGGGGTCTTTGCCGAACCCTTTGCAGATGCATATAACCATGTGTGAATGTCGTACTCATTCATTATAACGCCGCAGGAATGCGTGAAACAGGAGAGCTGAAAAAGCATATACACCCTTCGTCCGGCCGTAGTGACCGAACGGTTCTAGACGCGACAGTCTGGAACCGCGCGACCGCTACGGTCGCAGGTTCGAATCCTGCCTCGGGCATGGATGTATCTGATGTCGTTAGGTTAGTTAGGTTTAAGTAGTTCTAAGAGCCATTTGAACCATTTTTTGCACCCTTTGCTGCTACCGATCTCGTTCAAATTTCGTCGAGTTGTCTTGAACTCTCCATATTGGTTACAACCTATCCACGAGAGCAAAAAAGGCAGTCGCGCAGCGCTCCAGTAGGGTTAGATCGAATTTAATGACGATGCAGACCCAGAATGTCCTTAGAGAAGGGTTGAAAAGTCAGATGGTGTCAGTTGTGTCAAATGTTGTCAAGAACGTGTCTTCACACTGCGATCCCAGGGAAAGGAGTAGATTGATTGATGCCCTTTCCGTCACCCCCTAAGGCCTTTTCCTGCCGTTTCTGGGTGGCGGTATGACTGGAATACTTTCCTTGACCATTCATAGGAAAACTGCGTGGTTTCAACGCTGGGCGTCGCGGTTCTGGCCCCCGTCAGAAAGACGTCAAAAGAAGGGAAGGAATGTAGGTAAGAGAGGCTGTGATGATGTTCCCGATGTATGACACGTCCACGGTGGCGTTGAGCAAATTTGTGGTGAAGTTTGTTGCCAATGTGACGTCATTAAGTCACCTCACACGTCACACGAACTTCTTAGCTGTGGCCTTTTCATCGCATGTGCGGTCACCTTGCTTTTTTGGAGGGTCGCCGAGCCTCAGGGTGACGTCGAAAGGAGACCGGCATTTGCACCATTACAGAGCAACGTTGTAGTCGCGCTTCAGCCAAATTTCAAACTTCGGAGTCGCAATGGGAAACAATTTAGGGGTTTTGAAAAGTTGATCATTTAATTCTGTTGCTCATTGTACACATTTTTCTGAGTCTGTAGCATATTCTTATTGAACTAGAGTCGTGTTATTCCTTTTCCATTCTTAATCTACCACCACGCCTATTCTAGTTCACTGTTATGGTGAAGACAGGACTGAAATACGCCCATAGTTGAAAACGAATTCGATACCTTACTGTGGCCAGAATGTAAGGTTCTCATACGTTTTCTGCCATATGAAATAATTCAAGTTTACTGCACTGGGAAAAAGATAAATCAGCGCACGTAGGATTAATGTATAAGGTCCTTGACTGTGTTTAGTTTTATCTGGTTGACTTATTAGTTAGCTGTGCAGCTATCTGACATTCTTATTTCAAGCGTAGTAGCGTGCAGTTTCATTTTCATAGAAATAGGTCTGTTATTCGTGAATCTGGAAAAAACTGTCTGGAATACTTCACTATTGGGGTAAAAACACATTTATAATATTTTGGAGGAATTTTAGAGATATGTTTGTAATTTTTGTAATGAGAAAATTTTATATTCACAAATGCTATAAGTTTTTCCTTGTCATCTATAGAAGTATTAGGCTTTCAGAAAGACGAAAACAAAAATTGGATTTCAAACGAAAAGTACAGTTGGTTGTAGGCTACGCGACAAAGTTGGCAACAATAGAACAAATATTTGGAATCTGGCGTCTGTAAGATTAGCTGCCAAGTTTTATATCTGTCAGACAGGAAGGAATTTCAATACTCTTTTTAGAGAGCATAGGTATAACCAAAATAAAAGTACTTTGAGTACACACTTGGACAGAGAAAAACTTTCGGTAGGAAACAGAGAATAATACGAAACTCTTACGTAGGGCGCCAAAGTGACAGATACAGAAAGTACTGGAGATAATGGAGATTTGTACACACAGAAAACGGCAACCGGAATTACTGCTGAATGAACAGAATGAGTTTAACGTAACTGCTTACTTTTATGCACTCAGAAACCTACCAGTTTGAGCAGCGTCAAGGTTCATGTGCTCCTGCAGCAGGAAACGACTAGACTGGACCCTCAAAAATGGTTCAGATGGCTCTAAGCACTATGGGACTTAACATCTGAGATCAGTCCCCTAGCCTTAAACCTATCTAACATAAGAACATCACACACACCCATGCCCGAGGCAGGATTTCAACCTGCGACCGTAGCAGCAGCGCGGTTCCGGACTGAAGCGCCTAGAACCGCTCGGCCACAGCGGCCGGCACTGGGCCTTCCTTCGCAAGTTCTGTCACAGGTAAACAAGAACGTGCCGCCATTGAGACCATACTGCGGATGTAGTATCGACCATCGATTGTTCTAATTTTTAAATAATAGTCACTGTTTCGTCAATTACCTTACAATTACGTTTACGGTAACTGATCTGTCAATCTGGAGGATTTAATTTTATAGATGTGTTTTAAATTTTATACCTTTTATTATGGCTACTGGCTTTCATACAATTGTATGTTTTACCCTGCCAGCCTAGAAGCTTCACATTATTAGTATTTGCACTTTCTATGTGTATTTTAAGTGTGGATCTAAGTCCACGTATAGTATGTCAGTACATACACTCCTGGAAATTGAAATAAGAACACCGTGAATTCATTGTCCCAGGAAGGGGAAACTTTAATGAAACATTCCTGGGGTCAGATACATCACATGATCACACTGACAGAACCACAGGCACATAGACACAGGCAACAGAGCATGCACAATGTCGGCACTAGTACAGTGTATATCCACCTTTCGCAGCAATGCAGGCTGCTATTCTCCCATGGAGACGATCGTAGAGATGCTGGATGTAGTCCTGTGGAACGGCTTGCCATGCCATTTCCACCTGGCGCCTCAGTTGGACCAGCGTTCGTGCTGGACGTGCAGACCGCGTGAGACGACGCTTCATCCAGTCCCAAACATGCTCAATGGGGGACAGATCCGGAGATCTTGCTGGCCAGGGTAGTTGACTTACACCTTCTAGAGCACGTTGGGTGGCACGGGATACATGCGGACGTGCATTGTCCTGTTGGAACAGCAAGTTCCCTTGCCGGTCTAGGAATGGTAGAACGATGGGTTCGATGACGGTTTGGCTGTACCGTGCACTATTCAGTGTCCCCTCGACGATCACCAGTGGTGTACGGCCAGTGTAGGAGATCGCTCCCCACACCATGATGCCGGGTGTTGGCCCTGTGTGCCTCGGTCGTATGCAGTCCTGATTGTGGCGCTCACCTGCACGGCGACAAACACGCATACGACCATCATTGGCACCAAGGCAGAAGCGACTCTCATCGCTGAAGACGACACGTCTCCATTCGTCCCTCCATTCACGCCTGTCGCGACACCACTGGAGGCGGGCTGCACGATGTTGAGGCGTGAGCGGAAGACGGCCTAACGGTGTGCGGGACCGTAGCCCAGCTTCATGGAGACGGTTGCGAATGGTCCTCGCCGGTACCCCAGGAGCAACACTGTCCCTAATTTGCTGGGAAGTGGCGGTGCGGTCCCATACGGCACTGCGTAGGATCCTACGGTCTTGGCGTGCATCCGTGCGTCGCTGCGGTCCGGTCCCAG
The DNA here is from genome assembly GCF_023864275.1 of Schistocerca cancellata. NCBI lineage: Eukaryota > Metazoa > Arthropoda > Insecta > Orthoptera > Acrididae > Schistocerca > Schistocerca cancellata. Next base: position 720,359,109 of record NC_064627.1, read on the forward strand.
GTCGACGGGCACGTGCACCTTCCGCCGACCACTGGCGACAACATCGATGTACTGTGGAGACCTCACGCCCCACGTGTTGAGCAATTCGGCGGTACGTCCACCCGGCCTCCCGCATGCCCACTATACGCCCTCGCTCAAAGTCCGTCAACTGCACATACGGTTCACGTCCACGCTGTCGCGGCATGCTACCAGTGTTAAAGACTGCGATGGAGCTCCGTATGCCACGGCAAACTGGCTGACACTGACGGCCACGGCGGCGGTGCACAAATGCTGCGCAGCTAGCGCCATTCGACGGCCAACACCGCGGTTCCTGGTGTGTCCGCTGTGCCGTGCGTGTGATCATTGCTTGTACAGCCCTCTCGCAGTGTCCGGAGCAAGTATGGTGGGTCTGACACACCGGTGTCAATGTGTTCTTTTTTCCATTTCCAGGAGTGCATTTTATTATCAGACGCTCGTTTTGCCAAGTGAAGTAATTTTAATTAATGACTATGCATATTGCATTTAACCATTACATTTGTGATACTGGTTAATAATGTACCTTAGCTCTAGTGCCCTCTACTGACCTCAGTTTCTTTGTGTAAATACTAGACAGAGTATGATCATCACCAGCACTTACATGTTTAGTTTGACGTGACGTATGACGGTGATGGTACATCAGAATATTTTATGGTCTGTGTGGCTGGTGTACATGGCTGTTAATCATGTAAACACTTTTTATGTTTTTTATGTAGCACCAAACATTTTATATATTTATCGTCAGCAAACTGAACTTAGTTGGTTACACTCTGTTTTTGTTTGTAACAGATCTGAAGATGACAGTAGCTGAAACCGGTAACATTTAAATTTAAAACTTTGTGTGATCAAGACGGACCTGTGAAATAAAGTACTAAAAGTAAATTCCTTCGACAAGCTGCTTGTCAATATTGAAGGAGGGAAGATTTCGGTTAGGTGCCTGACTGTTTACCGGAAATTCGTGCGTTTGTAAAAAGATCGACGTCCAAACCGCACAAACTTTCTACCGTCATCCTTAGCGCAATTTCTTCCGCAGAATCCGATAAATTGCTAGCCCTGCGTAAAATCGCTAAGCAAGTATACGGCTTCAACCCGGTCGTCCATCAGTCTGCTACGGCAATGGAAGACTATGTAAGAAAAGCTGAAGTTTTAAATTTCGTGTCTGAGAAAGCTGCCATGGAGGTGGATCATAAAGACATAATGTCATTTGACCGTTACACAGATTCCCATGCGTAGGTCATGGTAACAGGCATCCGTGGCGTGAAGAAGCAACTGGTTAAAATGGTAGAGCTGCTTTAAGTCGAATGTAACTTTTTCTTTGTTTTACATGTTTCACTCGACCAACTCGAGCATCTTCAGGAACTACGTAGCCGATGGCCACACGTTACAAATATCGGCTGCGTGTAGCACCGTCGTCATACTGAAAAAGTGAAAGAGTTGAACATAAATAAGTCGTCAGGTCCAGATGGAATTCCAGTTGGGTGTTACTGAGAGTACTCTATGGCACTGGCTCCTTACTTAGCTTGCATTTATTGCGAATATCAGCGCAAAGCCCCAAGCGACTGTGAAAAAGCTCAAGTGATTCCTTTATATCAGAAGAGCACATAAAATACCCGCAAAAATTACACCGAGTGTCCTTAACAACGGTTTGATGCGGAATTATTGAACATATTCTGAGTCTAAATCTAATAAAGTTCCTTGAGACAGAAAAGTATCTCGACATAAAAGTTTTCTGGGTATGGGACCGTGTCATAAGGCATAAAACTACTGCTGCTGGAGTATAACCAACGTTTCGGCCACGACTGAAGCGGCCTTCTTCTGGGTCTACCGCTGTAACCGTGGCCGAAACGTTGCTTTTTCTCCAGCAGCTGTGGTCTTATACATTATGACGCGGTACCATACCCAGAAAACTATGTCGACTGACTCTGGCCGCGGAAGCCTACGCAATTATATTAGAAAAGTATCTGTCTACAAATCAGCACGGACTTGGAAAGCTCTTGCGGAATTCAGCTCGCTCTTTTCTCACATGATGTTCTGTGAACCATGGATAAAGGGCAACACACAGATTCTATATTCCGAGATTTTCGGAAAGCGTTTCCGAGCACTGCCTTAGACTGTTAATGAAAGTGCGAGCACGCGGAATAGGGTTCCAGATATGCGAGTGGCTCGAAAAACAATAGAAACCAGTGCGTCGTCTGAACGCCGCGTGTTCATCAGAGACAAGCGTATCATCACGAGTGCTGGCTGGTTCAAATGGCTCTGAGCACTATGGGACTTAACATCGATGGTCATCAGTCCCCTAGAACTTAGAACTACTGAGACCTAACTAACCTAAGGACAGCACACAACACCCAGCCATCACGAGGCAGAGAAAATCCCTGACCCCGCCGGGAATCGAACCCGGGAACCCGGGCGTGGGAAGCGAGAACGCTACCGCACGACCACGAGATGCGGGCATCATCACGAGTGCTCCACAGAAGGGCGATGCGACCACTGTTGTTCCCTGTATACACTGTCGGAAAGAAGCGCAACACCGTCAAGGACAGTGTTGCGTGTCACCGGGGTATTCTATGTGCTTACTGAGGCACTTCGTGTTAGTGATTCATTTGTGACGGTCATTGTCGGTCAAATTGCACTCACAAGTCCTGTCTGTGCACCGCTTTGACTGTGCGGGTACAGCTGTGCTTAGTTTAGAGGTGGAGGAGGTTTGAAATACCCACCGAGGAGTACGTATTCCTGCTGAACACCTTCAGCAATTTGAACGGGGTCGTGTTGACGATCTGCGTGAAGCAAGACGGACGTATCGATGAACTGCTGCACATGCTTGGCACAGTGTATCTGTGGTGCGTCGCTGTTTTAAAAAGTGATCTGTGGGAAATTCCCACACACTTAGACCAGACTTTTGACGTCTGCATAATATAGACGTACTTCAAGCTCGACACATTGTGCGAGCAACAGTAGTCATCGAACACGTCCGGGGACGAAATCCGGTCGCACGTTGCATCCGCTCAATAACTAGCATCCTCTGGAAACCATATGCTAGCAACAGGATTAAGATCACACGTGAAGCTCACCAGGCTACCAGTGAGAACACAACATCTCCCGGCATGGGTACTCTGATGTCATGGAAGAGTTAACTGGAAAGTGGAATGTTGCTCCGTTTCCTTCCTCCATTCACGAGAAGAGGTTCTGTCTGTATACGATTGATCGAGGAACACGTGTATAGCGTAGACCTGGCAAATTGCCTATTGAGACTGCATTCGCCCAGGGACACAGGTCTCAGCCCTGGCTTCATGGTGTGGAGGACCATGAGTTGCAAATCGCGGTCACATTCTGTGTTTCTGCAAGATGAAGTAACCAGTGCCGCTACATTGCACTGTCGTGCTATTCCCATTTCTCCTAAAGAAATGTGACGTGTGTTTCCTCAAGGATAATGCGCGTGTATATACGGCTGCTGCAACAGATCGTGCTCTTCGTCGTGCAAAACTACATTGTGCCGCAATATAACATCTCCCTCCACCCCACCCCCTAACCGAACACGTACGGAACATGATGAAGTGAAACTGAAATTTACTCGTTCTCCAGGATCGGCGATAACCATTGCGAATTTCAACAAAAGTTGCAAGATGTTTGGAAAAATCTATCACAGGATGCCACTCGGCACCTTTATGATCGTTTGCATGCGAGAATACACGCCAGCGTTGCCGCCAGAGAGCGTAGGTGCACCGCGCACTGGTGCTACTGTTTGTGCGTGAGCGTTGGCACCCTTTATCGTCACATGTTTGTTTCATTTAACCTGATTCTGTTGTCGTACGCTCCTACAATGCTGAAGTACCCGTCACCCCAGTTGTCAATATAATGATATTATCGTTGAGGGTGTAGCATTTTTTTTATTCAAAATGGTCCAAATGGCTCTAAACACTATGGGACTTAACATCTAAGGTCATCAGTCCCCTAGAACTTAGATCTACTTGTACCTAACTAACCTAAGGATATCACACACCTCCATGCCCGAGGCAGGATTCGAACCTGATACCGTAGCAACAGCTCGGTTCCGATTGAAGCGCCTAGAACAGCTCACACACTGCGACCGGCATTTTTTTTTCATCTGTGTGCATAAATGATCCGTCGGATAAGGAGAGCAGCAGTCTGCGAGTATTTGCTGATGACGCTATAGGTAGACTGCAGGGGGATACAGGATGAGTTACACAGCATTTCTATTTGCTGTGACCAATGGGCTAATGCAGATGGATAGGAAAAACAATCCTATAATATTCGTATATAATATTAGTGGCAACGGTAGCACCGAAGGCGAACTACCGATTTCTGTTTCTTCGGAGAATTCTAGGAAACTGTAGCTCATCTACAAAGGAGGGTTCATACTGTGTGGTCTTAGGGTGTGACAGCGAAGCAATTCAGACGCTTACGGCAATATTAATTACATGTAGTTTCGATCATTGCGCCAGTATTACGGACATGCTTCGTGAACTTAAATAGAAATCCGAGCAGGTAAGACAACATTACTTTCGCCAAAAGTTACTGAGAAATTTTACAGAATCGGTGATTGTACCTGACTGCAAAACCATTCTATTGCTGGAAACGTACATTTCGATTAATGATGGCGAAGACATAATAAGAGAAGTTAGGGCACGAACGGAGGCATATAGGCAGACGTTTTTCCCTCGCCTCATTTGGGAGTGGAAGAGGGAATGAAACGACTAGTAGTGGTAAAGCTATTGAAATACCCTCTTGTTAGAGAAATGTACACAAAGGAAAATCCTCCAGTTAAACGACATTTAAAGATGTGAATAATTTAAAACGTTCGCGTATGTTATGAAATGCATTCGCAAGTTACGAATACGATTGTACAACGTCTATACGGTTTACATGTAACGTATGAAAATTTGTGCTGGACTCGAAACGGGACTTCCTCCTTAAAGCGAGAGGCCGTCTTAACAGCCTCAGCCATCCAAACACGCCTCAGGAACCGCCCAAAACTGCCAGTGTTAGTAACTACGTATCACAGTGCTCGCATACAAATCCTATTGTTTTCTGATTGCCTTGCCTTGGCGTGAAATAAATTAGGCCAGTATCTGTATAGTATCTTAAATGTCTGTATAGTTCGATGCAAAGTTCGTTCGGGCAAGCATGTCCCAAGGAACACTGAAGTGGACTATACAGACGCTGTAAAATACAGACACTAACCTACTACATTCGTTTATGTATTTATCCGCATCAAGATAGCACATTCCAGCAGCGATAGAGCGTTCCTTGTTTCAGTTTTCTAACTGATTTCTGCAAGGAAAACTGAATTAATTGAATATCAGATATTTTAACTGACATATTCCCATCGCCCTTCATCTGCATCTGATCGATGTACAAGCCAATGAATTGCATAAGGCTTCATTCTACAGTGACTATTGATCGTGAATCTTCAATGAAATTGTTACACGGTAAAAGATGTGTTGTCAAGCTATTTAGGTTTCGACTGCCGAAAATGGTTCATTCTGTAAGCGATAAAGCCGGCCGGTGTGGCCAGGCGGTTCTAGGCGCTTCAGTCTGGAACCGCGCGATCGCTACGGTTGCAGGTTCGAATCCTGCCTCGCGCATGGATGTGTGTGATGTTCTTAGGTTAGTTAGGTTTAAGTAGGGGACTGATGACCTCAGATGTCCCATAGTGCTCAGAGCCATTTTAACCATTTTGTAAGCGATAATGATTACCGACAAAGACAACATTAAGCTCATTGTTTCGTCATTGAACAATGCGTTTGCTAGCCTATTGAAGAAGATGTCCTGTATCATCATCATCATCATTTAAGACTGATTATGCCTTTCAGTGTTCAGTCTGGAGCATAGCACCCCTTATACAGTTCCTCCATGATCCCCTATTCAGTGCTAACATTGATGCCTCTTCTGATGTTAAACCTGTTACTTCAAAATCATTCTTAACCGAATCCAGGTACCTTCTCCTCGGTCTGCCACGACTCCTCCTACCTTCTACTGCTGAATCCATGAGTCTCTTGGGTAACCTTGCTTCTCCCATGCGTGTAACATGACCCCACCATCTAAGCCTGTTCGCCCTGACTGCTACAGCTATAGAGTTCATTCCCAGTTTTTCTTTGATTTCCTCATTGTGGACACCCTCCTGCCATTGTTCCCATCTACTAGTACCTGCAATCATCCTAGCTACTTTCATATCCGTAACCTCAGCCTTGTTGATAAGGTAACCTGAATCCACCCAGCTTTCGCTCCCATATAACAAAGTTGGTCGAAAGATTGAACGGTGCACGGATAACTTAGTCTTGGTACTGACTTCCTTCTTGCAGAAGAGAGTAGATCGTAGCTGAGCGCTCACTACATTAGCTTTGCTACACCTCGCTTCCAGTTCTTTCACTATGTTGCCATCCTGTGAGAATATGCATCCTAAGTACTTGAAACCGTCCACCTGTTCTAACTTTGTTCCTCCTATTTGGCGCTCATTCCGTTTATATTTCTTCCCACTGACATTACTTTCGTTTTGGAGATGCTAATCTTCATACCATAGTCCTTACATTTCTGATCTAGCTCTGAAATATTACTTTGCAAACTTTCAATCGAATCTGCCATCACAACTAAGTCATCCGCATATGCAAGACTGCTTATTTTGTGTTCACATATCTTAATCTCACCCAGCCAGTCTATTGTTTTCAACATATGATCCATGAATAATATGAACAACAGTGGAGACAGGTTGCAGCCTTGTCTTACCCCTGAAACTACTCTGAACCATGAACTCAATTTACCGTCAACTCTAACTGCTGCCTGACTATCCGTGTAAAGACATTTAATTGCTTGCAAAAGTTTGCCTCCTATTCCATAATCTTGTAGAACAGACAATAACTTCCTCCTAGGAACCCGGTCATATGCCTTTTCTAGATCTATACAGCATAGATACAATTCCCTGTTCCACTCATAACACTTCTCCATTATTTGCCGTAAGCTAAAGATCTGGTCCTGACAACCTCTAAGAGGCCTAAACCCACACTGATTTTCATCCAATTGGTCCTCAACTAATACTCGCACTTTCCTTTCAACAATACCTGAGAAGATTTTACCCACAACACTGATTAAAGAGATACCTCTGTAGTTGTTACAATCTTTTCTGTTTCCATGTTTAAAGATTGGTGTGATTACTGCTTTTTTCCCGACTCCCAGGCCATTTCAATTATCCTGTGTAGCCATTTAAGACCTGACATTCCACTGTATTTGATAAGTTCCGACTTAATTTCATCCACCCCAGCCGCTTTATTGCACTGCAATCTATTGACCATTTTTTCCACTTCCTCAAATGTGATCCTATTTCCATCATCATTCCTATCCCATTCTACCTCGAAATCTGAAACATTACTGATCGCATTTTCACCTACATTGAGCAACTCTTCAAAATATTCCCTCCATCTTCCCAAGGCATCCACAGGATTCACCAGCAGTTTTCCTGACCTGTCCAAAATACTTGTCATTTCCTTCTTACCTCCCTTTCGAAGACTTAATTACACTCCAGAATGGTTTTCCAGCAGCTTGACCCATAGTCTCCAACCTGTTTCCAAAGTCTTCCCACGATTTCTTCTTGGATGCTGCAATTATCTGTTTGGCTTTGTTTCTTTCTGCAACATAACTTTCTCTGTCTGCCTGGGTTCTGGTATGTAGCCATTTTTGATACGCCTTCTTTTTCCTTTTACAGGCTGCCTTGACTGTATCATTCCACCAAGCTGTTTGCTTCTTCCTACTTTTACACACTACTGTTCCAAGACATTCTTTAGCCACTTCTAGTACTGTGTCCCTGTACCTTGTCCATTCCTTTTCCAATGACTGTAATTGGCTACATTCAACTAACTGGTACCTTTCTGAGATCGCTGTTATGTACTTGTGCCTGATTTCCTTATCCTGAAGTTTCTCCACTCTTATCCTCCTACATATGGACCTGACCTCCTGCACTTTCGGCCTCACAATCCCAATTTCACTGCAGATTAAATAACGACCAGTGTCATCAAAGAATCTCCTGAATACGCGTGTGTCCCTCACAGCCTTCCTGAATTCCTGATCTGTTATTATATAGTCAATGACAGATCTGGTTCCCCTGCCTTCCCAAGTATACCGGTGAATGTTCTTATGTTTAAAAAAGGAGTTTGTGATTACTAAGCCCATACTGGCACAGAAATCCAAGAGTTGTTTCCCGTTCCTGTTGGCCTCCATATCCTCTTCAAATTTACCCATAACCTTTTCATACCCTTCTGTTCGATTTCCAATCCTGGCGTTAAAATCACCCATGAGCAGATGTTCTGTAAATCATAAATATACACTTCATATTAATTAATGACGTGAAACAAAGTAATTCAAATACTTTTACTAAAGGAAACTCCGTTGTTGAAATTATTTTTTCTTTGCTTAATAGGTAGGATGTATAATTGAAGTTACATCATGCATCTTCACAGTACAGGATGAGACAAGAGAGTGAGTATTAAATTTCAATAGACACGTGAAGTGAAGAGCGTTTTCTTAGTTATAAATAAGTGAAAGATCGAATAAGCTATTTCACAGTATGTGCAGGAAGAATTTGCTTATGTAATTACTTTTATGCCCTACTAAAAGTCCGTTTCCCGAATTAATAAATGTAATGCTAGAATACCGTCCGCCATGGATCATACACTGAAGCGGCAAAGAAACCGGTATAGGCATGCGTATTCAAATACAGAGATATGTAAACAGCCAGAATACGGCGCTGCCGTCGGCAACACCTATATAAGACAGCAAGTGTCTGGCGCCCGGCGCAGTTGTTACATCGGTTACTGCTATTACATTGGCAGGTTATCAGGATTTAGTGAGTTTGAATTTGGTGTTACAGTCGGCGCACGAGCGATGGGACACAACATCTCCGAGATAGCGATGAAGTGGGGATTTTCCCGTACGACCATTTCACGAGTGTACAGTGAATATCAGTTATCCGGTAAAATATCAAATCTCCGACATCGCTGCGGCCGGGAAAAAAATGCTCCAAGATCGGGACCAATGACGACTGAAGATAATCGTTGTACGTGGCGGAAGTGCAACCCTTCCGCAAACTACTGCAGGTTTCATTGCTGGGCCATCAGCAAGTTTCAGCGTGCGAACCATTCAACGAAACATCATCAATATGGGCTTTTGGAGGCGAAAGCCTACTCGTGTACCCTTGATGACTACACGACACAAAGCTTTACGCCCCGCTTGGGCCCGTCAACACCGACATTGGGCTGTTGATGACTGGATACTTGTTGCCTGGACGGACGAGTCTCGTTTCAGATTGTATCGAGCGGATGAATGTGTCGCCAAAGCTGTACCGACTGCCGAAATTCCGGAAAATGCCACTAGACTCCTTGTAGAAGACGACATTTTGAAGCCCGGAGCACCCCATGTGATGAACTCCGATTATGGAAACCTATTCCAGTCAAGAATGGTATCAGAGATAATTTCACTTCGTGACATCAATCACGCGATGACAGCTGCCTTCCTTCCACACATAAACAGCTTCACTGAATGCTTTATTAAGACGTGTCGAGGTACGTTGATGTCTAACATTGATAATAGGATACAGGGATACAATATGTCACGACATTCGTGTGTAACACAGCGTGGGAAGAAAACATGACACGGTTGGACCTGTCTTTCTGCTACACAATCGCGAGACTGAAACGATAATGGATACACTATTTCCATTTCAGCCAGATTCATGATTACATTAAACACCTCATCAGCAAGACCGAAGAACCGAAGCAGTTGGCTCAAAACGGACCCTGGACGCCCAGGAGAAAGATCGAGAGTGCCATAGCGCCAAGCTCGGACTGGTGAGGTACATTCCGGTGTATTTTACATGAATTTTTACCTACGTGCGAAAGCGTAGCTAACGGAAAATTTATTAAAGCGCTGGGCTATATCGCATCCTTCGTCACGCGTCGGACGTGACATATCAAGTCGAGAAATCATGACCCTCCATCAAGAACACAAAAGCACAGATGCGTCGCCCATGAAGCACTACTGCAGTCCAGAGGCGCAGATCGACGATGGGAAGTTGAAGCAAAGCACTCGATATTACTCATAATGAAGAGGTTGTAACAACACGATCGGAATGCGAGGACCACCAGCACCGTCAGAGGACCATTGATCAGATCTGGATCCAGGGTGATGACCTGCCATGAGGACTTTTGAAACAGCAGGCCGTTGTTTCTCCGGGAGAATTAACAACGCCGTGAGGTCACTACAAAAAATTATTTGTAATTTATTGGGTGTAAGACTTTCTTTTGAGACCGGTCGTAGTAGCAGCAAGTGGTGGTGCACTTGATACGTCCTAAGTGTGACAAAATAAGCAAGTCGATTGATGATTGCGTCATAAAATTATTCTCGACTGAGTATGTCAACTTACCAACCCAGACATTATCATTTGAGGGAAGTTCTGATTTAATGCTTTAACATGGTGTACTGCTGAGGCTAATAAATGCTGGGTAATACCTATGGTGAGGCACTTATTAGTAAAAAAATGTGCGTAGAATGGTTTCAACGTTTCAAGAACGCTGATTTTGACGCCGAAGACGGCATGGCAGTGGAAAAGAGAAGGTTTTCGACACTGAAACAGACGGAAACAATCACAGGAGATGGTAACTGGAAGCAGTTGATGCGTCTGAGACGAGACGAACGGCCAGAATAGAGCGACAGACATGTGAAGGTGATCTGTCAGCATGGCAATGTTTTACCCCATTTCGAAAAACTCGTCATACTTGGAAACGTTGAAACGTCCTATCCCACCCACCGTATTCTCCAGACATTACTCCGTCAGACTTTTCCTATCAACGGTACTCCACCTAGCTGACAGTCACTTCCAGTTATATGAACAAGTGCAAAATTGGAGCGAGTCCTAAGCCTCCTCAAAAGACGCCCAGTTATTCCGCCACGTGAGTCGTATGCTGCTCAGAAGCTGGGCGATAGTAGTGGCCACCGATGTTAATGTTTTGTAAGGTGTTCAATAAAGCTTGGACGTTCGAGAAAAAACAGCGGATTTATCAAAAATGGTTCAAATGGCTCTGAGCACTATGGAACTTAACATCTGAGGTCGTCAGTCCCCTAGAACTTAGAACTACTTAAACCTAACTAACCTAAGGACAACACGCACACCCATGCCCGAGGCAGGGTTCGAACCTGGGACCGTAGCGGTCACGTGGTTCCAGATTGAAGTGCCTAGAACCGCTCAGCCACAATGGAAGGCACAGATTTATCATTTCCAGAGGGATCTTGAAATATCTTATGTTTGTAATGTTCGTATACCTGGAATATTCGATGGGTGTGATACAGGCATTCTAGTTTACCTGCTGTTTGTATAAATGACTGCACTCTCAGTCCAGGACGTGAGTTCTGTTCTGGCTGCTGTTCTGGCTGCTAAGAACAATGTAATACAGTTTAGAACACCTTCAGTGCCACATGGCCAAGTTTGTCGCTTTGCTCCAATAAGTGTAAAAGCAAGGGAAAGGCCATATTCTCAAGTGCAGCGCAACTGGCGAAAGGACAGTGCTGCCTTCACTCATCATATTACTGACACTGGGTTCAGATCAAAGCAAGGATTACAGCCATGATTCCAATTGCTGAGTTCTTCTGTTACCTCATCTGAGGAAGGGTAGGCAAACTTAGACTGATAATCTGGAGGCAATACTGCAGTATCAATAGTGATAAAAGTAGACAATGTGCGCATCCAAGGAACATGAAAGCCACGTTTCCAGTTCAGAGGCCTCATGCAGAATCTGCGAAAACAAATGAATTTTCGAGGTGAGGGCACGCATTCCATGAGCGTTACACTTTCAGTCGTGCTACTCTTTCAACACTTAATAATGAATCGACCACTGCACTTCATCGTTGTCTAAACCGCGAGACGCTACCCCTTCTCACTTCCATTGATACTACATTCTTGAGTCTGAAACATCAAGATACAGGTTCAGATGGGAAAAGAAACACGTAGAAGAGTGGGTCTACAGTTCTTGCATCATTTGTCCTTTGAATGATCATAAATTTATTTACAGTGCACATGACAGCACAAAACAGAATGCAATAATCACCAAATATATCTGGACTTAAGAGGTTGTTAAATGAAAATGAGCCTTTATTAAATTTTAGCAGACTGAGACGACTAAACTTTCAATTATTGCTGCCCCGAAGAATCAGTGCCAGCAAGAAACAAAAAATACATCATAATAAAACCTCTCTTAAATAATAAGTGATTAAAAGGTCACTCTTGCATAGTCTTCTTAAACAGTCACATTTATTAAGTTACGAACTCAGTATTTAGGATAAACGTCCGAGAATGGCAGAGGTGACAAATTTTCTTACATACATAGAACGGATACAGTGACAAATTAAACTAATATAAAGAAAAGTGATTTGTAATTAAATATATAAATCTAAAGAGATGGCTATCACAACGGAAATTACATTGAAATTTTGCTCAGCGCACCAATCATATACGCATATACACTCCTGGAAATTGAAATAAGAACACCGTGAATTCAATGTCCCAGGAAGGGGAAACTTTATTGACACATTCCTGGGGTCAGATACATCACATGATCACACTGACAGAACCACAGGCACATACACACAGGCAACAGAGCATGCACAATGTCGGCACTAGTACAGTGTATATCCACCTTTCGCAGCAATGCAGGCTGCTATTCTCCCATGGAGACGATCGTAGAGATGCTGGATGTAGTCCTGTGGAACGGCTTGCCATGCCATTTCCACCTGGCGCCTCAGTTGGACCAGCGTTCGTGCTGGACGTGCAGACCGCGTGAGACGACGCTTCATCCAGTCCCAAACATGCTCAATGGGGGACAGATCCGGAGATCTTGCTGGCCAGGGTAGTTGACTTACACCTTCTAGAGCACGTTGGGTGGCACGGGATACACGCGGACGTGCATTGTCCTGTTGGAACAGCAAGTTCCCTTGCCGGTCTAGGAATGGTAGAACGATGGGTTCGATGACGGTTTGGATGTACCGTGCACTATTCAGTGTCCCCTCGACGATCACCAGTGGTGTACGGCCAGTGTAGGAGATCGCTCCCCACACCATGATGCCGGGTGTTGGCCCTATGTGCCTCGGTCGTATGCAGTCCTGATTGTGGCGCTCACCTGCACGGCGCCAAACACGCATACGACCATCATTGGCACCAAAGCAGAAGCGACTCTCATCGCTGAAGACGACACGTCTCCAATCGTCCCTCCATTCACGCCTGTCGCGACACCACTGGAGGCGGGCTGCACGATGTTGGGGCGTGAGCGGAAGACGGCCTAACGGTGTGCGGGACCGTAGCCCAGCTTCATGGAGACGGTTGCGAATGGTCCTCGCCGATACCCCAGGAGCAACAGTGTCCCTATTTTGCTGGGAAGTGGCGGTGCGGTCCCCTACGGCACTGCGTAGGATCCTACGGTCTTGGCGTGCATCCGTGCGTCGCAGCGGTCCGGTCCCAGGTCGACGGGCACGTGCACCTTCCGCCGACCACTGGCGACAACATCGATGTACTGTGGAGACCTCACGCCCCACGTGTTGAGCAATTCGGCGGTACGTCCACCCGGCCTCCCGCATGCCCACTATACGCCATCGCTCAAAGTCCGTCAACTGCACATACGGTTCACGTCCACGCTGTCGCGGCATGCTACCAGTGTTAAAGACTGCGATGGAGCTCCGTATGCCACGGCAAACTGGCTGACACTGACGGCGGCGGTGCACAAATGCTGCGCAGCTAGCGCCATTCGACGGCCAACACCGCGGTTCCCGGTGTGTCCGCTGTGCCGTGCGTGTGATCATTGCTTGTACAGCCCTCTCGCAGTGTCCGGAGCTAGTATGGTGGGTCTGACACACCGGTGGCAATGTGTTCTTTTTTCCATTTCCAGGAGTGTATTTGACCACGCAGAGGAGGTGCTTCAAAATTTAACTATAACGTCGCTCGCATACAGGCCGTTAGGCAGGATTTTTAGATGTTAAAGCAAGTACATCAGAGCCTTAAGAAGTACAGGCGAAACTTAAAGAAGGCCGCTACAGCAATAGCAGACACTCGTCCAACACAGCAGGAAGGCACGTGCAGGGGCGCAACAGCAACAGGCCATCGCTACCTGCATCCGCCTGAATGTCGGACTCGCGCTTCAAGGCAAAGAGGCGCCCTCCGAGGAATACTTAGTGATTACCCATTACGAGCAGTGTTTCCTTGAATCAGTCCTCAGGCTTGACAACCCTCAAGAACAAAAGAGGTGAAAGTTAAGTTTCACTAGCAAACTACTGAATTTCAATGTTCTGCACGGCTTATGGCCTTGGAAATCCACAGCAAGTAAATATCTTTGTGGTACACTCTATCGCAAGGGTAGAGACAATCGCAAATTTACACCCAAAATTTCCACTAGTGAAATTAATGGAAAGGTAAAACACGTTTGCAGACAAGATTAATTACAATGAACCAAAATGTTCCAGTAATGAATTAGGCACCAAAAGTAGAGGCACTGATATCAGAGCTCGAGCAATACCAACTGCAAAATGTTCCATTAATGTTTCTTGCGTACGCGGTATCTCCATGCCAAAGAAGTATCGACGTACTTCCGGCAGAACGATGTGTTTCTCTCTCCATGGCAACCTGTGCTCATGTAATTCAGCACAGTGCTTAAATCTGCATCCGCGGCTGTCTCCTGTGCTATGCGACGAAAGTCTATGGGAAAATTGTGAACTGCTAAAGCGTCCAGAGCGTCTGTCTGACACGATTCTTCAGAGCAGTGGAACTGATCACCCTCGTCCACCGGTAACACTGACAACAAATAGCGTTGCGACTTCGGCATTGAGTACGCTTATGGCGACTAAATCACTTTGGGCTAGATTTTTCTATGTTTTTCTGTCTGCCTGCGTTCTTCTGGTGCGGTATGGCACTGTTTGTCTCTGTAAGTGACGTCACAAGCTGTGGGAATTTTTACGTTCTACAGCACTGACATTGTCACTACGCAGTTCGTTAATAATTGACATTTGCACCCCACACTTAGCTAAATGACAAGTGTCCTGAGCCCCAGTTTACTGTAGCACTGTATCTAAAGAAGGATCAGGTAGTTTCAAAATAGCAGTATGTATTCTATCGTCACAAATATTTCGAGTTTTAGCATCACGCTCCATGACATCACTGTATGATTGTACTCAACGACACAAAAAATTGCAATGCCTAGTTTTAACCTTCTAATTCAGTTATCCAATGTTTACGAGTCTGACCTGCTGCCTGCTGAACGTGGAAAAACTTGAACTTCGCAGCATCCACGAATGTTTGTTCGTCAAAGTAAGGGTTAATTTGCTAACTAAAGTCTCAAACTCTAACTGTTCTGGTTGTCAGGAAACAGTTTCACTACGAGCCTGTACACTTCTGTGCTCACAACGGAAAGAAAAAATGCTTGCTCTCCGTACCTTGAAATTGGTGTGCCTCCGTATGATTCATCAGTTGAGTTAAGTATTCCGACCAGTCCTCAAGCTGTTTGTTGATACTGTGGAATGGTGGAATGACTGTTGGAGGCCGCAGTTGAGGCTGCTGTACTGCTTGCATATTCTGCTGTTGTTGTGTTAGCTGCGCCACTGCTTGCAGCAACTGCTGGATTTGCTCTCTCTGTAACTGCATAATCCGCCTAAGAGAATCGACCTGTGATGCAGAAGCCATCAATGCCTCTAAAGAATTTGAATTATCTGTCTCTCACAAAATAACACAATCGCCTCAGTATTAGCGTCTGTCCTGAGTCAAGAGTCCACACTCTAATGTGCTAGATATATAAAATTAAATAGCAAGTAATAAATAACAAGTGTGGGTGGCCAAAGACAAAAATTAATCTTGCAACTTGCGCAGATCCTTTTCCTCCTCGGCGCCAGCTGTTGTCGTGCTTTTGTTAAACCAAAGAAGGAGATATTACTCCTTCCCACGCTTAACTGTTTATAGTGAGCTGAATGAAACACTATGAGAGGAGAACACAGATACATTGATAACGATTAGTGACAACAAGACACACATTTATTGACGAATACACAAATTTGGACAAATAGGATGAGACAGATATATTGATAACGATTAGTGACAACAAGACACACATTTATTGACGAATACACAAATTTGAACAAATAGGATGAGGCAGCAGATCCTGAAGTTCAACTATGTACTATTCCAGAAGCTAAGGCTGGATCGTTAACAGTTCTCGTCTCATTGGAATATTCGCTAACAGAAGCAGACGATGCGGCGCGAAAAACACAAGTAGAAGGCGGTCTTCTCGGTAGTAGAGCTGACTTGGAACTGCCCACTCTGCTGCGCCACCACCACTGCGACTTCTTGGTGCGGCAATCGCTGGGCCATACGTCGTCTCTGTAATGGGTTGTCGACTTATCGAAGCCTGTGGTACTGCCTGGTGGTGCGTGCCTTGCCCACAACAACACAAGAACAGAATAAAAAGTTCTGAGGCATTACTTTTCAGCATGACTTCGTATAACTTGCAAGAACTCTGAGCCGTGACAGCTTCAGTTCATTTTCTCTCTGTCCTTCCGGTGCTTTCTTTCACTGGGGAACTACTATGCGGCTCGAATTTAACTTCCGGTTTCCTACATGAGTGCTGGCTCAGAGAGTTTGAAATACGGTTGTAAGGTGAGAAATGGCAGGAGGGGTGCAGCGTTAAGGGTATCACGCATGGATTCTCTGGCGCAGCGGTTCCTTCGGCCGTTAGTTCTGTTTGTACCAAGTTCAACTAGTGATTCCTTTGGGCAGCGGCAATCACATTGCTGTATCTACGGTCTCCTCCTACGCCGTTCACTGGATTTGCACTTCCCTGTAATCCATGGTCGGCGGACCTGGAGCAGCCGGCCGTAGTGGCCGTGCGGTTCTGGGCGCTACAGTCTGGAACCAAGCGACCGCTACGGTCGCAGGTTCGAACCCTGCCTCGGACATGGATGTGTGTGATGTCCTTAGGTTAGTTAGGTTTAATTAGTTCTAAGTTCTAGGCGACTGATGACCTCAGAAGTTAAGTCGCATAGTGCTCAGAGCCATTTTGGACCTGGAGCTTACAGCCTTGCCTTCATCATTTCCACGTATGCAAGGACCATGAATGGAAAATATTGCAGTCAGCGTTCTTCGCGCTCTGTTATCTATACCTCTGCTGTTAGTGCGTTAGATATCACGGGAATTTTATTGCGATTAATCTTGGCCATAACCGTGTTGACCTTTCCATTTATTGCATCGGTGGAAGTTTTGGGTGTAAGTTAGTGACTGTCCCTGTATTGACAGTGTAGTGTACCACTAAGGCCTTTACTTGCTGTTGATTACCAAGGCTATATGTCCTGCAGAAATTTCAAATTCAGTGGTTTACTCATGAAACTTATCCTTCACCTCGTGTCTTTTTGACGATTGTCAAGACAGACGACTGATTCAAGGAAACACTGTTTGTAATGCCTCGTCACTAACTATTTCCTTGGATGGTGCCTTTGAGCCTAGTGAAGCGTGAGACTGACATTTCGGCGGCTGCTGGTCGAGAGGGCCTGTTGCTGTTGTGCCCCTGCACGTGCCTTCCGGCTGTGTTGGAGGAGTGCCTGGTATTGTTACAGTGAAACTGTTCACCGTGGCGACTTCCCTTTTTAAGTGTCACCTTTGCCTTCTTAAGGCTCTGTTGTACGGCCTTCTAAAGTTTCTGCCTAAAGGTCTATATGTGAGCGATGTTGTAATTAAATTTTGAGGTAATTTCTCTACCTGTAAATATTTGCGTATATACTTGGCATGCTGAGCAATAATTTAATGTTGTTTCCGCTCTGATAGCTATCTCCGCAGACTTTATTTTTATTTATAACTCAATATTCTTTGGCTGGGCTTAATTTATCATGGTATCCGTTCTATGGATATAAGAAAATTTGTGAGATCTGCGCATGGCTTGCGCAGCCGTCGGCATCGCACCATGTTTCATCTGCAGCCCCAGTCAGCGGAGTACTGGTCTGCACAAAGATACTCATTTCTTGATCCAGAACACAGTACTCTTCAAGACTTTCCAGCCCAGACAGTGATGGCAACAGGGGACCGTATCACGTATCCTTAGACACAACCTGTCCTTGATTTCTTCCCTTGCAGTGCTGCTGCTCAAAAGACACCAGAACCAGCTTCGCCCTCTGAGATTCCATGATCCTGCTGCCGCGTTTCATTTTACTAGATTCATCTCGCATCCACGACCCAGAGTCGCAGCCATCCACCACGAACCAGACGGCGTCTCAACCCGAGGCCCTTCCAATGAAGGTGGACGTCCCCTCAACCCTGATGCCATCATCACAGCAGTCCATGTCGCCGTGTGCAACGCCTCTCCACCCTGCCGTCTCCATCTCCGGAGGGTCCTCCAGAATTCCAAACTGCGGCCCTGGATGTTGCCGAAAGCCTTCCCTACGGTTTGAAAGGCGTTCACGTGGGGGTTTAGGGCGAAAGCCAGGGTGGACCTGCCACCAGGTTCAGTACCGGTTCCTGTCCGATCTGCTCTCCTGCACACACAGCCCTGCCCTCGCCATCGGTCCGCACCGCAATCACATGCGACCAAGCCCAGATTTTTTGGGTGGGGAGGGGGTGAGAAGTGTGGTGTCGTAAGCACAGCACGCACCACTAGGCAGTAGCACAGGCTTCGACAGATCAACAGCCCACTCGCAGATGACATATAACCCAAAACTGCCGCACCAAGAAGTCGCAGTGGTGGTGGCGGTAGAAAGTGATACGTGCCATCGCCAAAGCAGAGTGGGCAGTTCCATGTCAGCCCGGCTACCGTGGAGACTGCCTTCTACCTGTGCGGAGTCGGTTATCGACCTATCGGTGCCTGTGGTGCTGCATGGTTGTACGTGCTGTGCTTACGACACCACACTCTTCCCTCCCCTCCCCCTGCCCCCCCCCCTGCAACTCCTGGCCTTGAGCGCACGGGATTGTGGTGCGAATCAATGGCGAAGGGAGGTCTGCGCGCACAGTCTCCTTCTAGCGAGTCCACACCTGCCCGTCTTCAGTGAGGGTGTGAATGGGACTGCAATTCATTACTATCCAGCCTAAGCTTCTGGAATATTGCCGGCCGCTGTGGTCGAGCGGTTGTAGGCGCTTCAGTCCGGAACCGCGCTGCTGCTAAGGTCGCAGGTTCGAATTCTGTCTCTGGCATGGATCTGTGTGATGTCCTTAGGTTAGTTAGGTTTAAGTAGTTCTAAGTCTAGGGGACTGATGACCTCAGATGTTAAGTCCCATAGTGGTTAGAGCCATTTGAACCATTTTCTGGAATATTGGTTGAACTTCAGATCTGCTGCCTGAGTCGATTTGTACGAAGTTGAGCATTGATCAATAAGTATCTGTGTTCTTGTCACTATTCATTATGAGTGTTTCAGTGTTTCCTCCCATAGTGTTTCCCTCAGCGTACTGTAAATAGTTGACGGTGGCGACGAGTAAAATCTCCTCGTGTGATTGTATCAAAAGTACAATACAACAGTTCTCAATTTCGCTTGAGTCATTACAAGTCATGCATATTACTCGATCAACTTTCCCACTTCGCTGATACAAGTTGCAACCATCTGCCACAAGAGTGCTCTGCATTGTTAGATGTAACATTGCGGTGTGTAACGTAACCATGTTGGTGCTTAAGAAACAGCGTGCTTTAATCGAGTTTCTAACCAAAGAAAACATACCTCTAACTGAAATCCATACAAGAGTGAAAGCTGGGCACGGCGATGATTGTATAGACGTCACTAATGTGCGACGTTGGGTTGTTCGCCGTCGTAATGAAGGAAACTGTGGTACCAGCCTCAACAATGTGTGTGTGTCAGCGCTGAGAGTGGATGACTGCGTACCGCAAGCGACGAGACTCATCGGAATCCGGTTGAAGAATTCATCAGAGAAAATCGTGGGATGGCACACACTCAGCTTCCAGGTAAGTGTGTACACGTCATCATTACAGAACTGTGGTACATACAACTGTGTAAGAACAGTCTAAAGCCTAGATTACATAAACGTTTCTTTATTTAAAACAACCGATTTCGACGGACTTTGCTGTCACCTTCTGGTCTTAAAAAATCTTTTTGTTGTGAAGTGTGTTCCTTTTCAGTTGGATCTCACGTCATGTTGGCTTGTGGACATAAAACACCACATGACAACTTCACGTGAGGTCCAACTTAAAGTGAAAACATTTCGTAACAAAAAGATTATTTAAGACCTGAAGATGGCAGCAAAGTCTGTCAAAACTGGTTGTTTTAAATAAAGAAATATTTATACTGTTTTGGCTTTAGAATGTTTTTAGCAAGTTAAACAGATCGGTACTTCTGTCTTCCCAAAATGAGAAAATTCAAGACAACTGTGTGCATGCTCACACTTGGCATAAAATAGGAGAGTGACATTTGTCAAAAATTTCTTTCCCTCTTTAAGCGTGTGGACGATGAATTCCTCAACAACGTTATGACAGATGATGAAAGGTGAGTTGACGATTTTGACCCCGATAGCAAGAGAGCTTTAGTGGAATTCTGCCACAAATGATAACGACGTCAGGAACGTTCAAGATCATGTTCATATTGGGGACATTCAGTGTGTGGTTCATTTGGAATTTGTGCCTGCAAGGTGGTGCATGGCCCTCAGCGGAACTGAAGGCACGAATTCGAAGAGCTCGTTAACACATGAAGTACCCTCTCTTGCAGTATAACCGTGCCACACAACTTACGAGCGCTGCGACATCTGCAGCAACCCTACGCCTTCGGTTCCCTGTCATCGATCATTCTCCATACTGTCCCGCCTTGGCCCCAAGCGATGTCCCTTTGTACCAAATACCTTCAAGGACTTCACTGTCACAGTGATGAAGTGGTATAAGCAAAGGTTGTGGTTCCGTCAACAAAGTCAAACAGTCTACAGTGACGATATCAACATTCTGCTCTATTGTTAGCAGAAATTTACTCATCGCTAGGTTGACTGTTTTAAATAAATAGACATGAATAATAAAGAATGAGATTTTCACTCTGCAGCGGAGTGTTCACTGATTTGAAACTTCCTGGTAGATTAAAACTGTGCGCCGGACGGAGACTCGAAATCGGGACCTTTGCCTTTCGCGGGCAAGTGCTCTACCAACTTTTTTTTGTGCGTGTGTGTAGTGTTTACGCCTCTTCCACTTCAGGTGTTGGCCCCTATCACCCATACTATCCCCAAAAACCTATCTAACCTAGTGTCACTGCCACTTTCACTCTCAAGCTAACTAGGACGGTCGTGCGCCACCACTTCCGGCTCCGCCAAAGAACAAAACTTAAATATGCCTCTGAACATTTTATTAAAAAAAGAAAAGGATAAAGGAAGGGGTACAATGCTTTATTGTATTTTATTTGTTGTTAATTTTGTCCTTATGTTTTTATTGGTAATTCCTTTTTTTCATCTATTTTTTTCTCAGGGGTGTCCACAGCAGCCAGATGACGGGATGTTCTGGTCGTCTTCTCGTTCAGCGAGGGTGAAACACCCTATAATTACTGTTGATGTCTCTCATCACTCCATCATGTGCGACATCTCAGTGTCTTCTCACACCTGGTGCACCCCAATGCTCTGGAGGGCGCGTAAACAACGACTCCGAGTAATTTGCAAAGAGCGTGCCATACGACGCTTTGCGCGGTAACATCGTGTAGTTACTCGTTAAATAATGCCCGTAATCTAACAATCTTGCAACGCTCTCATTAAAAAAGAATGACAATGCCATACACTTAAGCCACACCGTGACGTTATGATGAGTAGCAGGGAAGTAAGTGACGTCTGGATGGATCAGTTCGGTGGACACTACGGACTGAGGCGTCCATCGCGGCAACAATGCCAACATGCGCCGTGTGAGGAGGCAGCAGTCGGTAGCCGTACCACAAATGAAACGGTGCATATCGGTGTCGACAGCGGAGCATCTGGGACAGAGAGGATCCTCGACAAGATGTATCATGTGTAAAAGTTGTCGGGTGGGGAATTTTTCAGTCGTTTTCACATACCACAGGGTCCTGACCGTGGTGGGAGAGAGTATGTTACTCCACACCCGCCTCCAGCCAACTGCTGGATGTCGGCGTTCAACGACTTTAGCAGGTACTGTCCGTTGAAAGTAGTGGTAGAAGTCCTTGGTGTTAGGTTCCCGCCGGCCGAAGTGGCCGTGCGGTTAAAGGCGCTGCAGTCTGGAACCGCAAGACCGCTACGGTCGCAGGTTCGAATCCTGCCTCGGGCATGGATGTTTGTGATGTCCTTAGGTTAGTTAGGTTTAACTAGTTCTAAGTTCTAGGGGACTAATGACCTCAGCAGTTGAGTCCCATAGGGCTCAGAGCCATTTGAGCCATTTGTTAGGTTCCCGCGTGGTCTGATATACCCAAGCACGACTCACGACCATCCTTCACAGGTAGGTTGTAAGGTAGGAGGCGAGGTAGTGGAAGAACTGAAGTTGTGAAGGGGGGTATCTCAGTTACCCGCGAAAGGCAAAGGTCCTGAGTTCGAGTCTCTGCCAGGAAGTTTCACGAATAATAAAGATGCAGAATGTTAATAAAGTCGGTTTTAGTTAAAAAGATTCAAGAATTATCACATTAAAATCCGGAGGCATTACTTTTCAGCATGTCGCCATACAGTTCCCAAAATTAACTCTGAAACAGATGGTGGCACTGTAGCTGTTATATCTCTGAGAACACTGCATTTCCTTGAAACAAGGAAAATACTAAAATTTGGTAACATGTTGAATCTGAATTATATGTATCCGATTTCACTAGAGATACAGAGTGTTAAAATTGCTGCTCAACTACAGACATTTCTCTTAACGAATTTGATAACCAATAATGACTTTGTACACTGAAAAAGTATGACCATCTCTATTAAACTTAATTAGATGTAAATATAAAGGCATTGTTAGAAGGACAGTTCGAAAGTGAACTATCAGGAGCCAGTTACACAAAGTTATTGAACAATTTTTAGTTGTATGCAAGTTCTTTCTCATTGACTAAGCAAGTTACCTGAAGTAGACTCCACTCATTACCTCATGTCCCACTGTATGGAATCAAACAATGACTCACCTCACAGAGCAAAGATATAATGATCGAGATTTTGTTTTTACTATTAAAAGTTGGAGCCTTAAGGAAAATCCAACTTCTATTAAGTGTTGGATGCTCCAACATCGTTTCATAAATGCGTTGAAAAATGCATTAGATGACATTTCGCTTAATGTCAGCATGATACAGATCAGCTGGTATAGGGAACTATTTATTAGAGTAGCTAAAATTAGCAGAATTTTTCACGATTTCCTTCAGGAGAAACTAATAGTGGCGCGCGATATGTACCCATACGTTTTACATTCCTTTATGTATTTGTAGTTCTTTCATGTAACTGACTTCGAGTGTGAACTGCTACAGTCATATTCAGCGTGCCTGTTCATCTACTGTGTAAGTTACTAGAAAACAAATGCCAACACGAAAGCAACGCTAAATTCTGTTGTAGTCAGTCGCCAGCAGTGGAAATTCATACGCTTAGCGCTAGACCATACCACTTTCGGATCTGTTCTAACTTCGGCGTCTCCAAACTGCCATGTCAACTGCGCGATAATTGAAGCAGATAGCGGGAGGCTAGAACCGACACAAAGTGTCCTTATCTGGTATCGCCAGACTGCCAACAGCAAGAAAATTCTTTCTCCAAACGACTGTTAACAACGTAAAGAAACAGCAGAAACAAGAGGAGAATAGAAGCGTTTAAAATATGGTGCTATAATGGTGAAGGTCAGATGGATATTTAAAATTGCTAATGAGGAGGTACTGAACGGATTAGCGGACGCAAACTGACTAAAGGGCTGACACCAAGAGATTGTCAATTTGTTAATGGAGGGAACTGTGTCAAAGCCTGTCGGAGGTGGGGCAGCTCTAATCATTGTGTAGAGAGACCAGGGCATGACTTCAGTTAACTGATCGCGTTGTAGACGGCAACACTAATGTAGAGAGGCTTGCACAGGATAGACCAGTATGGAATGCTGCGCCAAATCAGAATATTATCACTGATGAACTCAGCAAAACAACAAAACATGGGATTCGTTCGATCCTTATGTATTAAACCTACAAAACGGAGAGCACGGCGGCAGAAAGGAAATGCCTGGCCGTCGCCTCTGGGCAGTGCGGTCGCGGTGGGGCTGGCGCCAGCGTCGCCAGTGGCGGGAATGAGGCGTGCCGCCCCTCTGGGAGGCATTAGGGCCGCTCCGGTTAGCCGAGGGCGGCGTCGTTTAGCTGATGCGCCTGCCGAGGAAACCCCGGCACGTACCTCGATGCACACCAAGTGAAAATGCTCTCCGCGCTCTCAAAGCACTTTACATTTCACTAGGAGCACTATGCGCAGTTCCTGAACGCATTCATTGTCCATAATTTTAAACAAATGCCGCCATAGTATTATTCTTCGAATTGTATATGAGGTGTCAGGTCAGAGGGGTGTTCTGAACACAATTTCGACACAAAGCAGTTCAATAGGCTGTGGAGTGGAAGGGGTAGGCTAGCAATAGAACAGTGCATCACCATTGACTAGACACTCATTTATTGAACACATAAGTCAGGTATTACCTAATAGGAACAATCAGTACAAATTACAAAACGATATTCTTTTCCTTTAAGTCACTCAAACTTTTAAACAGACAAATAGCAATCATTTAACTGAAAGCCCTTTATGAAAGCAAGACTAGAAAATTTGAATGATGAATTAAAATCATATTTAAATAGGCTCTGACCGAGCACATATTTTAAAATGAAATACTTCCTTTAAGGAAACAGCGATCAAAATTAATTACATAATCCTCAACAACCATATTACATCCAAGACATTTAAGATTAAACAGTAATATATAACATCAGAGAACTGCACTCCCAAGTTTTAAGCGGCACGTTTCAGATGGACTGCACTGCAACAGTACAATACAAGTCCCTCAGAGGATCTCGCCACACAGGAAGTTATTGCCGCAATCGACAAAATATCAACATCATTCCATGTACAGACCTAAAACAATCTAAAATCTCTCTTAAGTTTGGTACAGTTCATTCCCTTTCAACATAACATACGTCACAAGTCTAGCCCTAGGACGGGATCGACACCCCGCAATTTAGCACGCTAAAAACTACAGCGATGCACTCATCACGTATCCTTACAAAATCCAAGAACAGAGAGCCGGCTCCCCAATAGCGGAACATTTAACCACGCGCAGCGCCCGGGTTTGCGGGATGCTGATCTCGCCCTTAACCTCAACACTAGTTCAAATACTAGTCAGCCTACAATCTTGAACCACCATACACATTCCTTCAGTTATTGCATAGAAAGCCAATGTGATAGGCAAACAGACCAGCATATGATAAAAGCTTAAGCAATTTCCTTACTAGACAACCCTTATGAATTGTAGTCGTAATTTTTTTTTTTAACGTGAGCACACCCACAATCAAAAGACAAACAACGCCAATCATAAGAACGGCAGCACATAAGCAAGTAGCAACGGTAACTTCTGCTTAGATTGGCTACAAATCAGCGTGTGATTTAACACACCAGAAAACAGTCTTTACAACATAACCATCAATACAATAGCAAATTACTTACACGTATACTCCCGCACGATTTCGATTCGTAAAGCCATAGACAAAACGGGGAGAACGTATCTCTTAGACCAACATAATGGTAGCACAGCATAGAACCAGACCTAATGAAACCACAACAGTTTTCGCCTCTAAGTTGTCACAGTACAAGTGAGACTCGATCACAAATGTAATTTTACATCGTCGCCTGCATCTCGTGGTCGTGCGGTAGCGTTCTCGCTTCCCACGCCCGGGTTCCCGGGTTCGATTCCCGACGGGGTCAGGGATTTTCTCTGCCTCGTGATGGCTGGGTGTTGTGTGCTGTCCTTAGGTTAGTTAGGTTTATGTGGTTCTAAGTTCTAGGGGACTTATGACCACAGCAGTTGAGTCCCATAGTGCTCAGAGCCATTTTTTTTTGTAATTTTACATCACCAGTTCCCGTATAGTCAATACAAGCACCTGATGTTCACCCGTTTATAACGGCAGGCAGCAACATCGTACGGAAAAGAGCGTAGACACAAGCTCTTACCAATTCTCTTCTCCGAAAGCAGCCACCGCAACTCTCGGGAACCACTGGGACATCCAATGGAGAAATCGTTACGCCTTCACACAGATTACAGGACGCCCGCTCCCCGCTGCTTGCTACGGCGCCTTCCGTTCAGGGCCAACTTGTATATCTCCATGCGATAGGTCCGGTCCCACGCTCGCTGCGTCAACCTGACAACCGTCTTCCACCACGTCCCGGAGCACACCCACCACAGGACCTCGCCTCGTTACTCCTCGCGTAGGCCCCAGAGGGCGCTACTTACCGCCCTGACCGTTGCAGGAAAGATAAACCACCCGAGTGGCACTATCGATATGAGCCGCAACGCCTCAGGATAAGTAACAGCAAAATTAAAGTTTACTGCCGCCAGCGGAAAAATGATCCCATCGGCGTATAAAAAAGGTGTATATGTTCCTGTTTATTTCAAAGACTATGACTAATATGTGAGGCAGCAGCTGGCTCATTTTACCGTTCTCAACACGTTTAAAATTTTTCACAAAATTTTGGTATGCGAACATATTCGCACTCTTTTAACATGCAACTCACCTCTCACACCCGAAAGGTGCATTAACTGTAACTGTCTCACAACCGCTAGTCCATCACTGTCACTGCCTCCTTTTTACTCTCTCATACTGTTATTATCTCATTCATTCCTTCTCACTGCTGTTGTCTCTTCTCACTGTCACTATCTCTGTCTTCTTCGTTATCATGGTCACAGGTTCTGTCTTTCGCCCACTTCCATCTTCTCCTTCTCTCTATTCCCTTTCCTCTGGCACTGCCTCCTTTACTCTTACCCACCACTGTTCTGACACTGTCGACTGTGTTCCACTGCCACTGTATCCCTCTCTATCTGTCACAATGTTATTGCCTCCTTCGTTCTTTCTATACCAAAACAACTGCCTACTTCCAGCATATATTACTTTTCTGTCTCTTGCCCGCTGCCACTGTCTCCTACTCTCTCAGCATATAATCACTAGTATGCTCACATAGCAAAATTTTTTGGACAATTTTTAAAAGTGCTCAGGAAGGTAGAATGAGGTAATTAGTACCACACCTTTCAGTCAGAGTCTTTTAAATTAACAACAGCTTATTCGCCTTCTTTGTGTTCCGATAGGGGGATTTCTCCGCTAGTTCCCTTGTTTTCCCTGCTACAGCAGGACATGTAACTCATACAAAAAGAACTTTATTGGTTAGTAAAACGTTGATAGGTTACTTAGGAGAAATTAAAATCGCGCTAAACCAAGTTTGCATTTCAGACTGGATTTTACGTGCATAAAAATTTTCCTTGTTCTTCGGTATTGCAACATGATGATAACGGATATACTTTACAGCATATTTCACCGTGCAACATCACTTCATAAATTACGTTCTCGCCTCACACGAGATTTTAAGTGCGTATTTTACCAGTCTAGCTAGCTTTAATTTGAAAGGGCAAACATATAAAAACAATTTTCAGGTTTGATGGAGATCGGAATCTTAGGGATATATGTATTAGAAACTACAGCCATTTGCTGTTTACAGCCTTCTTGGTGTCCATAAATGATGTTTTTGGAGTTTTTCTGCATAACGGATAAAGATTTTTGAAAACTTGAAGACGGAAGTTACAGATAAATGGCTAGAGAATGCACCATTACAATTTGAGCAATTTGTTGCTCTTATTTATTGAGATATCCGCTGCTGGTGGCAAAAAATAATGAAGAAAATTTTTTTAGGATTTTCTGAGGAACCGCCCTTGAACTAAAGGGTACCTCCACAAGTCTCCTAATGCGTATCGTAGAACACATCTAATGCAGAAAGAACCCACCGATTGTCTCCATTTGCCTAAGTAGAAAAATCAAATGTAGACAAATTTGAGGGCGACACATGTCACATTTGCAACGATGTCAACTTGTGTTTAGAAACAACCACCACCCCGAACATCAATGAAGACGCCACAACACATACAGCCAGTGCAACACAAATCAACACCATCGCTGACACCAAGCGGTCAAGCACCACCGACATCAGTGAAAAACGTGTGAAGATAAAAATCATTGAAGAGCCGTGTGTAAAAATGAATTGTAACTGTGTGGCATTCTAAAAGGATCTTAAAATATCTCCCTATCACCGACCAACACCAAACCAGACTCCATTCAGTATCACCTCAGAAACCGCAACTGAATCCAACACCAACAAGAAGCCAGCTACACTTACTCCGATAATTTAGAATTTAACTTACTTTTAAGTATACTACAGGAAGAAAGAGATACTGAAAATAGCACAGTGGATGCTACTTAGATTGTTCGATCCAAAAGGGTGACAAATGGTTCAAATGGCTCTGAGCACTATGGGACTTAACATCTGAGGTCGTCAGTCCTATTGAACTTAGAACTACTTAAACCTAACTAACCTAAGGACATCACACACATCCATGCCCGAGGCAGGATTCGAACTTGCGACCGTAGCAGTCGCGCAGTGTCGGACTGAAGTGCCTAGAACCGCGCGGCCACCGCGGCCGGCTCAAAAGGGTGATTGTCTCTATTTTTCAGTAGTCCTAACTGAGCAGACAGACACAATCATCCTAAGGACAGAGAATATTCCTACAACAGCAGAGCCGCTGCTCGACCTCATGCTCCAGGTCTGTCTACGAAGATCAGAATCATTCAGCTTTGACAAAATATATAATCATGGTAGCGAACATGGACGAACATGCTTCGATTAGTCACAGACAGGCAATAAATGTGTTGTACACGTAAACATCCAAAACACAGACAGAAAATGAGAATCTTACTACATAATACAAAAAAACAGTGCTACAGTTAGAACGGAAATGCCGAAAATAGCAGAAGTGTTTCTGGCAGACATCATGTCCTTACAAGAACCTTGTAATAGGAATGGGCAACTGATATGTCTACCAAAACATCCTACCATAATAACAGGCAGAAATGACTGTGAGGCAGCAATGGTAATTTTACATAGACTTATTACATAATTAAGGTATGCAATCAACATTTAGTTACCATAGAGATAACCAAAAGGAATATTATATGGAAATTTTCCATCTATGTACGCTCAATACAGCCACCAAATAGATCCTTAGGCAAACCAATTCAGAGACCTAGTAACGCATGCCAGAGGCAAAAAAATTAGTCATAAGTGCTGACATTAATTCAAGATCCATTCTCTGGAACTCATAACAGATGACAGAGCATGTATAGTTACCAACCTGGTACAAGAAACACAACTGCAAGTAATGAACACAGAAGGACCTAAGCCAAAATAAGTAGAGTTTGACGATACGACGGTTCCGTGATACGACCAGTAATATCGACTTTACGCAAGCAGATAATGCGGCAATGGTTTATGTAACAAACTGAGCCGTACGCGACAATATAATCAGTAGCGACCACAACATCACAACATACACACTGTATCACGTTCAGAAAACAACTACGAAATCACACATAACACACTTACTGTTCCACAAAGCAGACTGGAAAAAAACATCGGAAATTATATAAATTACCTAACAGCAACACCTAGAAAACATAAATGGATGTTTGAATTACAGAGCACAAACTAACACGTGTATTACAAGATGCACAAAACACATCAGTACCGACGGCAAAGAACACAAGACGCAAACGAAAATTATATCAAAGGGCGATGCTAGACAGGAACAGACGCATAAGACTTGGGCATATAGGCATACACAAGAAATCTATAGACAGATCCTACACAACACGCGTAAACAACAATGGGAACGATTTGTAACAAATCAAACACAGCATGATATGCGGGAGAACGACATAGAAGATAAAAACCCTGCTATTACCGGGAATGCTAAGGCCGGAGGACAGCACGATGGAGAAATACAGCGGAATTTCTGCTGTATAAACTGTTCCCTGACGACATTGATACAGACATACAACACTAACAGAAGACCTACACCCGCTGCACAACACTGTAACTGTTACCTGTCCTTTCGTGCAAGAAGAGGTCGTGCTAGTAGATGGTATCTACTCGCAAACACTGAAAAATCTAGCACTGCAAATCACCCCGTTCCTAACAACGTTACTTAACGATGCCTTGCGGATGGAAAGGGTACCTACAGCATGGAAAACTTCCAAAGCGGTCATCATTAAGAAATCAGCTGACAGAGATCCCTCAGATCCAAAGACTAAATGTAATATGCCTAATAAACACCCTATCAAAAATTCAGGAGAAGTTACTGCTTGCAGACCCGGAGTGCTCTCAAGACCATGAGCCAACATCAGTTCGGCTTCAGAACCAACAAATCAATAGATGATGGTATCAGCCATATCCTACACACAGTTAATACCACAACATTGATATATGCCATGGCAATAATGATTAACATTGCCAGAGCATTCGATAACCTATTGTTTCAGCAATTTTCAAACGTTAAGACATATGGAGGTACCGCGATCACTATACAACACTTTCCTAGACTTCTGTAAAGACCGAGTAGTCTAATGACAGATGGACAGCCGGAAAGTAATTAAATGAATTACCGAAAACTGTCATCAATGGTCAATCTGCGGTCCCATTTTCTGGGACATAACAATCGATACGATCCTACAACTTCTAGATGGCTATGGCAGGTCAGACGGAGCTGTCGCCTATGCAGATGACCTATTAGTTGTAGTCACTGCAAACAACAGATTCCAGCTAGAAGGGAAAGTCAGTGGAATACTACAAACAATTACGCTATGGTTTTACAACTAGCACGGGATAATCAAACACAAAAAAGAAATACACATTACTGTAAGGATCACTCCGAAGTTAAACTTCAGTTAAAATAGTATACACAAACGTCAAACGAGCACATGTTATGCGCTATCTTGGGGTACACGTAAATGAGAAATTGATTTTCCATCGACATATAAGGCTATCAACAGACAAGGCAGAAAAAGTCCCTCATAAACTGGTGAGGCTCAATTCAAAACAGTATAGACAGCATCTACCAGTCATCCGAACCTGCCACTGTGCGCTCTTCGAATTAGTACTCAGCTTCGTAGCTATCACGTGGGCACAGAGACAGAAACTGGTCACCAACAATGCATCAGTCAGGCCACCTGGCTACCTGGAGCCTTCGCCACCACCTCAGTGTATACACTATGTGTGTGGTGTTCGGAATGTTCCCCAAAGGTATCACGATCAAATACAGAGCTGCAAGGTACCGGTTAAAGGCGGGGAGACCAGATAAGATACACACAATAACTTGTTTACCGACACAGGCGACATGTCACCGTAAAAGATGGCGTTTGGATATATGGCAACGTGAGTGCGGTGTAAGTGAAAAGGGGCATAGACTGCACGACTTCCTCCTTGACAAAAGAAAGCAGTTGAAAATGAAACATGCCGAAGCCCGCTGCGGCATGGTACATTTCTTAACTAGACACGGACCTTATTCCACGTACTTACACTGCGCGGGTCTGAGACAGCACCTACATGCACATGCGGGGAAGAGGGTTTCCCAGAACACACTGCTCTCTCCTGTGGGCAATACGCGAACAATACCCATACACTACACTTAGGCTACACAGAAACAAACATACAAAAATACACAGTATAAGAGACGAAAAACAACGGGCGCAACTAACTGCATTGACAATAAGATTTCAAAAACGACACATGAAGAGCACCTGCGAACACGACATAACAGACATGCATATAAGCAACGTAATAACAATCTCCAGAGAGTGGACAGTGACACTTAGAGTGACAGCGAAAACAGTTACACTGAACAGCAACAGGAGGAGGGAGACGAGATGTAATAGTAAATAAGTGTAAGGTGCTGGTGCACCAAATGTTGTACACGGACGAGCAGCTAATGTTAACGCATAGTATTAGTAATACTGATTCTTTACTACTAACCAAACACTTTTTGTTGTGACTGGCGGTCAACAGCTCCATTCCGAGATAGTCACCGCGAGTCAGCCACGATCGGTGATGGCACTAACAAATCTCTCCTCTAGCCTATCATCTTTTTACGTTCTTCTTAAAACAATAAATTTTTGTTCACATTTCCACCTCAAATTATTGCTGTTTTTAAAAAGTGTTACTTTTGTCAGATGTTGTAGTTAAAAACAAAACAAAAAAACTACAAAAAGGATGACAAACGAAAGCTGTAAGGTGTGCGACCTGTTTTAAAACGTCAATTAACAGATCTTTAATTTTGCAATAAATAAATAAATATAATTTCCTAAGCTGGAGGAAGTGTGTAATATTAAAAAAGTAACGCTGTACTGCGGTTCAGCTATAGTAAGACGATCCTTCTGTTGTTTTTATAAATGGTGGTGGTGGTGGTTGGTGTTTAACGTCCCGTCGACAACGAGGTCATTAGAGACGGAGCGCAAGCTCGGGTTAGGGAAGGATTGGGAAGGAAATCGGCAGTGCCCTTTCAAAGGAACCATCCCGGCATTTGCCTGAAACGATTTATGGAAATCACGGAAAACCTAAATCAGGATGGCCGGAGACGGGATTGAACCGTCGTCCTCCCGAGTGCGAGTCCAGTGTGCTAACCACTGCGCCACCTCGCTCGGTTTTTATATAAATGGTCTCTAGCCCAAAGGAAGTCCAAAACACAAGGCCCTACCTTTCTATAACCGACAGATCCCAACGTATGAGCCCCAGGAAACTCCCGTTTTAATGGGCGGCGTTTTAGAACTTACTGGTAGTGGATGCTGTCACACGCGCACCGACTATTGCTGCAATTGGTTGTTTCATACTTTGAAAATGGTTTATCATGAAATGACCACACCGGAAAAAGTAATCCTCAAGGCGTTGATAATGGTCTCAGATCAGGGGTGGTGGGCGGGGAGGGGGGGGGGCAAGTTTCTTCAAGTGCATCATAGCATTTCGGTAGGCTGACCAAGTTTTCTTCATACCAGGAATGTATGTGAGTAGCCCTGTGAACACACAGGAAGACGGGACTGTGCACAACATAATCCTGAAGATGCAGATGAAACGTCAACGCTTGGTCGCTGGGAATTTCGAAATAAGAACCCCGGTTTATGTTCACGGCAAGCAGAAAGAGTGTGCCCTAGTTATGGTACGAAGAACATCCAAGACTCATCACATAACCACCCGTGGCCTGAACTGCACTCTCCACGTACAGTATTTCAAAAGCCTCGTAGAGCCGTCTGTGCAGCGGACTCTTTGCACTATTTCCAAAGAGACACAGTCGCACCTACATGCCTCGGCGAGCTACTCATCAGTTTCTTATTATCGCCCATTGAAGAAGTGTAGCTTATTTTGCGGCTGTAAGCAATAGCGCTCAATCGGAAATACTCACTAAGAAATTTGTTGAACTTCAGGACAGTAAAATTATCTCCAGACGAGGGTCTACCTTCAAAAATTAATGGAATTCTGGAAACAGTTTAAATCATTCAAGCAGGCCTCTCATACACACAGCCGAGTTTGACCCGATTTCTGAGTAGATGTTCAGCCGTCATGGAAACAAGGCCATAAATGTTTAGTACTTTTTTTCTAATTCCTTTGAAACTAAATGCTTAATCGGAAAAGCCAAGTTTACCAAAAATGTAGACCATTAAGTTCTGCTTCGATTATGTATTTCATTAAATTTTTCTATAGAAAAATTACGTCAGTAAACAACATTATGTACACTTTAAAAAACACACGTTTCAACGCTGTAAAACGTACAGCATCTGAGAATTGCCCAGTTTGACGCAAACGTTTGTAGGAAAAAGGTTGTAGAACGTCAAATGGTATTTTCTGAAAGCTGAAGAAAGTGACAAAAGAAGCTAGCTGGTCAGTAAATATTGCCGTTATTCAGTTATATGTAAATCACATGATTTATGACCAGTATCATCTTTCTGCTTTCACCTGAATGATTTCTTCAAGTGTCCACTCGTGTTCGTTTACCTTTCAGTATACTGCTTCTCTGCCTACGTGTGAATATGAACAACACGAAAAGCTGTGTTTTACAATTTGTTTTATGACGTTAAAGACACAATAGACTTCGAAAAGGCAGATTTTGCTTTTGGTGGAGGTCGTCTGTTGCATTGAGTGGCACTGGAGGCAAAATATCTATTTTCTTCCATTATTGCAAATTATTACATGAAACGTTGGTATGACAGTAAGGTCACGATTGTGTTTGATTGATACTCTGATGCGACAAGTGATAGGAGTACGAAATCAACTGAGCGGCTCCGCAGAGCCGTAAACTGCCACGTTCAATGAAACCATGGCTAAAGATTTGCTTCTATCCAACGGACAAAATAAACAGTGCCCCAATTCTTTACTTATTGCACAACTTGAGTGTCAAAACTTCAGCATTAAGCAAGCTGTTGAGGACGCCGATAGTCTGATTGTAACCACTGCCGTTGACGTTGCTGAACACTCTGCCTTCTTGTCGTTAGCGAAGACCGATTTTCTGGTCGCTTCAGCCCCACTGTCCCTCAACATTTTTTCTGCTGAAGCCTGGCAAAGGCAGAAAAGGAAACATAGTCTACAGGCTCCTACATTTCACGTGGTCCCAAGCACGAAATACATAAAATTCTGGTTATACATGTCTTCAAAAGCTCTGGTACGACTTCGTCGATTTTAAGGAAAACAAACTCCGCAAGACATTAGAAACAAAAAAAAAAAACTTACGTAAAAAACAGGGATATTAATCAATTCCAGTGCTATTGCTGATGAGACTGATGAGGATGGACAGATGTTCATAGCAGCAACTGTGCGACAGTATTCGCTGTGAACATATTCGTAGGTGCAGACTGAGACAACCAACCCGCAAGATCGACTACAATGGGGCTGGGGGACATTAAAGTTTGGGTTCTTCCCAGTTCTCACTCCTTACGAAGCAGCACATGTGCAACTGTTGTAAACCATTTCCTGCACATGTGGCTTACTATACCAAGGAAGTTAACCTGCAGAGAAAACACCATAAGTGCGCTATCTTCTGCAAACCATGTAAAGGCCAACCTTGCATCAATGTGCCAATTGAGAGCCCTTTAATTGACATTGACGACTGTGACGAAGACTAGAGGTTTAAATGGCTCTGAGCACTATGGGACTTAACTTCTGAGATCATCAGTCCCCTAGAACTTAGAACTACTTGAACCTAACTAACCTAAGAACATCACACACAGCCATGCTCGAGGCAGGATTCGAACTTGTGACCGTAGCAGCAGCGCGGTTCCGGACTGAAGCGCCTAGAACCACTCGGCCACATCGGTCAGCCGATGACTAGAGGGTCTAGTAACATGGAAATTATGCCCTGATGTTTTAACTGATCTCTTACCATCCTGCTTCTTCTTCTTGACAGTGTTTTCCATATATTCCTTTCCATTCCGATTCTGCGCAGAACCTCATCATATCAGTCAACCTAATTTTTAACATTCGCCTGTAGCAGCACATCTCAAATGCTTCGCGTCTCGTCTTTTCCGGTTTTCCCACAGTACGTGTTTCACTATCGTACAGTACTGTGCTCCAAACTCAAATTCTCAGAAATTTCTTTCTCAAGTTAAGGTCTATGTTTGACAGTAGCAGACTTCTCCTGGCTCTGCGCAGCCACTCATCGGATTTTGTGTTCCTTTCGCTTATCAAATCAGATTACCGATCAAACAGAATTGTTAACCTTTTTGCCAGTGTTAGTTTGGTTTTTATATCCACTTTGCTTCATCCGTCATGGGTTACTTTGCTGCCTAGGTAGCAGAATTC
Organism: Schistocerca cancellata; assembly: GCF_023864275.1. NCBI lineage: Eukaryota > Metazoa > Arthropoda > Insecta > Orthoptera > Acrididae > Schistocerca > Schistocerca cancellata. The sequence goes on from NC_064627.1 coordinate 720,394,960, forward strand.
CTTAACTTCATGTGCTTCGTGATCACCAATCGTGACATTTAGTTTTTCACTATTCTTATGCCTGCTACTTCTCATTACTTTCGCCTTTCTTCGATTTACTCTCAATCAATATTTTACACCCATTAGACTGTTCATTCCATTCAGCAGCTCATGTAGCTATTCTTCACTTTGACTCAAGATGGAAATGTCATCAGCGAATCTTATCACTTATATTTCACCTTGGTTTTTAATTCAACTCTTGAACTTTCGTTTCATTTTCGTCATTGCATCTTCGATGTATAGATTAAACAGTAGGAGTAAAAGACTACATCCCTGTCTTACAACCTTTAAGCTGATCACTTCGCACTTGGTCTTCCACTTTTGTTATTCCCTCTTAGTTCTTTTACATATTTTATGTTACCCGTCTTTCCCTGTAGCTTATCACTATTTTCCCCAGAATTTCGAATGTCTTGCACAGTTTTACGTTGTTGAATGTTTTTTCCAGGTCGACAAATCCTAATACAATATGTAATTCAATTTATTATTAATTAAATGAAATATCTCTGTCTCTGATAGAACAATAATGAATCTAACGTTTCCTTTTCACTAATACTCTTGTAAACAAACTTTTTGTCCTATATATAACAGACAGTGTATTCTGCAAATTTCACGGTCTTCAAAACTATTATCTCGATAACATGTAGATTAGGAATTATGTACCAGTAACAAAATTAAAAAAGTGAACATCGGGAAAATTCATTGAGCGGAAAGTAGAAAGTTGATATTGCTCGTTAACCACGTCATTTACTTCTAACTGTATAATGACGATATTTTCTTACTGGCTAGGTTTCTTTGCACTTTCTTTTACTTTTTGAAAACAGTTTGATTCTCTCTAACTTTTCTCCTACACTATTTTTCGTCAAATTGAATAGTTCTCAGATGCTACACATTTCATTGCGACGAAACGAGTGTTTTTCTAAAAGTTTGAAAAATTGCCGCTTTCGGATGTAACTTTTCTATTCGAAAATTTAATCAAAGAGCAGATTTCTGGTATTAAATCTAAGAATAATTTAATTCTATACATTTTAGTATCCTTGGATTTTACTATTAAACCCCTAGTTTCGCAAGAATTTGAAGAAAAACATAAATGAAAGAAGTCGGAAGTTTTGGTGCTTTCTTTTCGTGTTGAACCACCACTCAGAAATAGGGGCAAACACGTATTGTTCATGTCAGAGGCCTATCTCAGTGATTAAAATAGTTTCCAGAATTCCATTAATTTTTGGAAAGCAGAACTCTAATTTATTTGATCTACTTGCATTACCTGTCACAGACAACAGTAGCTCCCGTCGGCTTTGAAGCTGATTTCCGGTGTCAGTATCCTGCTCCTTAGAATCTTTTTGTGTCCACTGTTCTCATACCGTGTTCGGCGGCTGCAACTGGTACACCATTACGTGTACAAACGGCGGAAAGTCCACATTGATATAAGCGCAAGTTGGGTCACTTCACTAAATGTCTGGTCAGGGGCACATCGAAACACTACAGCTTCTTTCTGCCGTATCAGAAGAACGAGAGAACATACTCACCATTCCACTGCCTTGATTCATATTGACCACTTCGTACTTATTCTAAATCTTTTACGTCGATGAAGAATGATCGGTCAGCCGTTTTGAAAGGATGACTAACATTTTGTCCGGTATGTTCGTATTCACTTCGCACATTTTAGGGAAGTTTTCGAGTCTATACTCACTTCGATTCTAAAATTTTCTCCGTTACCGCTTGGTGGATATCTTGCTTGTACAATGCACAATTGTTGAGCTTGGAGTTGAGCTGACGACAGAATCTTAATTTCAGCTTGCATGCACTATGCCGAAAATTATTATAAATAATTTTCTTTTAAGGGTAATCCGTGTTTCTGAAATAAAGCACTTCCAGCTGTATACGAACTTATGCATAGGAACAAACTCGGTTTCGCGACTTCAAATCACATCTTCATCTGCACGTAAGTCGAACATATAAGCGCTAATGCGGAAAGGATGGGGACTCAGCTTTCTCTAAATAAAATACTGTAACCCGCAAAAATCACTACGTTATAATTCTAACCGATGAGTAGAAAACAGACATGTCAGAAGCGCGTTTACTAGGAAGTGGGGGACAGGAACCTCCAACAGCCTCGGCGAGCAGGACCGCTTCTTGGTAAACACGCGCTGTCGACATGTCAGTTTTCAACTGGTCAGTCTGAAGTACACTGAAGAGCTGTAGAAACTGGTACACCTGTCTAATGTCGTGTAGGGCCCCCACGGGCACGCAGAAGTACTACAACACGACCTGGCATGGGCTCGGCTAATGTCTGAAGTAGTGCTGGAGGGAACTGACACCGTGAATCCTACAGGGCTGTTCATAAATCCGTGAGAGTACGAGAGGGCGTAGATCTCTTCTTAACAGCAAATTTCAAGGCATCCCAGATTTGCTCAATAATACTCATATCTAGGGAGTCTGCTGGCCAGCAGAAGCTTTTAATCTCAGATAATAGTTCCTGGAACCTCTCTGTAGCAATTCAGGATGGGTGGAGTGTTGCGTTGTACTGCTGGTATTGCCCAAATACGTCGGAATGCACAATGGACATGAGTGGATGCAGGTGATCAGAACGGATGGTTACGTACGAGTCACCTGTCAGAGTCGTATCTATACGTATCAGGTGTCCTATATCACTCCAACTGTACTCTCCCCACACCTTTACACAGCCTCCACAAGCTTGAACAATCTCCTGCTGACGTGCAGGGTCCATGGGTTCACGAGGTTGCATCCGTACCCATACGCGTCCAACCACCCGATACAATTTGAAACGATACTCGCTCGGCCAGGCAACATGTTTCGTGTCATCAACAGTCCAGTGTCAGTATTGACGGGCCCAGGCAAGGCCTCATCAAGGGTAACGAGTGGGTTTTCGGCTCCAAAAGCCTATATCGATTACGTTTCGTTAAATGGTTCGCACGCTGACACATGTTGATGGTTCAATTTGCTCTAAGCACTATGGCACTTAACATCTGAGGTCATCAGTCCCCTAGACTTAGAACTACTTAAGCCTGACTAACCTAAGGACATCACACACAGCCATGCTCGAGGCAGGATTCGAACCTGTGACCGTAGCAGCAGCGCGGTTCCGGACTGAAGCGCCTAGAACCACTCGGCCACATCGGTCGGCCATTTTAAGATGGGCCAACATTGAAATCTGCAGCAATTTGCAGAAGGGCTGCACTTCTGTCATGTTGAACGATTATCTTCAGTCGTCATTGGTCCCGTTCTTGCAGCATCTTTTTCCGGCTGCAGCGATGTCGTGGATTTGATGTTTTACCGGATTCCTAATATTCACGTTACACTCGTGAAATTATCGTACGGGAAAATGCCCACCTCATCGCAGTCTGGGAGATGCTGTGTCCGATCGCTCGTGCGCCGACTGTAACACTATGTTCAAACTCACATAAATATTTATATCCAACCATTGTAGCAGCAGTAGCCGATCTAAGAACTGCGCCGAAACTAGTCATCGAATGAATGAAAAATAAAAATTGGCAACTTCAATTGGTTGTTCGTTCTACTGATCCACAGAAGTTGCTGATCCAAGCTACTCCAGCATGTTGGAAGTTCGTATGAAATTATTATTCGTCTTACTTCACGACTCGTCCCAGCGTCTGAGCACCACACACATCGTAAGCATGCGTCACCTTCAAAGTGTAGATAAGTTAGCCTGTGTGACAGCGTAAAAGTTCTTTAAGGAAACGGGTGAAGAGGAAGCAGGGATTATTGCGTAACAGCGGCATTCAGCGTACCCTCCACCACATACCATGAGGTGGCTTGCAGATTGAATATTTAGACATAGGTTCACGTTCTGGATCGACAAAGTGCCGTCATTAGTATGGGTACACATATAGTGCACTGTCTCTGGAGTTACACATTCGTCAATTTCATGGAAAGTGTCCCACAAATGTTGCGACAAACTGCGAGAGGTTGTAGAGGGAATTTTGAGAAACGAATCGATGATAGGAGCTATTCACTTATTTCCACGATGAGCTGTTACATAGTAGCGTATCAAGTGGTCTTCGCGCACCGTGGTACTCGCTGTTCACCCCATGCGTCAGTGGACCACGGTAGACGCAGTTTCCACTTCTCTTGTTCAGAGCGACCCAATTAGGACACTTTGTTCCACTCTCACCACAGATTCAGACGAATGCTGCACAAACAGGCATGTTTTCTCTCCACCTTAAGCGCTCAACTTGTTCTTCGAGGGTTCAACAACCCGCGACGATGAAGTCACCCACTCTTGCAACCTCAAATGGTTATTACTATGAAAATAGTGGACTAAGCACTATAATAGTCGTTACCATTCCATTAATTAATCTCTTAGTGCCACTAACACGCTAAAAATTGCAATACTCGTCAAGAATGGACTTGTTAATACGAAATCGAAAGTTATGTAGCGTGGCGAGCCCTCGATGTATGTCGGGAGGCGCCTTTCTTGTAGAATATAATAGGGTATTGTGACACCTAGCTCAGAGGTTGAAGAGTCGTCGAACGAAATGTACATACGAAAAATACTACCACAGTATCTCGTGGTTGTCAAAGGGCATAGAGTGAGTGTAATCTAATGGTGTATGCTGATCGGGCACCAGAACTCGGATAACTGCGACATTTCAGTCCGTTGAAGTGCAGGTGCATATGGGATATTAAACCAAGAGGTAACAAATTTGTTCTCCTATGACGAAACTCGTATATTCCTGTGATAACAAGCAAAAAAGTAAGAGAGCACTTTTTGTTTCTAACTACAAGGTATTAGATGTTTTCTTTTTTCCGTCAATTAGGTGACACATTTCTCCTTTCTCAGGCGTTGTTGAACTTTTCGGTGCCCGAAAATTCTTTATAGACATCAAGGAACGGGAGTATCAGTAAAAAAATACTTTTAAAATAACGAACGTTCAGTTTTAAAACCAGTATAGTCGATACAGGACTGTCAGTTATCTATCGTCTTCCCAATTGAAATTTTAACGTTGTGTATGTGTCCAACATTTTCAGATTTTTTTTTTGTGTATGACATATTTGTTCTCCCCTAAATTTTTTATGAACGCATATTATCTTAAGAGGTTCGAAGTACCATTTTCTGTACATGATCTGGTAGCGTAGATTTGGGACGTCCTATTTACTAGTAAGGGACGACCGAAATATCTATATCTGCATCCACATGGATACTCTGCAAATCACATTTAAGTGCCTGGCAAGGGTTCACATCTCTCTATTATTCCAATTTCGTATAGCGCGTGGAAAGAACGAACATCTATATCTTTACGTACGAGCTCTCATTTCCCTTATTTTATCGTGGTCATCGTTCCGCCCTATGTAGGTCAGTGTCAACAAAATATTTTCGCATTTTATTGAAGGAAAAGGGTGAGGGGGAAGCAGAGATGATTGCGTAACAGCGGCATTCAGCATACAATCCACCACACATCGTGAGGTGGCTTGCAGATTGAATATTTAGACATAGATTCACGTTCTGGATCGACGAAGTGGAAGTTGGTGGTTGGAATTTCGTGAGAAGATTCCGTTGCAACCAAAAATGCCTTTCTTTTAATGATTTCCAGCCCAAATCCTGCATCATTTCTGTGACACTCTCCCCCATATTTCGCGATAATGCAAAACGTGCTGCCTTTCTTTGAACTTTATCGATCTACTCCGTCAGTCCTACCTGGTAAGGATCCCACACCGCGCAGCAGTCTTCTAAAAAGAGGACGGACAAGCGTAGTGTAGGCAGTCTCCTTAGTAGGTCTGTTACATTTTCTAAGTGTCCTGCCAATAAAACGCAGCCCGTGGTTAGCCTTACTCACAACATTTTCTATGTGTTCTTTCCAATTCAAGTTGTTCGTAATTGTAATAGCTAGGTATTTAGTTGAATTTACGGCTTTTAGATTAGACTGATTTATCGTGTAACCGAAGTTTAATGTGTTCCTTTTAGCACTCATGTGGATGACCTCACACTTTTCTTTATTTAAGGTCAACTGCCACTTTTCGCACCATTCCGATATTTCTTCTAAATCGTTTTGCAGTTTGTTTTGATCTTCTGATGACTTTATTAGTCGATAAACGACAGCGTCATCTGCAAACAACCGAAGGTGGCTGCTCATATTGTCTCCCAAATCGTTTATATAGGTAAGAAACAGCAAAGGACCTATAACACTACCTTGGGAAACGCCAGAAATCACTTATCTTTTACTCGATGGCTTTCCGTCAATTACTACAAACTGTGACCTCTCTGACAGGAAATCACAAATCCATTCACGTAACTGAGATGATATTCCATAAGCATGCAATTTCACTACGAGCCGCTTGGGTGGTACCGTGTCAAAAGCCTCCCGGAAATCCAGAAATACGGAATCGATCTGAAATCCCTTGTGAATAGCACTCAGCACTTCACGTGAATAAAGAGCTAGTTGTGTTTCACAGGAACGATGTTTTATAAACCCATGTTGACTGTGTGTCAATACACCGTTTCCTTCGAGGTAATTCATAATGTTTGAACACAATATATGTTCTAAAATTCTGCTGCATATCGACGTTAACGATATTCGCCTGCAATTTAGTGGATTACTCCTACTACCTTTCCTGAATATTGGTGTGACCTGTGCAACTTTCCAGTCTTTGGGTATGTATCTTTCGTCGAGTGAACGGTTGTATATGATTGTTAAGTTTGGAGCTAATGCATCAGCATACTCCAAAAGGAACGTAATTGGTATACAGTCTGGACCAGAAGACTTGCTTTTATTAAGTGATTTGAGTTGCTTCACTAAACAGAGGATATTTACTTCTATGTTACTCATGTTGGCAGATGTTCTCGATTCGAATTATGGAATATTTACTTCGTCTTCTTTTGTGAAGGCATTTTGGAAGGCTGTGTTTAGTAAATCTGCTTTGGCAGCACTGTCTTCGATAGTATCTCCATTGCTATCGCTCAATGTGGCTGGTGAACCAATAAGAAAGCCACAAACATTTTGCACTTTCAGCAGCTGGGCCTTGTGTACTGTAGTTCAGAAATGAAGAGAAATCTCATGCATTGTCATGCGATAAGTATGGACAACATTCACTAAGATAATGTCCAAATAACATAATATGCAATACACAACCTAATAATTATACGTAACATTCATGTGTCAATAGTGGTGTGTCGAATAGACTGATAGTAAGTAGACTAACCTTCACTGACATGTGATTTTATAAATTCAAGACCTGTGATTATTTTTAAGTGTTTTCGGGTATTCAGTCGCGTGACGTCGTCTAGATGGTCACTATTTGGACAGACGGACTTGTTGCCATCTCCAGATGTTTCTGATAACTAATTTTCGTCTGCTGGCCGTCGCGGCGTAGACCCCCTCTCGACCCTACTGCTGTCGATTACGATCCCGCAAATTCAGGGTCCGATAATTTCTGTCCTAGACAATTTAGCAAAGAAGTTGCAGCAACTGCAGATACTTTTTAAGACTGAAGAACTGGGAGCACACCACATCACTCCAGTACTAACATGACCTCGGTGGCGTCGCACCCCCGGACAAAAGACTTGTTGCGCGAAGCCATTCGGTGGAACACGCTATGATAGAAGATACCAGTAAGCCGTTGGACGCATTGTTTATGTATGGTTAGAGCTCAGTTACTGAGCGAATTGGTGTTTGTGGGCTGGAAACGTTTGATGAAACATTTTTTAAATTCTTTTGTTTTCATGACTCTGTGTTTACTTTTAAATAATTTCTCAGTGATGTCCCGAAAAATAGAATCCTAAGCTACTTTTTTATAAGCACTAGTTTAGATACACACGTTTTTAGTTTAGATGTGATAATGGCCATAATGCTTAAGTGTGTTGGTGTAAATATGGGCCGGCCGCAGTGGCCGAACGGTACTGGGCGCTCAGTCCAGAACAGCGCGACTGCCACGGGCATGGATGTGTGTGGTGTCCTTAGGTTAGTTAGGCTTAAGTAGTTCTAAGTTCTAGGGGACTGATGACCTCAGATGTTAAGTCCCATAGTGCTCAGAGCCACCTGAACCATTTTTTGATGAAAATTTATCTCAAAACACTCGAAGATATCTGTGGGTTAAATGTATTATGTGCCAAATCTGGGCTCACTTAGGTTGCTCCGGGCTGTAGGAGCAATTTACGTTTGCGATTTGAGTAAATAGTTTCAGAATTGATGTTCGTTTGAAATGCTTAAGTACATGCATCAAAAAAAGTATTGCATCCCCCTAGTTCCCAGAACTCCTAAAGATGGACGTTGACTTTGGATATTGTATCACAGACACAGTCCCTTTGACTGTTCAGAGATGTTACTAAACCGGCCCAAAGATGTAAACGACCATGCATGAGAAGCGCCTATTACACGGAGGCGGTCCGACATCATATCAGTTCCAATTATTCCACCAGGAAGGAGGTACACGGCTCGTGTTCTCTGCTAGTTCAACCATGCCTAGATGGTCAATACAGCGGTTCGATCGCGTCCGTATTGTTACACTACTGGCCATTAAAATTGCTACACCACGAAGATGACGTGCTGCAGACGTGAAATTTAACCGACAGGAAGAAGATGCTGTGATATGCAAACGATTAGCTTTTCAGAGCATTCACACAAGGTTGGCACCGGTGCCGTCACCTACAACGTGCTGACACGAGGAAAGTTTCCAGTCAATTTCTCATACACAAACAGCAATTGACCGGCCTTGCCTAGTGAAACGTTGTTGTGATGCCTCGTGTAAGGAGGAGAAATGGGTACCATCATGTTTCCGACTTTGATAAAGGTCGGATTGTAGCTTATCGCGATTGTGGTTTATCGTATCGCGACATTGCTCCTCGCGCTGGTCGAGATTAAATGACTGTTAACAAAATATGGAATCTGAGGGTTCAGGAGGGTAATACGGAACGCCGTGCTGGATCCCAAAGGCCTCGTATCAATAGCAGTCAAGATGACAGGCATCTTATCCGCATGGCTGTAACGGATCGTGAGGCCACGTCTCGATCCCTGAGTCAACAGATGGGGACGTTTGCAAGACAACAACCATCTGCACGAACAGTTCGATGACGTTTGCAGCAGCATGGACTATCAGCTCGGAGACAATGGCTGCGGTTACCCTGGACGCTGCATCACAGACAGGAGCGCCTGCGATGGTGTACTCAACGACGAACCTGGGTGCACGAATGGCAAAACGCCATTTTTTCGGATGAATCCAGGTTCTGTTTTCAGCATCATGATGGTCGCAACCGTGTTTGGCTACACCGCGGTGGACGCACATTGGAAGGGTGTATTCCTCATCGCCATACTGGCGTATCACCCGGCGTGACGGGAAGGGGGTACCATTGGTTACACGTCTAGGTCACCTCTTGTTCGCACTGACGGCACTTTGAACAGTGGACGTTACATTTCAGATGTGTTACGACCCGTTGCTCTACCCTTCATTCGATCCCTGCGAAACCCAACATTTCAGAAGGATAATGCACGACTGCATGTTACAGGTCCTGTACGGGCCTTTCTGGATACATAAAATGTTCGTCTGCTTCCCTGGCTAGCACATTCTCCAGATCTCTCACCAATTGAAAACGTCTGGTTAATGATGGGCGAGCAACTGGCTCGTCACAATACGCCAGTCACTACTCTTGATGAACTGTGGTATCGTGTTGAAGCTGCATGGGCAGGTGTACCTGTACACTTCATACAAGCTCTGTTTGACTCAATGACCAAGCGTATCAAGGCCGTTATTACGGCCAGAGGTGGTTGTTCTGGGTACTGATTTCTCAGGCTCTATGCACCCAAATTGCGTGAAAATGTAATCACATGTCAGTTCTAGTATATTTGTCCAATGAATACCCGGTTATCATCTGCAATTTTAATGGCCAGTAGTGTACTTTGTGCCAGGAAAAGCTCTCAACAAGGGAAGTGTCCAGTCGTCTCGGAGTGAATAAAGGCGCCGTTGTTCAGACATGGAGGGGATACAGAGAGATAGGAACTGTCGATGACATGTCTCGCTCAGGCCGCCCAAGGGCTACTACTGCAGTGGATGACCGCTACCTACGGATTATGGCTCCGGAGAACTCTGACAGCAACGCCACCATGTTGAATAAAGATTTCGTGCAGCCACAGGGCGTCGTGTTACGACTCAAATTGTGCGGAGTAGGCTGGATTATGCGCAACTTCACTCCCAACGTCCAATCGAGGTTCGTCCTTGCAACCACGACACCATACAGTCCGGTACAGATGGGCCCAACAACATGCTGAATGGACTGCTCAGGACTGGCATCAAGTTGTCTTCACCAATGAGTGTCGCATATGCCTTCAACCAGATAATCGTCAGAGACGTGTATGGAAGCAACTCGGTCCGGTCAGGCTGAACGCCTTAGACACACTGTCCAACGAGTGCAGCAAGGTGGAGGTTCCCTGATGTTTTGGGGTGTCATTACGTGCGGGTGACATACGCCGCTGGCGGTCATGGAAGACGCCGTAACGGCTGTACGATACGTGAATGCCATCCTCCGACCGATAGAGCAGCCATATCGGGATCATATTGGCGAGGGATTCACGTACGACAATTTGCGCCCCTATCGTGCACAGCTAATGAATGACTTACTTGAGGATAACAACATCGCTCGACTAGAGTGACCAGCATGTTCTCCAGACATGAACCCTGTCTGACATGCCTGAGATAGATTGAAAAGGGCTGTTTATGAACGATGTGACTCACCAACCACTCTTAGAGATCTACGTCGAATCGCCGTTGAGGAGTGGGAGAATCTGGACCAACAGTGCCTTGGTGAACTTGTGGACAGTATACGACGACGAATACAGGCATGCATCAATGCAAGAGGGCGTGCTACTGGTTATTAGAGGTACCGGTGTGTTCAGCAATCTGGACCACCACCTCTGAAGGTCCCGCTTTATGGTGGTACAACATTCGATGTGTGGTTTTCATGAGCAATAAAAAGGCGGACATGCTTTTTGTGTTGATCTCTGTTCCAATTTTATGTACAGGTTCCGGAATTCTCGGAACAGAGGTTCAAATGAATCAAATGGCTTAGCCGTGCGGTCTAAGGCGCCGCAATCATGGACTGTGCGGCTGATCTCGGCAGAGGTTCGAGTCCTCCCTCGGACATGGGTGTGTGTGTTTGTCCTTAGGATAATTTAGGTTAAGTAGTGTGTAAGCTTAGGGACTGCTGACCTTAGCAGTCAAGTCCCATAAGATTTCACACACACACAATCAAATGGTTCTGAGCACTGTGGGACTTAACATGTGAGGTCATCAGTCCCCTAGAACTTGGAACTACTTAAACCTAAGTAACCTAAGGACATTACACACATACATGCCCGAGGCAAAATTCGAAACTGCGACCGTAGCGGTCGCGCGGTTCCAGACTGAAGCGCCTAGAACCGCTTGGCCACTCCGGCCGGCGGAACGGAGGTGGTGGAAAACTTTTTTTTTGATGTGTGTATATACAATTTGTTCTTTGTAGACTAGTCTACCATTTTGTATTCCTATTCCTTTTCCAGCTTTAGTGACATTCTTTTAAAGAGTTCTTGTACTTTTTTTCTTTTTTTTGGGGGGGGGGAGGGGGGCATGTTTCCCTACATTTATTCTAAGAGCTCTTTGTGAATATTCGTTTTATAATAGAAATAGTGTACATTAATCAGTGATTTCCCCGTTACTAGTCGTTAAAACAAAGTACTTTTAAGTGAGAAACAAAAGGTGCTCTTATTTCCACCCTTTCATGTACATCTGACGTAGAATCAATTATATACGACCTTGTGATTTTAGACTTTACAGAGAAATTCAGATATGTTTGAAAACCTTTATCTATAATCATAGTCTAATATGCACTCCTTATAGTACGTTAATTTCGACTAGTGCTGTATCTCACTGATTTATTATTTGTATTCTTAAAAAAAAATATTTATCGAGTTTCACAAGGTATATTTCTGCAGACTGCGTCTTACTTATCGCAACAGAACAATGGTGAACGAACGGCATGTCGCAATGCCGTCGTTGCAGTCAGATTTGAAGGGAAGTACCAATAAAATGCGATAAACGCGTAATGAAACCGTCTGTCGTTACGTCAGCTCTGGAATTTCTGTGATGTCAGGAAATGGTGAGTGATTTGCGTGCAATTACAGTGAAATTTCGGGCACGCTCTGCCGAGAACTGAGAGTTTCGTCTGCGGCTGACTCCGCAGCGCCGCCGTGTTGCGCGCCGGTGCTGCTGTCTGCTCGTGTCGGCCGGTAGCCGGTCAAATTAGATTAAGGCCCGAACAGGGGAGCATCCGCTTCCCTGGGAACGCTCGAGGGTCGCACTCGAGAGCGCAAGTGGTGAGCGCTGTTTGTGACAGGCCCGCCGGACCACCGCGGCTGCGCTGCGTGGCGTCGCGGGTGGCTGACCGGAGTGCTGCGCCGCTCCGCTCCGCGCTACATCGCCCTGGGCCCACTCCGGTCCTCTGCCGCACTGCTCTGTCCTGTACGCCGGCGCCTCCCATCTCACAATCAGCAGCAGGCACTTCTCCTTTTTTTCCTCCAATTACCGCTTCATTCCCTCGTCCATTATCTCTTCACCTGTATTTCTGCTTCTGCTTCCCTGCCGATCCTGTATTTTGACGAGAGGGCTTTGGAAAAAACTCGTTACTGGTAGTGAATGTCGTGTAGCATGTTCTGCGCTGAATAATTTCTTCTCGTCCGCCAGCTTCCGTTAGGTCTTCATGAATTCTGGTAGCTCAATGTTTCAGTTTTTCACATACAACGCTAACTTCAGGCAAAATTTTCACTGAAGTTTGTCTTCTTTCATTCTACGCGTGTAACTACAAAACTGTAATATTCGTTTTCCAATAGCATCGGTGACTTTTTCACCTGGAACGTGATAGATTTCCTATGATTCCTGTTTCTGACAAATTTCGTTTTCACCCTTTGGTCCCAGGATTGTCCTCAGAAACATTATCTTCCTTGAATTTCGGTATCTTTTACTTGAGATCTTTTACCAGTTGTCATAGTTTCGTAATCGTAAAGTCCTTCCATCAGTTGAGCTATAAAATAGGGGAGGTAGGCTATCGAAGCGCCATTCACTTCAATCTATCATTAGGCTTTTTGTAGTCAACAATTGCTATTTATATTTACTCATGATATCTGGTATTTCCACCTATTCTACTTCAAAGTATAATCTATCAGCCGCGCGGTTCTGTGGCCTTCTCCACCAGACATCACGGCGCCTAGAGTATCAGCAACCAAACTGACAGACTCCAGCCGCGAGTTGCCGCCTCGCAGGCACGCCGAAGCACTACACAACCGACAGGCAATATTGATGAACAGCCACAACAACAACCACAACAACAACACCCCAGCAAAGACATTAGCGGCCACCATGGCCCACTACCGGCCCACATAAACATAAGGAAGAGGTCGCTGCAGATACCGGAACTATTTTCACGCGTCAAACCACGTGATAGAAAATAGTTCCGAGGTACTCATCTGCCGAAGCGCTATAAAGACCGGCGCTCGGCCGCACATCGGCAGTTCATCGACCGCCAGCAGACATGGATAGCTGCCACCCCGGCAGCCAGGCTTGGATCTTCTCGCTGATCTCTGGATTAGGCTTGGTATATCGGAGAAGTCTCTGGCGGAGACTAGTAGGAAATTATTTCAGCTGGTTTTTCTATATTATTCTTGTATGTAGTTGTGGTTCGAAGAGGGATCACTGTTTTGTGTTGGTGTTATACTTGGAGAATTTGCTTTGGTTAATTGAACAGTCCAATAAATTGTTTTCGGACTTTGATCTTTAGTTTCTTCTGCTTACGCAGACATATCACGCGTAGTGGCCGCGAGGTCTAGGGCGGCATGTCACGGACTGCGCAGCCCTACCCGCTGGAGGTTGAAGTCCTGCCTCTGGCATGGGTGTGTGTTTAAGTTAGTTTAAATAGTGTGCAAGTGTAGGGACCGATGACCTCAGCAGTTTGGTCCCTTAGGAATTCACACACAATTGAACATTTCATGTTTGCTCACGATGAGGTGAATTTATTTTCTCTTCTCACTGTGGAACAAGCCGCTTCTGTTAAAGCTCAGTGCATTTGCTGCGAAGTAAGCTTTTCTGGGTAGATTAATACAGGGCAAAATCTACAGCATCAGAAAATGGATTACTGCGAGTAGCATTCGACATAAATAGCAAGGTTACGCAGAGAGTGAGTTAATCAGAACATTTCAGTGATAGGATTATTCTTCACCGAATCGATAGCAAACCAAAGAAGTCATTCAGGTGTACGTGACGAAGGCGCAAGAAGATGACGAGATAAAGTACGTAGAATCAAATACGTAATTCAGTACATAAAGGGAGAGAGGAACTCTCTAGTCGGGAAGGAATAGAAGACAGATTGAGAGAGACTGAGTTCTGCAAAACATTTTATGTGGTAAAAGCGAACACATTTGTTTAAAATCAATAGAGGGGGTATACGCGGAGAAGTCCTGGAGAAACGGAGAGATTTCATCTGGATTACATATTGATGAGACAAACTTTTAATGCATTTACTGGATGCATAGCGTACAAAAACGTTCAGGAAAAGATATGAGTACAGCAGTGTAAGTCACCTGGGAAAGAAATAAAGAAGTGCAGGAAAGCCAAGGCGAAATGGCTGCATAAAAATCTAAATAAATATAATAAATAGTCCTCTGAAGGACTGATCCTGGTTACACATCATCTGAAAAAATGCAACGCCCTCAAGGGCGTGTTCAGTGGCACCTGGATATGGAATGTGTATACTAAGGGGGTTAGTCGTCTGTCAGTCATTGGCCATCTGATTGCGCTCAGAAGGCCTGTCTGTTTAGAGTCTGCAGGCAGTAACTGTGCTGAGTTTAGAGGTGAACAGCTTGCAACGTTCATTCTAGAGTAAAACCATGCATCGCCGACGAGTACATACTCTTGTTGAACAGCTTCAGCTATTGAACTGGGTAACGTTGTGGGCCTGCGGGAAGGTTGATGGGCGTATCGACGGGTTTCTGCATACGTTGGTCACAGAGTATGGGTGGTGTGTCGTTGTTTACAGCAATTATCTGTGGAACATGCCACACCTGTAGACCAGGTTCTGGACATCCGCATACTGCAGGCGGACGTCCAGGTAGATACATATTATACAGGCAGCGATGG
Source organism: Schistocerca cancellata (assembly GCF_023864275.1). Lineage (NCBI taxonomy): Eukaryota > Metazoa > Arthropoda > Insecta > Orthoptera > Acrididae > Schistocerca > Schistocerca cancellata. The sequence continues at coordinate 720,410,125 of NC_064627.1, forward strand.
TCGAACGAGCTGCAACCAGGGACGAAATCCGGACACACGTTGCACCCGCTGTGTCCCCAGGAACCATTGGGATACGTCTACTTGTAGCAGGATAAGATTATGTTTACCACTGGCCACATTACCACGATACCACCAAGCATGGCTTCTCTGGCGAAAGAGTCGAATGATGTTCTTTTGTCGATTGCATTCGCCCACGACACACAGATGCCATCCCAAGCTTCATCATATGAGGGGTTGGATAAAGCATCAGTTATTACCCGCAGTCACATTTAGTTCTTCTGCAGAGTAAAGAATATTGCACGGGTTGTCATCCCTTTTTTTTTTTTTTTTTTTTTGTCATCAATCTACTGACTGGTTTGATGCGGCCCGCCACGAATTCCTTTCCTGTGCTAACCTCTTCATCTCAGAGTAGCACTTGCAACCTACGTCCTCAATTATTTGCTTCCTCTACAGTTTTTGCCCTCTACATTCTCTTGGTCAGAAATGCCTTTTTTGCCATAGCGAGTCTGCTTTTGATGTCCTCCTTGCTCCGTCCGTCATTGGTTATTTTACTGCCTAGGTAGCAGAATTCCTTAACTTCATTGACTTCGTGACCATCAATCCTGATGTTAAGTTTCTCGCTGTTCTCATTTCTACTACTTCTCATTACCTTCGTCTTTTTCCGATTTACTCTCAAACCATACTGCGTACTCATTAGACTGTTCATTCCGTTCAGCAGATCATTTAATTCTTCTTCACTTTCACTCAGGATAGCAATATCATCAGCGAATCGTATCATTGATATTCTTTCACCATGTATTTTAATTCCACTCCTCAACCTTTCTTTTATTTCCATCATTGCTTCCTCGATGTACAGATTGAAGAGTAGGGGCGAAAGGCTACAGCCTTGTCTTACACCCTTCTTAATACGAGCACTTCGTTCTTGATCGTCCACTCTTATTATTCCCTCTTGGTTGTTGTACATATTGTATATGACCCGTCTCTCCCTATAGCTTACCCCTACTTTTTTCAGAATCTCGAACAGCTTGCACCATTTTATATTGTCGAACGCTTTTTCCAGGTCGACAAATCCTATGAAAGTGTCTTGATTTTTCTTTAGCCTTGCTTCCATTATTAGCCGTAACGTCAGAATTGCCTCTCTCGTCCCTTTACTTTTCCTAAAGCCAAACTGATCATCACCTAGCGCCTTCTCTATTTTCTTTTCCATTCTTCTGTATATTATACTTGTAAGCAGCTTCGATGCATGAGCTGTTAAGCTGATTGTGCGATAATTCTCGCACTTGTCAGCTCTTGCCGTCTTCGGAATTGTGTGGATGATGCTTTTCCGAAAGTCAGATGGTATATCGCCAGACTCATATATTCTACACACCAACGTGAATAGTCGTTTTGTTGCCACTTCCCCCAATGATTTTAGAAATTCTGATGGAATGTTATCTATCCCTTCTGCCTTATTTGACCGTAAGTCCTCCAAAGCTCTTTTAAATTCCGATTCTAATACTGGATCCCCTAGCTCTTCTAAATCGACTCCTGTTTCTTCTTCTATCACATCAGACAAATCTTCACCCTCATACAGGCTTTCAAGTATTCTTTCCACCTATCTGCTCTCTCCTCTGCATTTAACAGTGGAATTCCCGTTGCACTCTTAATGTTACCACCGTTACTTTTAATGTCACCAAAGGTTGTTTTGACTTTCCTGTATGCTGAGTCTGTCCTTCCGACAATCATATCTTTTTCGATGTCTTCACATTTTTCCTGCAGCCATTTCGTCTTAGCTTCCCTGCACTTCCTATTTATTTCATTCCTCAGCGACTTGTATTTCTGTATTCCTGATTTTCCCGGAACGTGTTTGTACTTCCTCCTTTCATCCATCAACTGAAGTATTTCTTCTGTTACCCATGGTTTCTTCGCAGCTACCTTCTTTGTACCTATGTTTTCCTTCCCAACTTCTGTGATGGCCCTTTTTAGAGATGTCCATTCCTCTTCAACTGTACTGCCTACTGCGCTATTCCTTATTGCTGTATCTATAGCGTTAGAGAACTTCAAACGTATCTCGTCATTCCTTAGTACTTCCGTATCCCATTTCTTTGCGTATTGATTCTTCCTGTCTAATGTCTTGAACTTCAGCCTACTCTTCATCACTACTATATTGTGATCTGAGTCTATATCTGCTCCTGGGTACGCCTTACAATCCAGTATCTGATTTCGGAATCTCTGTCTGACCATGATGTAATCTAATTGAAATCTTCCCGTATCTCCTGGCCTTTTCCAAGTATACCTCCTCCTCTTGTGATTCTTGAACAGGGTATTCGCTATTACTAGCTGAAACTTGTTACAGAACTCAATTAGTCTTTCTCCTCTTTCATTCCTTGTCCCAAGCCCATATTCTCCTGTAACCTTTTCTTCTACACCTTCCCCTACAACTGCATTCCAGTCGCCCATGACTATTAGATTTTCATCTCCCTTTACATACTGCATTACCCTTTCAATATCCTCATACACTTTCTCTATCTGTTCATCTTCAGCTTGCGACGTCGGCATGTATACCTGAACTATCGTTGTCGGTGTTGGTCTGCTGTCGATTCTGATTAGAACAACCCGGTCACTGAACTGTTCACAGTAACACACCCTCTGCCCTACCTTCCTATTCATAACGAATCCTACATCTGTTATACCATTTTCTGCTGCTGTTGATATTATCCGATACTCATCTGACCAGAAATCCTTGTCTTCCTTCCACTTCACTTCACTGACCCCTACTATATCGAGATTGAGCCTTTGCATTTCCCTTTTCAGATTTTCTAGTTTCCCTACCACGTTCAAGCTTCTGACATTCCACGCCCCGACTCGTAGAACGTTATCCTTTCGTTGATTATTCAATCTTTTTCTCATGGTAACCTCCCCCTTGGCAGTCCCCTCCCGGAGATCCGAATGGGGGACTATTCCGGAATCTTTTGCCAATGGAAAGATCATCATGACACTTTCTTCAAATACAGGCCACATGTCCTGTGGATACACGTTACGTGTCTTTAATGCAGTGGTTTCCATTGCCTTCTGCATTCTCATGTCGTTGATCATTGCTGATTCTTCCGCCTTTAGGGGCAATTTCCCACCCCTAGGACAAGAAAGTGCCCTGAACCTCTATCCGCTCCTCCGCCCTCTTTGACAAGGCCGTTGGCAGAATGAGGCTGACTTCTTATGCCGGAAGTCTTCGGCCGCCAATGCTGATTATTTATCAAAATTTAGGCAGTGGCGGGGATCGAACCCGGGACCGAAGACGTTTTTGATTACGAATCAAAGACGCTACCCCTAGACCACGGGTCTATACCTCATCCCTATGTCATCCCTAGGCTGCTAATTTTTCTTCGACAAGTAGTTCTGCCTTTTTAGCAGGACAGTGCACGCCTACATACGGTTGCTGCAAAGCAACGTGCTCTTCGTGTTGCAAAACAACTGCCCCGACAGACAAGATCACCAAATGTCTCATCAGTGGAGCACTTATGGTACTTGTTCTCCAGAGCCTGCAAGACCCATCGACGAACTAAGCCTTTTGTTGCCAGATTTTTGGGACAGTCTATCACGGGATACATTCGACGTTCTATGATCGTTTGTGTGGTGGGTATATACACGTGCGCCTGCGCCACGCCGGTGAGTGGTGGGGAGTTGCGGGGAGGTTTGGACTGTGTATTGTTGCGACAGTTTGGGAACCCTTTACTGTGGTGTGGGTGTTTCATTTAGTCTGAATCTATTGTCGTATAGTCCCACAATGATGAACACTCTGCCACCTCATGTTTAGGACACCCTTTACTGTGCCATATGTCTTTCTTTTATAATTTTATATAACATCGTTGCAGAACACCGATTATTATTGTCATAAAATTATTTAAAGACGTCTTGATCGCAGCCGATATTAACTTCTGATCAGTTTTTCCCTATTAATTATGTTCTATCATCAGAGTATGCACTGTACTAACAAAAGTAAAAATTACATATTACGTAGAGATGCCACTGATTTTAAAGTAAACTCTAAAACGTTGCATCATTACCCGTCTGGATGACGGCGATGGAGCCTGACCCACTGTGGAGGCCTCAGTCATTGTAACTGATGCTGATGGATAAGCAGCCACGAGTTATATAGGGTAAAGAGAGAGAGAGAGAGAGAGGGCAGAGCCTAAGGCATCGCCGTCAGCCAATGGGGAACGACAGACGTATCGTTTTGAGTCTTCATTTTTAAATACTTATCTTTTAATGAAACTAATTAGGAAACGTTTTTATATTCATTTAGTTACAGCCAGCCTCATAAAATACACAAAAATTTAGTGTAATTCGTTAACTGAGGTCGACAGATTCGTCTGGAAGAAATAATTAGCACTTTAAGATCGCTAATTCCTTAACTCCTGCTGTTTATTCGTAATTAAACCAAATATACGGCGTATTAAGACGAAACTTATACGTATTGACTTATTTGTGTTAGAATTCAGTTATTTAAAGTCTCAGAAAACACTACAAAAACTAAATGCATCATTGTATAGTTGTGCCACCTCTTAGTGCCTGTAATAACGTATTAGGACGCAGTTTCCATGGAGACATCCAAGTTGATACCTCTGTCAGTTGTCAAAGATGTACTTGACTCTTGTATAACACTGGAGGTCGATTTCACTCACGAAAGATAAAAGGGGCGTTGTTCAAAATGGTTCAAACGGCTCTGAGCACTATGGGACTTAACATCTGTGGTCATCAGTCCCCTAGAACGTAGAACTACTTAAACCTAACTAACCTAAGGACATCACACACATCCATGCCCGAGGCAGGATTCGAACCTGCGACCGTAGCGGCCGCGCGGTTCCGGACTGAGCGCCTAGAACCGCCAGACCACCGCGGCCGGCAAAAGGGGTTGTTGTTCACAGAAGTCTCATTGTAGAAGTATGTTTAATTTTATGTGGGCTGATAATGTTATGGAGTAAGGAGGGTCTCCACAGAATCGGCGAAGAAAGGAGAGTGTGTAAGACTCAAACAAAAAGATGGGACAGGATTGTAGGACATTTATCAAGACATCAGGAAAAACTTCCGTGTGGATCGTAAAATCAGTAGGGGAATAAAGAGATTGGAATACATGCAACAAATAACTTAAGGAGTAAGTGCTACTTTGAGATGTAGTTTCCACAAGGGAGGAATTTGTGGTGATCCATATTATAACTTTCAGGAGGCTGATTACACAAGACAGAAAATGCTGGGTTGAAAAATGTGGGGCATTTACATGATTTAATTATATATTTGTCCGGCTCACATTATTTTACAAATTTCTTGACAGTTCGCCACTGACCACCTTTACATAGACATCAAACGGACTGGTACCAAGTATTACGTTAATATCGCCTGTCACAAGTGCACTTACGGTTTGGAATGACAGTATTGATGACATTCTTTAAAATAAGTTAATGAAATGTTTGGCGTCCAGGCTAAGGTATATTTCAGTTACATAAACAATTTGGAAAAAGCTATCGCTCTGAACTTCCTATTGATCTCGGAAGGAAGAGAAATGTCTCCCTTATGAAACTCTGACAGTAAGACCTCGTTTATTAGCTTGAAAGTCTTCTAGTACGTTAACTTCTTATTGCAAGAGTCCTTAGTCTGTTTGAATTGTTGAACTGACAACATATTTCGCTTACGACTGTAGACGTTTTTACTCTGTTTTTAAAAAAAATTGAAGCCCACAGAGGGAGTAATGCGTACTTTAATCGTTGAACTTTGTGTATGCAGCCATGTGTTTGTCAATAAGTGTGAATACTAATTGAAGGACACTTTTAAGTCCAGCCGGTTTGTTTTACAAACCATCTAACGATCTGATTCCTTAGTATCATATCTGCTGTTGTCTGATCATCGAATTTTTAATTTATTTTTTTATCATGACAACAATTACTGATTTTAATGTAGAGGAGAGTGTTGTACCAGTGTACATAGGAACGCACGATACTTTCGGCCGGTACTGCAGTTTACTGGGTTGTCTTAGAACCACACGAAGGAATCCGCAGTCGAGAAAGGCATAAGCGATTTCGCAATTTTCTACACGTTTTGTTTTTATTACCCACAAGGTTGTATTTTGTGTAGCATTTGTAAATATTCTGCGTTATACACATCTAGGTGCTGCGTAATATATTAAATTTATTGGGATTTTATTGTTAGTTCTTGAGGTGCAGAATTTGGTAGTGAGTAAAATGCCATATCTTTTAGAACTTTTATGTAACATGCAGACAGTTAAGCCGTACAGAGTACTGTTTTCCCTATGGTATATGTGATACTTGCAAACGAACTGAATTTCTTTCATGTCTTAGCAATTCTACATGTGTTGAAAATGGAAATTTGTGTTACTTGTCAGTAGCTTCTGTTTCAGAACTTATGTGACTTTAACCTGGTATTTTATAATACTTTTCATTAGCTTTCGCTTACCGATTATTGATGTGTAGTAGAGCAATAACCTAAACGATAGACTGTTGAATACAATACTGCTAAGATTTTTCCCTTTCCAACGTTTTGTAATTTCAATCGAAAATTTTTCCTAAGTACATTACCTAGCTGTGTCTTGGTACACAGTTTCACATTTGAAAACACTTTAATTTTCCCGATAAATTTTTGTGATTTCAGAAAAGTCAACACGACATAAAAAGCGAGTGCCATCATTTAAAATCGACTGGCTAAAGACAAAACCTGAGACGTGTACCATAGTACAACTCTCTCCCCTACTAATATATTTTGAATATATTTATTAACAATGTTATTTTTAACAGGCCTAGGGTTAAGAACTGAAAATATATACAAAGTATCTCCATCATTAGGCTTCATATGTTTAAGCATTTTAAACAGAATGGAGCAGTAGTAGTAGCAATAGTAATAGAAATCGTAGCAGTTTTTGATACTGTGGGGGAGCTAGATTCAGCATCTCTAAGGTGCTGAGTACAAAGAAAATGATCTTTAGACACATATTTTTTTAATTACAGCAGTCAGATTTTAAATTACAAGGATGAACGATAGTTATTCACCAGAGCGGCCAATATAAAGACAGTGACAAATCATCAAAACTAGACATAGTTGTCTCACTGGGAATTCCGCAATCGTTCATTAAATAAAATATGGCGTTTCAGTCTTCGATCGCTATTATTTATTTTCAATTACCGGTTTCGGGCTAGCTGCCCATTTTCAGATCTGTTAGACAATGTTAAAAATGTAATTAATAAGAGAGATACAGTTAATGATAAAAATATCTTAATTTACAAAAAGAAATTTTGGAACGTATTAAATGCCAACATACCATGTGTTGTAGTTACAGAGTAAGTTGTCCGTACAGAACACACCGTTCACTGTCATAAGTAAAGTAAATTTCAATCTGTTAAAACATTATATCGCAGTATTTAAGAGTAACCTGATTGGTAACAGTAAAAAGTGCCCTCTACCTATAACAATTGTGCATCTGTTATTATTTCGCCGTATATATTAATAGCGAATATTCTTTTTAATAAAACAAGAGCAAACGCACATTTTCGGAAGAATATCTACATTTTAATTATATTTTATGTTTCTTTATAAAGAAATTTTAAATTAATGTAAACATTTTTCTTTTCATGGTCCACTCAAAAAGATTATTCGTATGTTATTATCTTAAAAATTGTTTTATTAAAAAGAATATTCGCCATTAATATATACGGCGAAATAATAACAGATGCACAATTGTTATAGGTAGAGGGCACTTTCTACTGTTACCAATCAGGTTACTCTTAAATACTGCGATATAATGTTTTAACAGATTGAAATTTACTTTACTTATGACAGTGAACGGTGTGTTCTGTACGGACAACTTACTCTGTAACTACAACACATGGTATGTTGGCATTTAATACGTTCCAAAATTTCTTTTTGTAAATTAAGATATTTTTATCATTAACTGTATCTCTCTTATTAATTACATTTTTAACATTGTCTAACAGATCTGAAGATGGGCAGCTAGCCCGAAACCGGTAATTGAAAATAAATAATAGCGATCGAAGACTGAAACGCCATATTTTTGTTACAAATCATTCAGCACAGGGTAATTCCCAAAACCAGTTAGCAAAATTTTTGAGTTATGGGTCCAATAAAAGAACTGAAAACACCTTTTGTCAAAACAAACTCAAAATAATTCTTTAATTTTTATAAACATCAGAATATCGCCCCAGAGGCACTTACTCGACAAATAAGTTTCACAGTATGAATAAAACGTCAAACTACTCAAGATAATAGATAATGCGACTTCCAGAATTACAATAGAGTACTAACAATTTCTCATAGGAAATTCCTTACAGGCACATCAAATCTGATACTGTCCTTGCGGACCTATCGACTGTCGATGCCGCTGAGAGTCCTTGGACCGGCTAACTGTGGTCAGAGGGCACACGCGCGGTATGAAAATGGCTTCATAAGCCGTGCGCAAGCGCTGAGCCGAGGGCTTGACTACAGCAGAAGCCTGCAGAGATAGAGATAGAGATAGATAGAGATAGATAGAGATAGATAGAGATAGATAGAGATAGATAGAGATAGATAGAGATAGATAGAGATAGATAGAGATAGATAGAGATAGATAGAGATAGATAGATAGATAGAGATAGATAGATAGAGATAGATAGATAGAGATAGGTAGATAGAGATAGGTAGATAGAGATAGGTAGATAGAGATAGGTAGATAGAGATAGGTAGATAGAGATAGGTAGATAGAGATAGGTAGATAGAGATAGGTAGATAGAGATAGGTAGATAGAGATAGGTAGATATAGAGATAGATAGAGATAGATAGATAGAGATAGATAGATAGATAGATAGATAGAGACTGATGTGTGCCGAGCAGTTTGCATGCCGGACGCGGGAGCTTCCTGGGGCAGGGTAACGAAAGCTACAGCCGTCGGCTGAGAAGAAAGGAGCCTTTGCCGTGGTAGCTGTGGAACAGCACCGGACTACACAGCAACCGACAACCGTAGGAAGAAAGGCATGAGTCTTGGAGCTGAGAGCGGTGGCCGCGCGAACCTGAGCACAACGAGCCAAACGTCTTCCTGCTGATACGTAACGGGTGAACAGAAGCTAGGTTTTCAGATACCTACGACGACAGTGTTGTTACAGCCTCTTTCGTGGCACTGCAAAATAGACAGACTAATTCAGGTGCTATATTGAGGTCTGTGTTTCGAAAACTTTGAGCTAAAGCTGCTCGGTCGACCTTTTGTTATTGAAGCTTAAATCTGCCTAATCAAAGTAGGAGCTCAGCACATATTTAAAGTGAAATGACTTAATGGCCAGCCGCGCGGAGTGGCTGTGCGTTTTGAGGCACTATGCACGGAATGCGCGGCCCCTCCTGCGGGAGGTTAGAGTACTCCCTCGGGCTTGGGTGTGTGTGCTGTTCTTATCATAAATTAGTTTAAGTAGTGTGTAAGTCTGGGGACCGATGACCTAAGCAGTTGGGTCTCTTAAGAATTCACACACATTTGAACATTTTGACTTAATGACCGATCAAGTCACTGCGGCCGTCAGTTTTCTCGGTATTAAAATCGTGAATTACTGTTTCCCAATTTGCTACCACTGAATTAATTAACAGTTCATGCGCCTGTCATTGCGAGCCGAGTTAAAAAAAGAAACTTTGTTGTACTATTAACTTACCAGTGATGTGTAATTTATTGTGGTTTTCTCTGTTACAGAGGTCAACTTGTTTGTGTCTGTGTAAGGTGCCCTGGCACAGGGCGTGGCTCACCCGTGCACGTGACTTATATCTAGTAAACCGCCGTCAAGCGGCCGCTGTGGCCGAGTGGTTCTAGTCGCTTCAGTCCGGAACCGAGCTGCTGCTACGGTCGCAGGTTCGAATCCTGCCTCAGGCATTGGTGTGATGTCCTTAGGTTAGTTAGGTTTAAGAGTTTCTAAGTCTAGGGGTCTGATGACATCGATTGGTAAGTCCCATAGTGCTTAAGCCATTTGAACCATTTTGAACGCCACCGTCAAGAGCAAGGGATCTCCATCCGTTACCTTTAGCTGTTGTTAGTGACAGGCTAATTTTAAATGCTCTATTTGAGCGAAGGTGTTTGGATCTGGCCGGAGCATGAAAGTTACGACGCTGAATTTTGGGCAGCGACCTGAGTAAACTGTCGGTTGTTTTGAACTGATTTAGTTTGTCAGTTATTGAAATTAAAATTTTGTAATTACTTGTGTGCGCTCCTCTTAAACATTCGTAACCAAGTCAACTGCTGCTGGAAATTCCTTTTTCTCTGTAATTGTAAATGGTGTGGTCAGTTTTAATTAACTCATTCGAGTCTACAGTCATTAGCGTTAAGTATTGTTTTCATTCATTTGTTCTTTGCTCTTAAAATTGTTACTGATAAATTTGTGCCACCTTAATCAAAAATTTTACGGGTATCACATGTTCAAAGATTTCTGAGGAATTTTACTAGTTTGTTAAGTCAAGATTTATAACCGCAGTTGCTGCATTTGTTTTAAAGATCTGGTCAAATTGACTCTTGGTTTGTGAGTTGTTCTAGTACCAATGTACGCAAGTATTTTCTGTGCCATCAATAAATGTTTATAAGTCAAAATCTTAAAGAGAAGTCCCTGTGGCTTGCCACACAAGGATTCCTGTATCCAAGTCATCCTGATCAAACGCACTTAGTGCATTGCAAAATCCAAGACAAATAGAGGGAATGTGCGAATTAAACAAAACAGTATAACCGGTTCGAGCTCTTTAGACGCCGCAGACGGATGCTCGATTCAGTACAGATTCTAAAACATACACAGAAGATAGATTATTGTACATTATATAATGGCACATAGCACATGAACCCTAACGTTACACACGAAATGTGGGCAGACAACTGTGTCCATTTAACTCGGAAGTAGTTGTTAACAGAACAGAATTTATAGAACGACATAAATTACAAGACAGACATGAACCCTGTAACTTTAACTGGCAATGAAAAATACTAAGAACAACTTAACTTGGAAAGTAACACGCCACTGATTAACAGTCAACAGAATTTTTTTTCAGAAAAATTAAACCTAGAAAACAGACTTAACAGTAGATCAGATGAACATATAAGACTTCGTAACCAAAACACGATAAAATATTAGATCTCTTATATTCGAGTAAATGCTTACCTCGGGCACGTCCTTACTGTCGGGATGCCAGTCCACGTTAAGGGCATCGGCCAAACAAGGACCAGCAGTGCAAGCCAATTGAGCGTAAGGCAAGAATATCAAACGAAGTCCAGCAGCAAAGCACAACGGTTTCCACGAACCGCGGCAGACACTTAACTGCGTGGTACTCATCGTCGTTCCTAGGTCAGAGCCAGGATAATTGAGGATGGAGTATCATTATGTATGGAGTATGTGAGGACGTCCACCATCCAAGGCAGCAGAAAAAAGTGCTATTATGCTTCGGCATCGCACAGTCAGAGGGAAGCGGACACTCTCTGCAGGCGTAGACACACTCCCCAGAGAAATCATGGGCGAAGCAGACCCGGTCCGCGGGCGTCCAGGACTAGCAAGCCGAGGCCGCGATCCAATAAAACTTCCTCCGAGCCACTCAATGCTCGGCAGACAGACACCAGTGTGAGTCGCGCCAAGCCGCAGGGACGCCACCTCACGAGGCTCCAGAGAAACCACAGATGAGCAACGAAGCCGGAAGATGTTCTGCAAAAGTAGGTACCTATCTGAGGCGAAAGGCTTAGTTTTATTAATTCATAGACCAATTTTACGATTTTTCGTGGCATTAGGTTTTCAGAACAGCCAAAAGAACATTATTCAAATGTACAGGCAGTTCCATTGTCATAAGTCGAGTGTGACAGAGATGAGAGAAGTAGCCAGCCGCAGCCTTAAAGTAAGAGGTGGTGGTGTGGTGGTGGTTAGTGTTTAACGTCCCGTCGACAACGAGGTCATTAGAGACGGAGCGCAAGCTCGGGTTAGTGAAGGATTGGGAAGGAAATCGGCCGTGCCCTTTCAAAGGAACCATCCCGGCATTTGCCTGAAACGATTTAGGGAAATCACGGAAAACCTAAATCAGGTTGGCCGGAGACTGGATTGAACCATCGTCCTCCCGAATGCGAGTCCAGTGTGCTAACCACTGCGCCACCTCGCTCGGTCTTAAAGTAGGAACCATCTCGGAATGTGCCTGAAGTAATTTAGGAAAACCACGGAAAACCTATGTCAGAATTTGCCGAGGAAGACTGGAGTTTCTGACCTCCCAAATATAAGGCCAATCTGTTTGATACAGTGCTACATTATTTGGTTTATCCATACTGTGCAATAGATCTTCAAAACAGATTAGTGCTACACTGTTGATTTATTTCTCACCCTCAGTAACTGCACACACTATGCAGTATTTCACACTGTTGCACTACATACCTTACCAACTGACGTCAGGTGTTTAGTTTCCATTTCGCGTACCGCAGCTTCCCACTGTAATGGTCGCCTGGTCGTAGATATTGCTAATTGCTATAATCGCACTATTTCACTCCCATTTACGGAGCTTGTTAGCACTTGATGTTAGGTTGGCGCCATTAAAATGCATTGTATTGTAGTAATCGCTGCTACTTGCTGGATCGCTGCTGTCTCTCGATGCTGATGCTGGCTCTACATCTGGTTGTCTAGGGTTAAAAACATGAGGTCCCGTCTTTTTTATGTGCTTTTGATGATAAAGAACGAGCGAAACCAACAAATATGTAAACTTCAAATATTTATTACTCTGGTGGCCATCTTAATTCCACTGTCCACCAAAGACCATGACTCAACACAAAGTAGTACTTCCGTTACATGTTCTTTGCATTGTTTATCAACCTCAAACAATAACACACACACACTTTACCAAAGTGACATTCCGACTGCCTCCCGACCGTTCTTGCTGCTTGTATTTATAACATTGTCAAAGAACTACTAAAAAGAGATATAGTTTATAAGTCACATGTACATCTGTTATCATAATTTGTGCAGAAAAGTTATTAATTTGCATCGAGTGACATAATTTAACATGTTATTAAAATGACAGACAGATTTGTTGACTTGACAGAATAATTCTTTCTTACAAAAAGGCCGTTTTTTAGAAGTTTGTCAATTGACTTCTCTAATTTGCATAAATAAGTAAATAACATGAATTATTAAGAATTACATTGGTTTTCGTCTAAAATAGGATTGATTTCGTGAATACTGAGTGAAAACGCTCCTAGTGAACAAATAGCTTTCACTGGGTGATTTTTATTTAAGGAGATCCAAAATACCTAAGTTGGCCACTATTTTTCGTACTTCATGTTAATTATTTAAGATGAACTCAGTGTTTTTACATGCTGACATTTGCTGTATCAGTGATCAAGTGATATAAACCTTTGTGTGGGTCAGTTACTCAGTATAATTTAATGAGTTGACTGTTTATGCAGACATGTTATGCAATCATTGTTAACATACACAATAACTTTTCTATAATCATAAATACTCGTTAAACTGGTTGAATTTGGAGGGTATCGCATACTTCGGTACAGTAAAGCCTTTAATATGTTCCGTTACACCACTCACTATCCTGAAAAACTGAGTCAGCCTCTCTCCATAATGAGTGAGATGTTGTGGTCGAAACAGAATAAGGTGTTAGCATTATTTAGCACACAGCTTTCGAATGTTCTCCGGGGAAAGAAAGAAGAAACGACAAAAAAGAAGAAAACATACACTCCTGGAAATTGAAATAAGAACACCGTGAATTCATTGTCCCAGGAAGGGGAAACTTTATTGACACATTCCTGGGGTCAGATACATCACATGATCACACTGACAGAACCACAGGCACATAGACACAGGCAACAGAGCATGCACAATGTCGGCACTAGTACAGTGTATATCCACCTTTCGCAGCAATGCAGGCTGCTATTCTCCCATGTAGACGATCGTAGAGATGCTGGATGTAGTCCTGTGGAACGGCTTGCCATGCCATTTCCACCTTGCGCCTCAGTTGGACAAGCGTTCGTGCTGGACGTGCAGACCGCGTGAGACGACGCTTCATCCAGTCCCAAACATGCTCAATGGGGGACAGATCCGGAGATCTTGCTGGCCAGGGTAGTTGACTTACGCCTTCTAGAGTACGTTGGGTGGCACGGGATACATGCGGACGTGCATTGTCCTGTTGGAACAGCAAGTTCCCTTGCTGGTCTAGGAATGGTAGAACGATGGGTTCGATGACGGTTTGGATGTACCGTGCACTATTCAGTGTCCCCTCGACGATCACCAGTGGTGTACGGCCAGTGTAGGAGATCGCTCCCCACACCATGATGCCGGGTGTTGGCCCTGTGTGCCTCGGTCGTATGCAGTCCAGATTGTGGCGCTCACCCGCACGGCGCCAAACACGCATACGACCATCATTGGCACCAAGGCAGAAGCGACTCTCATCGCTGAAGACGACACGTCTCCATTCGTCCTTCCATTCACGCCTGTCGCGACACCACTGGAGGCGGGCTGCACGATGTTGGGGCGTGAGCGGAAGACGGCCTAACGGTGTGCGGGACCGTAGCCCAGCTTCATGGAGACGGTTGCGAATGGTCCTCGCCGATACCCCAGGAGCAACAGTGTCCCTAATTTGCTGGGAAGTGGCGGTGCGGTCCCCTACGGCACTGCGTAGGATCCTACGGTCTTGGCGTGCATCCGTGCGTCGCTGCGGTCCGGTCCCAGGTCTACGGGCACGTGCACCTTCTGCCGACCACTGGCGACAACATCGATGTACTGTGGAGACCTCACGCCCCACGTGTTGAGCAATTCGGCGGTACGTCCACCCGGCCTCCCGCATGCCCACTATACGCCCTCGCTCAAAGTCCGTCAACTGCACATACGGTTCACGTCCACGCTGTCGCGGCATGCTACCAGTGTTAAAGACTGCGATGGAGCTCCGTATGCCACGGCAAACTGGCTGACACTGACGGCGGCGGTGCACAAATGCTGCGCAGGTAGCGCCATTCGACGGCCAACACCGCGGTTACTGGTGTGTCCGCTGTGCCGTGCGTGTGATCATTGCTTGTACAGCCCTCTCGCAGTGTCCGGGGCAAGTATGGTGGGTCTGACACACCGGTGTCAATGTGTTCTTTTTTCCATCTCCAGGAGTGTAGTATGAAAGGACTGACGTTTTAGTACCATCATTAATATTTGTGCTGCATTTCTCCTTTTGAATCCATAATGGTTATCTCTATTATCTATGTGATCTTCCACTGCACTGAATATACTACTTAACTGATTTTTTAGGTAAATTCGTTTTAGTAATTCCTTTAATCTCCATGGACAATTTATTGTACAGCTTTATTCCTTGGCAGAAAATGTTTTGAGAGTCATGTTTACTATTTCTTTGTTTAGTCTACATGTTGTCCCATGGTCATGGACAGAACGGTTTATACAGTAATTATGAACGTTATTTCTCGAATGTGGAACTGATTGGTAAATGTACTCACATGGTGTAGTTAAAATCCCCACTGTTTTGAGCAGATGACTTATGCACAGTGATGACAGGTCTCATGACATTCTGTCAGCAAGTATCTCAGTATATTCACACTGTTTCGAGTGAGAATCAATATTCATTCCTAGCAATGTAGTGTTTGTTACACAGTTCACAGAGGTGCCATGTCATTAAACTTTTCTCTTTCTAACTGAAGTACCTAACATTTATATTATGTTCAGTGTCACTTTATTGCTTATTGAGTAACAAGTGTAGACTTCCTTGAGGGTTTCATTTGCTTTCTCTGCAAGGATTTCTCTTGTTCTCTCAGTAACTATAGTATTGTTGTCGTCAGAGCCGAAAGGGGACATTTTGACGACGATAAGTTCCACAATTGGCGAATCTTCTGACATAAGCTACTTTGACAAAGGGCTGATTGTTATGACTCAGCGTCTGGGAGCGAGAATCTTACGTTTAGCGAAGCTGGTCAACTGCTGGCGTGCTGCAGTCTTCATCGTCTATGGAAATTGGTTGAAGGACGGTGAAACAATTACTAGGCGACAAGTTGCTGGGCGACTCCGTCTGATCACTGGATGTGTATTCAGAGGCTTGCCCGTTTCGTAAACCCGTATAGACGGCACTATGTGGCAGATCTCCCGACTAAATCCAATATTGGTGAGGCTCAACTATTTCGGAGTACAGCACGCATTGTTGAACATGGGCCCCGTAGCGGACGACCCCTACGAGCTCTCTTGTTGAGCCAACGACATCGCTAATTATGATTACAACTGGCATGTAGTCATGGAGACTCTACCGTGGATCACTTAAAATATGTCGCCTACTCGAATAAATTACGTTTCTTGTTACACCAGATCGATGATCAATTTCGGATACACTGTCAGAAAAATGGTTCGGATGGCTCTAGCCACTATGGACATGAGGTCCGACTGAAATAATTTAGGAAAACATAACGCGGAAATTAGTGCTAAGCAAAAATATGGTTCAAATATGGTTCAAATGGCTCTGAGCACTATAAGACTTAACTTCTGAGGTCATCAGACCCCTAGACTTAGAACTACTTAAACCTAACTAACCTAACGACACCACACACATCCATGCCCGAGGCAGGATTCGAACCTGCGACCGTAGCAGCAGTGCGGTTCTGAACTGAAGCGCCTAGAACAGCTCGGCCACAAAGACCGGTGATACACTGTCACATGCCTAACAGCTTCTCGATAACACACATCGCTTTACGGATAAAGGCCGGTGGAGGCAATATTATGCTGTCGGACACATTCACCTGCGTCTCCAAGGAATCTGTGGTGGTAATCAAAGTCAGCCACTCCACTGTGGGTGACGTAAACGTTGTTGTGGACTACCTGCACCATGCTTGATGTTTTCCCTGCTGGTGTGGCATCTTCTAGCAGTAAAAGTGTCCGTGTCACAAGGCCTGAATAATGCTACTGTAGTTTAATGAACATGACGGTTAACTCGCATTGCTGTATTGGCCACGAAATTCAAATTTAACACGTTTGGACACCATCTGGAACTGCGAAATCTTTCTAATCCGTTCCACGCTAAATCGCTGCTGTACTGTGTTGCAAGGTGCATCAAATGCTGTTAAGCTGATACTCACAAAATTTTATCTCATCATTCTACGAGCTCAGTCGCACCACCACGTTCTGTAGTTAAAACACAATCCAACGACATTGCATAGTAGAAAACAGTAAATGTTGTACTCAATACATTCGAGAGCGGATTAAGATGAATGTTTCTGCTGCACTCTGTACTTGTCTCAGTCTAAAATCAAAAAATAAACTCAGGCATGTTGTTGATCGTAACCATTCGCTCGTGGTGTTTGTACCTTCTGCAAATGATTACCTACTACACTTTCCACATCAGGTTTAACGTGCTTTCGGATGAGGGTAACTAGATTTAAAATGAAAAAGAGGAAAGTAAAGTCTAAATTGTACAGGTGAATAATTTGATCTCCCTTTTCTGTAGACCGTAGCAGCAGAATCAGTATACAGCAAATGCTTTAGAGAAAATCAAGAACAGAAAATATTTTTTGCTGAAGTTCATTTAGTTTCTTAGTTATATAAAATTTAAAGAAAAACGAGCTATTTACCTGGATTATTCCGTACGTTATTTCTGTATTTTTAATCGCATATGCCCTTGTAGAATTTTTTTTTAATTCATATATCCTAAATGGAAGCTAAGAAGAAGCACCTGATATGTGATGCAATAGGACGCTGATAACTGGTTGGGTTGATACGAAACAAGTAAATTCTCTGCAGAGTAGACAGGGACAGTAATGTACTGGAAGCATTGCGAAGAACGGAGAGCACAGTGCAACATGTTTTGAGACGTCAGGGAATAGCTTTCTGGATAAAAGCATATAGCTGATATAATGGAGGACGAGAGGGTATGAATAACTGAAAACGTTGGGCTAAGTTGCATTCTCAGATGGAGAGGCTGGCACAGGTGAGTAAGTCGTGACTGAAAAAAAAAAAATGATGGAAGCGGGACAGAAGGGGTCCCTATTTGGAGGGAATTTCTAGTTCTAGCATCTCTTGATTGTAAGGTGGCTATAATTTCGCACCTCACAAGCACTCAACCATATACTTTGCCATGATCTACAAATACAATTAGGTATCACGTGTAGGTTGTACATCGTCTATATGAATATATAAAGGAGACTGACATTGTCACGTACGTCGTGCAAATAATTGTTAATGCTTATGCCATGAAAAGTGACAGTGCCTATATTATAAAAAGGGCGTAATGAATGATTGCCTATACTAGTAGAGGTTGGAGCGACAGTAGAAATGAAACGGCTGGCGGAACTGAAGCCCTGGGTGGAAGGCCCACACAGGTGTGTTGGTCTTGCTTAAACACAGGAAATAGCAAGACGGACGTCGTAGCACCTAAGCGCTGGAGCACAATAGAGTCGCGACCGGCCGAATTGTAACCGAACCGGAAGGATTATACGTCGAAAACGCTGAAAATCTTGGACGCCGGTTAGAGGAACGAAGAAGCGGAACCTCGAAAACCACGCAGGCTGGGTTATTTCCAAGGATTTTTACTCAGAATCGTACCATTGTGCGAGTATAGGTTTTTCCTCGCAAACTTTCCGTGCTGGACGACAAAAGACTAAAATATGGTTGGTCGGCGTTTGAAAGAATCTGTAGAGAGGGAGAATATTCCTTGGTTTCGGGAATATGATTCGTTTTCGGAATTACGAGGGTGGGGAGCCGAGCCTTGCTGGGAAGACAGCAGTGGAGAGACGAGGTATTTCGTTTTGAGCTCCCGTGTGTGACGGTCGCTCAGTATCAGCTTCTTGTTGGTACGGACGGACTTGCTGTCTTTGCTCTCACCAGATTTTATAGTTAGAACGGATAGGCACTGCACTGTTGTAAACTTACACGATTCTGGACTTCGCCTCCGGGTTGGAAGTCATCGTTGAGTACGCAGCGTTCAGTGATTGAGAGCACATCTTCTGTCTATACTTACATTGAGACGTTATCTAAACTCCGTCCTTGTGATTGGGGGTTCGCGTTTCTCGTCTGTAGAACACAGAGAGGAGAAGACAGTATTACAGTATAGTAGTCAGAGGACCGCCTTCAGCCGTCCTATTCTTTGAAAGAGTTTGTTTTGTGGCTGGAGTTCTTCCATCGTCGCAAACGTGTACGAGAACCATCACTCCGACACACGGGACGCAGTGCATACGGTGATATTGCTAATTGCTTCGGCTTATTAGGTGCTATAAGGCTAAACATCTGTGATCACGTAGGATTTATTTCCACTGACGTTGCACTCCATTGTAGATCATCTTTAAAATTAGTGTCTTCTTGTGTTTGGTACATAGATGATGTCACTCATTTCGCGTTATTTATATTAGATGGCGCAGTCATAATAAAAGGGGAGAGTTGTTCAATGGATCAGTAATTTTAGTTAGGAAATATAAATATTTGTAATTAAAGATTGTTGTTAATATACAATAGATGTATAAGCAGCAACAACGTTTACATTTAGTATGATTAGTTCCCTTAATCATTCATTTCTGTTTAGATTGGAATTTATATGTTAAAGAGTATTAAGAGATCCTAAGATCTGCTTCAGGGGGTAGTCAGACAGGGCCAAATCTTTATTTTAGCGTTTATTATCTTCCGTTGCGCACAGTTATTTTACACCCGCCAGGTCATCCTGGATGACGACCAAGCGAAACTTCCCTAAAGCCTTGATCGGAACGGCAAGACTGGACCACTTTTAGATCTTTCTCTGAAGCAATGTTGTCCACTTTCTTAGACAAAAAGGAATGTACGAGTGTGTGTGTGTCATTTACCTATGTTAAATCGAACTTAAAGAAAAATAACAGAAAAATGAACGCAAGAGATGTTCTTGGATAGCTCAGAGAAAAAAGCGCTATCTGAAAAAAGTATGTTTCACGAAAGAGACAGGATCGCTATCCTGTCACCTTAGAAGGATTCATATCAGCGATCATTACGTGACCAGGACTTAACGTTCCATGCAAGACGAGGCAATTGCTGATAATGCATAAGTACAGATAGTACAATATTTGGGGAAGACAGCCTCTCCTTTCTAAGGACCATCCTTGCATATGTCATTACCAATTTAGGGAAACCATTGAATGGTTAAATTTGGATGGCCAGAAAGAGATCTGATGCAGTTCCAATCAAATGCAAGTCACAGTGCGTCCACCACTGTGAAAGCCTGGTTGGTAATGTTCCTAAGATAGACATGCTTTCGCAGTTTTCAAGTCACTGTGTTTGTACTCTACCATCATGATTAACGCTTAAAATCATTTTATTGAATCATTTCAGGGGAATGTTAAGATTTTTCTTTAAAACATGAAAATAGATACAACGTACCAACCCCTAGCGTATTTTAGATAAACGAAACATTAAGACACGTTCTTCCTTCCTTTTTCTAATATTAATCTTCGTTGAGACACTAATAAGAAAAGTCTCCAGAAACTGTTTTATCCAAACATGTTCAAGAGATTATTTCAAATACGAACAGTATTTGTACAGCTATCCCCTTCAGTAGCAGAGTTGCTTTCTCCGCGAAACATTAACTACCTGATTGTGAGCCTCAAACTTGGAACTAGTAAAGATGACCATTTACATTTCAACAAGCTATAGGGATACACATTATTCGTTCTTATTGGCCGTTTAAATGAAATCCGGAAAATAATCATTACTGCCGTGGAAAATATAGAACTATGACCTACACTGGTGGAAGATTCCTGGATAGTTTTCTACAATTTTTGTCTTGCAGAATATCAAATTAGGCGAAAAAGCCCACTTTCCAAAGTATTTAACGCCAAAATCCGGGCAAGATAAAAAAGTGATACAATGAAAGTTTTTCAGCATCAAAGATTTTAAACTAGTGCAGCTACAGAGTATCTCCTTTCCAAAAGACTGAAGTTAGTTATTGGTATTTCAGTGAAAATGCGTGGTAGTAATACAAAACATGTGACATATTAAGTAATGAGCTATATAACAAACTACAACAATTATTCTTAGAATAAAATAAATTAAACAACGAACTTTGTTGTCATGCTCCAAGGGAGCGACTGAACAAAATAATCTTATCTTTAACAGGTCCTAAATTAAATACAGATAGAATATACTAGTGAGATTAAGCACGTAAGTGAAGCAGCTGTGATTATACAAAGTATTTTTTGAACAGGACAAGAGAAATTATAAGAACTGAAGTAAGGGGAAAACTGGGGCATATGAGTAAGAGTGGTAATTTACAACTTGACCTGGATGGGATTATGAATAGCATCTGCAGTTAGAAGTGACGAGTAAGGGAACTGTGTCTGGTTATTCAGGTGAACATATGTTTATTAACTTCCACTATTTCGAGGTACCGGTACTTCATCTTCCTTCCCTTATGGATGTCATGTAAGACTTAATGTTGCACCGTATAACGATAACCTCCTTTAAGAGGTGGTCTGTAAAAGTACAGCCTCCTTTTTCTAAGTTCCAACTGCTATGGACGTCCTTCAAGGGAGTGCATATTGCCCTGGTAGACGACCTGTAAAGAATTTTCCACAGTTACAAGTGATTTTTAATATTTGAAATGTTCCAAAAACATGATTTATTAACAGAATGTATGTTAATTTCTGCAGTCCAATATATGGCTACGGATGGGTCCCTTATTTTACCTGAAATAAGTGGACAATGTGCCTGAGATTCATATAATTTCTTATCTGCTTCCTGAGTTGCGAGGAAGGCTGATGTAATATGTGTTTTGGAGTGATTGTTTAATGCAGCCTTATACTTTCTTTCTTTTCCTTGTCCCCAAATAATCAATCTGGCATAGACATGTAAGCAAATGTTTTTATGAATTTGTTGGATTTTGGTACGACTAATGCTTTATCTGGTGTTATACCGAAGCCAAAGAATTGTGACACACTTTCCGAGTCTCTCTAAATTTCTCTCATTTAAATATTATTTTTACAGTCATTACGCCAGTCTTCCTTGTTATTCTCGCCTAGTTCATATAAAATAAACTTTCTCTCATTCTGTACATCTTTTTCTTCATTACGGATGAAGCATATTGTCTCAAAGCTGTCTTTCCCTGATGAATTTCATAACAATGACTTTCTATTCAGCATGCCCTGCGTGAGACGCGTTTTCAAGCATGTGGCTTTCAGGTTGGTACACGACTGAGTTAATCATGAATAATTTAGCTCGTTATTGTGTTACAGACAATATCGAAAACGGTATATTTTGCGTGTGTAATTAGGGTAATTAATGGAGTTAACTTCTAATTTGCACCAATTGAACTGATGAATGTGGCGTACTACAAATCATCCGAGGTTAATTAAATTTTATCAGCTGAATAACACATTGCGTCTCTTCGAGCACTGAAGCGTCCATGACAACATTACTGTGAAAACAAAAAAAGAGCAGACGAACGCTCGAGGAACTTATCCATATACATAAGGTAACGTGCAATAATAATAGGTGTTTTATTTTTATTTCCTTTCGAGTATTTGCCTGTGACCTAATTCTGCACTTCACTACTTCTTCATAGCTATTGTTGTTTGACGATCTTGTTGCTTCCCTGCATTATTTGTCTTATACTGCATTTAAATAAAATCGTTCGTTTATTATGCAGCTCCTGTATCATTCTTTCTCTGGAGTTTTAGTAGAGTGCACTTTTCTGAATTCGGTTTCTGGGATTTTCTTACTTTCACTCGTTTCAGTTTGTTTCTTGCATCACTACTTTATGTAATTATTTATGGTGTCCTTCGTTACCTTCTTTCTCTTGTTCCATTACTTCTTCCCTGATATGTATCAGTAGAGGAGAAATGATATTATGGTAGCAACTGGTACATATATAATCCTGCTGAATTTCCCTGCTATAAAATATTACGAAAAGTTAAAAAACGAGAAGTTTGTATATTCCATCAAAAAATCTATTATTTTAATGGAATTATGAAACTGTGGTGTTGTATATAGACAATTAGAGCCGAGGCGACTACTCATATAAAAAATTTATTTTGGTGTTGGTCTTAGTCATAAAATCTTGAAAGGTAATTCACAAGTAATAAACACTGTTCTGTATGTAGTATGGTGTAGAGAAATGATCGACTAGCTTCGAAGAAAGAAACAATGCTTAAACAGCTGTTTCTGAAAGAAAAAACAATTTAGAGGAAGTCTTGCAAAACAGTCTTGCGAAACAGTTGCTGGTTGTACTACTGACACCTATGTTTTCAGGTACTTCCGACATTCATTTACGGTGGTTATTTGAGTTATACCTTCTGGTACTCACTGTTTGTATGTCGTTTTGCAGATAATCTGCGCATCCAGTTATGTTGGCCACTGATGCGATATGTATAAGGATCGTGTCAAACCCTTTTCACATCAACTACAGTGAGTCCTTCAGTGTTCTCGTTGTTTTTGTGTGTATTTTGTAGTGAGGGCTCTTCGGTACTGACGTATAGATGCTTGATAAGCGTCTTTGTTTGTTGTCACATGAGTGGTTCACCGTTTATAAATGTAGGTAGTTGGGTGTCTGTTGCAATCTGTCTTGTGCCTGCACGGTTAGATACGAGTAACTCTTCATTCTCCCTTCTTCGCCCTCCTTCCACCCACTACATATTTTGTGTCACGTCCTGTTCTTTCATGATGGTTTTAGTTTTGCCTAGATACTTGCCCCTTATCCACTCTCATTGGCTGTTGTTCCAGGATGCAATTATTACTGGTCTGGGTTATCCGTTCTTTAAAGGAATTTCCAAGTAATGATCTATACTGATGTGTACGTTGCTGTCATTGGCCTCCATTTAAATGTTTTATGGTTGAATTGTGTATGTCAGACGTAGAATTACACCTATTTATCTTTATATGTCTCTGTTATTTTCACATACAGTTATTTTAGTCGTATGTGACACATTCAATGGTGATGCACCCGTTTCCAACTTTGAATAAGTATGCGTTTACCATCACTCAGTCTCCGATGGACAGGACTGTGGCATTTACAATGTTGTAGTTATTGTAGTAATCAATGTACTGTCAACTCGTAGACTGCTGTGACATGGTCATAGTCTTATATCAAATATAAGTGTAGTATTTACTCACGATTTAGTTACAGGCATATTGTGTGGGCTGCTCACTGGTCACTTGATAAAGTGATTTGTCTGTGAGACGATATGTATGGCCAGTATGGCTCTTTTGAAACTTGATCGCAGGGATCTGACGGATTTTCAGTTTTTATGAGGTTCAAAGACCGAAGTGTGTACTAGTTACTGTACATTTACTCATAAGTGTATGCAATTTAAATTTTATTGTAGCTATGGGTCCCCCTCTTAGCCCACTGTTGGCTGAAATATTTATGGACCATTTTCAACAAAATTTTCTAATAACAGAACCTTTGAGTGCAAACATCAAATACTGGTTTAGATATGTAGATGATGTCCTGTGTATGTGGACTGGTACTACAAGACAACTCAACACATTCTTGAAAAACGTAAACAGTCAACATAAAAATATCCAGTTCACTTTGGAGATTGGCAACAAATCCATAAACTTCTTAGATCTCACCATTGACATCAGTACACACACACATTGTTACAAAATTTACAGAAAAACAACAACTACAGACACAGTAATACCTTCTTGCTCACAACACCCCATTACTCACTAACATGCAGCTTTCCACTCAGTGGTAACATGCAGCTTTCCACTCAGTGGTAACATGCAGCTTTCCACTCAATGGTACACCGTCTCATATCTGTCCCCATGTTCAGAGATGATTTTAAAGCAGAGTTAGATACAATAAAATTTATTGCCACAGCCAGTGGCTACAATCCAGTTCTTATTGACCACATCTTGCACAGGAAACGAAAACGGAAAATTATACCCCTCCTCTATGCCCCACCTGCTTCCCCATCCACTGACTGCAAGAAATGGTGTACACTACCATTTCTAGGTCAGGTATCACAGATTGTAGTCAAAGCACTGAAATCCTACTATGTCAGGAACACGACAGCCCAGTGTATTTTTAATAGCAAAGACAAGATCCAGTTATTAGCAACTAGTGGGGTATACAAAATCACCTGTTCTGATTGTGACAAATTTTAAATTGGTCAGTCAGGCAGAGACATATCAACTAGGCTGGCTGAACATGAACGCGGCTGGAGGTTGCAGAATTCGGACTCTGCATTTGCTGAGCATGTACTGAGTGAGGGTCACAACTACCAGCCAGTGTCCCATGTACTTCACTTAGTAAACAAAGGCCATAAACTCAACCTGCTGGAAGCCCTGGAAATTAACAAACATCTTGCTTACAGGCCAGATCTCATCCTAAACGACCAGGCACAGCTCAACATTTCCCCTCTCCTAAACTTCATATAACCATCTTTGTTGTTCATTACTTACATGTTCACTTGTGTTTATGAATATGAGTACTTTTCGAGTGGGTTGCTCGTCAGGAAGCTAGCTGACGTGAACGTTGCTTCCATTGGCCCCCAGTAAGGTGCTTGGTGGTAGAACAGTGTATGTTAGCCCTAGAATTATATCTAGGTATTTTTAATGCCTCCTTCTCTTTAACGAGCAATTACTTTATTCATATGTGACACATTTATTGACTTTATTAATTGACTTTGTCCCTGTCTTCAGTTTCGCGTGGATGTACATTACCCTAACTTAAGTTCCACTAGATACGACTTGTGGCATTGCCAATGTTTTTGTTGTAATAGTGTATGTATTTCCAGGTTATAGATTGCTGTCACGCATTCATAGTTTACTTTTGACAGACATATTACAATTACTAATGATTTAGTTACTGGAATGTTGTGTTCTCTTCAGATCAAGCTTGAATTTATAAAACAGTTCTCTGAAGCACTTTCAAAGATGGAGACTGATTTCTCAACTTGATAACAAGATTTACAAAAGAGTATTTTGAGAAAGTTAAACAAGCTATTTTTGTGCCATCATAGGTCAAAATTTTAATGAAAGACAATCTGTTTGAAAGTACAACGAATCTAGTGGGAAAAGGTTTGGGTTTCGTTTGAAGAAGCGCCCAGATTTTAGGGCAGCAGCAAATATCCAAATTATAAAACCACTGTTAAAACAGTTTTGCAGTGCTTCTTGACGTTAGGACCTAATATGAGTGTGAAGCCTCTTTTTCTAAATTCACAAGTTGCTTTTTTTTTATCTACATCTTCATCTACGTGATTACTCTGCTATTCACAATACAGTGCCTGGTAGAGGGTTCAGTGAACCACCTACAAGGTCTCTCTACCGTTTCACCTAGAACGGCGCGCGGGAGAAACGAGCACTTAAATTTTTTTGTGGGAGTGCTGGTTTCTCTTATTTTATCGTGATGATCATTTCTCCCTATGTAGGTGCTGCTGTCGGTGAAGAAAAAGAGAACTGTTCCACAAGGACTTGAACGAGGCTGAAAAAAGATACCAGGGAAGGTAGAATGCAGACGTGATGGCTAACTACTGTTTTATGCTAAGAAGAAAAGGGAGACGATAAAGGTAAGAAATTATCCCCCCACCCCCATGACAGAAAGAACTTGATGCAACGAAATCAGTGATGGAAAAATACATTGTCTTACACACATTGTGCTTTAGTAACAACTATCAGCATTGTCGCTAAATAAATTCACTACCGGGTGCGCATATCAACTTTTAGTTTATTAGTTGGCATGACAGGGAACCAGGTACGACTTACATCGCGTGTCACAACTGGTGTCTGGGATATGCAAGGAGTGCTATGTTGCGGAAGGCGCAGCGCCACTCAAACCACATAGAGTCGAGTCATGATCGAGAAGGACAAACGGCGCGGAATGACAGCACCAAATACGTCATTTTGGAGCCTTACACTACGGAGCCATAACATGTCATCTCCGTGCTCAGCCGTTCCAAGGCGACTTAGTACAGGCGGCAAGTGCGAAGGCAAGGGAAACGGACAATAACTGAGACACTACGGTAAGGACAAGTCAACTGACACATCCAGACAATGAGGGCGAATGACCGCATCGCCGGCCGCGATAATGTTACGTCCATCTTTACGTACGACTGTCTCTGAAGCTTCAGACTCAGTTCCTGGTCATCCGATTCCGACGGAATCCGGCTGTAGTGTGAATTACGCCGCTGGAAGCTGCCACTGCTGCCTGGCCGCCACCGTGAGTGAAGAAGATGTGAGTGAGTCTGGGTCTTCCCAAGGTCATGGGCTATACCGAGAAACTGCAAACTACTGGCTGTAATCTGCTGGGCGTGACCCCGCAGTACCGCCTCCCTGACTGTACTCTGTGTCACCGATCTGGGTCCTCGGTGTCTGCCTTCACGACACTCGCCTTCTGTGAGATGCTGGCGGCATCCGCCCAAGCGCCAGTCCCTCATCGAGAGTGCAAAAATCGAAACCACACACCACGGAACGTCTGAGCGAGCAGCAGGTTTCTTGCCGCCACCACCACCGCCACCAACACAGAATATGGCCGTAGCACTGACTCACTGCAATGACATTACGACTTACTGACAAGGCATCAGCACTTAATGGCCCATGCGCTTCCATGCTTTGCTGCCGAGTGCAGCTCTGAAGACGTAACACTGTACACATTATGCAGTAAACAAATGTTCTTACACATATTGCTCGCTGTTTCACTGACACCGTAAGGCTTATTATAGCCATCCAGTAACCTCCTGAATGTAGCATCCTACACTGCTGGCGTCACCACCTCACCTCCTCAACCTCGGCAGACGCTAAGATCCTGACCCTAGCGGTGACCGCCCCAATTTGTGTCAAGAAATACGGTAATACGTTTAGACCTCTCAGCCGGGGGAATCTGATAATACGCTTGCTTCAAGTCAAGGACAGCAAACCAAGTAAATCAATTATGAAGCTGTGGAAGTGGAACGGATTCCAAAACAGTCTTCTGATTTAAGGCCCGATAATCAACCATCGGCTGATAAGCTCCACCATGGGCTATTAGCGTGCAGATATCGGTCTATGTGGATGGGTTTCCGGTAAACGCTGCGGCTGAGACACCCATTTCCTTTGCGGCGGACGAGGACGTCAAAGAACGGTAAGGCACCATCTGTCTCTATCTCCACCGTGAACTTGATGTTGTCATGGATGTAGTTGAATTCTCCCAGCTTTTCACGTCGATGAGACCAGACAACGAACGTGTCGTCGACGTAACGATAAAAGCAACTAGGCTTTTCAAGAGCCGCGTCCAGGGCGATATTTTCAAAGTACTCCATGAACAGATTGGCTACACCTGGAACTAGTGGGCTTCCCATCGCAACACCGTCCGTTTGGTTGAAATATTCTCCATCGTACGAGAAATACGATGACGTCAGAGTATGCTTGAATAAATCCACAACACTGTCGTCAAATACCTGGGAGAGCAGATCTATAGAGTCTTTCATGGGAACGCGCGTGAACAATGACACTACATCAAGGCTGACCATAACATACCGTTCTCCAAGACGCAGGCATTTAATTCGACTGATGAAGTGGGCTTTATTCTTGATGGAGTGCACACAGTGACCGACGTGCTGAGTAAAGAGGATGTCCAGATGTTTCGCGAGTCTGTAAGTTATAACATTTATCTACCTACACATAATAATGGAGATGATTATATTTACGCTTTATCTGCTGCAGTCGTGGTCCTGAGAACATTAAGGTCACTGTAACACAACTACTGGAGATTTGATTAAGTTTAATCTCGTACTGATTTTATTCATTTTTATTATACTTTCAAAACGAAATAAAGCCGGTCGCTGTGGCGTAGCGGTTCTAGGCACTACAGTCTGGAATCGCGCGACCGCTACAGTCGCAGGTTCGAATCCTGCCTCGGGCATGGGTGTGTGTGATGTCCTTAGGTTAGTTAGGTTTAAGTAGTTCTAAGTTCTAGGGGACTGATGACCTCAGAAATTGTCCCATAGTGCGCAGAGGCAATTGAACCATTTTTGAACAAAATTAAAGTATTATTGCATAGGCAAACAATACTAACAATACAAATGAAGCAGCTACATGCTCACTGCTCAAAAACTAAAACCAGACTGACCGACCCTGCCAACAGGGCAGTGACTATTTATATTTTCTTGACAATCCCCAACAATTCTCGGCATTGTTTAAAATTATTATTTCATTACTTTACAATTAAAACTCTCATCCTATAACAAATTACACATCTCATTGATTACTGAGATTCTTATATATTAAAAACATGAGTGAATTGTAATCTTCATATATGTTGAAGGAAGTATAAACGCTTAGGTCTCAAATGTTAACAATACACTTGTTATATTTACTAATTACTAGAGGTTCATATCATATAAAATTAACAGACTTCTACACATTAGTGTAATTAAGATTCCGTAATCATTTCCTTCGTAACTTTCCCACAAGTACGTATTTCCATACACCTCTATGTCAGAAACTACTGTTTAAGGCTAAAATTTATACGTTTTTATTAGTTCTAATTGGACTGTTACGTTTCAAAGTCCGCGATGCAACGGTGCTCACAATGGAGCGTAAAGGAGTGTTATTCTTGTGAACCTTCGTAGGGCCATACAATGTAGGTGTTCGAGGTGCCCGAGGGAGGAGATTTTTTATGACATTCTCTTCCAGTGAAGACGTCTTGAGTAGGTCCGACGTCTTCCTCGTTATTCTTGAAGTTGGGTCCTTTGACAGCTATTTTTCCGAAAATACGTAAGCCGAAAGACTCCAAGGAGGATTCGAAGAAGTTTGCGTTCTTGCGGTTCTGTGACTCAATAACAGGAAAGATAAGCCAGCTCCTAAAGAGGCATAAAAACGATTCGGTCTTCAGGGCTCCAGCAAACATTCGACGAGTCTTGAGGCCTGTGAAAGACGATGTATGCCTCGGAACCTTAGGAGTATATAAAATACCGTGTGGAGGTGAAGGGTTTTGTATCGGACAGACTGTCCGTACCACTGAACACCGCTGTGTAGAACACAAGAGATGTTTTCGTCTACGGTAAATCAGCGGTAGCAGAGCATGCATTAGAAAACGGCCATCGTATCGCATTAGACGAGACACCTATTATCACACGAACTAACAGTTTTTGGGATAGCTTAATAAAAGAAGCGATCGAAATAAAAATTTGTGGTAACACGCTCAAGAAACACAGCGGCCTGCAGCTAACCACAGCGTGGGACCCGGCCGTCGGTAGGTTGAAGCGGGTGCGGAGGCCGCACAACGTAAACATTACCATATATGGTGCCGGAGCGGTTACCAGTGACGTCACTGAAGGCAGCAACCAGAAGACAGTCACTACTTGACAATGGCCGAGGAGTACTTGCGTGAAAGCTCGTGGATTCTGAATCACTTGACGCGGCTGCAAGCTCGAGAAACCTTTATTACTTGCTATTTCAGTTATTTTTCTTTTGAAACTTAATAGCTGTCACAAAGTTATTTTTCATGTTCATAAGAGCTGATAATTGACTAGTGATCTTAAATTTCTAGTTACGTTGAGGTTATATGTGTGTAAAGCAATTTTTTATTAATTTAAAGTTGGGGGCATAAGGCTGTTTTCCTTTTAAAATATTTTTAATTATTCTCATTGCTTTTATACAATTGAATAATCGTTTTAGATCACCGCAATTTGCAAATACTAATTAGTCATTGAGTTGTTACCAGTGCTCTGATTTAATTAACGTGGTGAAAATAGATTTTGGTATCCTCAAAACGTGTCAGCATTCCATTCAAGCAGCCCATGTGTGCTGCTTACCAATCCTGTACCTCAACACTTACATGTATAGAACAGTAATTCCACCCCTTTTCTCGTACCCAGTAAACTTAATTCCGAAATTAGCCATCATAATATAGTAATGTGAAACCAAAAATTACTGAAAATAAAGATCCCATGTGGGAGTATATCATGTCTGAAACTGGTGTAGATACTCTCGGTTAGCTGGGCTCCTCAGTTGCTTATGTCCTCCTCCCCCATTTTCCGTTATCCGTTGCGAAATAGATTAATTGAATCATCATTAAATGTAATAACCAATTAAGCGATCCTGGCTGCCCTTGTAATGATTATTTGACAAGCATTGAATCAAGGAACGCAACGAGAGTGTCAGTATCAAAACAAGATTAAATCACCAGAATCAGACAATGACCCCTTCACAGATACGAGACAGAGTAAAAATTAGTAATTCGAATTGTGCACTTATAAGAAAGACACACAGGAACTACGATAATCTTGTACCAGCTTCTGAAGGCGCAGTCTTCAGCACAGCAGCTTCCTTCATCTCGCCCAATAAAGGGCGTTGACTAAGAAGCATTTTATTTACCTTGCAACTGACCGTTTTATTGCGTAATTCATTGACCGTGACTGACCGTAGAAATGTTTATTTTATACTGCAGGCAACTCTTGTAGAACTATATGAACCTCCTGACATGTCTGCTTTTAAGGGTAACTGTCGTAAGTCATATTTAACACCTGTCAAGCGTATATTTTGCAGTCTCTCTCGATACGTGTTGCTGTGCACGAAGGATGTGCCAGGCATGTTACACCCGTCGTCGTTTGGATCATTCGACACGTGATTGTAATGAGTGTGGATGGCCTTTGATACGCCGTAAGCCGGCCGGTGTGGCCGTGCGGTTCTAAGCGCGTCAGTTTGGAACCGCGTGACCGCTCCGGTCGCAGGTTCGAATCCTGCCTCGTGCATGGATGTGTGTGATGTTCTTAGGTTTGTTAGGTTTAAGTAGTTCTAAGTTCTAGGGGACTGATGACCTCGGTAGTTAAGTCCCATAGTGCTCATAGCCATTTGAACCATTTTGTTTTTGATACGCCGTAAGAACTGGAGTAGCAAGTTGTGTATTGTATACTTTATGGTGTGAACGTGGTGTCGCTCCGTTTTATATTGGATCATTTGGGCAGTAGAAGAATATATAAGATTCCAGTAGAAACTCAAACCGATAGTAAGAGTGTTTCCATGTCGCTCTGTCGGAGCAGATTTTTAAGTTAAGTGCAGCATTCGTACAGAAAGCTGGGTAACAGAATGTTAAGAGGATCGCGAGAGGTACTGCGTGCCGAGAAGCAAGCGAAAGGATGCAGAGAGACGAGAGAGGGTATGGCGTGCTTTGTGGACAAAGGAACGTGAAAGGTTTAATCCAGCAGCAGTACCATCTGTCATTTGGAGAAGCAAGGAATTACGGTTGAAAGTGCTCGTCTAAGACCAGACAAGGCGAATACTGCCAGGAATCAAAAGCTTTGGAAATTCCTGTAAGTTGACTGGTGACGCAAAGTACTGGCGTTGTGAAAGTACTGGGAAGCAAAGTAGACGTATTAGCACCAGTATCTTGTGACTATGTGGAGTCTGAAGTACCTGAAGTTCCAATCAGAGTAAGTGTATGCTGTAGGAAAGGAAATGTGTATTTGAGTAACTGCATAGGTGATGCTGATTTACGTGCATGCGACGGTACTTAACGGTTACTGCTGAGTAGTTGCTCTTCTAAACAGCACCCCATACGATCATACCAGTTGCATCTTTACCTGCAGCTACTCGTGCTTGGGCTATGCACGCTAATGTTCAAAAATAATGGCTCGGTGTAGTCATAAAGTCGAGCCGCGCACGTCTGCATTCATGCCCCGCAACTCATTTGCTTGAAATAATAGCATGTAGCTGTGATCCTATAGTTATATAGTCTGTGCATTGGCTAGAACAGCGAGTTAATAAAGTACACAGCTACACAAAATGAAAGTTAAATGAATAATTTAATAACGAGGGTTCTATTCTAACGTCTGTAACTGATGCAGACAACAGAGAATTATGTTGAATAATGTTTATTCAAGAAAGTACATTTCAAAGAAAACGGTTTGTTGAGAGCGTTAAGAGAATGGTAGCAAAATGCCGTAAGAAAACTAAGTCCATTTCGTGACCACAATGCTCCAAAATCAAAGCAGCTCAAAACAGTTCAGGGTTCAACACGATGATCCACAAATTAATGCACGTGATGTAAAGAATAATAACTTACTGTCTGCCGATCGTCAGTTTCGTAATACTATTTGAAAAATTTAAGGGCCTACACTGGAGCACATTAAAGGCTCTCGAAAAACCAGTCCCTTCAGAAGTAAGT
This sequence comes from Schistocerca cancellata, assembly GCF_023864275.1. Lineage (NCBI taxonomy): Eukaryota > Metazoa > Arthropoda > Insecta > Orthoptera > Acrididae > Schistocerca > Schistocerca cancellata. The sequence continues at coordinate 720,443,170 of NC_064627.1, forward strand.
TTGGTAGCAGCCGTTCACTACCCGGAAGATACACCCACTCTCTCAAAAAACATTCCCATAGGCCGGTGTATCTTCTCTCCACTGTCTGTATCTCTGATTCCGACGGAATTCCATTCGCGCTAATTACAGAATAACCCGACTGGCGAGTCGTGACGCGCTGCTGGCTGCCGAAAGAAGACTTCGTTACTTGAGACCACAGCGAGGCAAAATTGTAGGGGCACTAGGCCGCTGCAAACTGCCACTGTTGCCTGGCCGCCGCCCTGATTGAAGAAGGTGTGGGCGAGCCTTGGCATTCCCGTGGTGAAGGGCCACACCGAGTGACTGAAAACTACCGCCTACAGTTTGTGGGACGTAACACCGCAACACCGCCTCCCTGGCTGTACGCTGTGTTGCCGGTCTGGATCCTGGACTTCTGCCTTCACGACATCCGCCTTCTGTGACATGATACCGCCACTCGCCCAAGCGACCTATGCCTCTTCGACAGCGCTGAGGTAGAAACCACAATTGGTCATTGTGAAACGTCTCAGCCTGCAGCATATTCATTGCCGCAGCCGCTAACAGCACAGCTTGCAGCTGTGACACTGACCTGTGACAATGACGTCACGACTCGCTGACAAAGGCATCGTCACTTCTTCACAGCGCGTGCTCTTCCGCGCCCTGCTGCTGAATGCAGCTCTGAAGACACTTTATGCAGTAAACAAATGTTATTCCAGATACTGCTGTTTCACTGACACCGTAGGGCGTATGGAAGCCATCCACACCAGCTCCTGAGCTCTCAGCCTCCTGTGCCAGTAGCATAACCACCTCATCTGCTCAACTTACACACCAACTAAAAGTCCTGATATGAGGGACGACCACTACAGCATTTTTATGTTTACAAATACCATTGTCTACCTTAAAGCAGTTTGTAAAGATTCTACAGAAGGTTACAAAATAAATAAATTTTCAGTATAGTTCAAAATTTCCCTGTTAGATACGAGATTTGAGACAAAACTTCAGACTTGTTTTATGCATAAGTCTGATGTGATATGGAAAATCCAAAATCATATTTCAAATCTGTATGAAAAATGCTTTCCGTATCATCTCACAGTCGTAAAACATCGTTCGAAAAGTTTTGAGGTGCACCATAGCGTAATTATTATTTTCGCTTTTTACAGAAATAATACAAACATCACAAACCTGTTGATACGTTTGATAGAGTATTTGACGAGTCATTTTAACTGCCACGATGAAAATTATCACCATATATATCGTCCATATTGCTTGTACCAATAGGCGTCTTTTCTTTCAGCAATTACTCTTCTGTCTGGTTTGATGTAGCCTGCCAGGACTTCCTAGGTCCTCAATTGCTTGCTGGATGTATCCCCATCTCTGTCTTCCCCGAGAGGTTTTTACACTCTACAGCTCCTTCTAGTACCACTAAAGCTATTCCCTCATCTCTCAAAAGACGTCCTGACAGCCTGCAACTTATTCTTGTTTTCTATGTGTTCCTTTCCGCGCCTGTTCTGCAGAGAATTTTCTTTTTACTTACCTAAATAGTCACTTAATTTTCAACATTCTTCTGTAGCACTACGTCTCAGAGGCATCGATTCTCTCCTGTTGCCGTTTTCCCACGGTCCATGTCTCACTTCCATACAACGCTGGGCTCCAAACGTACATTCCAAGAAATTACTTCCTCAAATTATGCCCAATGTATGATATTAGAAGACTTCCCTTGGGCGCGAATGCTATTATGCCGCTATTGGCAGAACTCGTATGATTTCTACGTGCAACTTGCTCTGTCCCTTATGAGTTATTTTGCTTCCTAGGTAGCACTTCGTGATCGCCTATTCTAACGTTAAGTTGTTCTCATCTCTGCTACTTCTCATTACTGTCGCATTTCTTCGATTCATTTCCAATGTATGTTCTGTACTCCTTAGACTGATCATCCTACTCAAAAGAAACTTTAATTCTTCTTTTGCTTTCACTGACGATAGCGATGTTATGATCAAATATTATCATTGATATGTTTTCACCCTGAATTTTAATTCCTTCCCTGAACTTTTCTTATATACGTCGTTGCTCATTCGATGTGCAGACTGAACAGTAGGGGCGAAAGACCACAACCTTTTCAATGCGAGCATTTCCTTTTTTGGTCTTCCACTCTTGTTCCCTCTAGAATTTTATGCATGTTTTATATAAGCCGTATTCTACTACATTTTACGCGAATGTTTTTCATTATTTCGAACATCTTCCACCATTTTACATTGTCGAACGTTTCTTCCAGATCGGCAAATGCTGTGAACGTGTCTTTATTTTTATTCTGCTTCACTTCCATTATCAACCGCAACGTCAGAGTTGCCTATTTTGAGCCTTCATGTTTGCTAAGGCCTCAGTGATTATCTAACAGATCCTCATTTTTTTCCATTCTTCTGTATATTGTTCTTTCCGACAACTTGCATGCATAAGCAGTTATGCTGACTGTGGGATAATTTTCCCACTTGTCTACGGTTTGCCCTTGCAGACTTCGGAATTGTGTTGATGATGTTTTTCCGAAAGTCAGATGATGTGTTGCCAGTCTCATAAATTATACACAGAAGAATGAATAGTTATTTTGTTGTCACGTCCGCCGTTGATTTTAGAAACTACAATGGGATGTTATCAGTCCCTTCTGACTTACTTGAACTTAAACCTTCCAAAGCTCTATTAAATTCTGATTCTAACACTAGATACCCTATCTCTTCACTGTCATCTCCAATTTTTCGTTTTGTCACGTTATTACTCAAACCCTTTCCGTCATAGAAGCCTTCATTGTACTCTTTCTGCCACCTTTTCCTCTGCATTAACAGTCAAATTCCCATAGAATTCTTAATGTTACTGTCATTGCTTTTAATTTCACCGTAGGTTGTATTGATTTTTGTGCATAATGAGTCAGTCCTTCTGACAATCACTTCTTTTTCGATTTCTTCACATACTTCATGCAGTCATTTCGCCTTAGCTTCCCTGAACTTCCTATTTATTTTATTCCTAACTGACTCGTATTTCTGTTTTCTTGAACTCTATTAATACTTTTGTAACTCCTTCTTTCATCTACCAACTGAAGTAATTATTCTCTTCCACCTGATTTCTGCGGAATTGTCTTCCTTGCACCTAAGTTTTTCTTTCCAATTATTGTGGCTGCCCTCTTACGGTTGTCCAACCAATCTTGTTCAAAAGAACTACCTTCTGAGCTATTCATTATCGTAGTATCTACAGCCTCAGAGAACTTCATGCAAGTCTCTCCATTCTTTAGTATTTCCGCATTTCACTTCTTTGCTCATTGGTTCTTCCTGACTAATCTCTTAAATTTCAGCCTACTCTTCAACATCACCAAATTGTGATCTGAGTCTATATCTGCTGCTGTGTACACCTTCCAATTCAATATATGATTTCTAAATCTTTGACAATGAAGTAATCAGTGATGTAATTTTAATGAAATCTTGTCCTGTCTCCCTACCTTACTCAGTATACCTCCTCCACCTGTCATTTTTGAACGATTATTCGCTATTACTAGCTAAAATTTAGTGCAGTATTCAATCAGTATGTCTCCTGTCTCACTCCAATTATCAAGCCCATACTATCCCGTAAGCCTTTCTTCTTCTCATTCCCCTATCACTGCATTCCAGTCCACATGACCATTATAGTATCTCCTCAGTTTACATACTGAATTACCCTTTCAATATCCTCATATACCCTCTCTCTTCACATTCAGCCTTCGAAGTTCGAATTTACCCGAAATATTGTTTAGGTGTTGGTTTGCTGTCGACTCTGATGTCATAACCCTATTAGTGAAATGTTCACAGTAAATCACTCTCGACCCTATCTTCCTATTCGTAACGAATCCTACTCCCGTTACACCATCTTCTGCAACTTTTGGTATTACCCTATTGGAGCAGTAATCCTTTTCGTCTTTCCATTTCTCCTCACTTACCCCACAGGGAAGATCAACAATACAGAAATACAAATCTCTTAGGAATGAAATAAATGGGAGGTTCCAGAAGCTAAGGCGAAATGGGTGCATGAAAAATGCGACGAAATCGAAAAAGAAATAACTGTTGTAAGGATGGCCTTGGTATTAATGAAAGTCATGCCAATCTTCAGGGAAACTGAAAACAATGGTGGTAACATTAAGAGTCGAATGGGAATTCCACTGTTAAATGCAGAGGAGAAAACGGTTAGGTGTAAAGAGTACGTTGAAGGCCGTATGGCGGAGAAGGATTGTCTGATAAAGTGGTAGAAGAAGAAATAGGTGTCAATGTAGAAGAGATAGAGGATCCATTATTAAAATCAGAACTGAAAAGAGCTATGGAAAACTTATGATCGAATAAGACTGAAGGGATAAGTAACATTCCATCAGACATCCTAAAATCATTGGGGAAAGTAGCAACAAAACGACTACTCACTTTTATGTCTAGAATGTATGATTCTGGTGATATATCATCTGACTTCCGAAAGACGTCATCCACACAATTCCGAAGACGGAAAGATCCGATAAGTGCGACGATTATCCCAAAATCAGCTTGACATCTCATGCATTTAAGATGCTGCCAATAATAATATACAGAAGAATGGAAAAAAATTTAGGATATGTTCGATGACGATCAGTTTGTCTTTACGAAAGGCAAAGAGACCAGAGAGGCAATTCTGACGTTGCGGTTGATAATGGCAAAAAAGACTAAAGAAATATCAAAATCATATTATTTTACGACCTAGAAAAAGCGTTTTAAATTATGTGAAAAACAGAGATATGCTTTAGGGAAAAACGGATAATATACAATAAGTGCAAAGACAAAAGGGGGCAATAAGCGTGGAAGACCAACAAAGAAATGCTCGGGATTTAAAAGGGTGTAAGACATGGATGTTGCCTTTCGCCTCTACTGTCAATATATACATTGAAGTAGCAATGACAGAAATAAATGAAATGTTCAAGAGTGGAATTAAAAGTCACGGTGAAAGGATATGAATGATAAGATTCGCTGTTGACATTTCTATCCTCAGTGAAGGTGAAGAAGACTTACAGGGTTTGCTGAATAGAATGAACAGTTTAACGAGTACAGAACACGGACTGAAAGTGACTCGAAGAAAGAATGTAATGAGAAGATGCACGCAAGAGTACAGCGAGAACTTAACACCAGGATTGGTGACCTTGAAGTAGATGAAGTTAAGGAACTCTGCTGTCTAGGCAGAAAAATAACCCATGATGGGCGGAGCGAGAATGCGACAAAAAGCAAACTAGCACTGTCAAAAAGGACGTACCTGGCTAAGAGAAGTCAACTAGTATCAATCATAGGCTTTAAGTTGAGGAAGAAATTTTTGTGAAATTACGTTTGGAGTACAGCACTTGGTGGCAGTGAACCGTGGGTTATGGAAAAATCAGAAAAGGACAGTATAGAAGCATTTGAGATATGGTGTTAAAGAAGAATGTTGAAAAATAGATGGACTGATAAGGTAAGGAATGAAGAGGTTCTCCGGTAAATGGTGACAAGAAGAAGGGACAGAATGGTAGAAATTCTATTAAGACATCAACTAATAATAACCATGCTACTAGAGGTAGATGTAAACAGCAAAAACTATAGAGGAAACCAGAGTCTGGAATACAGCCAGTAAATAACTGAGGACGTAGGTTACAACTGCTTCCCTGAGACGAAGAGGTTGGCACAGGAGATGGGATGCGTTGCGGGCCGCCTTAAAACCAGTCAAAAGACTGATAATTAAAAAAAAAAAAAGAAATCTCCACTATGCGTAGACTGTGCTTCACCATTCTCATTTTTGGATTTCCTAGCCTCCCTACCAGTTCAAACTTCTGATATTCCACGCTCCTATCTGTAAACTTATCCTTTCGTTTGTTATTCAATATTTTTCTCATTTTCACATTTCCCTTGACAGTCTCCTCTCGGATATCCAGATGAGGGACTAGTCCAGAATCTTTTGCAAGTATAGAGACCATCATGACACTTTTTAAGTGACAGGCTATATGTCCTATTGATACACATTGTCTTAATGCAGTAGTTTCCCTTACCATATGCGTCCTCATGCCATTGAACATTGCTTAATCTCATTGCTCATTATTGTATTATTGAACTGAAAATGGTGTGTAGATAGACAAACGGAATCTTAAGTTTGTTCCTGGATTGTTAGAAGTAGGAAAATACCAGCACGACGAAATGATGGAAATAATAAGATGGCATTATAAAATATGCAGAAACGTGGCGGCATAACATATTGCGTGAGGACTGATGATGCCTTTGTCACCAATGTATGTGGTTGGTTGATTTGGGGGATGGGTCCAAACAGCCAGTCGTCGGTCCCATCGGGTTAGGGGAGGAAGGCGAAAGAAGTTGCCCGTGCCCCTGCAGAGGAACCATCTGGGCATTTGCCTGGAGTGATTTAGGGAAATCACGGAAAACCTAAATCAGGAAGGCCGGGCGTGGGTTTCAACCGTCGTCCTCCCGAATGCGAGTCCAGAGTGCAAACTACAGCGCCACCTCTCTCGGTCAGTGTATGTGAAGTGGATGACAATGATGATGATAATGATGACATAATATTTTCTAAATGTCATGAAGTTAGAATTGACGAAAAATTAATTTACGTTGTGAATCTTGGTGATTATTTGCAAGATATTGCACGCACTTGACAAAAAAATACGTTCAGATGCTTTGCTCATCTTGAACTGCCAGTTTTTCAATCACATAAGGAAAGAAATTGTGCGTTAGTTCCACATTTGTTTCCAGAATTGCCTGGTTTGATGCGGCCCTCCACGAATTCCTCTCTTGTGCCAACCTCTTCACCTCAGAGTAGAACTCGCAACCTAAACCCTCAGTTATCTGCTTGGTGTGTTCCAGTCTCTGTCTCTCTCTACAGTTTTTGCCCTCTACAGCTCGCTCTGGTAACAGGAAGTTATTCCCGTCCGTTCTCCTTTTTAGTGTTTTCTACAAATTCCTTTCCTCTCCGATTCTGGGCAGAATCACCTCATTGCTTACCTCATAAGTCCATCTAATTTTCAGCATTCTTCTGTAGCATCCCATCTCAAATGCTTATATTCTCTTTTCCGATTTCCCACATTTCTTTCACCATCAATGCTCTGCCGAAACGAATATTCTCCGAAATTTTTTCCTCAAATTGAAGCCTGTGTTTGATACTATCAGACTTCTTTTACCAGGACTGCCCTTTTTGCCAGTGCTAGTCTGCTTCTGATGTCGTCCTTGCTCCACCGTCATTGGTTATTTTGCTGCCAAGAAGAATTCCTTAACATCTTCTACTTCGTGACCATCAATCCTGAATTTAAGTTTCTCGCTGTTCTCATTTTTGCTAGTCCTCAGTACTTCCTTCTTTCTTAGATGTACTCTCAATCCATATTCTGAACTCATTAGACTGTCCATTACATTCTGTAGATCATGTAATTCTTCTTCACTTTCAGTGAGGATAGCAACGTCTTCAACGAATCTTATCAGTGATATCTTTTTCCTTTCAATTTTAATTCAACTTTCGAACCATTTTTTAAATTTATTTCCGTCATTGCTTATTCGATGTATAGATTGAAGAGTATATCTGAAAGGCCACATCCCTATCTTACACCCTTTTTTTATCCGACCACTTCGTTCTTGGTCGTCCACTCTTGTTAGTCCCTCTTGGCTTTCGTTGATATTATACTTTACCTGTTTCTCCCCATAGCTTACCCCTATTTTTCTAACAGTTTCGAATATCTTGCGCCATCTTACAGCATTTAACGCTTTTTCCAGGTCGATATATCATGTGAACGTATCTTGATTTTGCTTTTGCCTTGCTCCCATTATCGACCGCAACGCCAGAATTGCCTGTATGGTGCCTTTACCTTTCCTAAAGTCAAAATGATCGTTATATAACAGATGGTCAGTTTTCTTTTCCATTTCTCTATACATTATTCTTGTCAGCAACTTGTATGCATGAACTTCTAAACTGATTGTGCTATAATTCTCGCACTTGTCAGCTCTTGCAGTCTTCGGAATTGTGTGGACGATATTTTTCCGAAAGCCAGATGCTATATCACCAGAATCATACATTCTAGACATAAACGTGAATAGTCGTTTTTGCTTTCACTCCCCTCAATGGAATCTACATCTACATCTACATCTACATCTACATCCATACTCCGCAAGCCACCTGACGGTGTGTGGTGGAGGGTACCTTGAGTACCTCTATCGGTTCTCCCTTCTATTCCAGTCTCGTATTGTTCCTGGAAAGAAGGATTGTCGGTATGCTTCTGTGTGGGCTCTAATCTCTCTGATTTTATCCTCATGGTCTCTTCGCGAGATATACGTAGGAGGGAGCAATATACTGCTTGACTCTTCGGCGAAGGTATGTTCTCGAAACTTTGACAAAGCCCGTACCGAGCTACTGAGCGTCTCTCCTGCAGAGTCTTCCACTGGAGTTTATCTATCATCTCCGTAACGCTTTCGCGATTACTAAATGATCCTGTAACGAAGCGCGCTGCTCTCCGTTGGATCTTCTCTATATCTTCTGTCCACCCTATCTGGTACGGACCCCACACTGCTGAGCAGTATTCAAGCAGTGGCGAACAAGCGTACTGTAACCTACTTCCTTTGTTTTCGGATTGCATTTCCTTAGGATTCTTCCAATGAATCTCCTTTACCGACGATCAACATTATATGATCATTCCATTTTAAATCACTCCTAATGCGTACTCCCAGATAATTTATGGTATTAACTGCTTTCAGTTGCTGACCTGCTATTTTGTAGCTAAATGATAAAGGATCTATCTTTCTGTGTATTCGTAGCACATTACACTTTTCTACATTGAGATTCAATTGCCATTCCCTGCACCATGCGTAAATTCTCTGCAGAATGTTACTATCTCTTCTAACTTTTTGACCTTGTCTTCACGAGCTCTTTTAAATTCTGATTTTAGTATTGGATCTTCTATCTCTTCTAAACTGACTCCTGTTTCTTCTTCTATAACATCAGACAAATCTTCCCCTCACAGAGGCCTTCAGTATACTCTTTCCACCTATCCGCTCTCTTTCCTGCATTTAGCAGCCGAATTCCCGTTGCACTCTTAATGTTCTACATCTACATCTACATGATTACTCTGCAATTCACATTTAAGTGCTTGGCAGACGGTTCATCGAACCACAATCATACAATCTCTCTGCCATTCCACTCCCGAACAGCGCGTGGGAAAAACGAACACCTAAACCTTTCTGTTCGAGCTCCACCTTAATTTTTGACTTTCCTATTTGCTGAGTCTGTCCTTCGACAATCATTTGTTTTTCGATTTCTTCACATTTTTCATGCAGCCATTTCGTCTTAGCTTCCCTGAACTTCTTATTTATTTAATTTCTTAACGACTTGTATTTCTGTATTCCTGAATTTCACTGAAAGGTTTTGTACTTCCTTGTTCCATCGATCTTTTCAAAGATTTCCAGTTCTCTTCAACTGTACTGCCTACTAAGCTATCCCCTATTGCTCTAACAATAGCCTTAAAGAACTTCATGTGTATCTCGTCATTCCTTAGTATTTCTGTATCCCACTTCTTCATGTATAGATTCTTCCAGTTTTCTTAAGCTTTAGCCTACTCTTCATTACTTAATTCTGATTTGATTCTATATCTGCTCTTAGGTACACCTTACAATCCAGTATCTGATTTCGGAATCTCTACTTGGCTATCATGTAATCAAACTGAAATCTTCTCTTATCACCACGCCTTTTCCGAGTGTACCTCTTCCTCTTGCGATTCTTGAACAGACTATTCACTGTTGCTTGCTGAAATTTATTACAGAACTCAGATAGTCTTTCTCGACTTTCATTCCTTCTCCCAAGCCCATATTCTCCTGTAACATTATCTCCTACTCTTTTCCCCACAACTGCATTCCAGTCCCTCATGATTATTAGATTTTCATCTCCCTCTACGTATTATGTTACCCTTTGAATATACTCATATACTTCCTCTGTCTCTTCATCTACAGTTTGCGGCCTGAAATATCGTTGGCGGTGTTGATTTGCTGTGTGTTCTGATAAGAACAATCCTAACACTGAACCGTTCACAATAACAATCTCTCTGCTTTACCTTCCCATTCATAACGAGTCCTACTCCTGTGATACCACTTTCTGCTGTTGTTGACATTACCCCAAACTCGTTGTTGTTGTTGTTGATGTTGTTGTGGTCTTTAGTCCAAGGACTGGCTTGATTCAGTTTTCCATGCAACTATCCTGTGCATGCCTCTTCATCTCCGACTAACTATTGCAGCCTGCATCCTTCTGAATCTGCTTACTGTATCAATCTGTTGGTCTCCCTCTAAGATTATTACCTCCCACGCTTCCCTCCTGTACCGCATTTGTGGTCCCTTGATGCCTCAGAATGCGTCCTACCAACCGATCCCTTCTTTTAGTCAGGTTCTGCCGCAAATTTATCTTCTTCCCAATTCTATTCAGTACCTCCTTATTATTGACGTGATCTACCATTATATTTCAAAAGTGTCTATTCTCTTCCTGCTTCAGCTGTTTATCGTCCATTTTTCACTTTCATACCTTCATAACCCTTCAGTTCCCTGCCACACTCCATTCAAATACCTCCAGGAAGGACTTTGACACGTAGGTCTATACTCGATGTTAACGAATTTCTCTTGTTTAGAAATACTTTTCTTGTCATTCCCAGTCTACGTTCTGTATCCGTCCTACTTCAACCATCGTCAGATTTTAGCTTCCCAAATAGCCAACTCATCAACTACTTCAAGTATCCCGTTGCCTAATCTAATTACCTCAGCATCATCTGATTTAATTCGACTACATTCCATTATCCTCGTTTTACTTCTGTTGATTTTCGTCTTATGCCCTCCTCTAAAAACACTGTAGATTCCGTTCAGCTCCTCTTCCACGTCCTTTGCTGTCTCTGACAGAATTACAATGTCATCCACAAATCTCAGAGATTTTACTTCTTCTCCCTAGAGTATAATTCCTATTCAGAATTTTTCTTTTGTATTCTTTACTACTTGCTCAATATACAGATTAAGATCAAGGATAGCCTACAACCCCGTATCACTCGCTTCTCAACAATTGTTTCCCTTTCATGCCCATCGACTCTTATCATTGCTACCTGGTTTCTGAACAGAGTGTGAATAACCATTCGTTTCCTGTATTTTACCTCTGCCACCTTTATAATTTGAAAGAGATTATTCCAATGAACATTGTCAAAAGCTGTCTGTAAGTCTACAAATGCTATAAACGTAGGTTTGCCTTTCCTTAACCAATCTTCTAAGATAAGTCGTACGGGCGCGGGATTAGCCGAGCGGTCTGGGACGCTGCAGTCATGGACTGTGCGGCAAGTCCCGGTGGAGGTTCGAGTCCTCCCTCGGGCATGTATGTGTGTGTGTGTGTTTGTCCTTAGGATAATTTAGATTAAGTAGCGTGTAAGCTTAGGGACTGATGACCTTAGCAGTTAAGTCCCATAAGATTTCACGCACATTTGAACATTTTTTTTTTTTAAGTCGTACGGTCAGTATAGCCTCGCGTGTTCTTACATTTCTCCTGAATCCTAACTGATCTTCCACGAGGTCGCCTGTTACCAGTTCTCCATTCTTCCGTAAAGGATTCGTGTTAGTGTTTTGCTACCGTGACTTATTAAACAGATAGTTCCGTAATTTTCAAACCTGTCAGTACCTGCTTTCTTCGAAATTGCAAATATTATATTCATCTTGAAGTCTGAGAGTATTTCACCTGTCTCATCATCTCGCTCACCAGACGAAGGAGGTTTGTCATATCTGGCTCTCCCATGGCTATCAGTTGCTCTAACGGCGTGTTGTCTACTCCTGGGGCCTTCTTTCGACTTAAGTCTTTCAGTGCTTTCTCAAATTCTTCACGCATCATCATACCTTCCTTTTCATCTTCATCTATGTCCTCTCTGATTTGCATAATATTGCCCTCAAGTACATCTATCTTGAATACACACTCTATATACTCCTTCCACCTTTCTGTTTTCTCTTCTTTGCTTAGGACTGGTTTCCCATATAAGCTGTTGTTATTCATACAGGTGGTTTTCGTTTCTCCAGTGGTCTCTTTTAATTTTCGTGTAGGTAGCATCTATCTTCAACGGAATTGCCCCACTGGTAACACCGGTTCCCGTCAGATCACTGAAGTTAAGGGACTGGGTGTTGTGTTGTTTCATCCCCATCGACGCACAAGTCGCTGAAGTGGCGTCAAATAGAACGACTTGCACCCGGCGAACGGTCTACCCGACGGGAGGCCCTAGTCACACGACATTTATTTTAATTACCGAAATTAAGCGCTGTCGGGCTGGGCTAGCACTTGGATGGCTGACCATTCAGTTTGCCGAGCTCTGTTGGTAGGCGGGGTGCACTCAGCCCTTGTGAGGCAAACTGAGGCGCTACTTGATTAAGAAGTAGCGGCTCCGGTCTCGGAAACTGACATACGCCCGCGAGAGCGGTGTGCTGACCACATGCCCCTCTATTTCCGCATCCAGTGACATCTGTGGGTTGAGGAGGACACGGCGGCCCGTCGGTACCTTTGGGGCTTCATGGCCTGTTCGGGAGGAGTTAAGTTTTGCATCTATGTTACCTCTAGTGATCCCTACACTTGTCCTCTAGCCATTCCCGCTTACCCATTTTGCACTTCTTGTTGACCTCATTTTCTATATTTTGTATTTTCTTTCGCCTGCTTCATTTATTGCATTTTTATATTATCTCCTTTCATCGATTAAATTCAATATCTCTTGGGTTACCCAAGGATTTTTACTATCCCCCGTCTTTTTACCTACATGATCCTCTGCTGCCTTCACTATCTCGTCGCTCAAATATACCGATTCTTCTTCTACTGTTCTTGTCAATCATTCTCTAGCGCTCCCTCTGAAACTCTCTACAACCGCTGGTTCTTTCAGTTTATCCAGGTCCCATGTCCTGAAGATCCCGACGTTTTGTAGTTTCTGCAGTTTTAATCTGTTGTTCATAACCAATAAATTGTGAACAGTGTCCACATCTGCCCCTGGAAGTGTCTTACAACTTAAAACCTGCTTCCTAAATCTCTGTCTTGCCATTATATAATTAGTCTGAAACCATCCGATGTCTGAACCGCGGGACTGCTACGGTCGCAGGTTCGAATCCTGCCTCGGGCATGGGTGTGTGTGATGTCCTTAGGTTAGTTAGGTTTAAGTAGTTCTAAGTTCTAGGGGACTTATGACCTAAGATGTTGAGTCCCATAGTGCTCAGAGCCATTTGAACCATTTGAACCATCCGATGTCTACAGATCTCTTCCAGGTATACAGCCTTCTTTCGTGATTCTTAAACCAAGCGTTAAATGTGATTAATTGTGCTCTGTGCAAAATTCTAAAATGATTCAAATGGCTCTAAGCATTATGGGACTTAACATCTGTGGTCATCAGTACCCTAGACTTAGAACTACTTAAACCTAACTATCCTAAGGACATCACACACATCCATGCTCGAGGCAGGATTCGAACCTGCGAACGTAGCAGCAGCTCGGCTATGGACTGAAGCACCTAGAACCGCTCAGTCACAGTAGCCGGCTGCAAAATTCTACCAGACGGCTTCCTCTTTCATTGCTTTCCCCCAGTCTGTATTCACCTAATACTTTCTTTCCCTGTTTCCTTCTCTTCCTTTTCCTACTATCGAATTCTTGTCCCATATGATTATTTAATTTTCATCTCCTTTTGTCTCATTAAACATTTCCTCAATCTTCTCCTCATCTGCGGATCTAGTTGGCAAATAAAGTCGTACTAGTGCAATGGATGTGGGCTTCGTGTCTATCTTGATTACAATAATGCGTTCACTATGCTGTTCATAATAGCTTACCCGTATTCCTACATTTTCATTCAATATTAAACATGCACCTGCATTACCCCTATTTGATTTTTGAATTTATAACCCTGTATTCATTCGACGAGAAGTCCTGTTCCTCCTGCCACCGATCTTCACTAATTCCCACTATATATAACTTTAATCTATCCATTTTCCTTTTTAAATTTTCTAACCTATCTGCCGATTAAGGGATCTGACATTCCACGCTCCAATCCGTAGAACGTCAGTTTGGTTTCTTCTGATAACGATGTCCTCCTGAGTAGTCCCCTCCCGAAAATCCGAATGGAGGACTATTCCGGAATCTTTTACCAATGGAGAGATCATCATGACACTTTCAAATACTGGCCACATGTCCTGTCGATACACCATATGTGTCGTTAATGCAGTGGTTTCCGTTACCTTCTGCGTACTCATGCCGTTGATCACTGCTGATTCTTCCGCTTTTAAGGGCAGTTTCCCACCCCAAAGATGAGAGTGCCCTGATCCTCTCTCCGTTTCTCCTTCCTCTTTGACAACGCCGCTAGCACAATGAGGATGACTTCTTACGCCTGAAGTCTTCAGCCACTAATGCTAATTATTAATCAGATTTAAGCGATGGCGGGTTTTGAGTGTCGGACCGAGATTGTTCCAATTACTAATCAAAGACGCTACCCCTAAACCACCGGTGCATTCTGTATCTATATGAAGTGTCAAAGGCAGTTCAGACGTTAACGCACATGTTACGACGTAAAAGCAGCAATAACTGTGAGAAACGGATTTGGCTGCGTAGAACTTGACAGTAGAACTTAAAAAAAATGGCTCTAAGCTTAACAGCTGAGGTCATCAGTCCCCTAGACTTAGAATTACCTAAACCTAACTAACCTAAGGCCATCATACACATCCATGCCAGAGGCAGGATTCGAACCTGCGACCGTAGCAGCAGTGCGGTTACGTACTGAAGCGTCTAGAAGCGCTCGGTCACTGCAGCCGGCAGTAGTACTTCTGTGAGTGCTTCTACGTGATGGGTGAGGTACATCCACAGTAACACTTTCTTCGTGTGCGAGTCCCACGCTGTAATACGAGAATTTCCTGGTAGTGCATTCTGCATCAAGATAATTGAATTGCCGTGCTTCTCACCTCCACATTTTTTTGTTTCGGGCTGCTTTACCTGATGCAAGTCTGGGCGGCGGATATAGCGTTCACCCCAAACATAAGATGAATGTACCGTTTATTCTGAGAGTTTGCTGTCTTTCTGTTTTTATTGTGCGATCCTTTCCCATTGCATTCGGCACACTGAAAAAACAGAGACAGACACAAGAGGTACAGTCGTGTACTACAACTTCAAAGTCGGAAAAATATTATACACCCTTTAACAGTTTTCCAATTAACTCAATATTTATAGTTGCAAAAGTGCATATGGTGTGCATTAATTTCTTACGTTTACAGGTCAATAGCACAAATGGTTCTGAGGTACCGGGTATCGACCCCTAGTAAAACACCCGTATTAATACAATGCTGACTCTGGTATCCCGAAGATCGCACACATGGCGAATACTTACCTGGGAAATGTTTTGTTACGCCTGCTTGACCTGTTCACATAGCCGGCCGGAGTGGCCGAGCGGTTAAAGGCGCTACAGTCTGGAACCGCACGACCGCTACGGTCGCAGGTTCGAATCCTGCCTCGGGCATGGATGTGTGTGATGTCCTTAGGTTAGTTAGGTTTAAGTAGTTCTAAGTTCTAGGAGACTGACGACCACAGCAGTTAAGTCCCATAGTGCTCAGAGCCATTTGAACTTGTTCCTAAAATTTTATCAGACTATGCTAGTTTGACATACAGGTTGATTCAGTGATGATGCAAACTTTCAGAAATGATGGAGGCGGGCACATGCATGAATCAGAGGTGGAGGACCCTGGTCTGGAAACGACTGTGTTGAAAGTTGGTTCAAAAATGGTTCAAATGGCTCTGAGCACTATGGGACTCAACTCCTGCGGTCATAAGTCCCCTAGAACTTAGAACTACACTCCTGGATATTGAAATAAGAACACGTTAATTCATTGTCCCAGGAAGGGGAAACTTTATTGACACATTCCTGGGGTCAGATACATCACATGATCACACTGACAGAACCACAGGCACATAGACACAGGCAACAGAGCATGCACAATGTCGGCACTAGTACAGTGTATATCCACCTTTCGCAGCAATGCAGGCTGCTATTCTCCCATGGAGACGATCGTAGAGATGCTGGATGTAGTCCTGTGGAACGGCTTGCCATGCCATTTCCACCTGGCGCCTCAGTTGGACCAGCGTTCGTGCTGGACGTGCAGACCGCGTGAGACGACGCTTCATCCAGTCCCAAACATGCTCAATGGGGGACAGATCCGAAGATCTTGCTGGCCAGGGTAGTTGACTTACACCTTCTAGAGCACGTTGGGTGGCACGGGATACATGCGGACGTGCATTGTCCTGTTGGAACAGCAAGTTCCCTTGCCGGTCTAGGAATGGTAGAACGATGGGTTCGATGACGGTTTGGATGTACCGTGCACTATTCAGTGTCCCCTCGACGATCACCAGTGGTGTACGGCCAGTGTAGGAGATCGCTCCCCACACCATGATGCCGGGTGTTGGCCCTGTGTGCCTCGGTCGTATGCAGTCCTGATTGTGGCGCTCACCTGCACGGCGCCTCTCATCGCTGAAGACGACACGTCTCCATTCGTCCCTCCATTCACGCCTGTCGCGACACCACTGGAGGCGGGCTGCACGATGTTGGGGCGTGAGCGGAAGACGGCCTAACGGTGTGCGGGACCGTAGCCCAGCTTCATGGAGACGGTTGCGAATGGTCCTCGCCGATACCCCAGGAGCAACAGTGTCCCTAATTTGCTGGGAAGTGGCGGTGCGGTCCCCTACGGCACTGCGTAGGATCCTACGGTCTTGGCGTGCATCCGTGCGTCGCTGCGGTCCGGTCCCAGGTCGACGGGCACGTGCACCTTCCGCCGACCACTGGCGACAACATCGATGTACTGTGGGGACCTCACGCCCCACGTGTTGAGCAATTCGGCGGTACGTCCACCCGGCCTCCCGCATGCCCACTATACGCCCTCGCTCAAAGTCCGTTAACTGCACATACGGTTCACGTCCACGTTGTCGCGGCATGCTACCAGTGTTAAAGACTGCGATGGAGCTCCGTATGCCACGGCAAACTGGCTGACACTGACGGCGGCGGTGCACAAATGCTGCGCAGCTAGCGCCATTCGACGGCCAACACCGCGGTTCCTGGTGTGTCCGCTGTGCCGTGCGTGTGATCATTGCTTGTACAGCGCTCTCGCAGTGTCCGGAGCAAGTATGGTGGGTCTGACACACCGGTGTCAATGTGTTCTTTTTTCCATTTCCAGGAGTGTACTTAAACCTAACTAACCTAAGGACATCACACACATCCATGCCCGAGGCAGGATTCGAACCTGCGACCGTAGCGGTCGTGCGGTTCCTGACTGTAGCGCCTTTAACCGCTCGGCCACTTCGGCCGGCTGTTGAAAGTTATAGGCGAAAATCGTTTTGACACATCTGACAGTGGAATACATGTACTAGTACGGTTGTTGCTCAGATTGCAGCGTAAACAATCTTCAAAGATGGTAATATGAACCAAAACACGGAAACAATATCAAATAAGTATGGAATCTTATCTTAAGAGCTATGGACAATAAGTCTTCAGTGCAAGAAATGTGTTTCACAAAAAAGAAAATGTACAGATGCTTATTGCTCTTAAGGTATACATTTTAGATCCCATATTAACTGGATTTTTTTCTTGCTTTGGGCCATACTACCTTCTCCAATCATATGAAAACCAAAGAGTTTGCAGCCGTAGATGTGTGTTTCAGAGTATCGAAGATGAAAAAGTGTTCATAGCTCTTAAGGTATGCATTTTAGAGTCCATGTCTACTCGACACTTTTAACTTGTTTTGGTCCATACTACCACATCTGAAACCTACATGTCCTACAACGGTAGCAACAACTACATCGGTACGTATACTCCACTGTCAAAGGTATCACAACGATTTTCGCATAACTTCCGTCTCGGTCGTTTGCCGGCCTGTCTATCTCACCTCAAATTCATACATTCACCCTTCTCCTATCCCTGAAAGTTTGTAACATAATCCCGGAATCACCCTGCGTAACACGGTTAGAGAGAATGTCAGTACCATCTCCTGAAAAACCGAAATAAATTCAGAATGGTATTAGATGATACCGCGTGTTATAAATAGGAACTTGTGCTTTCACCGTACTTTACATCTCACTAATACACAATGCTTCCAAACAGCTTGTGCATGGAAACGCAGATCTTAGTACTGCATTTTTACAACGTAATAGAAACACCAAACACACATATATACGATAGTCATGCAGGCACGGCCTTGTATTTCAATTAATTTAAAACCGTGTGTTAATTTTTGTTATAATATCAACAAATATGGAGTTATTCCTAATTATAAATCACGAAAACTGAACGACGATCCATAACATGAATGAATTGCTAAAGAGTTATTAACTTCTGTCAGACCAATACACCGATAAAAGTCATGTGATAGCGATATGCATGTATACAGTTCGCGGAAGTATCGCATACACGAGGTATCAAAGGGAGTGCATTGGCGGAAGTGACATTTGTACTCAGGTGAAAAGGTTCCCGACGTGATTAAGGCCGAACGACGGGAATTAAGCCGGCCAGCGTGGCCGAGCGGTTCTAGGCGCTACAGTCTGGAACCGTGCGACCACTACGGTCGCAGGTTAGAATCCTGCCTCGGGCACGGATGTGTGTGATGTCCTTAGGTTAGTTAGGTTTAAGTATTTCTAAGTTCTAGGGGACTGATGACCTCAGAAATTAAGTTCCATAGTGCTCAGAGACATTTGGACCATTTGAACGGGAATTAACAGACTTTGAAGACGGAAAGGTACTTGTAGCTAGACGCTTTGGACATTTTATTTCGAAAATCGTTAGGGAATTTGGTACTCCTCGATCCACAGTGTCAAGAATGAGGCGAGAATACCAAATTTCAGACATTACCTCTTGCCACGAATACCGCACCGGCCGACGATTTTTACTTCACGACCGGGAGTAACGGCATTGCGTAGAGTTGTCAGTGCTAACAGGCAAGCAGTACTCTTTGATAGAATGGCAGGAACCGATGTGGGACCTACGACGAACGGATCCGTTAAGACAGTGTGGCGAAATCTGGCGCTAACGTGCTATGACAGCAGGCAACTGACGCGAATGTCTTTGCTCACGGTACGTCGTCACCTCAAGCGCCTCTCCTGGGCTCGGGACCTTATCGATTGGCTTAGACGTCTGGAAAACCGTGGCCTGGTCGGATGAGCGCCGATTTCAGTTGGTAAGAGTTGATGTCAGGGTTCGAAGGTCCGTAAAGAGGCCTTTCCTTTACGACCAATTGTGAGTACCATTAATTCACCAACGTACGGTCTATCAAAGGAACTGGCTGCAAAGCTCCGACGTTTGATGGGCCACACAAATTCGTACGTTGAGGACTCCAGCCATTTTGTAGAACTCTTGAAAGAAAAGTGTACCTCGGCCGCGTACATGATGGTTTGCTTCGACGTGAAGTCTATATTCGCGAAGGTACCTGTACAAGACACGATGAGTATCTTAGAGGAAAGCATGGCACCCGATATCTACGATCTAGTGCGCCACTGTTTAACGACCACCTGTTTCAGGTGGAAAGGGGAATATTATGAACAGACAGGTGGAGTAGCTGTGGGCTCCGCTCTTTCGGCTATTGCAGCACACATCTTTATGGAAGCATTTGAAGATACAGCGCTCCAGTCCGCACCATTACGCCCAGAATTTTGGCTCCGATATGTTGAGGATACTTTTGTTCTCAGGCCACATGGAGAGGAAGAGCTACGAAATTTCTACCAGCACTTCAACCAGCAGGACAGCAGCATCCAATTCACTGTGGAGTGGAAAAGAACGGGGTGCTGCCTTTCCTTGGCGTGGAAGTTTACAGAAAGCCTGATGGTTAACTGGGCCATAGACTATATAGGAAGCCAACCAGTACTGACAGGTACCTGCACGCTTCCTCTCATCACCACCCTACGCAGAAGAAATCCGCCCTGCAAACTGAGGGCTCATAGGATCAGCGATGAGGAGCATCTAAAGGGTGAACTACAAAACCTCAAGTCCATTTTTTGTGCCAATGGTTGTGAAATGAAAGTAATAGACAATACTATGGCGACAAAGAATAAAGGCAATAGAGGAGAAAATAAACAATTTTTTCAGCCTTCAGTTGCAAGGTAATGTTTACTCGTTTACCTAGGTTTCGATTCCAGTAATGGAATCTTCTTCAGAACAAAAAATTAAATTATTTTGAGACCCAAACACAGGCCATGTCACAGATTAAAAATTAAAACAATCTGTGACATGGCCTGTGTTTGGCTCTCAAAATAATTTAATTTTTTGTTCTGAAGAAGATTCCATTACTGGAATCGAAACCTAGGTAAACGAGTAAAAATTACCTTACAACTGAAGGCTGAAAAAATTGTTTATTTTCTGCACATTTCACGGTTGCTGACACGCAGCAGTATGTTAAAAATTTGCAGTAGAGGAGAGCAAAAGAAAGTTCAAAACATCGCTCTATTACCGTATGTTCAAAGTGTCACCGAACGGGTGGACAAAATTCTCCGCCGAGCAGGCATCAAACCGATTTTCCGAAGCAGCAACAGAATAAAAGATGTTCTTCGCACAATGAAAGACAGTTGACAAACTACATGCTGCTGGAGGTGCGAATGTGGATTAGTGTATGTAGGCGAGATGGGGTGACCCATCAGCACACGGACATCTGAACACGAAATATGCATCCGACTAAGACAGCACTCCAAGTCAGCGGTGGGAGAACAGCAGGATGAGTGCGGTACCAGTTTGATTTTGGTGAAACACGCGTGCTGACGAAACAGCCTCTTACTTCCAAGAGGAAGATTAAAGAGGCAATAGAAATAGCCAAGCGACTGGCCAATATAAGGAGAGAAGACGGGTACCGACTTCCGACGTCTTGGCTGCCAGCACTAACAGCGCTACGGGACGACAACTCACGTTAAACAAAACATACAGGCGCGCGGAAGACCGTAGCGGCTGCAGGTACATAGGGTACTGGCGCGCCTCGGCCGGCTCTAGAAAGCAGGAAAACAACGCCACATCACAGCTACCGCCTGGTATTCCCAGTGCGGGGGACGGTAGGGGGGCGGTCTAAATGGTTCAAATGACTCTGAGCACTATGAGACTTAACGTCTGAAGTCATCAGACCCCTAGAACTTAGAACTACTTAAACCTAACTAACCTACGGACATCACACACATTCATGCCCGAGGCCGGATTCGAACTTGAGACCGTAGCGGTCGCGCGGTTCCAGACTCAAGCTCCTAGAACCGCTCGGCCACAACGGCCGGCGGGGCCGGTCTCCGTGAAAAGGGGGCTACGTCAGAGATTTATTTAAACTTTTATTCTTATATTCGATTTAGCCACGGAAATTCATTAACCAGAAGCGCACAGATGCTTGCCAGCAGGCGTTTCGTACTCTGTTTTGTCCAATGCTAGCAATAATACTATACCGTGTGGCGGTCAACATGCGGCATGGCAGACACATTTCGTCAGTGGTGTTGATTCTCTGCGCAAGCAGTGGCCGCTACATCAGCTAACGCTGTGGAATGCGTAACCGTCTTCATTGCTTATTTCTTCATTTGGGTTGACAACGATAAGCTCTCCTACTCAGTTCCTTATGTTCTTTCCTTACTTTTTTTATGGCTGTGACAGACGCAACGCTTCTGGGTTGGTGCATAAGTTCGTAGCGTTTTTCCATAAGTTTATTAAACACCACAGATACGCATAACAGAGACTGTAGTTATCAATAATATATTCTCCTGCAGCATGAACAACAGACTACCAACGGTGGGGTAACTTTTCGATGTCGCGACTAAAAAATCACGTGGTTTTATGGCTAAGAACTCGTGGAGCCATGTTCGGAGCGCATTTTCAGTCGGAGAGGAAGCTCAAGGTAGTTTTATAGGGAGCGGAAAAGATTTATATCTAACGGCGCAAGATATGGTGAATAAGATGGATGCGGAGTAACTTCCCAACCCAAGTGCTGTGTAGTATTTTTGTCAGTGTAGCAGAACGCGGGCGGACATTAGCGTTGAGTAGCGTCACTTCACGCAGTCTTCCTGCTCATTGTTCTTGGACTGGGTCTACAAGACGTCTCAGTTGTTTACAATAAATGCCAGCAGTGATGGTTACACCTAGGGGAAGCAACTCGTAGTACACCACACTGTTGCTGTTGCACCAGATGCATAACATTATCTCTTGTGGATGTGTGCAGCCGCGCGACTGCTACGGTCGCCGGTTCGAATCCTGCCTCGGGCATGGATGTGTGTGATGTCCTTAGGTTTCTTTTATACGGCTGTGTTTCACAGATATGACGCACGAGTTGGCATGTCAGTCATTGAAACACAGACGTTTTCGTTGCAGCGAGATCTTTCCACGACATCCAAGGAAACCGTCTCCGGTCTAGGCGACCTCCACTAAAGACCGCATAGGCTCTGCACCAAACCAACTTTAAAATAAATGACCGATGGAAAGAGGAATGGGAGAGCAGAACAGCAGTAACCTGCCACAGTATGCCATGCATCTTTAGTAAACCAAAAGGATTTGATTGCCCTCGCAAAGTTTGGTCAACTCTTAATCGCATCAGAACCAACTACATCTACATCTACATTTATACTCCGCAAGCCACCCAACGGTGTGTGGCGGAGGGCACTTTACGTGCCACTGTCATTACCTCCCTTTCCTGTTCCAGTCGCGTATGGTTCGCGGGAAGAACGACTGTCTGAAAGCCTCTGTGCGCGCTCTAATCTCTCTAATTTTACATTCGTGATCTCCTCGGGAGGTATAAGTAGGGGGAAGCAATATATTCGATACCTCATCCAGAAACGCACCCTCTCGAAACCTGGCGAGCAAGCTACACCGCGAAGCAGAGCGCCTCTCTTGCAGAGTCCGCCACTTGAGTTTGTTAAACATCTGCGTAACGCTATCACGGTTACCAAATAACCCTGTGACGAAACGCGCCGCTCTTCTTTGAATCTTCTCTATCTCCTCCGTCAACCCGATCTGGTACGGATCCCACACTGATGAGCAATACTCAAGTATAGGTCGAACGAGTGTTTTGTAAGCCACCTCCTTTGTTGATGGACTACATTTTCTAAGGACTCTCCCAATGAATCTCAACCTGGTACCCGCCTTACCAAAAATTAATTATATATGATCATTCCACTTCAAATCGTTCCGCACGCATACTCCCAGATATTTTACAGAAGTAACTGCTACCAGTGTTTGTTCCGCTATCATATAATCATACAATAAAAGATCCTTCTTTCTATGTATTCGTGGGAGATGCGCCGACTCCTTACACAGATGGGGTAAACTTCCTTCGGCCGCTTGCGACTGTGGCGCTGAAAGACAGACGGTCAAACACATCGTGCAGGAATGCCCACTAAGGGCATACGAGGGTGACCCACAGGATTTCCTAATGGCGACCCAAGAGGCAACCGACTATTTATTATCTAAGCTGGACGTCTACTTGTGATTGCTCTTCTGTGAGTGTAAATTTACAATTGGCGGTGTCTTTATATACAAACTGTTATTTATTGCTCTGTTTATACATATGTGATTTTTTTTTAAATCGTGTGGTTTCTGTAATTTTTACTGTGATGTTATGAGCCATACGCTAAATAAATAAATAAATAGGTTAGTTAGGTTTAAGTAGTTCTAAGTTCTAGGGGACTGATGACCTCAGATGTCAAGTCCCATACTGCTCAGAGCCATTTGATGCGTGCAGGTCCTTGTATAGGGAGTTGCTGAGTTGTTTGGACTCAACAATTTCTTTCTTTTACTTATGTTAGCATAAGGACATCATTTCTCGTCACCAGTAACGATAAAGGATACGAATGGACGATGTTGTTCACGAGCCAACGATGACAAGCACAGATCGTCATATGGCTACCCACTGGTTTTTGTGAGTTTGGCACGACGACGGCTTACGTACTTGACGCACGAATGGACCATAATGCGTCATATTTAACCAAAATGATCTCTTTTTGGAAAGCGCTGACAGTGTTTTTGTTTGAAGTAAATGAAAATGTGATTTATTTTTAAGCTTTCGGTCGCATAATGTGATCACCTAACTTCAATAGCAAAAAAGTTTCCCGCATGTCGAAAATTCCGTAACATCTTGAGGAAATACATTTTCATAAATTGTTAGTGTATCGGCCTAATAATCTGGTGCCGCATACAAAACTAAAATCGAGACGTAGTGCAGCTCTTCTAGAACACACTGGTTCAGTTGTATGGTTGAACATTGGGTAGCTTGCTTGTTTCAACGAGTTCAATGAAATATGAGATTAAATATGTGTTCTGTGTCATACGCGGCAGACGACACACACAGAGACTCTTCTCAAGAAGGAGGGGAGATACTGAAGAAGAACTCCGTCCTCAGAGAATAGGCTTCCGATATTTTATTCATCCTAAATTGAGAACTTTCTCAGAAAATGTACTTTTGCTTTGAGAATCTTCTCCGGATAATGCTCTATTTTTCTTTTATACGGCTGTGTTTCACAGATATGACGCACGAGTTGGCATGTCAGTCATTGAAACACAGACGTTTTCGTTGCAGCGAGATCTTTCCACGAAATTTCAGTCTCTCTCTACCCCCTTCCCCCCCCCCCCCCCGAACATGAATATTTTTTTTTTACTTTTTACATCCACCTATATACGAAGAACTGATCATCGTAATAAAACAAGAGAAATCAGAGCACGCGCTGACAAACTTATGTGTTCGTTTTTCCCGCGCGCTGTTTGAGAACAGTACGATAGAAAAATAGTGTGAAAATGGTTCAACCAACCCTGTCCCAGACATGTAAGTGTCCATTAAAGAGTAGTCATTTAGATGTAGAATTTTTTTATGCCCTATATAGCATGTTACGTCAGTTTATGTAGAGAACATTAAAATATTAGTAATCCTATTGTTTCGTCACTGGCCTAGTTTTTAAAAAATCGTAATAGCCATTTGATGATTACAATAACTACACGAAACGATGACAACTTTGTAGATGTAAATGTCGTGTGACTAGGGGCTCCCGTCGGGTAGACCGTTCGCTGCGTGCAAGTCTTTCGATTTGACGCACACATGACAGTGTCGCTGACAAGCGTTGACAAGTAGTTAACTCCCACTGTTTTTTTGTATGTCGTAGTGTGCAACGACTCTTTGTGTTAACGTATTTCAATAGATTCTATTCCAAGTTCCTGAATTTTTAAGTTAAAAGTTCGAATTAAAAGATGGACCAGTGGCAAAAAATATACATGATTTGATCTGTTACAACTGTACGGGGCAAAAGCGTATCTTAGAAAATGAAATATTTTTAATATTAATATTTTTTGGAGCAGGAGAGCATTTTATATTTAAGAAAGCTAGGAGAAATGATGTTGTTCATGGTGATATCACAGTGCCTGCAAGTAGCAGAGCGAATTGCTTATTGCAATAATTAAGTATTTCCATAAACTTCCCTGCCTATAAACATGTGCTGACGACGTAAAAACAACGACCGGATCTGCGATATCGAGTTCAGATACTTTCTAGGAGAGGGGTGGGGGCAACTGCTCTATCGCATTCTTGTTCTTATTGTCCTCCAAACTTCGCTTTTTGGCGATCTTGGATGAAGACGTTGGTTAACTGCGCCCCACCTTTGGGCCTTTGCTCAGCAGTGTTCATGGAATTTTAATGAGCCTGTGTTTTCTCTGTCGTTCTCTTTGATTATTGTTACAGATAATACTGTGCTTTGTCTCTTTAGCTGATCATAACGCAGGAAACTTCACTATCAGAGCCCTGAAATCTCAGTAGATTTCATTGTGATGTGAACCCACTTGCAGTTCTGACCAAAGCAGTTTGACTCACAGGAATGATGATTGTTGCTTGAATTGTCAAACATCAGATGGTCGACTCAGGATGAATAAGTTCGCCCTCGTGACACACGATATGCCCGAGATGATATGCAGTTCCATAGTCGGTACACAGTTGGAAACTACCACTGGCTCTTAGTCCACCACAAGACACAGACCACAAGACTCAACCACTAGGGAAAGACCTTAAGTTCTCCTCCAGGGGAGAAGCAGAAGACGAAGAAACAAACAGAATGACCACCACTTTCCACCAGGCCTCGGTATGGGAGCCGAATTAGCAAAACTGAAACCATCTCAACATTGTACAAACTAGTCGAACTATCCTCTTTTCATTGAATCTCCCACTTGATTGTTCTTTTGGCCTGGTAGCCAATCCAGACGCAGCACACGGTTTCCCATACTGGGGGAGCAAACCTCCACTTTGCGTATCTTGAGAGGAGCCAATCAGCGACAACGAATTTCTGATGTCTGCAAAAAGGAGATCTTAGACTAGGGAGTTGCGTACCTTGAGAGGAGCCAATCAGCGACAACAAATTTCTCATGTCTGAAAAAGGAGATCTTAGATTACGGAGGCGTCGTTCGCATTGTAAGCATGGCCATGTTTTTGATAAAAAGAAAGCTACCTACACAGGACCATAATTCCTCACTTATGGAGAGATCTCATCCTTCCAAACCGACCATTTCAATTTCTAAAAGAAGGCTGTTGAGTCTTCCAGACAGCTGTTCCCATGAAATATCTGTTTTGCCGCTCACTAAAAGAACCTGGTGACTTTGTGGCATTATAGGAGCAACAGTCGTGCCTCCACTAAGCACATGCACCAGCCAGTCTGTTCGTATCGTCGCAGCTTCCAACATGAGAATGCACGGAGTTTTATGACCTTCCCACCGTTTGCACAAAGGCTCAGTTTACAGCTTGCCCCACCCATTTTCCGCCAACTGGCCACTTATGCAGTGGACTGCCGCCTGGCCCAGGTAAAAGGGTTTTGCGTACTGGCACCCTCCTATATGAAGAGGAAGCTGAAGAGTGCTATGGCCGGGAGTCACCCTGCTTCACAGAATCATTCAGGCAGCCTGATCGCTGCGCTCTGAATTTGTGGACCCTAATCCATCTCTCTCTCCCTGCTCTCTGTCTCTTTCACTATTGTCCCTTGGGTACAAGCTCTCTACTGCTTACACATACCCATAATTTCCTCATGAAAAATAGTCCTAAGCCACACATATCAAAAGTATTACTGAGGAACGCCGAAATCATGACCTAAAATATGAATATTAATCTTATAGAAAATGTTGCTAAAGTGAGAGAATGGAGTGGCACATCTCGAAGCTATGAACAAAAAGCAATTGTGAACAGCTTCCATGTCAACAGTGATCTATCAATATTTTGTGCACCTAATATGGCAGCACCGGCTTCAAAACAATGTACAGCGTCGAGTCTGTAGTGGCATCTTCCCATATTTTTACCTCCTTGGATACGACACAAGGTGAGCTTTATTTGCACATCAGAGTTCACATCCCAGTCACCATTTTTGTATATACAGGGTGCGTCAAAAAATGTATACACACTTTGAAGCGTCATAGAACATTTATTTCCCGTTCTAAAATGTTAAATTTCTGGAAATGGAAAGCTTAAAGTCCAATTGGAAAAATAAATGTATTTTGCAAATGTGATTAATTTTCAGACTGGTGGCCTTCAGCATCAATACATTTCTGAGTACGAATCACCACTGATTCCGTACATCGTACCACAGTGTCCAATGAGATTTCTGTGCACACCGCCTGAATCTCATTCCAAAGTGTGTCCAGGTTACGTGGTTTACGTTTGTACACCTCATCTTTTACTGTGCCCCGTAAGAAGAAATCCAGCGGTGTGAGGTCTGGAGAGCATGCAGGAAACTCGATTAGTCCCCTGTGTCCTATCCACTGGCCTGGCACATTGTGATCCAGGTATGCTCGTACGTCCGTATGATAGTGCGGCGGGGCGTCATCTTGTTGGAAATAAAACTCATCATTACCGTATAATGCACGAATGGCAAGGGATATGGAGTCAGCAAGCATTGTTAGGTACGTTTCTCCAGTAACAGTACCTTCAGAGCGGAAAGGCCCAATGAGTCCCCTTGCAGACAAACCACACCACACATTTACACCAGGCAAATTCACAGCCTTTTCAACTGTAATGCGAGGATGATCTTCAGTCCAGTACACAAAATTGTGCCTATTGATAGTTCCATTGAGTTTGAATTGGGCTTCATCCGACCAAATTATGCTACCCATAAATCCCAGGTCACGTCTCACCATCTCCTGAACCCATTCACAAAATTCTAACCTTCGATCTGGATCGTCGTCACTTAGCTGTTGCACCAGCCTTGGAATGTACACACGAAAGTTGCCTTTCTTCAGAATGCGTAGCACACTAATAGCACTTACATTACTCTCACGTGCCGCTTGCCTTGATGATTTTTGAGGCGAACACTGAAACAGTTCCATGACCGCAGTTGTGGAATCATCACTTGTAGCTGCACGAGGTCGCCGTGATTGACCTTTGTGCACATCACACACTGTTCCATGAATTTCGAATTTGTCTCGTAGACGTGTAATTGATAACCTTGAAGGTTGTTCTGTACCATACTCACTTCTCCACTGTCTTCGAACCGCAACTACATTCTCAAACTTCCAGTACCACTTAATTATCTGCTTCCGTGCTTCAAAGCTCAAACGCACGTCCGCCATGTTGCAGTTACTTCCTTGCCACTGCTGCCACCTGTTGAAGAAACATAACATTACTTTCTCACAGATATTTAACCTTGTAGAACGGGAAATAAATTGTCTATGACAGTTCAAAGTGTGTATACATTTGTTTGACGCACCCTGTATATATAGTGTGCAAACAAATCAATAACCAACCATTCACTCAGTGTTGGCAACACCAGAAGAACAGTGGTGACGTGGTGACATATTTTTATAAGAAATAATTCATATTATTTCATAGCTTATCTATTACGTTAGCAAGGGAGACCTATCTCTCTCACACACACAGTGAATTGTACAACCGTATAACACTGCAAACTTGTAGTGTTTTTTTGTGAATTACGAATGTCTTGCCCGCATCTCGTGGTCGTGCGGTAGCGTTCTCGCTTCCCACGCCCGGGTTCCCGGGTTCGGTTCCCGGCGGGGTCAGGGATTTTCTCTGCCTCGTGATAGCTGGGTGTTGTGTGCTGTCCTTAGATTAGTTAGGTTTAAGTAGTTCTAAGTTCTAGGGGACTGATGACCATAGATGTTAAGTCCCATAGTGCTCAGAGCCATTTGAACCATTTGAACGAATGTCTTACGTAAAACAACACGTGAAAATTTCTGCGGATGATTAAATATCACAGACGTTGTTAACATTCTACTTCTTTATTCTTTAGTTGGTTCGTTGGTTAGTTGATTTGGGGGAGGTGACCAAACAGCAGGGTGATTGGTCCCATCGGATTAGGGAAGGATGGAAAAGGGGATATCGGCTGTGCCCTTTAAAAGAAAACTTCCAGGCATTTACTTGAAGCGATTTAGGGAAATCACGAAAAACCTAAACCAGGATGGCCAGATGCGGGTTTGAACCGTCGTCTTCGCGAATGTGAGTCCAGTGTGCCAACCACTGCACGATCTCACTCACTCTTTATTCTTTGTGTTTACATCTCTACATGTTTATTTCCTAACATAGCCGACCTGCTGACGAACACATTTCTTCCAGTGAGAGACCACCTAGTTGATACCGTTACTATAGAATGTTTGAATATGTTGAGGGAGCTAGAACCTCACCTCTGCTTGCACCGCTTCATAGCTATCCATAACTATCCAAGTGAAGTAATTGAATTTCTTATTTAAATACTGGAAACAGATGAAAATCGAATGGAGTCAAGTCGGAACTGTTTGGCGGATGATCGCTGACAGTGAACCCAAGGTGAAAGATTGTTGCAGATGTCGCAGTGCTCGTGTGTGGTCTGGCACTGCCACGCTCCATGTGTGGACGAACTCTTCCAACTCGAATCTCGATTACAGCACTCTGTTTCTCAGGCACCGACACAGTCAGGTTACACACGGCGTAATGGCGCAATGGCGTAATCGCTCCTGCGATGCTACGTTGTCTCGACTTCCCAGCGTGTTGGAATTGCTGTGAATGCTTCGTTATTTGACACAGGGCTATTACAACCACGACCTGAATGCACAAGTTAAAAATCTATTTCACAATTGATAACACGTTATTCAGTCGTACAGGCCTGGAAGATGCAGAGCGATCTTTTGACAACGGAAGACAGGGTCAGAGAAAGAGGGCCAGAAGGAGAATGTCAAGGGGAGAGACGTTATCACAGTGGCGCTTCCTCGCCGTCGGCTGATACTCGTATCCGAGTTTTCATTTCTCTCCTGAGATTTCCTTTGTCACGGTTCAGGCGTGGAAGTGTCGTTGATGGCTTAGCAGTCCAATCCTAGCGTGGAACAGGCGGCCACAGACATTATAGCTGATGGATGGTGGAGGACGTGGCTGAGTCTGGAGGAGTTTACGTCTCCGGCGTTTGTCATTCTCCATTCTTAGACGTTCCAGCTCAAAGTTTTGAAGGGCATTTGAGGTAACTGAGCGCCAGCGACTTCGATCTTCTGCTATTGTGGACCAGTTACAAGGATCGATATTCAAGTTTTTCAGATTTTTCTTGTACTGATCCTTATAACGTTTGAGAGGGGCACCTCGTGGCCTTTTACCTGTGCTCACTTCGCTGTACAGCATTTGGCGTGGAAGTCTGTCATTTTTTCATCCGCTGGACATGTCCGACTCATCTGAGTTGATGTCCAATGATAAGAGCTTCAATGCTATACATTTTTGCTTTCTCAAGAACAGCCGTGTTGGATATGAAGTCATTCCATTTCAGGCTCAATATATATTTTAGCTTCTGTTGGTTAAAGCGTTCTAATTTCTTCAGATCAGAACAATATAACGTCCAGGTTTCGCAACCATATAGCATGGTGGAAATGATTACAGCTTTGTACACCATTAGGTCTTTATTCAGGAAGACACGCTTTGTAAGACGTCCAAATGCTACATGGGCAGTACGTAATCTATTCTCCACATCTTTTTCAGATGAGCAGTTAGATGACAATATGCTTCCCAGGTAGAGGAAATGATCCACTTGTTCCAAGGGTGTATCATAAATGGATATGCTGAAATCAGGAACGGAGGAGCCAGGAGTTGGCTGCGCCATCACCTTTGTCTTTGGAATATTGATGGAGAGACCAAATCGTTCGTTCGCCCTGTTGAAGGTATCAACTGACAGCTGCAACTCTGCAGGTGAATGAGCTGGAGACGCATTGTCATCAGCATACTGCAACTCTGTGCTTCCTATATGTATACTAAATTGTAAGAGACAGAGTGTCAATATAGTGTTTCGTAGCACATTGTATCAAGTCTCTATTGTCATTGATTTTCTCCAAAGAAACATTTCGTAGCATTAACAGTCTTAAATTCCATGTCGATTGATTTTGTTTGTCACTACAGAGTTTTTCTTATTGTAGTTACTCAGATCATTAATTCACAACAAATTTAAAAATGTTCGTGACAAATATATAGGGGGACGCTGAGAGGGTGTCGACATCGACCACTGACTCCAAAATCCAGGTAATCGCAGATCTGACTCACAGCAATCACAGATTTTCCAACGATGAGGGTGCTCACACATTGGGTCTCGAAAGTCTCCGCCACCGAAAATTGAATTTCTATCGTCGAGGAATCGAAGGATTTCTAGAACGTTCCGACGGTTGTTTACAGAGAGTTGGTGAGTATTTTGAGAAATAGTGTCAGGTATCGGTTTCATTTTGAAGCGTAGTGTAGGGTTCAAGAAAAGTAACTTGTCCTGCCATAATAATGCGTAACTTACTTTTCAATGTCTCTTCGTATTTAGATATACGTCTACTTTGGCAAGTAGTTTATGCACTGGGTATACTACTCAAATAACGCCCAGACGATCCATCACTGGTTAGATAAACTTGTAAAGGGAAATCAGGCAGAAATAAGTTATCGACATGCGTAAAATCTAATCAGGATACCTTGAAGTGTATTAGAGCCTTTATCCTCACTCACACCAGGGCCGTGTAGCAAAACAGTGCAAACTAATTCGGTTTATGCCTGTTTTGTTTATAAATTCCTCCGTAGAATTATTTTCCAATGTACAACAGCTGCTGCTACTCAGTTCATTAATTTCTCATCATCAGACACCACGCACGATACACTATATTTCATAATGTAAAAATCAAGTGCTACGCTGTTCTTTCATTTATCAACATACTACACACACTACTAGCTGACGTAAGGATCATGAAAATGTTTGTTTTCCACTCTGTGTATTGCAATTTCCCATTTACTTAAGAGATGGAGTCAGCATGCCTTGATACTGGGCTGTTGATCTTAGAAAGAGAGGGTTCCTTGACAGAGGAAATAAGTCGTAACAGAAGAGATTATTGTTAAATAACAGGTCCTTTACGAATTTTTATTTATACTACATGTTTTGCCAAAACTTTATTCTGCATTAAAGATAGTGTTTGATCAGTTGGAAAAAGATCAGGAACAGGAGGATGTCGTGACCTATTTAAGGAATCAGCCTGAGGTCCGACTGAAATAATTTAAGAAAATATAACGCGAAAATTAGTGCTAAGCGTCTACATCACATTTCAATAATGTGGATGGCCTCTGACATGGCAGGACTCGAGCAAACCTATCCAACATTGTGCGTGGTTGTTCACTAGTTTACGCTGTGAGTATATTACTCAGATACGGTCTGGATCTTTAACTAGCTTTACACGTAAAGCGGTATTTAATCAAAGCGACACCAAAGTCGATTACGAAAGGGGATGGAGAGCCAATGCAGGAGGGCAGGGAAGCATTCTTTTCTGGATACCAGTGCCACATCCATGACTAAAGACAGTCCGATCTGAAAAAAAAGTTTACCGATATTAAAGGTTTCTTCTTCTGTTATCGACCACCTTTTTCCTATTTTGTAGAAAACACAGAGGTTCGGAGTCAGTCAGAATATTTTTCATTACCGTGAAAATTCTCACAGTGGTCTATAGTGGAGAATAGGCTTAGACGAAAGAAGGCCTGGATAGTAATATGTACTTCGTTCTTCTGATGAGGAATTAAGGGCAGCAGCTCGTTTCAACTAATAGTAAGGAGTACGTACGTAACGGACGACAGGATACAAAGAAATTATTGTACTCACAGATAAAAGTTTAGAATTTTTATTCTATTTTTTTTTAAACACAACGTGTTTGGAATTGCTTCTGTGAAAATCGCGTTCTGTAATGCGAGTTCAGGATTTTGGTAGACCTCAGAGACCCGTGATCCTCATCCATCTTGAATCTGTAAGAGTGCGAAGGAATGCTGCTCGCAGGCTGTGGAGACTGAAAGGGCAGAGCAATTTCACGCGTAGCCACGCCGTTACTGTAGCGAGATTGCTCATTAAGGGGAACGGCCTCGAATTCCGCACTGGAAAGCTTAGAGGGCGCCCTGCCTGAGCCAGGGCCCGCCCTTTCCGTCGCGCAGCCGTGCTTCCAAACTCCAAGCGAGCTGATCAGCTTGGAAACTGAAGAATCCGCTGAGCCATTAAGTATTCCAGCACTGACGTCCTAACACGTTTACTGCCGAAAGACGTTAAATCTTCGCTTTATTACCAATTCACTTGATCCTCCTGCTCGTCATAATACAACGATTAACCTCTCACATTACAGCCGCAGCGTTGAAAACCCTTAATTCCAAAGAAAGTGTGTAATGCCTGCTTTATTATTACATGACAAATAAACTGTCAGCACTAAATTCTAAAAGAATTTAAATTTGTTTTTCCTTTACAAGTCTTCATTGAACCCGATTCTATTCGGACATCCAGCTGCCTCACACTTTTAACTTTCTCGGTTTGTGTTCGTACTTCGGCAGTGTTTGTGATTTCGCTCCTTTCGACATCTGTTCCTTAGTTTATTCCTATTACAGTAGTTATTAAGGCACTGGTGACGTAAGCGAAATGCGAATAATGCAGATTATTTCGACGCCGGCCACTGTGGCCGAGCGGTTCTAGGCGCTTCAGTCCGGAACCGCGCTGCTGTACTGTCGCAGGTTCGAATCCTGCCTCGGGCATGGATGTGTGTGATGTCCTTAGGTTAGTTAGGTTTAAGTAGTTATAAGTTCTAGGGGACTGATGACCTCAGATGTTAAGTCCCATAGTGCTTAGAGCCATTTGAACCATTCGAGATTATTTGGAGGTGTGCGGCTAGCGGATACTTTCACCAGAAACAATTCCATCGTGTAAGTTCACACCTCCACAGTCCCTCACTATGATTACCACTGAAACAGTCCAACTGATTAGTATAAAAATTCTGCCTTTAAGAAGATGATATTTACGTCTTCTTTCTTGGTGAGAAGGAAACATCGTCTCTCGCACAAATACAAATAGCTCAGTATGATAAAATCATTAATGACTAGAAAGTTGCTAGTTGTTGTGCTTCCAGATATAGTTTTCAGGATGAATACTTCAGAAATGAAAGAATCTACTTCCAAAATTTCCAGACAATATATTGTAAAGAACTTTTGCACAAATACACATACGCAACACCTCCGTCCAGAATCAGGGGTGGGAAAAGACAGATATTTGAAGAGTAAAAATTTTGATATCGGCTTAAAGTAACTTAAGAACTTAAGAATATACGTAGATATGTGGCCATTTCTCCTTTTTACATACCTCTATCGGGGGCGGGCATGTTTATATTACATCTTTGCCTCCCGCAATTTTCCCAATCTTACTAAATACTTAAGGGTAAACCAAAATAAGATCTTTTTTTGGGGTCATCAGTCTTCTAACTGGTTTGGTGCGGCCTGCCGCTGTTTCCTCTCCTGTGCCAACCTCTTCATCTCAGAGTAGCACTTGCAACCTATTTCCTCAATTATTTGCAAGATGTATTCAAATCTCTGTCTTCCGCTACAGTTTTTGGCCTCTACAGCTCTCTCTAGTGCTGTGGATGTCGTTCACTGAAGTTTGATCAGAGGTCCTATCATCCTGTCCCTTCTCATTGTCAGTGTTTTCCCGATATTCCTTTCCTCTCCGGTTCTGAGCAGAAACTTCTCATTACTTACCTTATCAGTCCACTTAGTTTTCAACATTCGCCTGTAGCACAACATCTCAAATGTTTCGATTCTCTACTTCTCCAGTTTTCCCACAGTCCATGTTGCACTATCATAAAATGCTTTGCTCCAGACGTACATTCTCAGAAATTTCTTCTCAAATTAAGGCCTATGTTTGATACTAGCAGACTTCTCTCGGCCAAGAATGCCATTTTTGCCTGTGCTAGTCTGCTTTTGATGTCCTACTTGCTCCGACCGTCATTGGTTATTTTGCTGCCTGATGTTAAGTATCTCGCATTTCTCATTTCTGCTACTTCTCATTACTTTTGTGTTTCTTCGATTTACTCTCAGTCCATACACTGTACTCATTAGATTGATATCCTTGCGCCTTGAATTTAAATTCCACTACTGAATCTTTCTTTTATTTCCACCATTGCTTCTTCGATGTATAGATTGAACAGTAGGCCACAAAGACTACAACCCTGTCTTACACCCTTTTCAATCCGAGCGCTTCGTTCTTGGTTGTCCACTCTTATTAATCCCTCCTGGCTCTTGTACACATTTTATATTATCCAACAGTCCTTATAGCTTACCCCGACTTTCCTCAGAATTTCGAACATCTTGCGCTGTTTTACACTGTCGAACACTTTTTCCAGGTTGGCAGATCATATGAACGTGTCTAAAGATTTCTTTAGTCTTGCTTCCATTATCGACCTCAATGTCCGAATTGCCTCTGGTGCCTTTACCTTTTGTTAAGCCAAACTGATCGTCATCTAGCACATTCTCAATTTTCTTTTCCATTCTCCTGTATGTTATACTACTCAGCAACTTGGGTGCTTGAGCTGTGAAGCTGATTGGGCGATAATTCTCGCACTTGTCAGCTCTTGCAGTCTTCGAAATTGTGTGGATGATATTTTCCGAAAGTAAGATGGTATTTCGCCACTTCTCAGAATGATTTTAGAAATTCTGATGGAATGTTATCTACCTCTTCTGCTATCTACCTCTTCTGCCTCATTTGATCTTAAGTCCTTCAAAGCTCTCTGAAATTCTGATTCTAATACTGGATTCACTACCTCTTCTAAATTGACTCCTGTTTCTTCTTCTATCACATCAGAACAATCTTCCCCCTCAAAGAGGCCTTCAGTGTACTCTTTCCACCTATCTGCCCTCTCCTCTGGGCTTAACATTGGAATTCCCGTTGTTCTCTTAATGTTACCACCCTTGTTTTTAATGTCACCGAGGGTTGTTTTGACTTTCATGTAAGCTGAGGCAGTCCTTTCGACAACCATTTACTTTTTTATTTCTTCACATTTTTCATGTAGCCATCTCGTCTTAGCTTCCCTGCACTTCCTATGTATTTCGTTCCTGAGCGACTTGTATTTCTGTATTTCTCAATTTCGGTGAATGTTTTTGTACTTCCTTCTTTCATCGATCAACTGAAGTGTTTCTTCTGTTACCCACGGTTTCTTCGCTGTTACCTTCTTTGTACCTATATTTATCTTTAAAACTACTCTGATTGCCCTTTTTAGAGATGTCCCTTTCTCTGCAACTGTACTGCCTGTTGAGCTATTCCTTACTGCTGTATCTATAGCCTCAGAGAACTTCAAGCTTGTCTCGTCACCCCTTAACTCTTCCGTATCCCAGTTCTTTACTTATTGATTCTTCCTGAGTAATCTCTTGAATTTCTCTCTAAGATATATCACACTATATTTCAACAATTACGCTTAGCGTCTCTTGACAAGTCCTTTGTCCTTTAGTATCCGTGGTACAGTGGAAGAAAATGGTGCGTGGAGGACGAGATTCAACTATGAATTATATAAACTGTGTAATGAATTAGGCCAACGACCTTTACGCAGTGGTAACATCCGTGGTCAAGGGGCAGTCGGCTCTCAGCCGTGCTAGCGTGCGGAGCTGCTCCGCGCGCCGTCCGACGCTCCGCTCTCGGTGGTGTTTACTTCCGCGTCGCGGTGTTTGTGTCTATCGAGTCCAGTACTAACGTACACCATGGCGCACTCGTACCGCCGTGCAACGATCAAAGTAACGTTTCAGGCCGAACATCCACGACCCAGAGCTTTCGAAGTCGAACAGTTTATACGTGAGGATCTACGTTTGAACCCCCAGGACGTAATCGGCATACATTTTTCCATCACTGGAAGTGTTGTCTACATTAAGATGTCGACGGAGGAAATTTGCAATGACATAATTCACCGTCATGCCACCGGACTGAAATTTAAACACTCTGATGGACATATGGGTGCTGTGACAGTCGCCCATGCTGGATTCGGTCTCCGGACATTGCGGGTGTTTGAGCTCCCGTTCGAGGTGCCTCAGGATGTGGTCATTGCCGCTTTCCAACCATATGGCACCGTCTTAGGTCACGTCGCGGAGAAGTGGCAAACATTTACGACCTACCCCGTATTAAATGGCGTCCGGCAAATAAAAATTGAGCTGACGAAACATGTCCCATCGTACCTGCTGATTGGCGGTGTGAGAGCCATCGTCATGTATGATGGACAGCCACGAACGTGCGCAGGATGTGGCCAGGAGGGACATGTACGTTCCGAATGCTTACACCGCCGTTTAATACAGACGCCGTTACGTGAAGAGACCCAGGCTTCGACGGTCACGTCCTTACCCATCACCTACGCCAAGGTTGCACAGGACCCCGTCGTACCAATCTCGATTGCGCCAGCAGCTTCGACAACGCCACCCGCCGCAGCACAACGCGCCGAGGACACAAGCACGGCGTCGCCTCCAGTGCTCGCTTCAGGACCGTCCGGTTTGCAGACCGAAACCGATGTTCCTGTTGGAACCAGGGACGTCGACCTCGGTGTCGTGCCGACGTCTGCCTTTGTCCAGACGGGTTCGGCGTCAGACGACGGGCAACCACATTCTGATTCAGAAGGCCACATCAGGAAACAGCGGTCGCCTCGCAAACACAGGAAACGACGACGAACGCCTTCCGATGACGCCCTCTCTCAGACGGCCCCACGAGATGTCGACCTGATGTCTGACGGTGATCTCCCACATTGCGTCCAGTCACGCGATGTGGCAGCAACAGGCGCCCCTCCTGTGACGCCTCCTCTCCCGGCCAGGGACGTGTCCTCGCCGTTGTCAACGAATGATGACGGCGATCCCCCTGCCACTCATGTTGCGGAATCCACAACACCCGTTCCGGAAGTACGTGACCGTCACATGTCCACGTCGTCAGCTTCCTGGGCCGATGACGTTGAAGAAGAAGCGGAACAGACTGCCAGCGTGTCTGCACAGGAGTCCACCTCGGCGACACTGGGGCTGGCACCCCGCCAGTAATTATCACCACTGCGGGACCACCGGCGGGTCTCCACCTGCCGGCTACTTCTACCGCACGTTCTGCAAATACTAGGGATGGCCGCACACAGCAATATCGTATCGCCACGATGAATCTTGCCACCATTCGTGCCCCCCATAAACTGGCCATGTTCAGAGAGACTATTTACTCTGCGGATGTGGATATAGCACTCTTACAAGAGGTGTTTGTGGCTGACTTCCTAGTTCCCACCGGATACAACGCCCATGTTTCCCCCGCATCCGATACCGGTAGCGGCGTCGCCATCCTGCTACGCGACGGCCTCCCTGCAGAGGACGTCATCTACCTCCCCACTGCGCGAGGTATGGCCCTCACACTGTTCGGCGTGCGTATTATTAATATCTACGCTCCGTCCGGCACTGGCCGCCGTCATGATCGACAAACTTTTTTTGCCGAAAGCGTCACGCCCCTTTTCACTGGTCCGCAGGACGATTTGGTACTCGGTGGGGATTTTAACTCGACACAGGAGCCCGCGGACCAACTCCCGCGACATTCCCCTTGTGCATCTCTCTCAGTGGTCATCGACCGTCTCCGACTTGTTGACACATGGCGGAAGCTCCACGGACTTCAACCGGGATATACATTCTACACCTCTCACTCGTCAAGCCGCATAGATCGCATCTACGTTACCCGCTCCCTTGCTGATGGAACACGTCATGCGGAAATCTGGCCCTTGGCCTTTTCAGACCATGATGCGTACATCTGTGACGTCACTCTCGCCCGACAGCAAGTGTGGCATAGTCGTGGTCTGTGGAAACTCAATGTCGCTCACCTGACCTCCTCAGACTGTCGCCGTATGGTCGAAGAAGCGTGGGCACGCTGCCACCATCGTCGCGAAGCCTATGCCTCCACCTTATCATGGTGGATCTCCTGTGCAAAGCCGACCCTCCGGAAGACTCTGATGAGTTATGGGAAGGAATTAAAGGCGTGGCAAACTAATACCCTGCACTTCTACTACACCATTCTACGTGACTGTACGACGATGCCATTCTCGCTAGCCCGGCCGTCGATGGTCCATCGCACGAAGGCGCAGATCTCCATGATCATGCGGCGTAACTTGGAAGGCACTGTAGTCCGTTCTCGAGCTTCTAATCGAATCCCTCAAGAGCGTCCGTCGATGTACCACCTCCTTCAGGAAAGACAATGACGACGACGAGCTCTGATCCAAGTCCTCACTGATGTGGAAGGGCGCCGGCACGACACCCAACAAAGCATCGGTCGTGCTTTCCATGCTCACTTTGCCGGGCTATACGCCGCCGTACCGCATTCTGCAGCACTGATAACAGAAGTCGCTCAGCTTACTACGAACACTCTTCCAGAGGATGCAGTGCACGACCTCCAAGACGACGTAACCACCGATGAAGTGCTAGACGCTATCAAGGCGGGTTCCGATAACAGATCTCCTGGACCTGACGGTATCCCCATCGAATTTTATAAAAGTTTTCACTATTTGTTGGCTTCCACGTGGACAGCAATCGCACAAGAGCTGATGTCACCGATGACAGTGGTCCCGAGCGCCTTTCTAGAAGGAATTATTATCCCCGTACAAAAACCGCGTGGGTTATCGAGGGTCCAGGACTATCGACCAATTACTTTGCTCAACAGCGACATGAAAATATTCACACGGCTACTGGCATCGCGTCTCAAGAAGGTCGCACGTTACGTCACATCCTGCGACCAGACTTCCCTAGGAGGCGACAACAACATCCGTACGGCCCTTTGCCGTTACAGAGACATGATAGCATTAGCGCATCATCAGCGTCTCCCTGGCGCCTTGGCTTCACTGGACTTTAGCCAGGCTTTCGACCGTGTTGACCACTTCTATTTACGGACAGTTCTACAGCATATGGGTTTTCCTGGAGGTATTGTAACGGTGATTATGCGCCTGTTGAGTAGTGCAACCTCCAAAATCATGTACAATGGTCGTCTTACACCGTCCCTGGTCATCGCACGATCTGTACGACAAGGATGCCCTCTTTCCACGATTTTGTATGCTTTCGCCTTGGAACCCCTGCTCCAGGGCATGCGCCAACGTTTGGAAGGCATGGCTGTGCAAGGCCACCGTTTTTGTTGTACAGCCTACGCAGACGACATAGTACTATATCTGCGCAGTGAAGATGAAGTACGAGCAGCACTGGCATGGGTGGCGACTTACGGCGAAGCGTCGGGGAGCTGCCTCAACGTGTCAAAATCCAAGGTCCTGCTCATTGGTGAGGGCTTGCCGGAGAGATGCGCTGCCCCGCTTAGTGTCTCCGCCACCATACGGTGTCTTGGACTTGATTTCACAGCAGACCTGCGCCGCTCAGCGACTATCAATGGTAGACGCTTGCTACAGACAATCAGAGCAAATCTCGCAGATCACCGGCTACGAGCTCTCGACATTATCCAACGCGCGCAATACGTGAACATGTATCATGCTTCACGTATACCACACGTGGCTCAAGTACTACCAGTCCCAAATCTCCTGGCGCGACGACTGTTGATGGCTTTCGGCTCCTTCGTCAGCTCGGGGATGTTATTCAAGGTGCAGTATGAATCCCTTGCACTGCCACGAGATCGTGGCGGTTTGGGACTCATCCACGTGCCGACTCGTGTCAAGGCACTATACGTCAGCTCCCAACTAAAACTTTGGCATCGTTGCCCGCAAAGCCTTACTAGCCTCCTGCTTCACAACTTTGCACCGGCCTCCTTGTCCGCCCCAGTACTGGTATCGACCATTCCAACCCCCTTTTATTACATCCAACGATTTTTCCTGGAGTTCAGTTATATCTACCGGTCCTTACCACTTACACGTTTGTACCTCACGAAAACAGTCTCCGAATTGTTACAACAGTGCCGCCCGTCCAACCCCATCGAACGTAAGTATCCACAGTACGTGTGGAGCCACATATGGAAGGCGATCCATGCGCGTTTTCTCGAATCAGACGCTCAATCAGCGTGGTACATCACCGTGAATGGCAAACAAGTTAACCGAGATCGTCTGCACCGCATCCATCTCGCCGATTCATCCCTCTGCACCCACTGTGGAGTGGATGACACGGATGTCCACCGGTTCCACTGTGGCACAGCGCTAGACGTCTGGACACTTGCGCGGCGAATTTTGGCGTTTCTTACTCGTCAGACACCGGCTCAGATCGACGTCCACATGCTTTTGCACCCCGATAAGACTTTCTACCCCTCTGCCAAAACTAACTCTGTGAATTGGATCTGTGGCCACACGATCCGCTATCTTTTTACTTCTGGCGACAAGTCTACGCTAGGATATTGGACTTATCTCAACGAACGACACTGCGTCCTGATACGCAACCCACGCTATAAACAATATTTTTCCAATTTCTTACGGAGCACTTTCGATGACCCACCTAGTAGCTGGAACGTCCAAGCCATGAGAAGCTGAAAACTGTATAAAACGAACCGACCTGAATAGATCTGCCACCCAGAACCCACGCCTACGCCAGGAGAAGACACGTTTGGACGAGCTGGCATGCTGTAGGCGGATACACTTCAGGAGCTCCTGTAAGAACTGGACTTTAACTACACGTCGCACGACGACTTAAAACGCTTTTCCTTATTTATTCTTCATAGTTTGTTCTTAAAGGAACAAGAAATTTGATTTTGAGTTTGAGAAACTTTTTTTGTCCCAAAAGATTGCTTCTTCGCCAACAAGACGAAGGAGACTCATTTTTGTTTACTGGAAGGAGAAACCAGTATAATTGGAGTCTTTGTTTTCTTTTGAAAAAAAAAAAAAGAAAAAAAAAAAAAGCGGTAGCGTCTTTGATTCATAATCAAAACTTTTCCTGGGTTCGATCCCCGCCACTGCCTAAATTTTGATAAACAACCAGCATTAGCGGCCGAAGACTTCCGGCATAAGAAGTCAGCCTCATTCTGACAACGGCCTTTTCAAAGAGGGCGGAGGAGCGGAAAGAGGTTCAGGGCACTCTCTTGTCCTAGGGGTGGGAAATTGCCCCTAAAGGCGGAAGAATCAGCAATGATCAACGACATGAGGCTGCAGAAGGCAATGGAAACCACTGCATTAAAGACACGTAACGTATATCCACAGGACATG
The DNA here is from genome assembly GCF_023864275.1 of Schistocerca cancellata. Taxonomy (NCBI): domain Eukaryota; kingdom Metazoa; phylum Arthropoda; class Insecta; order Orthoptera; family Acrididae; genus Schistocerca; species Schistocerca cancellata. Next base: position 720,485,543 of record NC_064627.1, read on the forward strand.
TGGCCTGTAACTGAAGAAGTGTCATGATGATCTCTGCATTGGCAAAAGATTTCGGAATAGTCCCCCATTCGGATCTCCGGGAGGGGACTGCCAAGGGGGAGGTTACCATGAGAAAAAGATTGAATAATCAACGAAAGGATAACGTTCTACGAGTCGGGGCGTGGAATGTCAGAAGCTTGAACGTGGTAGGGAAACTAGAAAATCTGACAAGGGAAATGCAAAGGCTCAATCTAGATATAGTAGGGGTCAGTCAAGTGAAGTGGAAGGAAGACAAGGATTTCTGGTCAGATGAGTATCGGGTAATATCAATAGCAGCAGAAAATGGTATAACAGGTGTAGGATTCGTTATGAATAGGAAGGTAGGGCAGAGGGTGTGTTACTGTGAACAGTTCAGTGACGGGTTGTTCTAATCAAAATCGACAACAGACCAACACCGACAACGATAGTTCAGATATACATGCCGACGTCGCAAGCTGAAGATGAACAGATACAGAAAGTGTATGAGGATATTGAAAGGGTAATGCAGTATGTAAAGGGGGACGAAAATCTAATAGTCATGGGCGACTGGAATGCAGTTGTAGGGGAAGGAGTAGAAGAAAAGGTTACAGGAGAATATGGGCTTGGGACAAGGAATGAAACAGGAGAAAGACTAATTGAGTTCTGTAACAAGTTTCAGCTAGTAATACCGAATACCCTGTTCAAGAATCACAAGAGGAGTAGGTATACTTGGAAAAGGCCGGAAGATACGGAAAGATTTCAATTAGATTACATCATGGTCAGACAGAGATTCCGAAATCAGATACTATATTGTAAGGCGTACCCACGAGCAGATATAGACTCAGATCACAACATAGTAGTGATGAAGAGTAGGCTGAAGTTCAAGACATTAGTCAGGAAGAATCAATACGCAAAGAAGTGGGATACGGAAGTACTAAGGAATGACGAGATACGTTTGAAGTTCTCTAACGCTATAGATACAGCAATAAGGAATAGCGCAGTAGGCAGTACAGTTGAAGAGGAATGGACATCTCTAAAGAAGGCCATCACAGAAGTTGGGAAGGAAAACATAGGTACAAAGAAGGTAGCTGCGAAGAAACCATATGTAACAGAAGAAATACTTCAGCTGATTGATGAAAGGAGGAATACAAACATGTTCCGGGAAAATCAGGAATACAGAAATACAAGTCGCTGAGGAATGAAGTAAACAGGAAGTGCAGGGAAGCTAAGACGCAATGGCTGCAGGAAAAATGTGAAGACACCGAAAAGATATGATTGTCGGAAGGACAGACTCAGCATACAGGAAAGTCAAAACAACCTTTGGGGACATTCAAAGCAACGGTGGTAACATTAAGAGTGCAACGGAAATTCCACTGTTAAATGCAGAGGAGAGAGCAGATAGGTGGAAAGAATACATTGAAAGCCTCTATGAGGGTGAAGATTTGTCTGATGTGATAGAAGAAGAAACAGGAGTCGATTTAGAACAGATAGGGGATCCAGTGTTAGAATCGGAATTTAAAAGAGCTTTGGAGGACTTACGGTCAAATAGGGCAGAAGGGATAGATAACATTCCATCAGAATTTCTAAAATCATTGGGGGAACTGGCAACAAAACGACTATTCACGTTGGTGTGTAGAATATATGAGTCTGGCGATATACTATCTGACTTTCGGAAAAGCATCATCCACACAATTCCGAAGACGGCAAGGGCTGACAAGTGCGAGAATTATCGCACAATCAGCTTAACAGCTCATGCGTCGAAGTTGCTTACAAGGATAATATACAGAAGAATGGAGAAGAAAACTGAGAATGCGCTAGGTGACGATCAGTTTGGCTTTAGGAAAAGTAAAGGGACGAGAAAGGCAATTCTGACGTTACGGCTAATAGTGGAAGCAAGGCTAAAGAAAAATCAAGACTCTTTCATAGGATTTGTCGACCTGAAAAAAGCATTCGACAATATAAAATGGTGCAAGCTGTTCGAGATTCTGAAAAAAGTAGGGGTAAGCTATAGGGAGAGACGGGTCATATACAATATGTACAACAACCAAGAGGGAATAATAAGAGTGGACGATCAAGAACGAAGTGTTCGTATTAAGAAGGGTGTAAGACAAGGCTGTAGCCTTTCGCCCCTACTCTTCAATCTGTAAATTGAGGAAGCAATGATGGAAATAAAAGAAAGGTTCAGGAGTGGAATTAAAATACAATGTGAAAGGATATCAATGATACGATTCGCTGATGACATTGCTATCCCGAGTGAAAATTAAGAAGAATTAAATGATCTGCTGAACGGAATGAAGTCTAATGAGTACACAGTATGGTTTGAGAGTAAATCGGAGAAAGACGAAGGTAATGAGAAGTAGTAGAAATGAGAACAGCGAGAAACTTAACATCAGGATTGACGGTCACGAAGTCAGTGAAGTTAAGGAATTCTGCTACCTAGGCAGTAAAATAACCAATGACGGACGGAGCAAGGAGGACATCAAAAGCAGACTCGCTATGGCAAAAAAGGCATTTCTGGTCAAGAGAAGTCTACTAATATCAAATACCGGCCTTAATTTGAGGAAGAAATTTCTGAGGATGTACGTCTGGAGTACAGCATTGTATGGTAGTGAAACATGGACTGTGGGAAAACCGGAACAGAAGAGAATCGAAGTATTTGGTATGTGGTGCTATAGACGAATGTTGAAAATTAGGTGGACTGATAAGGTAAGGAATGAGGAGGTTCTACGCAGAATCGGAGAGGAAAGGAATAAAAAAAACACCGTTTCCCGTCAGATCACGGAAGTTAAGCGCTGTCGGGCTGGGCAAGCACTTGGATGGGACCATCCGGTCTGCCGAGCACTGTTGGCAAGCGGTGTGTTCTCATCCCCTGTGAGGCAAACTGAGGACCTACTTGATTAAGTAGGGGCTCCGATGCTGATCCTCTGATATAGAGAAGAAAAAAAGTCCAGATAAAGCGCATGTCATGATTTTTCCTACGTCTGTAAGTATGTCAACCAGCGTTCTTGTCATTTCACCGCGTCACCAACAGACTTACTACTCTTAAAGAGGCAATAGATACTACAAGCAAAGCATATGTGGAGACCTGAGGAAAACGTAACACTAGACCAACTAACTCAAAGGAGAGACTGTATCCAAAGTGCACCGACATATACAGTCACCAAGAGTCCGCAAATCACATTGTAGCATTCGTGATACAAAATGGTCATATTTACCAGAAAAACTTAATGTTAGAAAGTTACACCTATTACAGTCAGGGAAAAACCCCGAACTCTGTGTCAACGAAAAATGTCGACTGATTTTTGTGACTAGCCTGAACATACGTTTTCTCTAACTCCGAACTGACATGCTCACGGTGTGTGATATATTTGAAGCCGACAGTTCTAAATTTGATTTATGGATAAACAACGAGACAGTTGCAACTGAGAAACAAACTCTGAATAAGCAGAAACAACATGTAAAGACTTAAAATTTACTACATCAGGGAAAAGCAGTCACGTTTTACGAGATTAATGTTCCGAACGTAATGTATGATTAATAAAGCAGTCTTTATGGTTTACCAGAAGAATCTCCCGCTTCCTAATATTTCAACCAATGGAGCATATTAATACACGCACCTATAATTATTCATTCAATATTCATATGTTTTCTTGGGAGAAATCTGTATTTTATACATGTGGCGAAACACTTTCCAACAAATGATCTGACGAACGATGTTCTATGTTGAGGCATTTGTGTTTGCAAATTTTGTCTGGCTCTGTACGTAAACTCTGTGTTCTATGATTCAGGCTCTGGCCAGAATAGAAATAACTGCGGACGCCGGCTTCAAGTTTTTGACGTCACGACAACTCCCCTTATTGTTGCCTCCATGGTCGTACCATAATGAAGAAAACTCATTGGTGCCATTGCGATTTCGCCGTTCTGTGAAGATCTCTGGATCATAGGAAAACAGCGGTGGATGTCTTCCTAGTTAAAAAATTAATTATCAGATTTCAGATAAAATACCTGTAGCTGTTTTGGAGGGCAGCTACGTCGTAAAATACACCATAAAACTTAACTTTTCATGAGTAGTATACGGGACTGGATTATGTTAGCGAATATTGTAATCACAACCTTAGAGCCTCAATAATATCTCTGAGCCTATGTGTTTGAATGGCAGGTGACCTGCTTTACTAACTTTACAGTCAGTTTATTTTTGTACCATTTACCGTTTATTGTTTGAAATGGCTGCTGTCCCACCTACTTCCGTCATTTTGTACTAGCAGTAACAGTTTCATTACTTCTGTGGTTTACGGTTAGTATTTCAGTTGCCTTTCTAACTTCCTACGCTCTCTTAGGCTCGTGATTATCGTTAAATTGCTTTAGCTGTGAAGAGAGCTTCTAGCGACAGTGATTTAAGTCGAGCGACGATAGGGCAGTACAAATATTATGACATTTCAGAGTAAACCTACAGTACTGAATTAACAATAGTTGTTTTTATTTCTTATTAATGTCTTATTTCCTTCTGGCACGATCTAAATTTCCTCAGGGAATTAGATACAGGAAAAATTCTTTGTTTTTTCTCTTTTTAGACTGGTCTAAAGTTATCCCGAATGACAGTAACTTTGTACCAGCATTAAAACTGAAATTTTACTGTAATATGGCACAGTTAGTATACTTTTTTACGTTTCCAAGCCCTCAGTAAATACAGATGTAAGACGTTACAATGTCTGTTGCCCTGTGTAATTTATTCTTCATCCGGTATTTTCAAAAAAATTGTAAAAAGTAGTACAAAGCTTCCCCAATGATTGTGACTCAGAATGTTTCTTCCTTTGATCCTTACCCTATTAACTTTCAGTTTTGAAATAATGAATAGATGAAAAATAAGTTTCCCCTTGCGTTATGGTTCACAGAACTGGTAAATTGCATGGCTGTTTTCTGTCTATATTAAAAGAGAAAAAAAGGCGGTACACTGCTCGAAGGAATAGTGGTATGTTTTTGTTCTCTTAGAGGCAGCTTCAGGTACTGGATTGTCCTAGATATTGTCTGCTTCTTCTGGCCGATGTTTTCGATTATAATCTTGAAATAAATCTTATGTATTTGAAGTGTTGCTTCTTCTTTTTCCTCTCTTCTTCGTAGTTTTCATCACTTGTGCTACACACTTCTGCATCGAATGTCCTAATAAAATCATCTTTTCGAAAAATTTTGTACGTTATTTCAGTAATAGTGAAGCAATCGTTTTCCAGAAGATTCTGAGCTCTTGTGGTATTTCCCATAAATTACTGTATTCTCAGTCTCGATACACTGTCCCTGTGATCTTTCAAGTTCTTTCACTCTCCAGTGCTACTGAAATGATGTGCTTTCCACCAATTAACATAGCACTCGCATCTGCCTGTCCAGTTTCACCGGCGTCTCGGCAGTGACAATTGACTCTTCTATTCATAAACTGTTGCACAACCTCGCGTGTCTGAGTATGTGCAATCTAGATGAATCTGAAATCAATCGACTATCAGGCATGCCCTTGAGATTCAGTGCTGAGTTTAACGTACATAACCGAAGCATTAGGTTGGTACATAAGTTCATAGCAGTTTTGTTTTGCATGTGGGTATTCCAGTGGCTATGGGTTTGTTTATCAATTGTCATTTTTTAATTCTAATTCATTGTTGCTATCTGAGTTTACATATTATCTTTTTGTCATTTAGAGATAGGGAATAGAGCTTTGGACGTTATAAAATGGAGTGCCAAGCAGGGAAATCGAAACAAATTCTTCTGCTGAAGTTCAGTGTAGAGTGACAGCACCGGAGGCAGCCAGAAACATTTGCGCCATGTATGGCGATAATGCCATTGGACAGAGCACGGCAAGAAAATGCTTTTCTAGTTTTGAGGAGGGTCATTTTCACATAATAACTCTCCACGTTCAGGAAAATCTGCGCGGTTCGACGAATTTCGTCTAAGCGCATTAATCCACAACGATCGATGTCAGTGTATTCGGGAACTGGCGGATGTGATTAACTGTGCTCATTACCCTGTTGCGAACATTTGCATGCAAGGGGTAAGGTTCAAAAATGGGATGTATGAGTACCTCATGATCCAAACCAAAATTACAAAAATCAGTGAGCATTTTCTACTTGTTCGTCATCAATTAGGTCGTTAACAAGACCGACCATATCCTGTGTCGTTACTGCTGACAACGCTTTACGCTAACACAAGGAAAAGAAAGAAATGGTTGATCCCAAACGAGGCAGCAACTCTCCGTACAACGACCTGGCGCATTCACAGAAGATAAATTCATGCATCTGATGGGGCAGCAACGGTTTGACGTACAACAAATATCTTCCCTGAAGTGCTGATATTTAATGTCAAAAGCTGAGACGTCTTGCAGACGCCATCTAAGGACAGCGACCTGTAAGACTCCATGAAATGATGCTACTCTAGGATAAGGCCCGACCGTATTCTGTAAAACTGACAAAAAACACTAACCTGAAATTGGGTTGAGAAATCATTCTGCACCCAACTTATTTACCTGAACGTGCCCCTCGATTTTCACTTTTTCCACTTTCTATCGAACAGCCTTCAAGGAAAGTCCTTTCCGGATGAAAATGCGCTCCCAACGTGGCTCGGTGAATTCTTCGTCTCAAAACCACGTGATTCCTACAGTTGCGGAATCGAAAAGTTACCGCAGTGTTGGCAGACTGTTGTAAATAGTGAAGGATACTATATTACTGATGACTGAATTCTCTGTTATGTGTATCTGTTGTGTTAATTAAACTTCTGAAAAAATGCTATGAACAAATGCACCAACCTAATACTAATGCTTTAATTTGTTGGCCCTAGCAGCGAAACTGACTGTTGGGAGCTGATATAATATTTGTCGTTTGAAGGATATGGTTGTGATAATAAACGCAAGAATTAACACTTGGTTTATTATACAAGACACATGAATAATAACACAACAAAACACAATTATATGAACAAGAACTTTACAAAATTGTACATTACTGTGAGAACTGCAGACTAAAACTCTGAGTTAGTGTAACATCCACGAGATAAATTTTAGCTACATTGCGACGAGAGGAAATTATGCCTGTAACAGTTATAAACATTATCTGTTCGACATATGAAAAAATAGTGAAAACGGTGATAAATATTAATTATTTATATAATATTCTGTGATGTAATTGGACATATCGATGTGTATCATACAAAGGCAATGATAATTGTAAATTGCTTTTACGATCTGCGTTTTGCCTTCCTTTGTTTTTACCTTTTATTGGTTGGCTTTTTTAGGTTGCGGACACGTATCACACTAAGGTCTGTTAGTAAATTGTAATTATTTTTTAATTATTACTTGAGAATAGAGTTCATTATTATTATAAATATGAGTGAATAATTATTTCTAACTTTAATTCCTCTCTCAGTATGCATTATCTGTGTTAATAATTTCTTTTCGCTGCAAGGAGCGCAGCCATTGATGATGGCGATTTGTATCGCGTTTTTGTCTGTGTTTTCCTTAGAAACAAATCAAATGTTTGCTTGATGAAATCTAAATAGTGCACAATACGAAAGTAGAGTTTATAGAGTTTAATAAGCATATCAAATACTTACTTATTTGGTCTAACAATAGAAAGTCTCTATCAATTGTCTGCCGCCATCTTAACAATTATCTCAGCGACAAATTCAAATTACGCAACTCTGCAGACATAAATGCCGAACGTAATACAAATGTGTAAAAATAAATGTGCACCGGTGGTTCCGAACTCATTTCAATGAAAATAATTCGAATCAGATTGTTTCTTTAAAAACAGTGCTCATAGCACGATCATTATAACAAACTTTTCTAGCTGATGTATGGAGCCGAAATTAATTACGCACGAGTTGCGAAGAATATTGTTTTAGGTAACATACGTCAGCGATGTGCGCGGCTGATATTCGGTGGTTTTAATGATCATTTTGCTGAAGATAACTGTTTCCATCATAATCCATAGTTGTATAGAATCTGTTGTGTGAATTGTGATTTAGTGACACTTACACAACTTACAGACAACACTTTAACACGACGTTAACTTGGAGTTCTTTAGCAACTTGACCAATTCTTTAGCCGGGAGAAAAATTATTTAGTAATTACTCAATGTAACAGAATAAGATTATCATTTTCATTTACAAATTAGTTAAATACCAAACCACTGAATAAAACAGTGAACGCCACGCAAGATTTAACACTTGGTTTATTATACAAGACACATGAATAATAATACAACAAAACACAATTATATGAACATGAACTTTACAAAGTTGTACCTTACTGTGGGAACTGCAGACTAAAACTCTGAGTTAGCCAAGATAGTAAAATAAGTGGAGTTGCATATAATTTCGGCTCTAATTCCGTGAAACAAGTACAATAACTTGTCTATGACGATCGCAGTAACTGTTTGTCTTGAACTAACACACGACAAGTCTAAAGATCTGAGGAATCGCTGACGAATATGGGCGAGTGATAGCTATCGTGTAATTGAACTACAATACTCACACTTGTCCTAATATGATGGACCTATTAGCGATATCATACTGGGAGCGACACCTGTCCATCACTTTTGCTCCAGAACACCTGTGTTTCTTTACCTTCCGTCGCTGACTAGATGCATCTCTCCGTTTTTCCAGTATCCCCCCCCCCGCAGCTTGCTCCAGTCTTCCCGCCAGCAAAATGCGACCACCAGTCTTCTTAAAAGTTGCTACAGCCCACCAATGGCGTAACTGTTTCTTTGGCAATATTTCATTTCAGTAAAACGTCAACAACCCAATGAATCGAATTTCTCCCCTATTTTCTGAAAACCTTCAATCTGAGTATTGCGTCCTCATGACATCAGTGCTAACACTCCAGCCGATGCTCATTCAGCCACAAGATAGCCTCGCAAAAGTTAGAAAGCTTTCTACGAGACAAGTAGCTTACTCTGCTCCAACATCCATCCATTAAGTAGATTATTGGTGCTTTATCAAGTTTTTAGGGAAACCAAAAGATGTTTATTTACCTAAACGCGTCACTTAACAAGCTCCTAGTGGCTATCACCCACTGACAGAATTCCATCTTCTAGAATAAACGCTTTTTATCTCAGCCACCCCCAGACTGTCCTATAAGAAGAACGGCCCGCCAGTCTGCGCTCTTTGTGGTAACGCAATTCCCATCCTGTCGCAAGGTGGACCGCACACTACCTGCTATTGCTCCTCCCCCTGTTTCTGCGAAGGCTTATGCATCCCAGACCCCCGTGGCTCGTTCTGCTGGGGCCTGCCAACAAATAGCCTGTGTCATATTCACAGCATACTGCTCTTCCAAAGCTAGCCCGTGAAACAAATAAATGAACTGAGAGCCATGTCAGACTACAATCGTTGAAGAAGAGGAAGTGGAATCAGCTCATGAAATCTCTGTGATATCATGACTCCCGTTAAACTAACTGTACTCCTCTCCATTTGTGTAGTTAAAATGAGCAAATTTGAAGAAAGGCTAACTGGACTTGCCATGTTTCGCTGTTACCTGTCCGTTGACAACTTTTAATGTGTGTAAAATGTTTCATACCAGGCCAGCGCTCCAAAAGACACACAGAAGTTATGTATAATTATGCTGACAGAATAATACAACAAAATACATCCAAATAATGCTCTTTACACATCCATTTACATAAATTACAAAACAAATAACAGAAGTTCAGTAAAAACGGAAATAATGTATAAAAATGATAATGAATTCGTGTAATATATTGATCTAGTGAGAGGCTGCTGTGTAATTACAGGAAAGGCTGAAAAAATGCGCATAACATCACGTCATCTATATTACCTGTTTTTTGACTTTCAAATTAATCTCTGACTTCTAAATCATCGTCAAAAGACTTCTTTATAGATATATCATTTTGCCTTTACCATTAATAAACAATCCTTAATATCTCCATCAGCGGTCGAAGTCAACTGTGGGTCATAGTTGCTACAGGTTGCAGTTGATGATTGTCACCACATCATGACATGTGACATAGACTGTGTCACATACAGCTACAGAGCACGGCGTGTAGCCATGAGTTCTAGTGGTCTGTTGCCACTTTAATTATGTCATTCTACGTCTTGGATTTCGACACTGCTTTGTGCCTGGACTTTGTTGCTCTCGTTATTGCCTTTCATTCAACATTCTGCTCTAGACGAAATTCGCTTTGTTTACAGGTTACGTATTCATATCATGAGCGTACAGAAATGTGGAAACAAGATCTTACCCCTACGGTTCATTCCTACTTCCTCTATTATGGATCTGGTTTTTGGAAATTTGGCAGCAACAGCTGTCACAGAAACAGTACCAGAAGCACAGCAAGAACTGCATGTTTCTCTTCTGGAGCTCGTGTTTCAGCAGCAACAACGTCACTCGATGGTTAATGCTACGCCATCGCTACCTTTCGCACCCTTCGGTGTGTCTTTGGGGAGCTTGATACCTGCCTCTGCCTTTGATTATAGCATATATGGTAGGCAGCAAAGTGCGTTGCTCTCGCCTTCTAGCGTCATTTAGATGAAGTGATGCAGAATCTACAACCACTTCCGGATCCAATGCTTTGTCTGTGAAGGGCCTGTATCTTTCTTAGAGAAGCCCATTACACTACTTATAGAAATATTACTGGCAGTTAATTACAAAAACGTCTTAGTTGTGTGCTCATCTACAACAGCTGACATGCTTTTCGTAGACACTTTTAACAGTCTTGGCAGCAATGGCAGCCTAATAGCAGGGTCTCGTACACATGTGCAATTTCAAATGTCGGAATTGTAAAATTTTTGTGTGCGAAGTCATTGGCTCAGTGACGTCACAGAAAAAGCTTTGGCTTCGTCTTATCCTACGCTTTACATTCCTAAGACTTTTGATTTTGTTTCTGAAGCTCAGTGCGTCTTTACAATTGAAATTAAAGTGAGAAAAGTAATTCGCAGTCATCGTGAGTAGCATTCAGCTGGTGATGTCGACGCATCATCTTTTCTTTCTGCATCTATATCTCACATAAGCTCATGGGCGTTCAAATCGCCGGGGACTTGTCCCCCTTCTCAACATCGAGCGACCTTCTTTGTACTATTAAACTGGGTGTGTCAGAAGTGCCCTCCCTTCTTTGCATTGCAACATACTTCATGCGAGTTGCAGACACTCGTTTTCTGCCGTGACCGTGGTAGCCAGAACTCCAGAGGCAGCTGCGGGCACTGTGCAGTGGACTGTTGGAACCGTGAAAAGTGCAGCCTATGTGCAGCAGGTAGCAGTGTGACAACAAGCAACTCGCTTACTGCACGCTCAGCCCTAGCACTGGGACAGTACATTGGTCCATACTGTCACGGCTGTGACACAGTCGGCTCCACAGCTGCCGAGGAAGCTTATATTGGATCTGACGGGTCCCAGTTAGTCCGTGAAACCCCAGTTGTCTACAGGCACTATCATTAAACAATGACTCATATCAACAACTCGGCGCTCCTTTGCTGTGAAGGGCCTGTGTCTTCTTCCAGAAGACAATTACATTCCTTAAAGAAATATCACTGGCAGTTAACTACAAAAACATCTTAGTTGTGTGCTCATCTACAACAGCTGACATGTGTTTCGTAGACACATTTAACAGTTTTGGTTTCAAGGTAGTGGTAAGGTCTGAAACGGTGTCCTTTCTGTTACTGAGGGTCTCTGTTATTCCTACAAGGCGATTTGCACATAATTTTACTGCTCGATTCCCTATGAAGCCTTCAGCAGGACTAAAATATTATGGAGCTTAACCAGCATTCTTTGCAGTCACAGAGCCACTCTACGGCGACCTCGCACAGTTTCAGTACCAACGCATTGTCTCCCAGTCTCAGTCAGTCAATGGGTGGCTGCTATGTTCCTCCTTCGAAAACATTGCGGTTATTTATGCATGTGCTTTGATTTCAAGTCCACTGTAAATGCTCCCATGGTCTAGGGGAGCCGGCATGGTAGTTCAGCGTGTTGGGTCGGAGGGTTATCCTCCTTCTGTAATTAAAAAAAACTGGGTAACTGGATCAACGATGACTTGAATGGGTGTCATGAGAAGTCCACCCCAAACAAATGCAACGAACAATAAGGAACAAAATGACATTAAACAAAACAAAAAAAGAGGGTATGGCATTGTAGGCCGGGAGTCCTCCTTTCTGGGAAGTCGGCCGCCGAGAGCAAGTACTTATTGCATTCGACGCCACATTGCGTGACTTGCGCGTCGGAGATGGGGGTAAAATGATGATGACAACACAACACCCAGTACCTGAGCGGAGCAAATATCCATCCCCAACCAGGAATTGAACCCGGGCTCCTTGGCGTGGCATTCCGCCGCGCTGACCTCGCAGCTAACGGGAGCGAACGCCATTAAACAAAGAAATGGGGATAGCATCTTTGATTAGTAATTAAAATGTCATCGGTCCCGAGTTCGAAACCCGAAACCGCTTAAATTTTGATAAATAAATAATCAGCATTGCCGGCCGAAGACTTTCGGCATCAGAAGTCACCCTCATTCTGCCAATGGCCTTGTCAAACAGGGCAGAAGAGTAGACAGAGATTCAGAGCATTCTCTTGTCCTTGGGATACGAAACTGCCACCAAAGGCATGACGATGCAGAAGGCAATGGAAACTACTGCAATAAAGACACATAACGTGCATCCACAGAACATGTGGCCTGTAATTGAAAACGTCTCGTGATGATCTCTCAATTAACAAAAGATTCCGGAATAGTCCGCTATTCGAATCTACGGGAAGAGACTGCCAAGGAGGAGGTGACCATGAGAAAAACCAACGAAAGGGTAACATTCGGGGTGTGGAATGTTAAAAGCTTGACGAAATGCAAAGGTCGGCCGGTGTGGCCGTGCGGTTCTAGGCGCTACAGTCTGGAACCGTGAGAGCGCTACGGTAGCAGGTTCGAATCCTGGCTCGGGCATGGATGTGTGTGATGTCCTTAGGTTAGTTAGGTTTAAGCTGTTCTGCGTTCTAGGGGACTGATGACCTCAGATGTTAAGTCCCATAGTGCTCAGAGCCATTTGAACCTTTTTTTTTTAATGCAAAGACGCAGTTTAGATATAATAGGGGTCAGTGAAGTAAAAATGTAAAAGACAAGGACTTCTGTTCAGATGAGTATAGGGTATTATCAGCAGCATAAAATGATGTAAGGGGCGTAGGATTCCTTACGAATAGGAAGGTAGAGCAGACAGTGTGTTACTCTGAACATTTCAGTGATGCGGTTGTTCTTATCAGAATCGACAGCAAGCCAACAACGACAACCATAGTTCAGGAATACACGACGACGGCGCCAGCTGAAGATAAAGAGATAGAGAAAGTATATGAGGATATTGAAAGGCTAATACAGTACGTAAAGGAAGAGGAAAATCTAATAGTCATGGGAGAGTAGAGTGCAGTTGTAGGGGAAGGAGTAGAAGAAAAGCTTACAGGAGAATATGGGCTGGGACAACGAACGATAGAGGACAAAGACTAATTGAGTTCTGTAATAAATTTCAGCTAGCAATAGCGAATACTCTGTTTAAGAATCACAAGAGTAGGAGGTGTACTTGGAAAAGGCCTAGTGATATGGGAGGATTTCAGTTAGATTACATCCTAGACAGACAGAGATTCCGAAATCAGATACTGTATTGTAAGACGTAGCAAGAGCGGATAAAGACTCAGATCATAATATAGCAATGATGAAGAGTAGGCTGAAGTTTAAGAGATAAGTCAGGAAGAATCAATACACAAAGAAGTGGGATACAGAAGTACTCAGGAATGACGAGATATGCTTGAAGTTTTCTAAGGCTGTAGATAGAACAGTAAGGAATAGCTCAGTACGCAGTATAGTTGAAGAGGAATGGACATCTCTAGAAAGGGCAATCACAAAAGTTGGGAAGGAAAACAGGTACAAAGAAGGCAACTACGAACAAACCATGGCTAACAGAAGAAACACTTCAGTTGATCGATGAAAGAAGGAGTTACAAAAATGTTCAGGGAAATTTAGGAATACAGAAATACACGTCGCTGAGGAATGAAATAAACACGAAGTGCGGGGATGCTAAGACGAAATAGCTGCACGAAAAATGTGGAAAATCCAGCATATAGGAAAGTCAAAACCACCTTCGGTGACATTAAAAGCGAAGGTGGTAACACTAGGAGTGCTAAGGGAATTCCACTGTTAAATGCGGAGGAGAGAGCAGATAGGTGTTAAGAGTGCATTGAAGGCATCTATGAAGGGGAAGATTTGTTTGATGTGATAGAAAAAGAAACAGGAGTCGATTTAGAGGAGATGGTGAATCCGGTATTAGAATCAGAATTTCAGAGAGCTTTGGAGACTTAAGATCAAATAAGGCAGTAGGGATATATAACGTTCAGTTAGAATTTCTTAAACCACTGGGAGAAGTAGCAACAAAACCACTATTCATGTTGGTGTGTAGAATGTATGAGTCTGGCGATATTCCGTATGACTTTCGAAAATATATCGTCCACACAATTCTGAAACCTGCAAGAGCTGACAAGTGCATGAATTATTGCGCAACCAGCTTCACAGCTCATGCATCAAAGTTGCTGACAAGAATACTATACAGAAGAATGGCAAAGAAAATTGAGGGTCAGTCAGATGACGATCAATTTGGCTTCAGAATAGGTAAAGGCACCAGAGAGGCACTTCTGATGAAGCAATTTGCAATGGAAGTAAAACTAAAGAAAAATCAAGACATAAACCATAGGATCTGTCGACCTGGTAAGAGCATTCGACAATGGTGAAAGATGTTCGGAATTCTGAGAAAATAGGAGTAAACTTTAGGGAGAGACAAGTAATACACAATTTGTACAAGAACCAAAACACAATAATAAGAGTGGACTATCAAGAACGAAGTGCTCAGATTAAAAAGCGTGTAAGACGGAGATGTAGTTTTCACGCCTATTGTTCAATCTGTACGTGAAGAAGCAACGGGGTAAATAAAGGCTCTGGAAATTAAAATTATGGTGAAAGAATATCAATGAAATTATTCGCTGATAACATTGTTATCCTGACTGGAAGAGAAGAAGAATTACATGATCTACTAAAGGGAATGGACAGGGTAATAAGTACAGAATATGCATTGAGAGTAAATCGAAGATGGACGGAAATAATGAGAAGTAGCAGAACTGAAAACAGCTAGAAAATTAACATCAATATTGAAGGTCACAAAGTAGATGAAGTTAAGGACTTCTCCTACCTAGGTATCGAAATAATCTCTGTCGAATGGAGCAGGGGGACATCAAAAGCAGACTAGCACAGGCAAATAGGGCATTCCTGGCCAAGAGAATTCTACTACTATGAAGCATAGGTCTTGTCTTGAGGAAAAAATTTCTGAGAGTGTACGTTTGGAACACAGCGTTGTATGGTAGTGAAACATACACTGCGGCAAAAGCGAAATAGAAGAGAATCGAAGCATTTGAGATGTGGTGTTACAGACGAATGTTGAAAATTAGATGGACTGATAAGGTGAGGAATGAGGAGGTTCTGCACAGAATCGAAGTAGAAAGGTATATGTGGAAAACACTGACATGGAGAAGGGACTGGATGATAGGACATCTGTTAAGACATCAGAGAATGACGTCCTCGGTACTACAGGGAGCTGTAGAGGAAGACACAGATTGGAATACATACTACAAATTATTGAGGACGTAGGTGGTAAGTGCTACTCTGAGATGAGGAGATTGGTACAGGAGAGTAATCCACGAGGAGCCGCAGCAAACCAGTCAGAAGACTCGATGACTCAAAATAGTGAAGCGAGGGGGCGGGTTGAAATTTACTTTACGGCATACAACAATATATTCTCTGTCCAAAAGAATTTATTACATGAATCACCAAATACATTAGGGATCAATATGTGGAAGAGGTTACCTTAGGAAAATGGCGTACAAATAAAGAAGATCCCATAGAACAATAAACACAAGGTAAACGATGATTAAGGTGATTATCTACGTAATACCGAAAATCTACTGAAAGTATTTCAACTGACAGTGCTATCAAAACCAAAACTGTAAGTTGTAACAATATAAACTAACTACTGTAGCTGGGCCGTAATTCCTATCTGCTGGGTCACTTCCTCAAATTAAAACCTTAAGATCACACGTGAATTACGTGGCTGACATGAATCCCAGGGAATTCAAATAACTACTCCGGTCTTATGCACAGCTGGAGCAAAAGCACACTGGTCACATCAACATTTAACGCCTGAGCAATGCCTCGTTCACCATTTGCAGAATCTTGGAAACTGTCGTCTCGTTCAAATCCAAGGGACGAGTTCGGTGTCCTCTAACTGGCCTCCCTTCTTTTTTTTCTGAAAATCGCATTGGGCATACAGTTAGAGAACCACCTGGTGAAGCTAATGTGATATCTTCGCCAGAGACCAGCCCATGCGGCGAGCGTCCAAGACGGACACTGGAGTCATTCTGCAAACACACAGGGGGTAGGCGAGAAGACGCCCCCACTTCGCTTGAGAATGGACGCGTTGCGAAGACCCTGATGGGCAATGAGAAGCGTACCGAAAACTGGTAGACTTCTGTAGGCATTAAGATGGAACATCAAGAATGCATACGCATAAGCATGTGAATTTTTATGGCCTGGCAGCAATCATTTTACGTGCCTTAAAAAGCAAGAACATGTCAACTCCAGCACCTCACAGACACTAGGAGGAGCGTGCACGTGCCAAAAAGAACTGGCAGAGAGAGGCGTGTGAAAGAAGTCACCCTTATCAAAAAGATGTTTTCTGGACAGTAAGGACGTTCTTTGTAAGTCACGGACGCCAGCAGCCTCTGAGGCGAAGCCCCAACGTGAGTCTGTTCAGGTCCCACGCAGAGATAGCGGTTACAAAGAATTCTTGTGTGGCTACTTTCACAACCACTTCGGAATACAGTCCACACAAGACAGGAAATTTCCACCCTGCACGAAGAGGCGTGGCCATGAAACGGAAACAGAGGCCCCCAATGGAAGGAGAAAAGGAGGTGCAAGATGGAAGAGGACTGAAGAGGCAGTCGGTGAGTCAGCGCGGAAGCGAGAGGACATACGGCTCTTCCATCCATCGCCAACACCCGCCTTCGACATCATGATCTCAGCTTCCGCCACGCAACCGACAACAGGTAGACAACGCGGAGATCGTACCTGGGCTTCGCCGCGAAGTCACCGACAGCATTACACGACAAATGATCACCAATAACAGTGAAATTATTCTTCCGCCCGGTTCTTATTCTTATTAGCTGAGTCGTGTTCATACACAGTCAAATCGGCCATCAGATTTGTAATTTTGTTACGTTTTGTGTAAACACTACCGGAATAAATAAATTTCTTGTATGTTTTAATCAACTAAGAAATTTGTTCCATTCATACTTCAGTCTGTTAACCTCATAACGTTTTGTGTTTGATTTCATTTAATTTTTGATGTACGTAATTGTTGACTCTCAGTGTGGGGTAATTTCATTGATAATTACCATGCTGTGTAATGTCAAAAACAATTTCTCAAGTTCATTACAGTATGTATTAAACCTTCGATGACTATAGACTCGAACTTTTCGAATAAGTTAACGTTCAAAAGGTAGTCATGAGGCTAATAAGATATTATTGACATCAGATCATGCAGGAAATGTACAGAAAGATAGGAACTATTTATTAATCTCGCATCCCTGTCGGCACAGAATTTTAATCTGGCAGGAAGTTTGAAATCAGTCCACACTCGCCTGCAGAGTGATAGTTCGTTCTGGAAACAGTCACCTAAGCTGTAGCTAAGCCATTTCTCCGCAGTATCCGTTTCTCCTAGTCACGCAAAACATCCAGGAGTACTGTGAAATTTGACGTAATGGCGGAAGTAAAGCTGTGCCTCGCTGGTTCAGTTGGTAGTGCGCTAGCTCATGAAAAGTAAGGGTCCTACATTCGAGTTCAGTTCTGGCACACAGTTTTTATCTTCCATGAAATTTCAACAGGGCCAAGTTCGCGTTTTCAACACACGATGCAAGTTACACATCTATCGCA
The DNA here is from genome assembly GCF_023864275.1 of Schistocerca cancellata. Lineage (NCBI taxonomy): Eukaryota > Metazoa > Arthropoda > Insecta > Orthoptera > Acrididae > Schistocerca > Schistocerca cancellata. The sequence continues at coordinate 720,503,524 of NC_064627.1, forward strand.
GGTCCTCTCCACATCTGCTTAGTAAAAATCATTTACAAGCTTCTACCTTTCTATTACTCTTTACTCAGACTCAATACCCACTTAACTCTCTGATAAATTTCACTACAATCACGGAGCTGTCCTAACACTCATTAAGTTACAGTCTGTTATTGTGTATCCTCGACGGCTCGGCAAACATTAACTATGTGTTGTGTTCAGATAGAGCTAGGATTTCTCCCTAGACCTTTAAGTTACAGTTCGTCAGTGGATGTCCACGTCCTGCACTAGCACATTTGCTGTGATTCCCACACAGGGAGAGAGTCTTTCTTATTACTGTCGCAGACTGTCGAGGCATGTAATACTATTCGCAGTGTCGTAGCCTACTGTGGAATGTCCTTCAGATATGCATGCATGCAGAATTAAGAATCATGTGAGGTTATGGTTGAGCTTTAAACACATTCTTTTAATGCTGTTAAGACCTGAGCGTGGTGAATAATTAAAAAGAAGTTTCGTACTGGATAATTATTTGAGACATCTGAATTTAAACAGTGATGGCCTCATCACACTCGAAACATGGGTGCCACACCTCACAAAGGTATAGTGAGATGGGTTTCATCCAGTTTATGAAATGAAACAAAAGGTCACGATAAATTTCTGTTTATTGTTAAAACGTTTGAACTTGACTGCAAACATTGAATATATAATACAAGCACTTATTAAGTGCACAGTGATTCAAATGATTTATTAAACATACAAGATAATACCATGGCACAGCTGGGTGGAATTGGAAAGGGAATTATAGTAATGACGCACAAATACCTGTTCCCACGTAAACCGCGAGCTATTGTAGAATTAGGTAACAGATTAAAGCAGTGGTCGTCAAACTGCTCCCTGCGGGTAGCATGCGGCCTGTATCGGTTATTCGTTCGACCCACGATACTCAGCCTTAGTTATTAACAATGTGCATCTAGCAAATAGCAGTCGAATCCCGAATCGTCAACTAACGTTAAGAGCTTCTTAAGGGTGTAGTTTTCCTGCTCAGTAACAAACAAAATAATTTACAGAGAAAGTAATATTTGAAGATGTGTTTAATTTTACTTGAAGTTAGTGTGTTCGGCCGTGAGCTAAGTACAACTGGCTGCTTACCACAGGGCAGACGGATAAGCAGCTTGGCCACTGCGAGGTTAGAGAATGTGAGAGCAGGAATGATTTGTCGTTTGTTTCCAGTGCGGACAATTCACAGATGTGCGGGCCTCGCACCGATTAACGGCAACGGTATAAAGTTTGACACGTAAGTAACATGGATTCGTGAAAGCGCATTGCAGAGACATTTATTTTCAAATGCGGTACTTATTTTTAGCAAAGAACATTCAGTTAACTAAGGTTGTTGCAGTGAAAGCCAATGATCAGAAGAAAAATGACATTAGAAAAAATTAGCAGACTTTTTGATAGTGTCTCATATTGCATAATGCGTATAATGATAGGTACAGTTATTGTTATTTCTGTACCCTATGAATGCGAAACATGGACACTGAGCACTGATGAGCAGCAGCTCACTAACTTGAGCGGAGGGTTCTGCGAAAGATATATGGGGCAGTTAAGAACAACCATAATTTCTGGAGATCTAGTACGAACACTGAGCTGGATCGCCTTATACGAGGAGCTGACTTTGTAATAATGATAAAGTGTAGGAGAATAGTCTGGCTTGGGCATCTTTTTAGGTTCAATGCTGGAAGAGTAACTAACGAGACTTTTAGATGGAGGCCAACAGGAAGAAGAAAGGTAGTGAAGCAAAGAAAGTGGTGCTCAGATGATGCAGAAGAAGCCAAAAAATATGTCAAAGTCAAGGATGGTGGAGAACACCTGAGAAGAGAGAATGGAGAAAACGTGAAGAGACTAAAATATACGCATGATTGTAAGGTTATGCGAAGAAGAAGAAGATGATGATGAAGATGAAAATGAAGACAATTATTGTTACTGGTCAGAATCATCCGCTGACACAGAAAATATAATAATACTTAGTTAGGCTATTATAATAATGCATCTTGTGGGTTGCTGAGGGTGGCAGCAACCTGAAACAGAACAGACGACACGAAGTGTTCCGAATAGTGCTGACTTTTAACGACCAGTACTTTGTAGCTGTTGAACAACTCATCGCGTCCTTACTATGGCTAGTCCTTTGGAAGCTCATACCAGGCCACACCGAGCGAGGTGGCGCAGTGGTTAGCACAATGGACTCGCGTTCGTGAGAACCACGGTTCAATCCCGCGTCCGGCCATCCTGATTTAGTTTTTCCGTGATTCCCTAAATCGCTCCAGGCAAATGCCGTGATGGTTCCTTTGAAAGGGCACGGCGGACTTGATTCCCCGTCCTTCCCTAATCCAATGCGACCGATGACCTCATTGTTTGGTCTCTTCCCCCAAACAAACCAAACCAATACCAGGGCATAAAGTCTTTATGAATTTCATCCCGTGTACTCAGTTGGAGAACGATTAGGCCTCGCAGACAGGCGCGTAAACAATATACGCAGAAGTCAGCATTTGAGAGAGGACGTGTAGCTGGGTGCAAAGAAGCCTGCTGGAGTAATCGGCGAGTCGATCGACGTTGAATAGTGGCGACAAAGTCAGCAGGAACAGGTGAACCATGTCGAACACAGTGTCAAGAAGGAAGCAGTTGTCCTAGAGAGACCTCTTTGATAGTTACGCTCGAACACGTTACAGCACCGCGGTAAGTCGACGATATTCCACATCACGTTTTGTTGTCCTTCATGTTCAGCCATCCTGGGCTTAGATTTCAGCAAGACAATGCCAGCCTGCACTGCTTGTCTTCGTACGTGCCAAACAATACAATGACCAGCGAGGACGCTGGATCTCCCACCAGTGGAGAATGTTAGGAGGATTTGAGGAGGGCCTTCCAACCACCTCAAGATTTAGACGAGCTAAAGCGACAGTTGGACAGAATTTTGCACGATATTCCTCAGGAGAACGTCCAATAGCTCTGTCAATCAGTGCCAAGCCGAGTAGCTCCACCTAAACATTGACTTGCTCGATTTGCGATGCTCTTTCTCTCGAATAAAGCATACAGTTTTTCTCAAATTCTAATCATTTATTTATCTCTATGTGTAAATCACATGTACCCATTTCCGTCTCATTTGATTCATTCCTTATCGTTGCGTCGTTATCTTATCTCCTACTGTCTCTGGATTTCACATGAAGAACTTCTTCACAACCACAACAAGATTTGGTTCTTCTATTCTTAAATTCTGTAGTAACATGCAGTGTAAACACAATACGATGAAGAATAACTTCGAATGATAGTCCTACAGTGCTTAGCAACCATTGTTGGCACCGTTAATTATACAGATAACCCACAGTCTTTGATTATTATATTTCCTCCTTCTATGCTGTTATACTGATGAATCGATACTAATATGATATTAACACACTGATTCAAAATATAACTTTGGTTACAGAATGAAAATCAAAGGTAAATGAACATTTAACTAACCATTTGATCCCATTGACGGATGTATGAAAAGTGAGCACATGGAATCCACAGGGACTGGGATAAAATGAAACCGAACTAAACAGAATTCTCAAACGACTTAAAATAAATATTGCCACGATCACAGAAACAGAGCAGAAACTTAAAGGAACAAAAGAGATGAAGGACATGTTATACTTCATATTGGAGCGACACAAACAACAGAAGCACACTGTGAAGTAGCAATTTTAATAGACTAGAAATTGAAGGATAAAATGAGAGTTTATGAAAGTGGTGAGTTATAACTGCAATATGGACTTACACGCCAGAGGAAGGAAAGAAGAAAGAAACATACCTTTATTATGAAGGACTTGAGAACTGTCTAAACAAAAAAAAAATAAAAAACAGTAAGACCCATGATTTTAACGCGAGATTTAAATGCTAGAATTGGGGAAGTGACAATTCTAATTTAGTAGGTACCAACGGAGAAGAACCAAGGGAATTCATAACACTCAAAGAAGTGAAGGTAATAAACGCTTTCTTTAAGAAGAGAGACATTCAGATTTACTTGGTCCACACGAGATTGCAATTGCGTCATAAATGGGCTTAAATATTTAACGAGAACGCCTCTTGTTGCCTATATGGGGATAATACTACGTCCTCGCCTGTCTTTAGTGCACGCTTAAAACGAATAAATAAATAACTTCGTTTCTGATGTAATTAATCAGTCAGACAAATGGCTCCTGTGCTCAACATATGTGCAATTTACGTAACATAGCGAGCTGCCACAACAGTGTTCAAATTTTAACTAATAAAAGTTGTCCTTAAAAGGTCATGCATTAATGTCCAGGCCACTGAATGCAACTACGTGATTAAGCGATTTGAAAATAGCTCGAGCCCCCAGTATAGTGGTTAGCAAAGTCACTACATGTAATAAATAAATTATAAGCAGCCTGAAATACAGAGTACACAGCTAAAAGTTAACTGGAGCTATATCTCCTACTAACTCACCTCTAAACAGAGTCCAACCAACACATAACGCGATAACCTAAGTGCCCCTTAGCAGTAGAAATAATGTAAGTCACATCGGCCAACTGAGTTAAGGCCAGATTCAGTACACAAATTCAAAGTGCCAAAATTAAATGTTTTGGCGAACTGCTAGCAGAGATAAATCAGAATCCTGAATTATGCAGAATATTCTACGTGAAATATTACGTAGCTGACGATCTGTAAAATATCTATCTCTTAAAACGTGCGCGGCTGGAACAGAGCTCAGACCAGCCTAGATGTTGTCTCAATCAAGTTGTACAGAATACTGTACTTTTTCAAGATAGCTGCCGCCCTTTTATAGACTTAGATCACCCCTCCATAGGAAACTCTTCATCGACATCACTTAAGGAATTTGTTGTTTCAACAATGTAATTCACAATTTTTGATATATAAGCGACACTCAAAAACTGATTGTACCATTAGCTGCATGTTAAGATTTTTATGTGAAGCAATTTGCTCAGATATCAAAATTGAACAAAACGAAAACGTCGTTGCAGTGCTTAGAACCAGTTCACACCCTCTGTGTCATCAAATATTACAACAGATACGGATATGGCACCCAATTCTTATTATATTTTTACTCCTCTTTTCGTTGGACTGTTCAGAAGTATGATATCCGTAATAGTTTTCAAGCTATGGGGAAAACTGAGTAAATTTATTAACAAAAAATGTACTCGTAATAAACATAAATCTTATGAACTAAATGTTGGAAACGGAGTTTAAATATGTCCGCCAATGCCTACCGTCTTGGTCGTTGTTTATTTGGCTTCCATCAGATTTTGTACCTATTTCTAATTAATGTTTAATTGAAAAGCGTCTCACCACTTTATTCAACTGTGTTACAAAACATGTGTCTCATAGGATGGGCATCGTTGGGAGCTGTAATTTGAGTGCTTGATCTCGTATGCGCTTTAATATAAAAGTTATTAAAGATTCGCTGGATTACCATTGTAAAAAACATTCTCGATGCTGTATCTTTTTACGTATATTCATTACAATTTATATCTGCCTTGTGACGGAATCGTGTTGCTGCTCTCTTTAATCTGCCGTATGATCTTCACTGTATCTATTACGGTTTGCGCTGCAGGTGCGAAAACGCGAACCAGATACAGAATCTGTTCGTGTACGCCAACGGCGGAAATGACGTCGCTTGCGCTCGTTTAAACGTAACTTCTTCACATGTTCCGGCCGCGGCCATTGCTGGGTAGTCGCTCAACAGCCAGAGAGAGCCCCCGCTCACCGATAGCTGACACGCCCCTCTCAGGCACGGTCAGAGACACGCTGGTGTCCTGGTGTCCGGCCTGCCGTCGCAAATCAAAAGCAGATGGCAACCAAAATCAATCACCCATATGATAGTGCGTCATGTTCCATCGTTCGGTAATAGATTATGTAATACTTGACTACTAAAAGTTAGCCCCCAACTATACAAGACACACAAGTATTTAGAGGTAAAAAGCACTTGTAAATCAAAATTCCAGCTTTGGTTAAGAGAATATTTGGTGTGATGTTCACAGCGGCCAACTATCAGAGTCATGGGTTTAGTTAATATTTGGGCAGTCTGTAGGTAGGAGAACCAATGGCGCTACCTACAGGTTGGCCAAATATTTAACTAAGCTGATAACTCCTGGAGCTGGTCGCTGTGAACATCACACCAAAAACTCTCAGATGTTCATTGAGAAAACTAAACAAGTTAGAGTTGGCCCAAACGATATTCTAGTCAACCTGGATGACGTCTCACTATTTAAAAATGGTCCTGTGGGGGACACATTGAGACTGTTGGCGGATAAGTTGTGGCAACCACCTACTTCTTGTACGGCTGCAATCTTACGAAATAATTGACGTAATAGGTATCGGTCCTCCGTTGCCTCCAGCAATGACCAAGATTTTTATGGAACATTTTGAGGAACATGCATTAAATTAAGCTCCCCTTCGCCCAACTTCATTTTATCGTTATGCTGACGACACGTTTATGATCTGTCCACAAGGCGTAGCAGCTGTAGAGCACTTCCAGGAACATGTGGAGAGCATGAAAACAAACATCCAGTTCAACGTCGAGACAGTGAAAGATGGGAGGCTGCCCTGTTCTGGTACAACGAAAGTCGGACGAACGTCTCGGCCATCCAGTGTGCCGCAATTCCGACGCACACTGCACACTGATTCATATATCCTAGTGCCCAAAGTTTTCATCATCGAGTGGTTTTAAATGCACTGGTACACGGAGCTAAAAACTTTTCTGACGACGATCACTTGGATTTCTAAATTAATACTGTGAAGTATGTGTTCCGAAAGAACGGCCATGGGTGACAGGATATCAAGTCAGCGTTGTCCAAGAAAAGGAAACGTGAATATGTTGAACATTCGTGATGAACCACCGATTGCATTCCTTCCCTTCTGCGGCGCTACATCCAGGCGAGGTATCAGATCTTTTTTCCGACCTCCTTGGAAGGTAAAGCAAATGCCATGCCTTGTTAAGGACAGTCTCGGCCTCAGGATTCCTGAGAATTACAACATCCCATGTGAATGCGGAAGCAGTTAAATCTGCCTGTCCATCCGCACCCTTTCCTTCCACTGTGCAGAACATCAACGACATATTAAAGATAGAGAAATGGAGAAATCTCCAACAGCTGAGCACAGCCCCACAAATAAACATAAAATACTGTTTGACGACCCAAATTTTTATTCCAGGCTCCCAATACTGGGTTCAAAAGGCTCTGAGCACTATGGGACTTAACATCTGAGGTCATCAGTCCCCTAGAACTTAGAACTACTTGAACCTAATTAATATAAGGACATCACACATCCATGCCCGAGGCAGGATTCGAACCTGCGACCGTAGCGGTCTCGTGGTCCAGACTGAAGTGCCTAGAACCGCTCGGCCACCCCGGCCGGCCCCAATACTGTAATTAAAGACGCTGCAGAGATAAGAATATGTGAGAAAACCTTCAGCCGAGACGGCGGATATAATCTTAGCGGTACCATCAGCGCAGACGTTGACACCATCTGCGAGAGCATGATGTAACTGCCGACCAATCAGAAGCCGTCTTTATGGTATATAAGGCCACCACAGCAGCTATTTTGACAGTGAGTGGCTCCTGACGAAGACGATGGTGGAAATCGTCGAAAGCTCGATTTTTACCTTGAATTGACGCAGCAAGAAGTCAGAGAATGTTTTACACAAAACTGCCGTTGAGAAAGACTTCGTTCTCAAAAAAAAAAAAAAAAAAAAAAAAAAAAATGAAATTTATATGACCAACATTGGCAAACAGATTTCCTAAGGGAATCCAATCTCAAGATATTTAGATCATCACAAGGTACAGCTTCGGACGTGATATCCACGGGAGTCAAGAATTAGGCGACAAATTAATGAAGCACCTCTACAAACGGGAATACACAGTATAAAGAACTATGGTACAGTCCAGAAATCAAAGAGGGATATAATAATATCTGCAAGAAATAGACTATATAATACTAAAAGAATTTGCAGACATTTCTTAAAACAGGTGAAAAACCGTAAATTGCTAGGGCTTGATGGAATAAATACCAAACTGACTAAACACAAAAAATGTTCTTAAAATTAAGAAGGCTGCAACTCTTCAACATACTTGGGGTAAAATATGAGCTAGCGGATGTATGGAAAAGAGCAAAGGTCATTTCAGTTTATTAGAAAAGTGAAAGGAGTAATGTATCTATCTACAGGAGTATAAGTATTTTCAAAATTGCTTACAAAATGTACAAGAAAATAGTAAAGGAAAGGCTACGAAGTATTTTGCTTGTAATTTGAATGGAGGAAGGAGCAGGTCCAGGAACTGAGAATCCAGCATAAATAATGTTTTCGTACTGAAACATATGATTCAAAAGGACGAGAATTTAACTGCAAAATCAGCTAGCATTTGTGGATTAAGAAAATGTGTTTGACGGAGTTAAACAAGAGAGGCTATGGACAATAACAGAAAAAAAGGAACCCCTAAATATCTGATCCAGGTCGCAAAAAGCTTATATCTGAACCTCAGAATTAGTTCACGGGTAAACAAATAACACATGAAATGTAGAGAAATCAAAAAGGCGTAAAACGAGGGCGTAGTTTGCCATCAACACTATTCAGTATCGACTAGACGACTTGATCAGATAATGGAAAAGAGATAGAGCACCGTCAGGCATAAATATTGGGAGAAATAAATTTATCGATATGATGTTATTTGGAGATGAACAAGTTATTATACAAGTCAGTGAAGATAAATTACAAATGACATTACATGAACTAAATAAGAAGTGCAAGCTACGGTCTAACCGCATATATAAATAAAACTGAAACCATAACCTTGTTAGGTATTCATCCAGTAAGAACAAATGTAGTCCTCAATTAAAAAAAAAAGCCATACAATAGGTACTCCATTTCTGGTATTTAGAATGTGACATATATGTTCAAGACATGGATATAAAGAAGACAACTAATATTTACCAGTGTGTATGTGGCACAGTAGTGGTGAATCCAGGAAAGAGGCAACAGAAATGTAGTAAAGTCAAGGAAATTCCCACTTTACCGTATCAGGCAAAAAGCTGGAAACTTAGAAATAAAGATTGAGTAATTAGACGTACAGAAATGAACTTTTTAATATCTGTGAAAGGTTGCACTAGAGGAGACAAAATTAGAAATGAAGTAGTATGAGAAGTATTGGGGATGTAACCAATAACTCAAAAGGCAATCCAATACTTCGTATGTCGTCACAAATACATCCTAAACTATCTATGAATTAGAAACTATGGAGCAAAAGAAGCTTGAGAAGACAGAGGATGAGATGGTGAGGCCAGCACAGGCACTAGGCCTAACCGTGGAGAGGCAGAGGAAGAAATTATGCATTAATAAGAGGAACAAACAAAATACTTCAAAAGCATTAAGGCAGGAACAGGGCATAGGGCTAAACGTAAGCCGAGTCAAATGTTCTCTTAAAAATAATTAGGACAATGAAGTACTAATTATAAAAGCCCATAAAGGAAGTTCTGCTGTAATAATTTATGAAAATAAGCTCACCGGACAAGAAATTACTTGCTCCAGTGCCTACGCACAAATGAATTGTTAAGCCTTTACAGATGACGCACATATCGAATCATATTCTCTACCGCACATGCACCGCCTCCACATGAGCATAAAGAAGTAGCTTAGTGAGATAATGTTTCAAGCGGACATTGTACGTAAACACGTATATAATATAACGTTGAGATAGAGTGGAAAAAAGGGGAAATTGTGTTTGGCCGTGCCCACGGCCATGCGACGTGTGAAGTCGTAGGATTTGTTGGTGCTTCGCGGCGGATCGTTCAACATGGTGACAAGCAGTGATGTAACACACGTGACAACGAAACATGACATGTGAATTGTAATTGGAAGAAGATCCTGACAGAGAAGGGCTGGAGACGCTTTTTAAGACTTGTGAATACAGGAACTGCTATAGGAATACTGCTAGCCAGGGAACATTGTGACGCCAACTGTATGCAATGAACATTTTGTGTCTGACATCTCGCAAGGGGCCACCGTTCACACAGGCACATGAGGCAGCGCGTCGTCAACGGACTAGAAGCCGCCTAACGTGGACAGTTATGACTGGGGACGCAATATGGTCTGAGAATCACGTTTTTGCCTATATTCCAATGACACTCTAGGATCTTTATTTAAAAATCGTTGTTGGTTAGATGTTACCTTTCAGTCGAGATCTAGGTGATGTGTATGTTAGTCATACCCCTATTGTTCAGGACGGCAACAGCGAAGAAAATAGGGCTGGAAGAATATCTGATTTTCTGAACACTTTCCCATCCTATTACATCTCAATTGTCCCGCAAAATTACCTGAATTGAACTCTGTAGAATGTCTGTGGGACATCAGCATCCCCACACGTTGGTGGAATTGTGTGATCAAATCCTCAGCGAATGGCTTAACATGGATGCATGGTACCCTCACGACTTTTAGGACTCACTGCCTAACCGAAGCAAGGCGACTGTCAGTTCCAAGGGCAGTATTACACGGCATTAAGTGATGTTAGCAATGTTTCCTCTATGAATAACTGACTTTTTGTCCAGTGAGGCAGACAGCCTAAATAAGTAATTTAATTTTCAAAAATAACAACACGGAGTTAATTAATACACATCCAACCCTCAGGAAATTTTTTTAAAAAGTGTTCAAAGAATCTTGTTCCCAAGTGAAATACGAGGGTTACCCAGAAAGTAATGCACCACATTGTTTGTTTTCAGCCGAAAACAATGCTACGAATGCGAAACCTCACGTATGTATTATTTGAAGTCTCCTGTATGAGCGAGTCAAGTTTCTGTCACTTCCGACAGATAGCTTAGATGTAGGAAAGTTTGAAAATGGTGTGTGGGTGATGTACGTTACAAGTAACGTGCCGTCATTGAATTTCTCACTGCAGAGAGAAGAACTGCGAAGAATATTGTGCGAAGTCTATGGAGCATCTGCTGTCGACAGAAATACAGTCAGTGGCTGCGTACGGAGGAGGGCGAGGTATCAGAAGGCGGTCTGGCGGAGCTCCGCGGTTTGCAGCGGTCGGGGAGATCATCCACAGCTCTCACGTGACATGATGCAGCGATCTGATGTTGTCATTCTCGAGGACAGACGCATTAAACGATGCCATTCGTGGAAGACATTTTAAGAACGATGAGGAGGAGATTCACACAGCGAAGCACTGGCTCCGCCACCAGGACAAGGACTGGTACCGACAGGGCATACACGCCCTTGTTTAGGACTGGAGAAAGGCATTAGAACGGGATGGAGATTACGTGGAAAAATAGGGTGTGTAGATAAAACACCATTCTTTCGTGTGTGTAGTTCTCATTATGTTCAATTATGAATTGTTGAAGAAAAAAAAAATGTGGAGCATTACTTTGAGCAACCCTTGTATATGAATGAACATAACGAAACCCTCAGCTCCAAAACTGCGATCACAATCTAAAATTCGTTTCTCAAGTGTCCTATACAGTCAACTGTTAATTCATGGATAAGCTCCTTCCACAAAATCATTGAAAAAATTAATGATATTCTCACAAAAACTTACGCATTTCAACATAATTTTTGTATAAACAATAAATGTAGCTCAGTGTAAGTCTGAAAGTCACTTCCATACCAAATATAGCTCATTTCATCTCTTTTGTTATTGGTAACTTGTGCCAAATATGATCTCATTATTTAAAAGAAACCTGCTTGGATGCACGAGGCGTGTTTTTTAAGTAAGCTCCGTTTGAACATAAGTACACAATGAAAGGTTATTTCAAGAAAGTAAATTTATTTTCAGAAAGTACATACTTCACTCTATTTTTCGACATAGTTGCCAACGTTTTTGAAACGCGTATCATACCTCTCAACCAGTTTTAAAATACCCTCTTCATAGAAACTTGCCGCCTGCTCCGATAACCAAGAGTTCACTGCCGTTTTCACTAGTGTCTACAACAAAACAGACCTTAATTAAAAAACATGCCTCGTAAGAAAACTTAGTTTGCCATTTTTTTATTTCTTTGTCGGAATACTAACAGAACAACTCCATTTTATTAACAAACTTAACATACAGGACGGTGGGCTAACAGTTAGTATCTTTCTGGCTAGTCTGGAAGCCAACATCAACGTAAATAATTTACAAACATTATGCAAAGCTTATACTAATAACCGAAACAATTATTGTTATAAATGACACACTTATCTTGTTTGATTGAACAAAACAGGATATAGATTATTTAGCAAAAGAGTTTACAAATGGCACCATAATAAGAAAGTCTCTGTATAACTTCCCTGATTTAAATATTAACAATTGCAGGGGCCAATATTTCAAATATCAAGAAAAAACCACTGCAATTGGTACTGCAGTCAGTAGCACTTCATCCCATCTCAAGCAACATAAAACAGTATATTACAGAGCAAAGTTCAATAGAATGGGAAAAACTGCATTGGATGCTGAAGATAAACTACAAGATCTTAACATAATTAAACTGCTCCCAATAAAGGTTATACATCTGCCATCATCAATAAGTTTTACAAGAGATATGAAACTGATTACAGTTACTAAAATAGCTATGTGTCTACAACAAACAACACTTAAGCATTGTTAACCTTCCAAAGGCACTGTGAAATTTATCTGTGTGCCTCTGGTAAGGTGTCATACAAAATTGCAAACTAGTTCCATTCCAAAAATACTCAGATTTGGTTTGCCATGAATAATGAAATGAAAGGTAAAATAATTTGTAATTTAAAAAGTGTATAACACAACAAATCTGGCATTTATAAATTGAATTGCTCTATCTTCCCCAAGTTATATACTGGGGAAACAGATAGGGATTTTGATACATTTTACAGAGCCCACATGGATGTACTAAAGATAAAGGCCTTAAATAAGAACCAGCTTTCTCTGCTCATATGATTCAACAGGGTAACGCAGATAATAGTATCGAAGAGAGAAATACTTTATTTTGTCTATAAAGGAGTACAGAGGAAGTGGTATTAGCAAATGGAAACCTTCAGTCACTTAACAAAACTCCTGACTGCCTCTGGAATGACAAACTGGAGCAAAGCAACCAAATGTACTACCGAAATTTCATCCAGCTTATATAAAGCTGTTCTGATAAAAGGAATATGTTTACCACCAGAATTAGCTTAGATAATGGTATGTCCTGCTGATGTAAGGCTGGCTTGGAGTGGTAGGACTAGACAAAATGAGGACTGAACATCATGCATGTCAAGATTTTGACTAGACAAAATGAGGACTGAACATCATGCATGTCAAGATTTTTACTAACACTCTTCAGGAAAAATAACAATAAGAATTAGGTCAAAAGGATCCTGACATATTAGGAAAAAAATATTGAAAATTTGTGCTAAGTGCTATAGGACCAAACTGCTGGGGTCATCGGTCCCTAGGCTTACGCACAACTTAATCTAACTTAAACTAAGGATAACACACACACCCATGCCCGAGGGAGGACACGAACCTCCGACGGGGGCAGCCGCGCGAACCGGCCAAGACGCCTAAGACCGCACGGCTACCCCGCGCGGCTGACTACGACTACTAATAATCAATAAAACAATGTTTCAAAGGCTCTAAAGGTTTAATAGCAATACTCAATAATGCTCTAAATAACAGGGCCTCAGAACATCTATAACACAGTGGAAAAACAATCTTCAAAACAAACAGGCAGTAAAACTATTTAGAATGTGTTTGACTAAAATACAACAAGTAATTCAGGTTTCTCTAAAAGGCGCTCATTAAAAGGGAAGAAAATCAAATACAGCTCCTTGATATGAAACCACCGCACAATGGGCAATGTGGTCTGGACGAACCGCACCGAAATTACTTAGGCCAGACGCAATAACCTATTCACCACCCTACTGCTTTTCTAAGCAACCGAGGGATACGCACACCAAAGCACAAACATACAATGATAGCTCGATGAACAGAGGATAATCTTGTAAGTAAAACAATGAAAAACGTAAATCAGATTACACACTGGCACCGCAGACAGTACAGTTGTGATAAGTCGGTAAAAGATAATAAGGCAACTGGTAAAGGCAATGCCCCCCCTCACCCTTAAACATGATTGTAAAGAAGTTCAGTGGCCAATCGAAATTCAGCTTCCAATCACACCACTAGGCGGAAATAGTCAATAGTTAACTGCCACGTGGGACAGAAAGTATAGGTGGCAGGAAGACACGAAGTGTTGTCTGATGAACCTCACCTACATTAAGCAAAAGCCTGGTTCAGAAGTGGAAGCCGTCACAATACATGCAACAAGATATGTCCCCAGAAGATGCACTAGGTTACGGGCTTCAAATAACTAAAGAAAGCGACGTCGTGATTCATTGCAGAGCGTATCAGTCAAAAAAAATTTACCGTCTCGAATAGTGACACACTGAACACAAAAAATTTTCAGGACCCCAGTAATTTAAAACATATAATCAAATCACAACTCTTTGACGGTTATCAAACTGGAGCTTTTATGCTTTGATACGAGTGACATGCTCCTCAAATCGCCTAGCCAGACACAGGAACAACAACAACAACACAAAGCTGAATCGAGTCCGTTATAGATTCGGCAAGCCGACCGGAGTGACCGAGTGGTTCTAGGCGCTACAATCTGGAACCGCGGGACCGCTACGGTCGCAGGTTCGAATCCTGCCTCGGGCGTGGATGTGTGTGATGTCCTTAGGTTAGTTAGGTTTAAGTAGTTCTAAGTTCTAGGGGACTGATGACCTCAGATGTTACGTCCCATAGTGCTCAGAGCCATTTGAACCATTTAGATTCAGCAAGACGCAAATACGATCAGAACGTAAACCAGTCTCAATTATTATGTTCACAGCGGACAACAAGATCAGTCTTCATGAATGCCGCGTAGTCTCAACACAGAAGCAAATGACTAAAAGTAGCTCACCAAGCATTCAAAGCTGTTGTGCAGTGAAAAACACAACAAAAACTTGGAGCTGCCAGGAGATGTATGGATGATGGCAACCCGCCGCTCGTCTGCAAATCTGGTCGGCCAACGGAATAATATGTCCAGTCATTTCCAATACACGCCCTTCGTGTTCAGAAGATACTCATCCAAACTTCCACACGGGCGGTAGAACAACTAGCCCGCCCATTGCCCCATATATCTGGGCTGTCTGTGCTACTTCCCTCACTGCCTCTCCCAGAAAATGGCCTCAACACTACTAACGGCAAATGTGTCAATCGTCCTTCACGACAAAGAACGTGTTCCAGGAGACATGGCACAAGCCATAGATCACACAACATTTCAGTCTCCCGACTCCTCCCCTTGGACAGGCACTTGGCTGAGGTGCACCTGCATTTCATTTGCACTCTTTTCGTTATGGGGCCTAAGCGTGCCTGGAGTGGATACCTCCAACACCTTAAACGGGCCCACAAAGCGGGCTAACAGTTTTCAGAACGAATTACTCGCAGAGTCTCTACCCCCAAAATTCCTCGTTGTTTCCCAGATATCAGCAGTGGTAATACCGCGCCGCTTCCCTTTTATGGAAGTTCAGAATATTTTCCCTGGCTCTATGCCATTATCCTTTATTAACTCAGGGCTAATATCATAGGGCAACAAATCGTCTAAGGGCCACATATTTGCTCTAGGTGAATTGAGGGTGTAGGCAACATTAGAGAAGCAGGGATAGCTCTACGCGCGTCGTGTCTGGCATCATTAAAGGCTATGTTCAGCCATGGTAAAAAAAGAACACATTTCTATTGGGCATCAGAATGGAAAAGATTAACCCACTCTGTGTACGAAAGAAGGGAAGGGAGTAATAGGGCGTCTTGATGACGTGTTTAACACATGATCGGAAACAGAAGTTCGAGAACTCCCTCGAAACGAAACAAGATGAATAATCATTGACAGTGGTCTTCGAGAGACCGAACCAAAAGAAATCCAATGCAAAAGCCCAATACTTTGTCCAGCACTAATACCACTATTAGGGGGCAACCGGGTGAACCGAGTAAAACCATCAACTACCACAAATGTATAGCACTGCCTACCTTAAGTCTGCGGATGAGGACCGACGTAATCAACAAAAGATGCTCCATGGGGACCTCCGTCCAAGTGGAGTGTAGCAGTACCCTACGCCCGTTGGAATTCGGCTCGGCCATCTTGCTGACACTGAGTAACAATTTTTCTAGCATCACGATACGGGGTAGGTCAGGTTAGAGACTCACGAATCTGGCAAATGGTTTTGTATACCCAGATGACCCCCCAACAACGGAACTATGAAGATGAAAACAGCCTTGACAAGAGCGGCTGACAGGCAGCTTTTAAGTTCTTCATCCCAGCTCCCGTGGTAGCAGAGAATGTTCTTCTGCAGTTTGTATCCATAAACTTGCTAACCGGCTCTGAACTGCTCCCTAATACAGCCAGACTTTGAATCCTGCTCTTGGTGTTTCTCAAGATCAGCAAACAATACTGAAACCTGTGTAAACACTGAATTAATAAGACGTTCCACCACCTCGGCATCACGGGGAGAAGAATCCTCCTCCTCGAACATTCTGTTCAAGATATCCATTACAACGTCAATGCATCCCATAACGTGGCGCACATTGAAGAGAAAGGCGGAAAATCGGACAGTCCACCTCGCAAATACATCCAGTTTTAAGCGGTCAATTGAGAATCCAACTAAGGGCCTGGTTGACCATCTCCAGTGTGATACCCTGGTATTCAAGGTAGTATTTAAATTTCTCTGTAGCGAAGAGGACAGCCAGGGCTTCCAACTCATAAGTAGAGTATTTCTTCTCAGCTGCAGACAGGCATTTAGAGGCGTAGGCTCGCCACCTTGCTCCTGAAGCAGCACAGCGGCGACCTCTGAGTTAGAGGCATCGGTTTGTACCATGAAGGGTTGACCGAAATCAGGAACAGCCAGAACTGAAGTATTACACAAAGCTGTCTTAAATGAATGAAACACAACCTGCTGGCTCGCCCTTCTCTTGCAACAGGTTTAATGGAATGGCTGACTCAGCAAACTTCGGAAAGAATTTTCATAAGAATTTAGTGATTCCATTGAAACGGGCTCCTTTTCTAAGTCTTATGAGGGTTAAAACTGTAAATAGCTCGGTTCCTAGATCGATCACTCTTGACCACTCGCATGAGACTAGTCGCCCAAGAAAAGATATTTCACGACGAGCTAAGGTACATTTAGACTGTTCGACAGTTAGCTCCCCTTGCTGCAGACGCTCCAAAAGTAGCTACAAATCATCCAAATGTTGCAAATGCTCCAAGCGCTAATATAAGGTAGCACTATAAATGACAACATCATCATAAGTAGCTATATATGCACATGAACTTCAGATCTTTGAGCATGGATTCTAATAACCTAAATGCCACCCTGGTAGAAAGGCCGAAGGGTACCCGGTTCCATTCATGTAAGTTCCATCAGTTAAAAAGTCAGTAACCGACTTGGATTCTTTGAGAAGGGGAATCTGGTAATACGCCTGGTTCAGATCGAAAACGGAAAAACAGTGGGCCCTGGCAAACCATGGAAAACACCCGTGTAGACCAGGAAGAGGAGCAGACTCCATTATGATAACCGCACACGATAGTACACAATAGGTCTGAAACCCCTCCATTATTCTTATGCACCAAAAATGTGCGTGATTCACATGGCGTGGTGGACGAGCTTGTAACCCCTCAGCGAGCATTTTCTCTACCAACTCGTGTAATACCACCATCGTGGCTATAGATTGCCGGCAGGTTGATTGCTAGATGGGGAGATTGTCGTAAAGTAAAATATGATATTCAATACGACTAACCACATCTAATTTATCTGTCAACACTTCTGGGAAATCAAGAAACATCAGGAGAGTGTCAGCTTGATCATGAGATAAATGCGAAACATCGAACCCTGCCCCACTAACGTTACTATTGGAGAGACTTGCCCTCCTGGAATGGAAGCCCAAACGAAATTTCACCTCAGGCCGAAATTCAAAATAATATTTCCCAATTGCATAATCAAAAACGAATCCCGTTTTACTTAATAAATCACACTCCAAGAGGAGGTCGGTGCTTGAACCCTCTGCCACCAATGCCTCCATAGGCCAAGAAAATTCATTGACACAACACAACAAAGGAAGAGTTCCTCAGATTATACTCATAGGCTTTAAACTGGGAAACTTACAAATGACACAGTATCGCGATTACCACCTATGACTCATTAAGGAAAGGCCGCTGCTGCAACCTAATAATGCACAGAATGGCTTGTGATTGACGTACACGCTCGAAAATGGAAGAGGATTATGGGTTACCACTGACACTTTATTACATGCACCCAACAACGTGAAAAAAGTGCCACGTCGTTCCTTCCTACGGCGTCAGTTATCGAAACGCCTTTTTCGCTGACCTCGCACTGTCGAGCAAAATGCCCATCTCGACTGCAGCGATAACACCTACCTTGGGAGAACCTCACCTTAGTAGCGGAGGTGGCTTTGGTGTAAGACTGAGATGAAGCCTTCTAACAGCCCCTCATTTATTCGGATTTTTTAAAACCTCCACAAGAGTGACCAAGTTATCCAAGTCATGGCAAGTAGTCAGCCTCCCAACAACCAACATCCTGGAACGATCCTCTGATTCAGGTCCTTCGAAAATGGTGGCAACAATCGCGTGCTCAGCCAACTCTACATCAAAGGCCTCGGCTGTCGTGTGTACTTTACGAATGTACTCTAGATTCTCATAATCATGTTGGACGCGGAAAAACATTGAATAACGAGGTCGCTCTCAACCCTGGCAGACAGGCGCTCCCTTAGAAGCGTGGAGACACGCAATTCCCTTAAACAGCCCTTCCTCACTAACCGACCACTTCAGCTAACGACCCTTGACACAAAGGATAGAGCAATTGAAAAATGTTTTCCCACGACAATTTAAAAACGTTAACTTGTTCTTCTAAGGTAACAGTAAACCACAAAAATTTAACCAACTCTTGTTGAAAGTCGATATCAAGACATTCTATCACTTGCAACACGTTCAAGAAGGGTTTAGGTAGTTTATAAAAACTGGACTGCGGTTGCTCTGTATTGCCACTTTAGAGCCCGGCAGTAATGACTTCATTTTCGGTAAGAAAAGTGTTTTGCAGTTCACTATGCCCCTCATCGCCCTACTGCTATAAGACGAACCAAGTAGCAAATTTATCACTCTATCGTGGAGCTGGTCAGCCTCAGGTTTGAACTGGGAATCTGTGACTACCAGAGCCAGCTCCTCATCTCTGCGGAACCAATGCGTAATTGATGCCTGCATGTAGTACAGTTGAGCACCAGATGGGGCACTAAACTGAAGAAACTTTAAGGCCTGCTCTGCCATCACCATAGTCAGGGCTCCTAAGGTGCGCGAAGACGCGTCGATGCCTCTGTGACGACCCCGTCCTCTGCCAATCCTCCGATTTCATTCTCCTATCTCATCTGGTCCTTGCAAAGGTAGCCAAGTCACACCACGACTCGAGATTCCATAACAGACTAAAGCACCTGAAAACAAAAGCCAAATCAAAAAAAGCATATTGTGCCTAGCCAGACGCAATACTATATATATGGATAATGTGCAATATCGCCGGAGGTTATAGTCCTCCCTCGGGCTTGGGTATGTGTGTGTTTGTTGTTATTAGCGTAAGTTAGTTTAAGTAGTGTGTACGTCTAGGGACTGATGACCAGACACACACACACACACACATTTTATGTGCAATATAATTCAATCCTTCAATTTCCGGAAACACCTACACTCTACTACCAAAATGGTACGCACTACTAGCGTAAGATTGCCTGGGAGTGAAAAGTTCAGGCAAAATAAGGATTTAACAACTTTTGTATCAAGATTTTTACTAAAAATCCTCAGGAAAAGTAGCTTTAGCAATTAGGTCAACACGACCTTGACATATTAAACAAGAATGATCTAGTTAGATAATAAAATTTAAGAACAATTACTGAGAATCAATCAAACAATGTATCCAAAAGTTTTAAGGTTTATGTACGAAACAACAATATTTTACAACTGTAACACGATAGAAAAACAGTCTTAAAAACAGGTACGCAATAAAAATATTTAGAATGTGTTTGATTAAAATACAACAAATAATTCAGGTTTACGTGAAAGGGAGTTCGTTAAAGGGAAAGAAAAACAGTTACAGCTGCTTGTTGTGAAACCACCATGCATCAGTTAATGTGGTCCGGTCGAACAGTTCTGAAATTAGGGCTGGCCGCATACGCTGCTGATCACACTTCTTTTCTTCGGTATGCATCCTCAAGGCACAAACATACAATTAAAATAGCCTGATGGACAGAAAATAAACTTTTATATAAAACAACAAAAACCTAACTCAGATTACACGCCACAGCGCCGACTAAATAGTAGTGATGAGTAGTTAAAAGATAATAAGGTAGTTGGTCAAGACAATCCCCCTCCACTTACACCTATAAAGAACATCAGTGGCCAATCGAGATTCAGCTTCAGATCACGCCACGAGGGGAGAACGGTCAATAATTAACCGTTGTGTGGGATGGAAAACGTACACTATGTGATCAAAAGTGTCCGGACATCTGGCTGAAATTGATTTGCAAGTTCGTTTCGCCCTCCATCGGCAATGCTAGAATCCAATCTGCTGTTGGCCTACCCTTAGCCTTGATGATAGCTTACACTCTCGCAGGCATACGTTCAGTGAGGTGCTGGAAGGTTTCTCGGGGACCGGCAGCCTATTCTTCACGGAGTGTTGCACTGAGGAGCAGGTATCGATGTCGGTCGGTGAGACCTGGCACGAAGTCTTCGTTGCAAAACATCCCAAAGGTGTTCTATAGGATTCAGGTCGATTACAGTGATTTTATTGTCGTGTAACCACTCCGCCACAGGCCGTGAATTATGAACGGGTGCTTGATCGTGTTGAAAGATGCAATCACCATCCCTGAATTGCTCTTCAACAGTGGAAAGCACGAAGGTGCTTAAAACATCAATGTAGGCCTGTACTATGATAGTGCCAAGCAAAACAACAAGGAGTGCAAGCTCCATCCATGAAAAACACTACCACTCCGTAACACCATCGCCTCCGAATTTTACTGTTGGCACTACACACGATGGTAGATGACGTTCACCGGGCATTCGCCATACCCACACTCTGCCGTCGGATAGCCACATTGTATACCGTGATTCGTCACTCCACACAACGTTTTTCCACTGTTAAATCGTCCAATGTTTACGCTCCTTACACCAACGGAGGCGTCGTTTGGCATTTACTGGGGTGATGTGTTCCTTATTATGAGGAGACACTCGACCATGAAATCCGAGTTTTCTCACCTCCTGCCTAACTGTCATAGTACTTGCAGTGGATTCTGATGCAGTCAGGAATTCCTGTATGGTGGTCTGGACAGATGTGTGCCTATTACACATTACGACCCTCTTCAACTGTCGGTGGTCTCCGTCCGTCAACAGACGAGATCGACCTGTACGCTTTTGTGCTGTACGTGTCTCTTCACGTTACTACGTCAGTATCACATGGGAAACAGTGGACCTATCAATGTTTAGCAGTGTGGAAATCTCGCTTACAAACGTATGACAAACGTGACACCCAATCATATGATCACGTTCGAAGTCCATGAGTTCGTGGAGCGCTCCATTCTGCTCTCTCGCAATGTCTGATGACTACTGAAGTCGCTGATATGGATGACCTGGCAGTAGGTGTCCGCATAATGCACCTAATATGAAGAACGTATGTTTTTGGGGGTGTACGGATACTTTTGATCACATATTGTAGGTGGAAGGAAGACGCGAACGATTGGATGATGAACCTCACCTGTGTAAAACAAGATTGGCATGGAAGTATAACCCACCAAAATACGTGCAACAAGATTTGCCCCCATTAGATACGGAAGCTTGCGGGCTCCAAATAACAAAAGAAAGCGACTTGGCGATTTAGTACACAACGTACCAGGCAAAAAACATTGAAAGTCACAAAAAATGACACATTGAACACAAAAAATATTCGAGACCTCAGTAACTTAAAACATTTGAAATCACAACTCTGTGACAATAACCAAACTTGGGCTATTATATTTTGATACAAGTAACACACTCCTCAGATTGCCTGGCCAGACACGGGTACACGGAACAACAACAACAACAACACGAGGCTGAATCGAGTCAGTTACAAAAACAGCAAAAAACAAACACGTGCAGGAAGTGAACGAGTCACAGTTCTCATGCTTACAGCAAAAATCAATATCAGTCTTTACGAATGCGGCGTAGTCTCAGCACCGAAGCAAAGTACTAGAAGTACCTCACGGAGTATCCAAAGCTGCTGTGCCGTGACAAATAAAGGAAAAACTAGGAGCCGCCAGGAGATGTGTTGATGACGACCACGCGCTGCTCGCCTCAGAATCTGGCCGACCAAAGGAATAATGTGACCACTCCCATTTCTAGTACACGTTCTCTGTCTTCGGAAGCTGATCAGGCAGACAAACTTGGAAATCACACGGGCGGTAGAACAAATAGCTAGCCCGTGGACCCGCAGGCCTGCGCTGTCCATGGTGCTTTCCTCACTGCCTCTCCCGTAAAGGGTCTCAACATCACTCGCAGCAAACGTGTCACGCCCTATCCACGCCAAAGATTGTGTTTCAGGAGACGTGTCTCGAGCTATCTACCGCGGAGTGGAGCACATAATTGTTCGAAAGCTAAAATCAAGCATCACGGCAACGAAATTCTTTCGACAAGGCCACCATTTTCTTTAAATTAGAATGTATAACTTCCATCACTAGACTAATACAAGGAATGTTTGTTATAAAATACGTTGTAGCAGCTGAAATTTTCCATTACGATACCCTCTTATTCTTTGGTACAGACAATCATACCACTAGCTAATGTCATATCTGACGTAAAATCATCTTGTATTTAGTCTAGTTCACGATCAGCATGTCTCATATCAGTCATTTGGACCCTTATACAGTAACCTATAAAATAAAACTTTTCCTCAATTACTGTAATCGTGGATAACTTTCTGAATAAGGTATTACTTTATTCATAAACAATGTAACAGACGACATACAACAGATAGCTCTGCCGCAGTGTGGTCCTCTGTAGTTTTTCCATTAGTGGATGGTATTACAAGTACAGGCATTACACCCGAGCTGGTTGAAGAGCTGTAAGTGGAAAAACGAGTTTGTGTATTTCTTGGAAACTTCTACTGTCTATATTTTTGCAGAGCTAACTAACTGTAGGTATGTCGGCATCAGCAAGTCATTTGTGCTAATCGTTCTGTTAAAGGGCTAAATTTTACTACCATTTTAGCGAGCGAGGTGGCGCAGTGGTTAGCACACTGGACTCGCACTCAGGAAGACCATGCTTCATTTCTCTGTACGGCCATCCAGGTCTCCCCAGATTGCTTCAGGAAAGTGCTGGGATGGTTCCTTTGAAAGGGCAGGGCCGATTTTATACCCTAACCTTGAAACAGTCCGAGCCTCATCTCCGTCTCTAATGACCTCGATATCGATGGTACAGTAAACCCTCATCTTCCTTCCTTCGTGTAGTAACCTCTTTCTTTACTCACTGATGAGCGAAACAAGTTCTTTCTGTACATTATGGTACCACTTTTCTAACACCACATATACCTGCAGAAACAAAATTGACAAGCGAAATTTTAGAAATGGGACATTTGTCCAACACTTCATTATAACTTTCTTTCCAGATACAATTTACAGTTACTCAGAATAATATTTAACTGTGTCATGGCTGTTTTTTTTTTAACAGAATGAATTCATTACCTTACTTACAAGGGAACCTCCCCATCGCACCCCCCTCAGATTTAGTTATAAGTTGGCACAGTGGATAGGCCTTGAAAAACTGAACACAGATCAATCGAGAAAACAGGAAGAAGTTGTGTGGAATTATGAAAAAATAAGCAAAATATACAAACTGAGAAGTCCATGTGCAAGATAAGCAACATCAAGGACAGTATCATCTCAACAGTGCCGTGGTCCCGTGGTTAGCGTGAGCAGCTGTGGAGCGAGAGGTCCTTGGTTCAAGTCTTCCCTCAAATGAAAAGTTTTATTTTTTATTTTCAATTTATGTCACAAGCTCTTATGTTTTCATCACTGTTTTGGGAGTGATTATCACATCCACAAGGAAACCTAAATAGAGCAAGGTAGAAGAATCTTTTTACCCATTCGCCAAGTGTACAAGTTAGGTGGGTCGACAACAGATTCCTGTCATGTGACGCACATGCCGTCACCAGTGTCGTATAGAATATATCAGAAGTGTTTTCCTGTGGAGGAATCGGTTGACCTATGACCTTGCGATCAAATGTTTTCGGTTCCCATTGGAGAGGCACGTCCTTTCGTCTAGGTTTTGCGGTGCGGTCGCTAAACACAGACATTAAACTTATTACAGTGAACAGAGACGTCAATGAGTGAACGGACAGATCATAACTTTGCGAAAATAAATTTTTTACTCGAGGGAACACTTAAACCAAGGACCTCTCGTTCCGCAGCTGCTCTCGCTAACCACAGGACCACGGCACTGCTGAGCTCACTGTATCCTTAATGTTACCTATGTTGCACATGGACTACTCAGTTTGTATATTTTGCTTATTTTTCCATAGTTCCACACAACTTCTTCCTGTTTTCTCGATTGATCTGTGTTCAGTTTTTCAAGCCCTATCCACTGTGCCAACTTATAACTAAATCTGAGGGGGATGCGATGGGGAGGTTCCCTTGTTAGATGATATTGTGATAAATGCATTATGACCTTAATTTTTTCTCGGAAGAGATGCGTAAACAAGAGTTTAAAATATTTAATTACACTGATTCATGCAATTTACTTTATTTAATTCTTATTTTTTGTTTTTTCAATAATTCTAGGTGTAAAATTATTAGGATTTAAAAAACAGAAAAAATAAATCACAGTCTCTAAAAATTTTGACAAATATTTTTCTTTATATTCATAGCACAAAACTCATAAAAAAAGCATTTCTGTGACAAAGTTGTAACTTCGTGTGCCCTACTTTGTACTCTATGTCACACTATTGCCCGAACAGAAGGGAGAGGGAGGGGCGGGGGGGTAACTTCCTGACAGCTAATATTTCATTTTCCGAATAGCTCAGCGTACATAGAAACTTTCTTGCTATGAGAATCTTGAAGAATAAGGACTACAGAATCAAATATATGTGTGTAAATTAAATGTCTCAGTACAAATTTGCCAACTATTAGAGTAATGCTATACGACAGCATGAACAAATTTCGGAAAGAATATTGTTGACATTTCTACCATTGAACTGCGAAAATGGCAGTTTTTGCTGTTACAGCTACCGGAGTTAAGTAGTAGGTATACAACTGCAGATACCTCATTACAGCTCTTTCACAAAAGATGAGGAAACTTTGTGTGGAGTAGTAGACATACACTGCCACTGATGTATTTACAATTGTCATTTACCTTTTCCTCTTAGTTTTTAATTTCTACTTTCTAAACGTATCGATCGTGGTAACGAAGTGGTTGACAACAGACTATCACCCCGAACCAGAACATTTCTGTTCTCGTTTAGCCAAAGAAAATTCGGTTTGCCATAGTTTCTCTTAATTCATCAAGGGCAATGGGAGACTAGTTCCCTTGCTAAAGAAAAGAACGCTTCATTTTCTATCCTTATCTTATCCGCCCCAAATGACTTCTTCGTGGACTAAATGTTAAATTTTAATCCTGATTCCTTCAATCTTTTGATAATCAATCGCATTTTAGAACTGATTTTAGAAGAGAATTTGTGTGATTATCTGCCGGGCCGGTGTGGCCGTGCGGTTCTAAGCGCGTCAGTTTGGAACCGCGTGACCGCTGCGGTCGCAGGTTCGAATCCTGCCTCGGGCATGGATGTGTGTGATGTCCTTAGGTTAGTTAGGTTTAAGTAGTTCTAAGTTCTAGGGGACTGATGACCTCAGTAGTTAAGTCCCATAGTGCTCATAGCCATTTTTTTTGGTGTGATTATCTGCATGGATGAGGGAGTTGAGTGTAGGCACAGAACTATACATGGCTTAAAAAATTCTTTAAAATGAAGCTTACATCGTGTATTTCAAAAGACCCTTACGTTCTGTGTAACGGAGAGAGAGCGTGGATTCTCTCTGACCTGAAAATTAATTGCACCATTATCAACATTCTCTGAAAGGTAATCAGCTACGGCGAACAATTGGCTACCGTTATTGACAACGCACATCAATATTCATTTAAATAACTCTTCTTTTCGTTCCGAATATCGGAATATCGGAACGAACGTGGAATGTACGGGTATTTGCTGTCAATAACTTCCGTCCAATAATTTGTATGGACCTGTCAGTGGCAGTGTATATCTACTACTCCACACAAAGTTTCCTCATCTTTTGTGAAAGAGCTGTAATGAGGTATCTGCAGTTGTATACCTACTACTTAAATCCGGTAGCTGTAACAGCAAAAACTGCCATTTTCGCAGTTCAATGGGAGAAATGTCAACAATATTCTTTCCGAAATTTGTTCATGCTGTCGTATAGCATTAATCTAATAGTTGGCAAATTTGTACTGAGACATTTAATTTACACACAAGGTTTTCGAGACCATTTTTAAGCAAACACTTTCGAAAGCATGATAAAACGGAAGACATTAATTAGCTTTGCAGTAAAGCGTCGAACACCTAAATCAAGTCGTATCATCCATAAACAGTTTACTTCTGAGTAACTAAAAAGACAAAATGGATGAGACATGGAAGTTTTAAAATTGGCCACTGTAGATTCGCTTGATGTGTGCACAAGATTTACCAACAAGCTTTATGTGTGTCTAAGGTTTATCAGCAAGCTGTCCTATTGATCTTAGAAGACAGTTCTCATCGCAATTACTTTCGGTAAGGATACCCAGATAGTACGATTTTCAAGACACTAAATTCGCATTTGGATCCAAGAGTTACATAAATTGGTTACTTTAAATAGGTTACTTTTATCCGTCATGAATCTGAGAGTAAGCGCTATGGTCCGTTGGATACAACCACCCCTGTGTTCTCCATCCTCTTTCAAGTTAGTCTTCGGTCATTAAGAACGTCGAGATCCTTCATTTCTGCCACTGTACGTAACCATCTTTGACGCTTGGTTGCCATCATAATGACGACATAATCACCTCTCCATGAATGAGGTCCCAGTAAAAAGGTGAGGCATACAAACCTATTCAACATTAATAAACAACTGTCCAATTATCAACAGTATCTTCTGTGTACATGCAACTTCACTATTGGGGTGACAAATTTAAAACATTCGAGTTTACATAAACACATCGGTAAATACTGCTGAAATGACGAATTAAGTGCTCATATACCATGTCACTTTTAGAAGTGATGCATTCACCTAGAAATAAAATCGCTTAGACGCTGTTCTTGGCCACAGGTGTGAGGTTAACGTCGCCGTCTGGAATCCTGATTTAACGTTACTGTTTAATACCCATAGATTAAAGGTATCATCTTTGATCAGTAATCAGAACGTACTTTGTCCCAGTTCAGAAACACGCCTCCGAATAAATTTTGAGTAAAATATCATCATTGGCGGCCGAAGACTTCTGGCATAAAAAGATGCCCTAATTCAGCCAACGGCCTTGTCAAAGAAGGACAGAGGTTCCGGGCATTCTCTTGCCCTTGAGTGGGAAACTGTTCCTAAAGCCGGAAGAATCAGCAATGATCAACGGCGTGAGGATGCAGAAGACAATGCAAACCGCTACATTAAAGACACATAATGTGTATCCACAAGACGTGTGACCTGGAATTGTAAAAGTGTCATGATGAGCTCCCCATTGGCAAAAGATTCAGGAAAAATCCTCCACTCGGATCTCCGGGAGGGGACTTCCAATGAGGAGATGACAACGAGAAAAAGATTGAATAACCTACAAAATGATAACATTCTACGAGTCGCAGTGTGGAACTGAAGAATTTCGGGAGTAGTAGGGAAGCTAGAAAACCTGAAACCAGAAATACTAAGGCTCGTCTAGACATAGTGGAGGTCAGTCAGTAAAGTGAAATGATAAGGATATCTGCTCAGATGTGATAATATCAAGAGCAGCAGAAAACGGTTTAACGGGAGTAGAATTCGTTGTGAATAGGAAGAAGGGAAAAGAGTGTGTTACTGTGTACAGTTCAGTGACAGGTTTTTTGTCATCAGAATCAACAGCAAACCAACACCGTCAACGATAGTTCTTGTATACATAACGACATTGCGAGTAGAGGATGAGGAGATAGAAAAAGTATATGAGAATACCGAAAGGCTAACTCAATATGTAAATGGAAATGAAAATCTAGTAGTTAGGGGTGCTGGAATGCCGTTGTAAGGGAAGAAATAGAAGAAAGGGTTACAGAAGAATCTGGGCTTGGTACAAGAAATCTGAGAACAGAAAGACTAATTGAAATCTGCAAATGAAGTACAGATAGTAATGGCGAATACTGCGTTCAAGAATCACAAGAGGAGATAGAATACTTGCAAAAGGCCGGGAAATACAGGAAGATTTCAATTAGATTTCATCACGGCAGGACAGAGATTTCGAAATCAGACAATGAATTGTAAGTCTTTCCCAGGAGATTACAATTTATTAGTGATGAAGCGTAGGCTGAAGTTTAAGAGACTACTCAGGAAGAATCAATGCAAACAGAAGTGGGGTACGAGAATGAAGAGATACACTTAAACTTCTCTGAAGCTATGATTTTGCGATAAGGAATAGCTCATTAGGCAGTTCCGATGAAGACAGCTCTAAAAAGGGCAGTCACAGAAGTTGGAACGAAAAACACAAGTGCAAGGAAGGTAACTGATACGAAACGATGAGTAACAGAAGAAATACTTCAGCTGATCGACGATACAAGGAAGTACAGAGACGTTCCGGGAAATTAAGGAGTACAGAAACACAAGTCACTTATGAATAGAATAAATAGCAAGCGAATTGGAAGCTACGGCGAAATGGCTCCGTGAAAAATGTGAAGAAATAGAAAAAGAAATGATTGAAGCACTGAGTCAGATAAAGCAAATTAAAAACAACCTCAGGTGAAATTAAAAGCAAGGGTTCTAACATTAAGGATGCAAAGAGAATTCCACTGTTATATGCACAGGAGTGAGCAGATACGTGGAAGGCCATTGTCAGGGGAAGAATGTCTGATGTGGTGAAAGAAGAAACATGAATCGGTGTAGAAGAGATAACAGATCCAGTATTAGAGTCAGAATTTAAAAGATCTTGAAGGAAGATTATCGGTAATGAAGTAACAGATCCATGCAGTGGTCACCAAGTGAAAAGCTACTCCTTATGTTTCAGATCTAGACTGCAATAACAAAATGGGAAGTAACTGTTAATTAGAACTCAGGGAGATGTTGTAGTCTAGTTTACACTCGATTTATTAACCTTAAACATGACAAGACAGCAAAATTATTAAGGGAACATCACACAAACATTTTTATTTAACAAATGCCGTACTAGCATGGGATCTATGGTGGACAAAGCTGCTGGGGATCAACACACGATATTAACCAGAACACTAATTGCCTTATCTGACTTCATACGCGTGAATCCATGTTATGGCACCAAACTACGCCACCACCAAGCAAATACATTCTACCATGCAAAAAAAAAGAAAATTTGGTTCGAAAGAACAGGCTGCTGAGAAATACACTCCTGGAAATTGAAATAAGAACACCGTGAATTCATTGTCCCAGGAAGGGGAAACTTTATTGACACATTCCTGGGGTCAGATACATCACATGATCACACTGACAGAACCACAGGCACATAGACACAGGCAACAGAGCATACACAATGTCGGCACTAGTACAGTGTATATCCACCTTTCGCAGCAATCCAGGCTGCTATTCTCCCATGGAGACGATCGTAGAGATGCTGGATGTAGTCCTGTGGAACGGCTTGCCATGCCATTTCCACCTGGCGCCTCAGTTGGACCAGCGTTCGTGCTGGACGTGCAGACCGCGTGAGACGACGCTTCATCCAGTCCCAAACATGCTCAATGGGGGACAGATCTGGAGATCTTGCTGGCCAGGGTAGTTGACTTACACCTTCTAGAGCACGTTGGGTGGCACGGGATACATGCGGACGTGCATTGTCCTGTTGGAACAGCAAGTTCCCTTGCCGGTCTAGGAATGGTAGAGCGATGGGTTCGATGACGGTTTGGATGTACCGTGCACTATTCAGTGTCCCCTCGACGATCACCAGTGGTGTACGGCCAGTGTAGGAGATCGCTCCCCACACCATGATGCCGGGTGTTGGCCCTGTGTGCCTCGGTCGTATGCAGACCTGATTGTGGCGCTCACCTGCACGGCGCCAAACACGCATACGACCATCATTGGCACCAAGGCAGAAGCCACTCTCATCGCTGAAGACGACACGTCTCCATTCGTCCCTCCATTCACGCCTGTCGCGACACCACTGGAGGCGGGCTGCACGATGTTGGGGCGTGAGCGGAAGACGGCCTAACGGTGTGCGGGACCGTAGCCCAGCTTCATGGAGACGGTTGCGAATGGTCCTCGCCGATACCCCAGGAGCAACAGTGTCCCTAATTTGCTGGGAAGTGGCGGTGCGGTCCCCTACGGCACTGCGTAGGATCCTACGGTCTTGGCGTGCATCCGTGCGTCGCTGCGGTCCGGTCCCAGGTCGACGGGCACGTGCACCTTCCGCCGACCACTGGCGACAACATCGATGTACTGTGGAGACCTCACGCCCCACGTGTTGAGCAATTCGGCGGTACGTCCCCCGGCCTCCCGCATGCCCACTATACGCCCTCGCTCAAAGTCCGTCAACTGCACGTACGGTTCACGTCCATGCTGTCGCGGCATGCTATCAGTGTTAAAGACTGCGATGGAGCTCCGTATGCCACGGCAAACTGGCTGACACTGACGGCGGCGGTGCACAAATGCTGCGCAGCTAGCGCCATTCGACGGCCAACACCGCGGTTCCTGGTGTGTCCGCTGTGCCGTGCGTGTGATCATTGCTTGTACAGCCCTCTCGCAGTGTCCGGAGCAAGTATGGTGGGTCTGACACACCGGTGTCAATGTGTTCTTTTTTCCATTTCCAGGAGTGTATATATTATGGCCCTATGTTGCAGCAGTGAACACTTTACCCTCCTGCAGGTCAAGGCGGCACACCACGACGTGTTGGGCGACTGCAGTCATGGATGGCCACAATCTGTTATTAAATGCGCGTTCCCAAGAATTGCAAGTACGTGGTTTCGCGTTCGGTTAATTCAGAATGCAGTTACTTCCCTATGACCCTCCGAAATCACAATGGATTCCAATGTGCAGGTGGACCCGTTTGCTGCCAAACGAATTTGTACCACGGCTCTGCATGTCAGAATATGTCAAACACATAGACAGCCGACTCAAAACAAATAAGTACATGCATGCATCACTCATTGTGACTGTGATGAAATAAGCAGTACCTCTGATGGTTCAGAAGGTAACTGTCACAGCTCTAAGTCGCACACTAGCAAAGGACACAAGTCTTACCATTTAGGTAGAGATCTACAGACCTTCACTAGCGAAGCGCCAGTACAAGAGACTTGTACAAGAGTGAATCTTCTTCCTTTCTCACCCCATCCTCCTCAGCTCGGTTCCAAAAGCAAATTTCTCTATTTTGATTTCCCCCACTTTCACACAAGCCAATCACTAGCTGGAGCCCGCCATTATAAGCTCGGAGAATGGTCTATGCACTGCAGACTAATTTGACCAATCAGAGACTTTAAAGTTAATTGGCAGAAACGGAAAAAGATTCAGCTTTGTGGTCTCTTTCTCACTTGTTTGCCGTGTCTTTTGCTAACACAATACAGGGTGGAAGCACAGCCCTCCATAAACAGCTTGTTATCTCCCCTGTTGCGTCCATTTCAAAGTTTCCAAAGAACAGCCAAAAACTCGCAAAAAGCCTCATGCTTTCACAAAAATGTTTTCAAACAGAGTCTGGACGACTGGATGCTAGTTTCCCTGTCCCACAGAAATTCCCAGAACGCTTACATTTCTTTTGGCAGCTTGCTCCCTAACAAGGGCCCATCCTTTACTTTATTCTTGGCCTACAATGCGCTGTCGGCGACTTCTCGGCGCTAGCCCGTATACCTGGAAGTCTGCCTCCCATCTGGCACCAGCTTAATATGTTTTGTTGAATGCGAACGTGTCACGTGGCAGTCTGCAAATGTCTCGTCACCATTCCCCAGAAAAACGTACTTTGTTGGCCCACCAACGCCGTGCTTTTACTGCAGTCATTTATGAAACTTACTATTTCGCAGGAGAGCTTCTGTTAAGTTTGGAAGGTAGAAGACGAGGTACTGGCAGAAGTAAAGCTGTGAGTACCGGGCGTGAGTCGTGCTTCAGTAGCTCAGATGGTAGAGCACTTGCCCGCGAAAGGCAAAGGTCCCGAGTTCGAGTCCCGGTCAGTCGCATAGTTTTAATCTGCCAGGAAGTTTCATATCAGCGCATACTCCGCTGCAGAGTGAAAATCTCATTCTGCAGTCATTTATGTCGGCACCTTATTCCTTTGAACGCAGGAAAAGCTTACTGTATTTCCTTCCCTAGAGCATGCAAACAAGACCATTAACTACTGCCCACCATTTCATAATAATGTATGAAGTCAAATCGCAGTAAAAATCGTATTCCCTACGAACAAAAAGTGGCATAACACTGAATCAGAAGTGAGAGTGCCCTGTAATCTCTCAAGCTCTGGAAGAGGTAAGATCGAGTAAGGTGGAAAGGACTGATAACATATCATTAGAATTTCCAAACCCTTTTTGGTAGATGTCAAGGAAGTGGCTACAAAATAGCTATTCATACAGTATCTACGAGACTGGTGATATCCATCAGACTTTCAGAAGAACATCAACCTCACAATTATCAAGATGGCAACAGCCAACAATTGCAGGAATTATCACACTCATTTTAACAGCCAATACATCCAAAATGCAAAACAAGAACGGAGAACAAATTTGAGGAAGTGTGAGATGACGATCAGTTGGCTTTAGGAAAGATAAATGCTTCACATAGCCAATTCTATGTTGTCGTTGATTATGGAGGCATAACTAAAGAAAAAATCGACACATTTTCATAGCAGTTGTCGACCTGGAAAAAGCATTGGACTACATCAAATTATGGAAGATGCTGGAAATTCTGAGAAAAATAGGTTTAAGCTATAGAGAAAGAGAGGTAATACAGGTACAAGAGGGAACAATAAGAGTTTAAGACCAAGAATGAAGTTCACAGACTAAAATGATGTAAGCAGGGATGTAGTCTTTTGCCACTACTGTTCAATCTGTACATCCAAGAAGCAGTGATGGAAATAAAAGAAATGTTCAAGACTGGAGTTAAAAATCAAGGTGAAGGGATATCAATGATAAGATTCGAAGATGACATTGTTATTCTCAATGAAAGTGAAGAGGAATTACAGGAACTGCAGAATGGATTGAACAGTCTGACGAGTACAGAATATGGACTGAGCGTAAATAGAAAAAAGTAATGAGAAGTACCAGCAACGAAACAACGAGAAACTTAACATCACGATTGGTGACACACAGTTCCTGAAGCTAAGGAATTCTGCTACCTAGACAGTAGAATAACCAATGACTATCGGGGCAAGGAGGAGCAGTCTATCACCGTCAAAACCGTCATTCCTGACCAAGAGCAGTGTACTAGTATCATAAATTGTGTAAGGTGTCAGGCAAATCCAACACCTTCCATGAAAACCCTGACATGATAAGCAAATCCAGTAGTATGTCACATAGCTGCGAATAAATCGTGACATGAAATTAACCAAAGTAATACGAGTAACGAGTGAGCAAATGGAATGCCACAGACTAACACAAGAATGCCTAAATGCATGGACACCCACATCTCCAGCTAACCACCAGGACCACCCCAGCTGCAAGTTTTAGCGTGAGACTTTTTCGCGTCTCTGTTACGTCAGGACCACCCCCCAGCCCGTTTAAAAGCTAGAGCCGTCCAGAATAACAGTATAGATCTTACGATAACACAAAAAGGGCCACCCCAACCGCAAGTTTTAGCGTGAGACTTTTTCATGTCTCTGTTACGTCAGGTCCGCCCCCCAGCCCATGTTAAAAGATAGAGCCCTCCAGAAGAGCAGTACAGATATTATGATAACACAAATAGGACCACGCCAGCTGCAAGTTTTAGCGTAAGACTTTTTCGCGTCTCTGTTACGTTGCAAACTTTAAAAACATTGCCCCACCACGAAAAGTATAACGTTTCTCATTGGATAGACAGAATTTTTGTAGGCGGAGCTTAAGGTTAACATTGAGACTCTGATTGGTCAGATGAAAACACAGCCAGATAGTTTTTTTTTTAAACAACTTCGGTAAATTGGAGTAAGGAGAAGTTAGGGGAGAGTAGCTTCCGAGACAGCGAGGTGAGCAGAGCTGTGCTGCCCGCCGCCCCGTGACGAACACCGACAAGGTAATGAATGCACGCGATGCCGCATAACAGTGCATAAAGCTTCACTCAGAACTGCAGAAGTCTCATCTGTTCCACCCCCTTTTTGCGTAATACTAGTGTCGACCGTCAATTAAAGCTCATGGTGTTCACATTTGCCACTTGAAGTAAAAATCTAAAACGCCATGATTTTTCTGCTATATTGTTATTGAGAAGCCACATCAGCCACTGTAATTTACGACAAGTTAGATAAGTCATTTAAGATAATTGAGGGTCACTGTAGACCATTTTGATAGTTTTCTCTCTTGTGAAACTTAATTTAGACCTAGATTATAGATGTGATATGGCATAGGTCATCCTTCGATCCATTGTAGAACTTGGAAACCCACTCAGGGAATATTCGTTCACATTTTTGTTGAACGCAGTTGGTTTTTATCATCCTGTATTAAAACATTTCCTTTTATCAATAGTGCAATTTATAAACAGTGTTTTGTGAGTGGAATAAAATGTCCAATGGTAAACTTAACTGCTTTTTCGACGTTATTTTACTAGCTAACTAAAAATAGGAAAGCCTTGAACCCATTCCACTAAATTTATTTAGTATTAAGATTCTTTTACAGGGAGTGCAGTGGAGCTGAGGCTGAAATCATTAAGTATTTTGTTATATCATCGCTAGTCTTACTGAACTCTTCTGAATTCTACATGTCATGTGTGGTCTGGCGTCTCCTTACCAGCAACAGGTCCCAGGTTCAAACTAGTCAATTCTCTAAAAAACACGCTCACAGCGTCGTTGCGCGAAAGTGGTATGCAGACACGATATAGAACAAACAGACACCACGCAGAATGTTAGAATTGTCCTTTATTTGAAGAAGGAATGTCTTAGAACATACATATGGAGCACAGCATTGCATGGTAGTGAAACGTCGACTGTGGGAAAACCGGAGCAGAAGGGAGTCTAAACATTTATGGCGTGGTGCTACAGAAGAATGTTCAAAATTTGGTTTGACTGATAAGGTAAGGGATGAGCAGGTTCTTCTGAGAATCGGCGAGAAAAGGAATGTATGGAAAACACTGACAAAAAGAAGGGACAGGATTATAGCACATCTGTTGAAACATCACGGAATAACTTCCATGCCACTAGAGGAAACTCTAGGGATTAAAACCTCTAAAGGAAGACAGAGATTGCAATACATCCAGTAAATAATTGAGGATGTAGGTTACAGGGTCTAATGTGAGATGAAGAGGCTTGCACAGGAGAGAATTTCGTGGCAGGCCGCATTAAATCAGTCAGAAGACTGATGACTCAAAAATCATTATTTTTTTTACAATTTACTTAAGGCAAACTCTAAGACTTTAGCTTTGAAAAGCACATGGCCGAGCGCCTCCTCTGTCCCTGCCCATTTCGGCCCTGTGCGCTGTGACAGTGACATCGACATCCGCATACCTAGCTAAGTGTCTCACTAGTAACAAGTGGATTCGCAGTAGCAGGACTACGGTTCAAAATCCAACCTAGGCATCCAGATTTAGGTTTCCCATACATTCCTTAAATCTTAAAGACAAATGCCGAGGTGGTTTCTTTGCAAGGGCACGGGCGAATTACTCCTCGAAATCAGACCTTATGTAACGTTTGTAATGACTTCATCATCGGCTGAACGTTCAACCTTAATCTTCCTTCCCCGCGTCGTCTACAAGTTGTTAAACCCTTAAGAAAAGTGGTCTCTGACATCATAGTGTTTGCACATCATTCGTTTCACCATCAACACGCTTAGGGTGAAGGACCCCCGTTCTGCAGAAAAAGTGTTACAAAGACATCGAGGAGTGACTATCTTCTGTTAGCAAAGTAATATTAATACGACTTATATTTACTACATTCCACTGAAACTCACAGCCGTGTCGATGAGCTCAAATTCGAAGCCCAAACTATATCGAAAGCTTCACGTGAAAAGAAAAACGATTGGAAAAGCAGACTGAAATCTCAGAAGCGAAACAACACCTAAACACGATTTGCGTGTAATGCGTTGTGTAACGTAACTAATGTACACCATACATGTACGTGAATCATAAACGACGCTGGGCACTCTGGTTCATCGCAAAGGGTAGTATACAGTAGGTTAAATGATTATAGAAAGCTGCCAAGGGAAGAAAAAAATGGCTCTGAGCACTATGGGAATTAACTTCTGAGGTCATCAGTCCCCTAGAACGTAGACCTACTTACACCTAAATAACCTAAGGACGTCACACACATCCACACCCGAGGCAGGATTCGAAACTGGGACCGTAGCGGTCCTGCGATTCCAGACTGTAGCGCCTAGAACCGCTCGGCCACCCCGGCCGGCTGCCAAGGGAAGAAAAACAGCCACCATTCATATGACATGATTATAGAATTGATCGCCATGCAACATCACAGTAACTTAGAGTTTCCTAATGAAAGAGAAGAGATCTAAAGATAAATCAGGATATTATGCCAGTTGTCTTACATGAGGAAAGTATCTACGACTACCAACCGAAGTTTACTGTTTAAACATGTGATTAGGCACAACACTAAAGCTGCTTTTCTGCAGCTGCATTTCTCTTTCGGATTCTTCAGGTCGAAACATGGTCTTCAGCTTACTGTATCAGTTTTTCGTCGGCCATATGTAAGAACATACAGGCATTCAATCTTTTAAGTGAAACCAACAAGAAGATATGTTTAAATATAAAAAAATTACTTTTTATTCACTAAAAGCAATTAGAAATACCAAGCACTCCAAATAATAAATCCTTACCATGACAAAAGGCACAGTCCATGCAGAATGATTGAAAGAAAAAATCTGAATGAAAACTTAAGCTAAAGAACTAGATTTGCATAAAATGGTGTGAATTCATCACCTGAAATCCAAGGAAAATGTTACTGTCTTAATTTATAGCCTATTATTCATTGCAAAAAGTTCAAACATGAACAGTTTGCAAGATTTGTCTGAGACACATGGACGTAACATCCAACACATCCCCAAAACCGACATACCAGCAAGCGGTCAAGGATTTTATGGATGTTTTTGGGTGTTTGAGATTATACCATTTCATTTGCTTGTGAATAGTTAATCAATAACGTTTGTAGGAATTGTTACTATATCATTAAACCATCCATTTTTTCGGATCTTTCAGAAATTTTCTTATTGTAATTATATTGTCACAAATCAAATGATTTGCCAAGTGGAGCTCTTTCACACACCTGACGGGGATCAGTAGTACTTCAAATACAAATCCGCCATCCCAGCTACCGGCGCACTGTATACAAAGTACTTACCGTAAGTTGTAAACATAGCTCTGAAATGAAGCTCTGAAATAAATTTTATGATTTGTAGCTCGTCATGTGACAGGATGTGATAGGGATTTCATGTGGATGGATGAAAAATGTACTCCATCAGGACAGCTTCTGTGACATTATAGGAAAACATCCATTCTCAAATTTTGTTGTTGTTGTGGTCCTCAGTCCAAAGACTGGTTTGACGCAGCTCTCCATCCTACTCTATCATGTGCTAGCCTCTTCATCTCCGGAAAACTACTGCAATCTACATCCTTCTGAATTTGCTTAGTGTATTGATTTCTTGGTCTCTCATCTTGACGCTCTAAGCATCCCTCCAGAACTAAATTCGTGATCTCTTGATGCATCAGTCCGTGTCCTACCAACCAATCCCTTTTTTCTAGTCGTGCCACTAATTCCTCTTCTCTCCAATTATATTCAGTACCTGCTCATTAGTTACCTGATCTACCCACCAAATCTTCAGCATTCTTCTATAGCGAAATATGACAAAGCTGCTATTGTCTTCTTTTCTGAACTGTTTATCGTCCATGTTTCACTTCCATACATGGCTACACTCCACATACTTTCAAAAAAGACTTCCTCACACTTAAATCTATACTGGATATTAACGAATTTGTCTTTTTCAGAAACGGTTTCCTTGCCTTCGCTAGTCTACACTTTATATCCTCCCT
This sequence comes from Schistocerca cancellata, assembly GCF_023864275.1. Lineage (NCBI taxonomy): Eukaryota > Metazoa > Arthropoda > Insecta > Orthoptera > Acrididae > Schistocerca > Schistocerca cancellata. The sequence continues at coordinate 720,541,902 of NC_064627.1, forward strand.
ACTTTGGTCATCATCAGTTATCTAGTTGCCCAAATAGCAAAAGTCATCTAGTACTTTAGTTGCCTCATTTCTCATTTAATATTCTAATTCCCTCAGTATCATGTGATTTAATTCGACGGCATTCCATTTTCCTCGTTTTGTTAATGTTCATCTTATATACTCTTGTCAAGACGCTGTCCATTCCGTTCAACTGCTCCTGCAAGTCCTTTGCTGTATCTGACAGAATTACAATGTTATCGGCACAGCTCAAGGCTTTTATTTCTTCTCCCTGGATTTTAATTCCTACTCCAAACTTTTCTTTTATTTCCTTTACTGCCTGCTCAATATACCGATTGAATAACGTCGGGGATAGGCTACAACCCCGTGTCACTCCCTTTTCATCTGCTGCTTCCCTTGCCTTTTGTAACTGCCATCTATACAGACTGTAAATAGACTTTCGCTCCTTGTATACCCCTGCCACCTTCAGAAATTGCCAGTCAACATTGCTAGCGAACACTGTCAAAAGCCTTCTCTAAGTCTATACTTGCTATAAAGGAAGGTTTGCCTTTCCTTAACCTATCTTCTAAGGCAAGTCGTAGGTTCCGCTTCGTCTCGTGTATTCCAACATTTCTACAGAATCCATACTGATCTTCTCCGGGGTTGTCTTCTAAAAGTTTTTCGTCTCTAATGAAATCGTGTTAGTATTTTCCAACAGTGACTTATTAAACCTATGAAGTCTGAGGGTATTTCGCTTGTCTCATATCTGGCTCACCAGATGAAAGAGTTTTGTTATGCTGGCTCTCCCAAGGCTGTCAGTAGTTCTAATGGAATGTTTTCTATTCCCGAGACCTTGTTTTGACTTAGGTCTTTCAGTGCTCTGTCAAATTTCTGTCGCAGTATCATATCTGCCATCTCATCTGCATCTACGTCCACTTCCATTTCCATAATATTGCCCTCAAGTACATCGCCGTTGTATAAACCCTCTATATATTCCTTCCACCTTTCTGTTTTTTCTTCTTTGCTTAGGACAGGTTTCCCATCTGAGCTCTTGATATCCACACAGGTGGTTCTCTTGTCTCCAAAATGGTCCCTTCAATTTTCCTGTAGGCGGCATTTATCTTACCCCTTAGTGATATATGCTTATACATCCTTACATTTCTTCCCTAGCCATTCCTACTTAACCATTTTGCACTTCCAGTCTAGCTCATTTTTGAGACGACTGTATTCTTCGCCTCCTTTATGTACTGCATTTTTATATTTTTCACCTTTCATCAATTAAATTCAATATCTCTTCTGTTACCCAATGATTTGTACTAGCTATCGTATTTTTACCTCCATGACCCTCTGTTGCCTTCACTATTTCATCTTTTACAGCTACTCATTCTTCTACTACTGTATTCTTTTTTCCCTTTTATTGTCAACCATTTCCTAATGCTCCCTCTGAAACTCTCTACAGCTTGCGGCTCTTTCAGTTTATCCAGATTCCATCTACTTACGAAAGATGGAATTCCTGTCCACTAATAACCACGCCAACGCTGACGGTAGGATACCTATCAAATGGGGTAGTGTTTGCTGGTAGTCTCACTTTACATTCCTACCTTTTTGCAGTTTCTTCAGTTTTAATCTACAGTTCAGAACCAATAAACTGTGGTCAGAGTCAACATCTGCTCCTGGAAATGTCTTACAGTCTAAAACCTGGATCATAATTCTCTGTCTTGCCATTATGTAATCAATCTGAAACCGTACGATGTCTCCATGTCTCTTCCACGCATACAACCTTGTTTCATAATTCTTAAACCAAGTGTTAGCTGTGATTAAGTGATGTTCTGTGCAAAATTCTACCAGGCGGCTTTCTCTTTCATTCCTTACCCCCCAGTACATATTCACCTACTACTTTTCCTTCTCTCTCTCTATCTCTCATTGTCAAATATTACACCCAATTTGCCTTACGAACTTGATACCAAGGAGCACAGCGTTAGAGGAAACTGTAATACGTTGTTTGTAACATTGTTGATACGAAATGTGGTTGCCTTTCAAGAAGGTTTATTGTTCAGTATTAACCCTTTTTAAAATGTGGCTGTAGGCTTAAAATGCATGTATTCTACATACTGAAGCATCTCCAGCTAAAATTACATAGTAGTATATTCTGTATAGCTTAGTATTACACAATTATCAGTTTATTACACGGTGTCGACTGAATACGCAAAACATTGGTCAAAACCAGTTTACAACTCTGTCTTCACCGTTCAAAACAGTGTAGTTACGTTCCAGTAAGCTTCAAAGAGAGGTTACAGTACACCTATGAAATCAGTTCCAAAATACATTGTGAACTAGGGGGTGACAAGATATAAACAAATTGTATCCATCATAATAATATGAGGAAAAAGTATTTTAGGCCACATCATGTAAATTTGGAATTGCTTACGTTTCCAAGTTTTTTATTACATTTCGGTCTAATGTTTGAGTCCTTTGAGAACTAGGTTGTCTATAAACAGCGGCATTCGACTGTTTGCCGATGATATTGTGGTCTGCAGGAAAGAAGTATCACACAGAAGTTGTGAACAAATCAATGAAGATTTGAAGAAAATAAATGCGTGGCGTAATGGCTGGCAGTTATCTCTCAATATTAGTAATTGCAACCTACTGCGTATAACAAAGGGAAAATCCCCATTAATGTACGAATACAAAATAAATGCACAGTCTTTGTAAGCGGTAACATCCGCCAAGTATCTGTGTGTGACTAATCGAAATGATCTCAAATGGAACGATCAGATTACACAAGTAACGGGTAAGGCGAACTGTAGATTGCGGTTTTATAGGTAGAATCCTGAAGCGATGCAGTCCTTCAACAAAGGAAATTGCTTACAATACTTTAGTTTGTCCAGTCTTAGAGTACTGTTCATCTATATCGTACCCTTACCAGTTGGGCCTGATTCAAGAGATTGGGAAGGTCCAAAGAAGAGCGGCAAGATTCGTGACTGGTACAGTTAGCCATCGCGAGAGCGTTACAAATCTCAGAGAAAGTTTGAAGCGGGACACACTTGCAGACAGACGATTCGCTAAACGGAAGGGGCTGCTCTCTAAATTCCAAAATCCGATTTTCGCCGAGAATGTAAAGCATGTATTATTACAACCAACTTTCATATCGTGCAATGATCACCATTCAAAGATAAGGTAAATTAGAGCCTTAGGCGGTTCAGACAATCGTTTTTCCCTCCCGTGATCCGCGAGTGGAACAGAGGGGAGGGGGGGGGGGGGGGCAGGGGGGTTGGAATATGACTTTGGCGTGAATTTTGCCCTCCGCCACACATCGCTTGGTGGCTAGCGGAGTATATACGTAGATGTAGAACGTCTGGCTCCCTCTCTCTGAAAAAGCTGCATTGATATGGTGTTTGGCTGTCAAATTTGCTTCCTTCAAATCAATTACTAACAGAAGACGCTAGGAAAGCAAATGATGTGTCAAAAAGACCACGCTCTCTGAACGTCAAGAAAAATGGAAAAAACGCTAAAATATTTTGTAAGAAAGTTTGTCTAAGAAATAAAGTAGATCAGAGAAGTATCTGACGGGCTCTTCAAATGACGCTCGAAATCATTTATAGCAAACGAGGTGCTGACACAGAATTCTAAACTCAGTGTTTAACAAGGAGTCTTAAGATTTTAAAGAGTGCGAGGGAATATTTGTTCCAATTTTTCAGTTTAAAAAATGTTTCATTAGAGAATCCTTCAGTTATCATAAGGGGAAGGGAATACGCATCCTGCAACGGCACCTCATTTTCTGCAGTTGTTCCGAGCACCATTCAAAGGCGCGAGAAATGTTTCTCTAATCTGTCAAAACATTTGACTGATTTTTTTTCTAATTTTTTCTTCCTGGTTTACTGTATTTATGCTGTACGGTAACGAACTGACAGCGCTAGTTTGAACAACTTGTTGTAAGCACGGCAACAGTTTACACTCTTAGTCATTTTGCCAAGATATGCACAGTTAGTCAATGAGCACAATGAATGCGTCTGTTTAAAATGCCTTTAAACGGGAACAATATTTGAGGCACTGACCTAATATTTTATTGGAATAATTTGAAACTTCTATCAAGAATGACATATTAATTATTTTACAAAAATATTATTATTTCGCATGTCTGATACTGTTCAACAATTTATGCATATTTGGATTGTTTTCACGATTACGAAATACTTTCTCCATTCGTGACACTCTGTCGTACAATACAGGATATGTTTGCAATCCTACCGAGTCTCGGAAAAGGATACTGCAGACAGATTGTTTCAATCTGATTACTAATTCTGTTGGTAACATACCTTTAGATATGACTCAGTTAAAATGCGAAAACGTTGTGTGGTTATTCCCTAGCGAATCAGCTTGTGCCTTTGTCACAACTTGAGGTATTTGTGTTAGGCATCGCCTTGGTAAACCATATTTCAGTCTTTATCGGATGAAATGTACGACTGCACAATTATGATCCAGTTTGCTTTCTTCACCATTTGCTTCCGAGCTGTTCTTGTTTTCAGAAACTAAGAGGTTGTCACAAATTCTTCGCAAAATTCAGAATCCGTAAATTTTATCAGTAAGTTAGTCATGCTATTTATGTTCGTGATGGTTTACGTACTGATCTCCAGTGATACTCGGTACATTCAATGAGGTAATCTTTCTAAGGATACCTTTATCTATTTTATTAATCTTGTTTTGTGAATATTGTACACGTTAATCTGAATCAAATTACGATTGCATATTGTATTCTAAGTCTACAAACGTCAAATTTATGTTTTATAAAGCTGGTATTTAACATGTTATATGTCCAAAATGACCTGATCACTGTCTTCGTCATTCCTTTTCCATGACAGAAACTTGTGTGCGAATCATAAATCATGTAAAATCAGGCTACCCACCTGATAAAAATTAATGCTCCACAATAAAATGACACTTAAGAACCATCTTTGGATGAAGTATGCTAAGAGAATTTGTGTTTTTCAAAAATCGATCCCGTTGCTACGTCAACGTCTGCAAACGCGACTGTAACGCTGCTTAGCACTAACCCGCATTCTTGATCTGCCGTTCTTATAATTAGCACTTGGTTTCTGTATATTCTGCCGGAAAGAAAAATTCCAGCGCCCTCAGGAGCTGTGGTCAGTGGCACCAGAGTATAATATGTTCATACTGACGGGTTGTAGTGTTAGTGACTGATTTGCCATGGCCATCGCCGATCAGATGGCGCATTGGAGGCTTGCCTGGGCACCCACCGTTTTGACTCTGCAGGCAGTAAGTCTGCTGAAACTCAGATGTGACCAGTGTCTGCACCATTCGTTCTTTCGTACAACCATGCCCTGCTGACGAGTACATACTCTTACTGAAAAACTTCAGTCAATTGAGCAGGGTCGCATTTTGGGCCTGTGGGAAGCTGGGTGGGCCTAACGGCGGGCTACTGAACATGATGGGCACAAGGAATGGGTGTATGTCTTTCTTTTCAGCAGTGGTCTTGGCACATCCCACAACCGTAGATCGGGTTCCGGATGTCCGCTTAGTACTAATGCATGTCAAGATCGTTACATTATAAGAGCAGCAATGGCCGAACAAAACCATCCATTGAAGAAATGTGGTGCATGTTACAACTGCTGTGTAATCAGGGACCACTGGGCAACGTCTGCTTTCAGGAGGACTGAGATTGTGTGTACCTTTGGCCAGGTTACCACTAACTCAACGACAGCACCAAGTGCTGCAATCCTGGTGTCATGAAACAGTCGTCTGGAGAGCGGAATGATGCTCTGTTGTCTTCACTCGTGAGAGTAGGTTCTGTCCGTATGTGAGTGATGGACGTAAATGTTGATGGCATATATCTGGTTAACGGCGTGTTCCAAAGTGTATTAGACCACGCGACACGTCGGTCCCATCCCAGGCTTTACGGTGTGTGTGGGGGGGGGGGGAGGGGGGGGGAGGGGGACCGCAATAGGTTACAACTAGCGGTCACATTTTGTGTTTCTACATTGTATATTAAGCAGTCCCGCTGTGTTGCGTTAGTTATTATCCTCGTTTTACTGTCATTTCTCAGGCAGTAAGGTGACGTGCTTTTTCAGCAGAACAATGCACGTCCACATACAGCTGCTGGGATGCAACGCGCTGTTTCATGGTATACAACAACTGCTCTAGCAAAGAAGATCGCTAGATCTCCCGCCAACTGGACACGTATGGGTCATGATGAAGTGAGGACATACTCGTTCTCCAGAGCCGGCAAGTAACGCTGCCGAACTGCAACAAAAGGTGCGTGATGCTTGGAACAGTCTATCGCAGGCTGTCATTCGACACCTCTACGATGGTTTGCATGCGAGAATACACGCCTGCGCTGTCGCCAGACTGATGCAACTGCTTGGTCACCCATTACTGTGACATGTATGTTTCATTAGCTCTGAATTTTATTGTCATCTACATGAACTCTCTTCACATCATTTGTCAATAAAATTGACTTTTCCTTGAGAGTGATACATCTCTTTTCCTGCAGGGTACATAGTGGATCACTCACTTGTCGCCATAGGTTATCCTCATTCACCTGATAAATCTTTCAGCTTCTCCTAAGGTCACTATTTTTTTTCTCCCGTTACAATGCGAGATGTCAGTATTGTATATCTAGCTTCTTTGGGTTTCCTGAAATCGTATTGTGGTTTCCTTCTTAGCATCATTCCTAAGTTAACTTTTAAAGCGGCTGCAGAAACGCTTTGGCTGAGTATTCATCAGATGATCATGATGTACTTGCGTGACATAAAGAGACGTTCGTCACGTATAACATATAATTTTGGTGAATACTTCACGATTGTACCAGCGGTTTTATGATCCCTTCTTGGTATGGTCAATGTGCGACATTGACTATTAGTTTAGCTTGCTTTACTGTCATAGGAGTAGGTCTTACATTGCTTAAAAAGTCCGCATACTTATTATAGAATTGCCACCAAGATATTTATAATCTAGTTGGTAGGTCAGTGAAATAATTTATAAATAAATGGGTTGCAGGGATAAATCAAGTGGGACTAGTAATGTTCTCGAAACAGTATAAGTATCATTCCTTCTTCTTCTTCTTCTTCTTCTCTTCTCCCTTCACACGATTTCGTCCAGCTATCTCTTTCGTGGTCTTCCCCTCTGTCTTGACCCTCTAGGTTTGTAGTCAAGAACTTCTTTTGGTTGTCTATTTTCGTGCCTTCTATCTAAATTACTGACAAGTCAGTCAAGTAAAAAGTAGACAATTGTTGTTTAAATACAATAAAGGTTTATTTAAAATAATTGTCACATTTAATCCTAGTGGCCTTACACAATTGCTGATGCAAAATAAAACAAAGGTAACTAATGACAATTAGTGTAGCACACTTGCGCATTGTGAATGTAATACGAAAGTAAGTTCATTTAACAGTCCATTCATCACAAAATTCAGTAGCAAACACTTAAAACCCCACCGCGCAATTTCTGTTAATCACGACATGAAACTGAAACTCATTATCTTAAATAATGACAACGAAAATAAGTCATAGCTCCATAGCACGCATGTCTAAATATTAGCTGTAGCTGCATCATGTCTCACAAAATTAATAAAGTTAATGTTCAATTGCGCGCACAAAATCAATCAACGAAATCACATCTCATATCCAGTGCCCAGTGAGCAGTAAAAATATGAGTGTGCTCTGCCCAAATTTATTCTAAGTCCAGGAGTTTTATTGCTACGGCTGCCTCACCGCCCAGATTGTCTCGGCTGTCGCCGTGCAAACCCACTGAAAATACCACTTGCAAAAGACGAAAAGACTCCTTGGAAGAAAGTCTGAAAACCAAAGACCAAAGACCGAGTCCGTGCTGCTCTTCGGTGTTAAACACTACTGAATCCATTTTCAATATTGAAACAATGACCAGAATTCTAAACTAAGGATATCTGCACTTATGTACATATTATTAGTTTAAGTTGAGTCTCTTTACAAAAGCATAGGTACAAGCCTAGAACTATTATAAAAACATCTAAACCTACATCTACTTGATTACTCTGCACAATAAAGTGCCTGGAAGAGGGTTCAATAAACCACCTTCAAGCTGTCTCTCTACCGTTCCACTCTCGAACGGCGTGCCAGGCGTAGTAGTAGTAGCCGAGCGGATCTAGGCGCTACAGTCTGGAACCGCGCGACCGCTACGGTCGCAGGTTCGAATCCTGCCTTGGGCATGGATGTGTGTGATGTCCTTACGTTAGTTAGGTTTAAGTAGTTCTAAGTTCTAGGGGACTGATGACCTCAGAAGTTAAGTCCCATAGTGCTCGGAGCCATTTTCGAACGGCGCGCGGGAAAAACGAGCACTTAAATTTTTTTGTGGAAACCCTGATTTCTCTTATTTTACGGTGATGATCATTTCTCCCTATGTAGGTGGGTGCCAACACAATGTTCTCGCAATCAGATGAGACATCTGGTGATTTAAATTTCATGAGAAGATCCCGTCACAACGAAAAACGCCTTTCTGTTAATGATTTCCACTCCAATTCACGTATCATGTCTGTAGCACTATATCGCCTACTTCAGGATAATACAAAACGAGCTGACTTCACTGTACTTTTTCGATGTCATCCGTCAATCCCATCTGATGCGGATCCCACAGCGCATAGCAGTACTCGAGAATAGGGCGGACAAGCGTGGTGTAAGCAGTCTCTTTAGTAGACCTGTTGCACCTTCTAAGTGTTCTGCCAATGAATCGCAGTCTTTGGTTTGCTCTACCCACAACTTTATCTATGTGATCCTTCCAATTTAGGCTATTTGTAATTGTAAACCCTAAGTATTTAGTTGAATTTACAGCCTTCAGATTTGTGTGACTTATCGCGTAATCGAAATTTAGCGGATTTCTTTTAGTACTCATATGAATAACTTCATACTTTTCTTTATTCAGGTTCAATTGCCACTTTTCGCACCGTACAGATATACAAAACAGTATTCATAAATTATTAGCAAATTTCCTAAGATTTACAATATGACACATTTACATTAAAACCACAAGAGAGCGCATCCTTCTGTCATCTAGACACGTGATCTTTCATGCAAGCGTTTTAATTTATGATTCATACGTCCATAAAGACTTAACGTAACTTCATATAGTGGTCATTTACGTAAACAGTCATTTAAAGTACATCTTCTAACTGTAGGTGTTCAGTAAGTGAGATGATTAGGTGAGGAACCTGGTAACCGATACTGTATCCATACTATGCATTTTCATAGTAAATACGTTTCATAACGACACTATTTATGTTGTACGGAACACACCCATCCATTTTACACATTCAGGCTGGGATATAAATTCAACTAAAAATCTTACACTGTATTCAAAATTTTGCCTAATTTACATCGCATTTGACACATTTTTTGTTATTTTTACGATAAGTCCTCGGTTTATTGGAACCAGTGTGTGTTACCTCACATTAGATATAACCAGAACGTAAATACTGAACACAAATTATATAAATACTAATACTTCCTGCCCGGTGATGAAAGTGGGAAAGTTGGTATGAGCTGCCTCTTCCTCTGATCGTTGTTTCAAACTGTTGCTTCTAATGATATGTTTCAAATTCCACCACTTGTTTTAAAATAAAGAAAACTCTGATAAAATCTTTGTTTTAAAACAAAGGAAACTTTGCTGGAAACATTGATCAAGACTGAAAGAGTAGTCTCATTTCCATTTGTCGCGAATACCCAGGAGTATGGCGCAGGTACTCAGGCGCCTGTGTGCGTGCCCTTGTGTGTGTGTGTGTGTGTGTGTGTGTGTGTGTGTGTGTGCGTGTGTGTATGTGAGTGAGTGTTGATCGATATATACTGAAATGATTCTTCTCCCCTTCATTATCGTGTCTACCGTCACTGAGCCGCCTCAGGCAGGAACCTAGAAGAAAGTTTGGAGTTTCGTCTGAAGTTTGAAAAAAGACTGTGGTATTGTCAGCGTGTAACAGAGTCGATTATAAGCTATTGAATCATTCGGCAACCAAGTAACTCTCTCATGGTGCATGAACTCAACAGCACATCAGAACTCCTGGAGAAAGGAGGATGGGCATAACGTTCCATAACAGCTCAATCGTCACCCACCGCTCACACTGACTGGTCAGAGCTGGATCAAAGCGCGCACACCTGTTGGCAGCATTCTGGACGTGTTCAAGACAGGTGAGCAATGCTATGGTGCATGTTATTGCTAAATATACGGCTTCTTCCCGTGGGGGTGCAGGCGAGCAGTGATGCCTGCTGTGTCAGGTGCCTCACTTCATCCTTTGTATACAGATTCTCACAGGAGGAATGGTTTACATTCAGTGATATGACAGGAACGATCACTTGAAGCAAAAAGTCCAACAAACATGGGCTCTGAAGTACATACCTTTAAGAGCTATGAGCACTTTTTCATCTCAGATACTGTGAAACATATCTCTTCTACAGCAAGCTCTTTGCTTTCCATGTTTTGAGAGTTAGTAGTGTTGAAGAAAACAAGAAGAAAATATAAGGAAAATAAGGGCTCTAACAAATGCGAACATGTTAAGATCTTCGAGCAGCTGTTTATCTTCCATAATGTGAAACACATCTCTTTTATTGAGCAAGTACTCACAGCTCTTAAGTATATGTATGTTAGAGCACATCATGTTTACCAGACTTTCTTGCTTCGAATGATCATTCCCGTCATATACCGGAAGACAGACTGTTTATCGTTGGACACCCTGTATACAGGGCGGACAAATCAGACTGATGAGAAAAATAGCCATGCGCCTGAAGACAGGCAACTCGACTTACATCACCTGCCCTTGGAGTAGATTTTGTAACTTTTACTGCCTACCTTAGGTCGCATACAGTATTATCTGGACCAATGTTATTTCGTTCACTGTATATCTCACGTGATACTTACATCATCGCTTGCCCTCTTGGTAACCTCACCTCTTGCGGTTTTCGACATATTCGTTTCTTTTGACTTCATGTAAGAATGTGTGCTGCAGCTCATTAGTCGACCGCGCTAGTTCTCCGCTGTCGTAATTTCATTCACTATTCTCAGTGAAAAACACGTTTTCTTTTACCCAGCTACAACTGATTTCGACCCTGTGGTCATCTTCATGCAGCACTGGTCTCCAGCTCTGTGACTATGTGTGTGTTTCTGTACAGTTACTGACACCCAGTGTTGCTCTGCCATCCCGTGGTCAACATAAACAGTCCTAATCGCTGTGCCCTTTTGATTATTGTTGTTGTCCATCACTGGAATGACTATTGTTGTGCTGCACTGCGGCCCGTCTACCTGCTGTATTCAACACGAACACCCGTGACAATCTCGTTGTTGCTACGGTGACTGAGACTGGGAGACGTGCTTTGACACAACCTGAGGACGACCAAACGCGTGACATAGCACGTCTCGAACATCGTGCGCTGAACTGTGTCGCCCAGGTACGGCACCAGGGCTGACGACAACCTGGTGAGGTGACAGCCTGTTTCAATAGTTTTTTTTCCACATGTTTCAATGACTGATCTAATCGTCTTTGAAATACGGTACGAAGAACATTCGTAGGTGTATCCACTACAGAGGCACCTGGTGACCATGACACGTTGTGTGGCTGTGTTTTCTTTTCGTTCATGAACTGTGAAATTCAACTATGTGGAGAACAATAATAAGAATTTAGACCTTTCAGAGCTTGGAGTGGATGAAATTTTTCATTATATGCACCCGACCATAATCGCTGTTACCTTTCACAAACTCTAACACCAGCTGAAGCAGTAGTATGTGGGCACAAGTGATGCTGGCATCTCCGATAAAAATTATGAGATTAAGCTGTTTCCTGAAGATGACTTTGGGTCAAAACCGGTTCTGCACGAGACTTACGCCGTTGTGGATAATAAGATTACAATATTACAAATGAAAATAGCTGTCGGGATACCAGCCTATAGCAAGAAATAAGTTTACAATTGTTATACATATAGTGGCGCCAGGGGAACAATATCACACCATTTAGTTTGATTTCTAGCGACGACCATACGAAAGACTCGCTCGTTGGACCTAACGAAGACGATTAGGTCTCCGAAACGTAATGTAATTATTAATCTGAATCTATATCTGATATTATATAGCGTGTATCAAACCGATTAACAGATTCACTGTGTCTTCTAAATGAATGAAAACCGAAACTTGATGCAAATTTCAGCTTACACATCTAAACTAAATGTTTACCTAGGTGCCACTTATGAGCTGCTATAAGTGTTGGCGTTAGAAGTCTCGTGGGCGCAGCTGGTTACCTGGTCAATTAATCAATGTATGTCCGTCGAGATGGCTGTAGTGCAGTATCTTATGCCGTTTTGTGTTTTCCATTTCAGCAAGTGCAGTTCTACAACTAAGCGGTGTGATTTACCTCCAGAGTGTGGGACTACTCCCTTTGCAACTGAAAGAACCCGACAGCTGTACCAGTTGTTTCAAGACACTTGCTGTGTATGTAAGAAAAAATCCACAGGTTTCTCCTTGTGTGCTGGTCCAAGATGCAGAGAGCATTCAAAAGTTTTTTGTTAGTAGAAACAGAAACGTACTCGTTGTGCAAGCCCAGAACTTGCCATTGCTCTGGCGTGTTTCGAGGCGACATTAGAGTTTCGAAACAGGGATTTCATTGCCACAAGCCTTTCAAGGTGGTGACAACATCTTGTAGCGTATTGTGAATTCATAGTAGGCGCGGAGATGAAAGAAAACAATGCCCCCCTCACGTTCACTGTTGAGGCTGACGATACGTCCAGTTAAAGTTCACAGCCACAACATAAGAAACATGGGGAACACAGTAGCCCCATATAATAGACAAGCAGAAGAGAGAGAGAGAGAGAGAGAGAGAGAGAGAGAGAGAGAGAGAAAGAGAACGCAAAGCTCATTATTGTATGTGTGGTGTCTGTTCTGTCACATGTCCGACAGAACAGACGCCACACATACTGGATAATAATATCTGTGCGTCTTGACGGCATAGATAGCTTCAGTGCAGATGTACACTATGTCCGAACACTTGTGGGAGTCAGGTAACGCTGCAAGCAGTGATGATAATGGACAGTGGACGCTGCGTGTGTAGGGTGCGAGACGTTCGGAATTTGGGTTGGAAGGGAAGCGTATCCGGATAGCCGAAACGATTAGGTGACAGCTCGCGTAAAGCAGGAAATCCAGTTTCGAGTCCCCGTCCGACAGAAATTCTCACTTTTCTCCACTGAAATTAATTCAGTATCCAACTGCAGCTGAGATATGCATTTCTCTTAAATCATGTCTGTAAAATTCATTTATTTTGCGCCGTTTCCCTACAAACGATATGTAGTCCACTGCATTATGCAGTAAACGTGATCACAAGAATCATGTACCTGGAAATGTCGGAGATCGATATTTTTCTACAATTTCGAAAATGTGCCAAAGATTTCATTTTACAGCAGGATGAAAAACCACTGCACTCACAAGTATTTTTCTATGCCACCCCTTGCAACAATTTTGGATGGACCCTGACATCGCACAGCAAATGTAGGGAATGCAGGTAGTCCAGCGAAGTACAGGACGAGTCTCAATATTACCTGGATGTTTGTCGTGCACATTGAACGTTTTCGGATGGTAAATCAAAACATTGATTTTAAAACTAATTGTAAATCGTGCACGAAAACTGTATGTACTTGCAAGTAAATGATATATCCTCGCAAAATCTACATGTACATCTATACTGCCGAAAGCACAGTGCATGGCAGAGGGTATGTTTCACTATGCCAATTATTAGGGTTTCTACCGTTCCATTCACTTACGGAAGGCGGGAATAATTGTTGTTTAAATGCATTTGTGCGTACTGTAATTAATCTAATCTTCTCCTCGCGATCCCTATGGGAGCAATATGTCGAGGATTTTTGTATATTCCTAGAGTCATCAATTAAAGCCGCTTCTTGAAACTACGTAAGTATGATTACTCGGGATAGTTTGCATCCATCTTCGAGAGCCTGCCAGTGCAGTTTCCTCAGTATTTCTGCGAAAGACTCCCACACGTGAAACAAAACTGCGACAATTCGTGCTGCCCTTTTCCATATACGCCCCTTATCCCCTGTTAGTCCTATTCGGTACGGGTCCTACTCACTTGAGCAATGTTCTGGAATGGGTCCCGTGAGTGATTTTTACAATTAGCCATTTCCTTCGTAGAATGATTGAATTTCCCCAGTATTCTACCAATAAACCAACGGCTACGACCTCCTTTACTCACGACTGGGTCTGTGTGTTCATTCCTTTTCATATCCCTACATTGTGTTACTCTCTGGTATTTGTATGAGCTGGTCGATTTCAACTGTGACATTGATACTGTTTCATACGATACTACGCTCTTTCGTTTTGTGAAGTGCACAATTTAACATTTCTGATCATTTAAAGCAAGTGGCCAACTTTTCACAGCTTTGAAATCTTATCAAGATCTGATTGAATATTTGTACAGCTTCTTTCAGAGAGTTCTTCATTATACAGGGTGTTTCAAAAATGACCGGTATATTTGAAACGGTAATAAAAACTAAACGAGCAGCGATAGAAATACACCGTTTGTTGCAATATGCTTGGGACAACAGTACATTTTCAGGCAGACAAAATTTCGAAATTACAGTAGTTACAATTGTTAATAACAGATGGCGCTGCGGTCTGGGAAACTCTTAGTACGATATTTTCCACATATCCACCATGCGTAGCAATAATATGGCGTAGTCTCTGAATGAAATTACCCGAAACCTTTGACAACGTGTCTGGCGGAATGGCTTCACATGCAGATGAGATGTACTGCTTCAGCTGTTCAATTGTTTCTGGATTCTGGCGGTACACCTGGTCTTTCAAGTGTCCCCACAGAAAGAAGTCACAGGGGTTCATGTCTGGCGAATAGGGAGGCCAATCCACGCCGCCCCCTGTATGTTTCGGATGGCCCAAAGCAATCACACGATCATCGAAATATTCATTCAGGAAATTAAAGACGTCGGCCGTGCGATGTGGCCGGGCACCATCTTGCATAAACCACGAGGTGTTCGCAGTGTCGTCTAAGGCAGTTTGTACCGCCACAAATTCACGAAGAATGTCCAGATAGCGTGATGCAGTAATCGTTTCGGATCTGAAAAATGAGCCAATGATTCCTTTGGAAGAAATGGCGGCCCAGACCAGTACTTTTTGAGGATACAGGGACGATGGGACTACAACATGGGGCTTTTCGGTTCCCCATATGCGCCAGTTCTGTTTATTGACGAAGCCGTCCAGGTAAAAATAAGCTTCGTCAGTAAACCAAATGCTGCCCACATGCATATCGCCGTCATCAATCCTGTGCACTATATCGTTAGCGAATGTCTCTCGTGCAGCAATGGTAGCGGCGCTGAGGGGTTGCCGCGTTTGAATTTTGTATGGATAGAGGTGTAAACTCTGGCGCATGAGACGATACGTGGACGTTGGCGTCATTTGGACCGCAGCTGCAACACGGCGAACGGAAACCCGTTGCCCTCTGTGGTTGCCGTACGCGGTCGCCCTACCTTTCTAGCACGCTCATCCGTCACGTTCCCAGTCCGTTGAAATTTTTCAAACAGGTCCTTTATTGTATCGCTTTTCGGTCCTTTGGTTACATTAAACCTCCGTTAAAAACTTTGTCTTGTTGCAACAACACTGTGTTCTAGGCGGTGGAATTCCAACACCAGAGAAATCCCCTGTTCTAAGGAATAAACCATGTTGTCCACAGCACACTTGCACGTTGTGAACAGCACACGCTTACAGCAGAAAGACGACGTACAGAATGGCGCACCCACAGACTGCGTTGTCTTCTATATCTTTCACATCACTTGCAGCGCCATCTGTTGTTGAAAATTGTAACTACTGTAATTTCGAAAGTTTGTCCGCCTGAAAATGTACTGTTGTCCCAAGCATATTGCAACAAACGGTGTATTTCTATCGCTGCTCGTTTAGTTTTTATTGCCGTTTCAAATATACCGGTCATTTTTGAAACACCCTGTATATAAATGCATCATCTGCAAACAGTTTGAGTTTGCTACTAATATCGCCTGCTAGGCCATTAATATACAACATGAACATCAAGGGTTCCAACACACTGCCCTGGGCATACCTGAAGTTACTTCTATATTTGACGATGACTGTCCATCGAAGATAACACACTGCGTCCTCCTTACCAAAAAGTCCTCAATCCAATCACAAATTTTATTTACTACTCCATATGATAGCACTTTCGATAATCAGCATAGGGTACTGAGTCAAATGATTCCAAAAATCGAGAAACACTGCATCTAGCTGACTGCCTTCATCCAAAGCTTTCAGGTTGTCATTTGAGAAAAGTGTGAGTTGGATTTCGCATGACCGATGTTTTCGAAATTCATGTTAAATTGCATGAATGATGTCAGTTTGTTCGACATTTCTGATTAGTTGAGCTTAGAATATTTTATAAGATTCTACATCAGACTGATAACAAGGATACTGGACGGTAGTTCTGTGGATCACTTTTACTACCGTTCCTATAAACGGGTATCGCCGTGTATTCTGGGTAAATCCTTCATTCGAGGGATCAATGATAGATTACAGTTAAAATAGCAGCAAATGCAGCCGCAAATTCAGTATAGAATCTGATAGAGATTCCATGGGGCCCTGGGACGATTTCGCTGTTTTTTGACATCACTGACAATAACATTCATTTCATTCATCTTTTCAGTGGTACGAGGAATACACTGCGGCAATTCTCTCGGGTTTTCCTTTGTAAAGGAACAATTGAAAGCGGAGTTAAGCATTTCAGCTTTTGCTCCGCTGTCCTCAATTTCAGTCCCTGTCTGATTCGTTAGGAACTGGACACTAACAGCCTTTACATACGACCAGAATTTCTCTGGGTTCTGTGAAAGATCACTTGACAGTATTCTGGTACAGTAGTCGCTGAAGGCGTCATCCACTTCTCTCTTGATAGTCAAACGCATTTCATTCAGCATCTCTCTACCTATAGCCCTATGCTTTATTTTACGCCTATAATGCACTAATCTCTGTTTGTTTAGAAGTTGCTTTAGAGTGACTATATACCATGGGGGGTCCCTCCCATTACGAACTGTTCTATTGAGTACATATCCATCCAGCGCATGGTCAAGCATTCTTTTCAACATGAGCCAGAGTTCCTCTGCATGCTACCATCCTTTGCTGAAAGTTTCAGGTCTCTCATTGAGGTATGACACTACTGATGTTTTTATCTAGCTTACTGAACCTATATAGGTTTATAATTTATAAAAAACAGCTACTAGCCACATGTGGCTGGTAGCTGTTTTTTATAAATTATAAACCTTAGTACAACAGCCACGTTTCTCAACATGTCGACTTTCGACAAAATAGCGTGAATCTATATAGTTTTTTACTTGTTTTAGATGTCCTTTGTAGTTCGGTAAGCATTGTTGCCGCAACCACCGCATAGTCACTGACACTAGTTTTAATGGGAACTTCCTCAAAGAGGTCAAGTCTATTTGTTGCCATTAGATCTAAGATATTACCATCATGAGTAGGGTTCCGAACTCTCTGTTCTAGTTAGTATCCAGAGAATGCGCTTAGTAACGTTTCTCAGGATCTCTTTGCCATGCTCCCACTAACAAAACTGTAATTTTCTCAATTTATTGTTGGATGATTAATGTCTCCATCTACGACAGCAAAATGATTGGGGAACTTATGTACAAGCGAACTGAGCTTTTTTCTAAAGTCTTTGGTTACATATGGAGCTGAGTCTGGTGGGCGACAGAAATCTGCAGTTACCATTTTATCCCGCTCCCCCCCCCCCCCCCCCGATGCTGAGTCTTGCGCAAATGCAGTTCCAATTTCTGTCTAGGTGGATTTGAGTTTCTGGTCTACTGAGACAGATATCGTTCCCCACTTCCAGTTAGTCTATCCCTCCGCATACACTTTAGTTTTCTCCAAAATCTTACTGGTTCAATTTCTGGTTTCCACCACCTTCCTGTACGTAGTATTACGTGAGCTTAATTGCTTTTAGGGGCTCTCCAGTCGAGAAAGTGACAACTGTAGGAGACCCGGAAGTATTAGCGTAAAATTCAAAAGAATGCCCCCACGCAATCCTAGTAGTTAACTGCCAAAAGATTCGCAAGAATGTCTCAGAGCTTGAAATACTCCTGAGCCCTACTTGGTCTCCATCTACCCTGTGCAGGAACTCTCAGCCTAGCTTGTCACTGAAGCTCAGTGGCCTCTGGTTCAGTCGGCCATTGTGGCCGAGCGGTTCTAGGCGCTTCAGTCTGGAGCCGCGCGACCGCTACGGCATAGGTCCGAGTCCTGCCTCGGGCATGGATGTGTGTGTTGTCCTTAGTTAGGTTTAAGTAGTTCTAAGTTCTAGGGGACTGATGACCTTAGATGTTAAGTCCCATAGTGCCCAGAGCCATTTGAACCATTTTTGAACCTCTGGTTCAGTCGTCTCATTCGAATCTGAAAAGGGAGCCACGATCAATTCTGGAGATAATTTTGCAAATTGTGAGCTTCGTTGAAAGTCCGTGAGCAAGACTGTTCTTCTCAGTCTTCTTTGCTAGTTGCTGGAAGGACACAAGTATGACCTCGGACCCAGATGACAGGGTTCACGTGTGCCACAATCTGCAGTTGGCTACAACCGGTTGCCTCAATGGCTGTCGGAATAGCCTATACAACATGCAGAACGAGGCCCGCAGGCATACACATTGAGTGCGCCTGGTGTTTCCTCCTGTCTCTTGCTGTCGTTTGCCAAAGCGGTACCATTACTTGCCAAGCGTTTCAACTGCGAACGCTTAATAGATATTAACTTTTGCGTTTGTCTCCTCTCGACACAGGACACAACAGGTTTTCCAACAGGTAAAGGGTACGCCCAGTGACTCTGTTTCAGTTTCTATTGGAAGACAACACTTCGAACTTGTTGCTCAGGGTGGTGGGCGTAACACCCTGAGTATTTCGCAGCCCCCGTCTACCCTGAAGTGTAGATCTACCATTGAGACGCCACTCGCAGTCAAGTGGAAGAGTAATGAGAGATTCTCTACTTCCTGCAGAGAAGACGGGATCCACAGGAGAGGATATACTTCCAATAAACCTTTTCGCAACAGGTCACCATCGTTTGCCGTTGGTCAGGATGATTTCCAGCTGGTGTACTAGCTCATCCTATCTTCGACAAAAGCAATCGAAGCAGTCGTGCATGTGGCTGATGCAATCTTTTACAGGACAGAAAAGAAATAACTTTAAACTAAGCCTAATGACTATCTTTTAACCTGTTGCGCAAAAAAATCTGTTATTCCCTTTAAGAATCGAACTAAATACACAAAATGAGATTTCTCTTGAGGCAACAGAAAAACCTGCAGTAAAAATTACTAGTTTCCTAAAATTTTTTTGTTAATTATAGTAGCTAACAACCCCTAAAATAGAGTTAATTTATGTTAAATGTAGTTTATGAATACTCCTCTTGAAAAGGGAAAACTAGATGTTACACAACATGTCAGTTACAATATGTAACTAAGCCATAAACGCCGATTTCCTACGAATTAGTACAATAACTTACGAAAATTCTCAAAAATATAATTTTGTAAACTCCCGAAAATTCTAAAAAAATGATCTGTTTCTCACGTAATTATATAACGAAATTAGAGAACGTTTGTTTTGAGCAGGAATAGGCCTACTGTTCTAAAATTTTTTTAGAAAACGCATATAAGTTTAAACCTGCAATAGGTGATAGCAGTACGAGTTTATCGCGGCATTCTCAAGTGTTAGAAATTTCACAATACAACGCAATACAGACAGGTATTGGTACAATCAATGGAAGATTATGCAGAAGCGATGCGAACAGTAAAATACACTAATATGAATTTCACACCGGCGCAATAATCTGGCACACGCGGTCTCACATAGCGGAAAATTCCGGAGTCGCCTTTCATACATAAATAATAGTTCGCATTGCACGGATTTATTACTTTCCTGATGCTGTGACAAGTTCTACACTGGTGTGCTGAAGCTGAACTCTGCCGCGTCAGTTTATCTCAATCAAAAGCGCGAAAATGTGCATCATATCTTCCACTTGGAGCAGCTAACGATGCAAATCGGATGGTTGTTTTGAAAATTAAAACTTCGTATTCCTATGTCTAAGTTAAAATTTTCCCCAAGTTTCTATTTTTATTCAGGTAGAATTCGTACTCTTGTAAAATCAGATGAATCTTTTCGAAAGACCCTGTACTATTCATATCCGTTGACTAACATACGGCTATGCCTTGAGCTTTCCGCAACGAAATTCACTCGAGTCGCCTTGCAGTGTGACGGCGTTTTTGCTGAAAGCCGTCTTTTGCTGCCGCCTTTACTCACTTTCCCACCCTGCAAGTGCCGGGACTTTGAAAACATTTCCGCGACATCGTCACAACTAATGCCGGCAGCTACTTGTAGTTACTGGTTTCCCAATCGAATGAAAGGCATGAGGAAGCACTTTCATTACCGAGCAGCACTTATATGATTACTTAACTTTGGCTTCAGAGCTCTTCATTAACGGAGAGCGTTTCCCCGCTTTCAGCAATAATTACTAACCCCCCCGTCCTCGGGACGCGCAGAGTCGTATGGCTGATTATTAAAGCAAATTGTAACAGCGTTTCCGCACGGCAGTCGCGAGTTTGAATAGGCCAGGAGAACGGCCGAAATAAGACTTCCTTCGTTGTTTGTGATTCATATCTTTAATTGAACGCTTGTCGCGTAGCAACTTTACTGGCAGTAACTGTGTCAAACGCAGCGGAAAACAGTAGCGTCTGGCTGCTTTGTGGAAGCACTGCGAGAAATATCAATAATGCGCAAGCGAAAATTGAGAGACCTAATAGCTTCGGCTAATTTTGTGAGATGAAGAGGCTGTGACAGCAAGAGTGAGAGAGGGAGACGGAGAGGGAGGGAGGGAGAGAGAGAGGGGGGGGGGAGGGAGGGAGCGAGAGAAAGGGAAACAAAGAATCATCCCATTTCTGGTGCTGATGGCGACAGTTAAATTTTCCAAAAAGCTTTCCACCGCTCAAATCAGCTATAATCAACGAAAGGATTGTGCTGAAAACTTTCGTTAAAGTTAAATGTGTACTGTTTCATTTGCCAGCCCTGAAAGATTTCAAAGTGCGTCGCCTTGACTTAGTTCACGTGTTTGTGTTACGGATTGGACATCTACATAGATTACAGCGAGAAAGAAACAGGTAGCATCTGACTAGATTACTGGAGAAGAAACTGAGGATTTTGGGAAAATGGAATGTATCTGTAAGGGAAATAGCGCAAAAGATACTAGTGGTAAAAATTCAAGAGGTGTTCAAATGGCTCTGAGCACTATGGGACAACGTCTGAGGTCAAGGACATCACACACATCCATGCCCGAGGCAGGATTCGAACCTGCGACCGTAGCGGTAGCGTGGTTCCAGACTGTAGCGCCTAGAACCGCTCGGCCACCCCGCCCGGCTCTACAGGCGTGTTCAGGCTTTTGGAGCCTTTAGCAAGTGGGCAGTAGTTGAACGACTTTAGAAACGCGCTTATATGGTCTAGGGACAGCCCGTATGAATATCTAAGAGAAATGTCTGGGGAACTTAGATGGGTATTGTTGTAAGAAAGAAGAGCCTTTTGGTTAACATTTGAGTCGGCCGTTGTAGCCGCACTAGGCGGTGGTATGGTGTCACTCGCAAAACGTGGTGTACTGTGGATGCTATGCACATTTAGTTGGCTTCACGCTGTAGGATGTCTTGCCTGATGGAAAGTTATTGTATGATGTTGGATAAAGGCAATTATAAGGGCGAGCGTCTGTTAGCCTGTGAAATAAACTTTATTCCCTGCCCATGGTTTGATTGTGTGAGAGTGTTCTCGTCCTGTGTCCAATTGCAATGATCTCTGTTAGCTTTAGGTTACTATCTTTTCTTGAATGTTACGTTTATTAGTCGATGTCCTGACTGTATCAATAAAAAAAAGGCTGGGGCTTTGCTATTACATGTTGTTTTGTAAGTTTGTTTACGTTGCCGTTAAGTGATTTAGATTTTAAATAGTGTTTTTAGGAGGCGCCATTGTTTATTACAAGGGACTTGGAATCATCAGCTCATTAACTGACGCTAGTGATCGTTAGTAAACTCTTGGCACTGGACGGTTACCATTAGTGTTTTATTTCTTAAGAGCAAGTTAATAGCTGAGTAGCTATTGTGACGTCACTCACTAGGTTCTGAATATTTTAATTTGAAGCTTTGTTTCGAAGAAGCACTTTCTTGTTCTGCACCACATATCCTTTAATTAACAACTGCTAGAATTAGGTTCATTATTTGTTCATTCTGATTCCCGAGCTCGAGGCGAGTCTTAATCCCTTGCTTCTATAGACTTTGAAGTAATCGTGTTTTAATTGTTGTTCGTATGTTTGTTTCTTGTTTCACAAGTCACCTGTACCACTCTGTAACCAGACTGTTCATGTCAATGCAGGCGGCCGCTGTCTACATAACATAGGCGCAGATGGCGTGTTGTGCTCATCTCTTGTAAGAGATGGTTGAACAGTCTTGTAATCAATTATGTTTTCAATTACTTACAATTAGTAAATGTATAGCCTTTGTAATACAGTGTTGTGAATTTAAAAGTTTGTTGTCTCTGATTATGTCCCTAGCACTTCCGAGTTTGAACGTAACTTGTTCTTCCTCTTATGTTTACGATTACCGTTATATTGCGTTTTAGTTGTTGGAAGTTTAATGCTAAATTGGTAGGGATTAGAGATACACAGACTTATCTGAAGGAAGGGTTACAGTTTTATAATTCACCTGGCGGTGTCTGTGTGAGGGCGGTGCGAGGGGTGGGGGGGAGTGCGGGGGGAGGGCAGTTCATACTGCCTGATCAAAAATATCGGATCACCCTTCTGTAATGCGACGGAACTGACCACTAGATGAGACGAGAGGTGGACCCTTCAGTACAAAAGACAGCGGGGAATGTCCCGTTGTCATTACAGAAGCAGTAACGGCAGAACGGGTTGTCGGGAGAGCCCAGCGAATTCGTATGCGCACTGGCCACTGGATTTCATCTGGGAAACAAATCCGTCGACGACATTTCACCATTTAGGCTGCAGCTGATGTGATTTAGTAGTGAAACCAAGGTGAGTGAGACCTAATGAATAGACAGACAGGGACCGTCAAGCATTACGGAAGGGGGGGGGGGGTTGTAAAAATCGCATGAAATCGGCAGAAAAATTGCCCTTGAGTTACATACTGCTACCAGCAGCCCAGGTAACCCGATGAGTGTGCTTAGGGAGTTGAAAAGAAGCAGGCACTGTAAAACTACGCTTTGTTTATGTTTACATCCCAGTTTCCGTTAGTTGTTAATGTTACCCCTTCGATATGATTTACTTGACCTTGATCATGTGTCGAACGGGTTAAGCATTCTGACTCCAAGTTCCGTTACCTGACGTCGATTCGTATTAAAAGGAACTAACTGGGACAATAATGGCATTCGAATCAGTCTTCCTCAAGGCAATAGAAGTTGTGTGTTGTAAGAAGCTCAGAAACGTTCGCCAGCCCAGAATGCACAAATAATTTCGTAAAATTGTCTGAAAACTGTCAAATTTCGCCGGCCACGGTGGCCAAGTGGTTCTATATGCTTCATTCCGGAAACGCGTGACTGCTACGGTCGCAGGTTCGAATCCTGCATCGGGCATGGATGTGTGTGATGTTCTTAGGTTAGTTAGGTTTGAGCAGTTCTAAGTTCTAGAGGACTGATGACCTCAGATGTTAAGTCTCATAGTGCTCAGAGACATTTGATCAATTTTTTTTGTCAAATTTCAGGTATGAAAAGAACGTGTCGCATTTTATTTGCTGACTTACAGAATGTATACACACGTCCCTTTACTGAAAGCTCACTGGTTACAAACCTGTAGCATATGTATAACTCACAGAAGGCCCTTAAACTGATGTGGCATAGAGTCTAATTTGCAAGATTCCTTTTAAGCCCAAATTTGGATACCAAATAAAATACATTAATAGTACTTCTCTAAGCAAAAATAAGTAAATTCCGGTATAACACAGTATGTTTATGAAATTATTCAAACGTAGAATAGTTGAAAGGTCTAACACTCCCCATGGTTCAAAACAAAAGGCAGTCAGTAGTTAGCACACATTGAAAAAATTAGTTAATTAACTCTTTCAATGAAAACTTTCACTTTTATTATTACTGTGAACCACTCATGGAGTAGAAATAGGAGGGCACAGTTGAAGCAATACGGGCCAATAATATGTGGCTGACACATATACTGAATATTAACACTTCTTTGAATGAATGTCACGAAAAATTGGTTCATGCAAAATGTAACAGTTCTAAATTATTGCATTCCCTAGAGAAGCCGAAGAGTAGACTTCCACTGGCGGCGCACTGACCAGAGTTACGTGACCGTGGTTCTTGGTACGTAAAGGCCAAGCAGACGAAGACGAGACAGATGCAAGAGAAGAAATTGATCTGTTAGCTGACGATCAATTTGGATTTAGGAAAGGTAAAGGCACCAGAGAGGCAGTTCTGACGTTGGGGTTGACAGTGGAAGCTACAGTGAATAAAAACAAGACACTTTCATAGGATTCGTCCATGCGAAAAAAGCGTACTACAATGTAAAATGGTTCAAGATGTTCGAAATCCAGAGAAAAATAGGTGTAAGCTATAGTGTAGGGCGGCTAATGTACAAGAACCAAGAGGGAATAGTAATAGTGGGAGGCCAAGAACAAAGAGTTCGGATTAAAAAGATGGTAAGGCAGGGATGTAGTCTCTCGCTCCTACTTTTCGAAGGAGCAATGATTGAACTAAGATAGTTCAACAGTGGTGGAACGTGCTATTTGCGTCCAGTAATACGACAGGAAACTGCAGGGCCATAATTACCAAACATAAACTGGTTGTGTCAAACGATGTTTATTTGCTTGCACAATTTAAATACAATAAAATCGATCAATTTAACAAGCATGTAAAAAACTCTTAAATCCCTGTTGAAATCTGCATAACAAATGCGAAAACATTAAGAAAATTTCTGTTGGTATAAATACTTAATACAATCAAACCTTGCCAAACTCTGAACCCGCAAGACTATTCCTGTAGTGTCTTCTCTTTTTCAATGGAATTTCACACCAAGGACCGTGCTTAAAAGAGGGCGGATGAGGATTTAACTACGTAGCGTAGGCCGTGCATGATGCATAGAGCACGGTAACTCGGCCTGCGGGTCGCGCGAGGCGTGTTTACAGTCTGCAGTCGATCCCGACCGCCTCGACCTTCAATCGCACAATATTTCCCAGCGTCTTTTAAGCGAAGTTTGAATCACAATAGCAACATGCGTTACGTCACTATACGCGTCTTTTCCAGAGCGTTCGAATGATGGTAAAAAAGTATAGCGTCCCATTTAAAAAACATGTACTTGCCTCATTATCTCGGTCAATATAAACGTTGTGATTATTGTGCATGTACCAAAGTATGTGCCCCATAGTCGGCTATGATTCGCCGTACACCGCTTGTCGATACGTGCAATCGCCAACGGAATAATGGGGTTGTTCCGTCTTACGCGTGTGCGTGTGTGTGTGTGTGTGTGTGTGTGTGTGTGTGTGTGTGTGTGTGTGTATGTGTGTGTGTCGGTGTGTGTGATATGAAACTTATGAAACTTGAGGAATTTTACATGATAGAAACAGGTCCACACGATACAGTACAATCGTCGAGCTGTCAGAGCTAAGCAACGCCACTGAACAATGGATGATGAGCGATATGGGGCGGTTAATCACGCTATAGGTTGTGAAAATCCAATGGAATTGTTATGGTGTGGTGGAGGAGTTTATCGTGGTTAGAGTGTGGTCTCCATGCTGCTTTGAAGAAAACGCTAACTGCGGAAGAACATGGACGCATTTTGCAGCATTGTGCATTGCATACAATACAGGAACATTCGGAGAGAATGATTGTATCAGCATGACTATGCATACTATAATAAACAGGCATCTGTGAGGCAATGGTTTGTGGGCAGTAACATTGCTGAAATAGACTGACCTGTCGAGAATTCCTTCCGAATGGGTTATAATTTCGACTTCGCTTCAGATCCCACTGTCCAACGTCGACACCTTTTGTGGTTTCGAAAATGGTTCAAATGGCTCTGAGCACTATGGGACTCAACTTCTGAGGTCATTAGTCCCATAGAACTTAGAACTAGTTAAACCTAACTAACCTAAGGTCATCACACACATCCATGCCCGAGGCAGTATTCGAACCTGCTACCGTAGCGGTCTCGCGGTTCCAGACTGCAGCACCTAGAACCTCACGGCCACTTAGGCCGTCTTTTGTGGTTTCGCCTATTAAGGGAGGATGGGCTGCCATTCTTCCGAGTTGAAGTCGTCATAAGGGTGAACGGTGGACACACCCCATATTAACGTCCACTAAAAGGCGTCCGAATACTTTTGATCAGGTAATGTATTTCACGTGTGGATTATGGAAATAAGATAAAAGAGAGAAGAGAGAGTAGAGAGTGTGTACAGAAGTATACATGTTCTTTTTTCCATCGACCAGAACGTGAATGGGAATGAAAAGGAAACCGGTAACTTTGGTGGAGAGTACTGCATCCAGGCACTGAATAGTGGCTTTCGCATTGCTTAATACTGGTACGTAGGTTCTGTGTGTATACTCAGTAAATTCACAATGCAAACATATGTGTGACTGGTGAACAAAGTTCATATTATATCACTGGTATGCAAAGACGCAAATAAAAAAAATGTATAGAATTACAAATTAATGAGTTACCTGTAAAGTGTAGTGAAAATCTGCCACACGGAGATACCTCATTTCTGGTATGAGTAAAGAAATTCATTTGTGCATTTATTGCGCAATTATAAATAATAACCGAAAAGAGTTTTCCTTTATGCTTAACGGAATCGTCAAGTGTGCCCCTTCCGGTGACCTTGAGATCACCTTCTTCTCGACCCACGTTCCTAAATCGTTGATATGCTCATTTGGGCACACACTGTAAGGTTTGTGTGTAAATTTTCGTTGGAATTTTTCTTGTTTGGAATGTCTGGAATTGCGCTCGGAGGGTCTGAATCCTTAGAAATGCGCACGCAGGGTCTGAAAAGTCACTTGTGACGTCATTACGACGTGCACAAGCTGCATCGAAGACGACAGAGACGGCTTATCGACTTTTGTGATCATCCGAGACGCTAAACTGCGGTAGCCATTTTTACAAACGAAGTAAAGAAGCAGCTCATTATATCCTCAACTGGAATACTCACTGCAATTTTGGAAGCTATTGATGTCTTTATTTTCTTTGGAAAAAAGACCTCACAATACACTTCGTAAATAATCATCATCGTGTCAGTTACACGTAGTTTTCCGGTGACAGAGGTCCCGTTTTCGAACCTACAGATTTCTTTAATAGACTTTAAAATGATTTCGATAGTATTAGTCATAAATATCTGGAAAAAGTTATGATTAAAGTGGGTTTTGGCGCCAATTTGACGAATGCATTTCAGAATATTTCTGGCAGTGCTGTGTCCCAGGTCATTGTTAATGGCAGATTAAGTGAGAAAATCCCCATCAAAATATCAGTCAGATAATGTTGCCTGTCATCCATCGCGTTATATGCAAGAGCTTTAGATCCTCTCCTACGTATCATATGTTGTGAATGCCAATGAATTACAATAGTAAATGAAAAGCTTACGTCCGGACCTTTCGCCGACAACTTGGTTGTTTCTATGGGAAGTCCACGAAATGCTGACACATAACATCCTACGGCGATACAAAAAAGCTACAGGTGCTATTGTTAACCCGAAAAAACTGTGATATTCCCAGTTGCAAATAAGAAGTGGAATATACAGCGGAATTTGTTTACTGCCAAAAATCAATACCGAGTATTAGGCGTTATTAGGCTGTGGCAAATAACCCACAATGAATGGAGGCTCTCAACTATCGCATGACATTACATAAAACGAGATCGGTTGTAAAAATCCGTGCGAATAGAAATTTATCTATGACAGAAATAGTCAAGCTGTGCAACATATTCGCAAAACCGTGGTACTTAGCTCAGGTCCTCCTGATACCAAAAAAAATAGGTAGGGTTATACAACAAGTGATATATTTATGTGGAGGGGTGAAATCTTTAAGTCAAAAACTGCCTACAGCATAAATCATTTGTGTGTTTCTTGTTAATTCAATGTCTTCAAGAAATGGTTTGCATTGTGAATTTTTTGTTTTGTCATTTATGTTTTTACATAAAAATAAAATTAAAAATTACTGCTCAGATATTTTTCCAGTGAAAAATTATTTGTTACAATAAATGATTGCTAATTTTGGAAAACATGTGTGTGGTGAAATGCAAACTCAATGGAGACTCTTACCACTTTATTCAAATTTTTAGCTGTAGCTGCATTTCCGATAACAATACTGAAGCAAAACACTAAAATACAAGTTAATCTTTTTGATCATCATCATCATCATCAACATTGTGTGTTACCCCTGCTGTTGGCCGTTCTTGCAATTGCTCATAAAATTCCATACATTGAGGTGCTGTACACCTTTTCACTTTCAATATATGTCGTACATTTTTGGCATTCATAGGCACCCGTTTTTCAGGATATGGCAACTCACTGTGATTATAGGATCCTTAGCGAAGCTATAAAAGAGCTGAGATATTTGTGTGACATCACCATCAATAAACTGCTCTTATTTATTCACTTGCCCCAAACAATGGACATGATGCTCAACACTTATACATTTAGATGGAGAAACAGAAATTTTATGTACTGTAGCAAATTTTCCCATGCTTCATTCAGAGAGGCCAGACATTTTAAAATAGAGAGGCCACCAATTTTTAAATGCTAATACAGCAACATTGTCAACAGTTTCCATTAAACACATACTTGATGCTTTTTTGATCGTTATGGCGTACTCTTCAAACATATAGGCACTATCGTTGTTGCTCACCAATTTCTTTATGGTTTCATTTTTATCATTTGGTAGAAAAATAAGGCCTGTTTATAGAGAAGTAGTTTTTTATCTTCTTCTATGTCCCATTTGATACAAGTGTTAGACAAAAGTGAATGACTGTGTTATTATTCTAACCGGCACACCCATTGCCGACCAGGTTAAGCTCATTCTCATTTTTCTAGGTATGTTTCTGCACGTAATGTTATAGAAATAAGCAGCTTTCATTTGCACATTTCTTGGCTTCACCTTCGTCGCGCCTTTGAAAGTGCGAGTGTTTCTTTTCATATTATATATACCAAAAGCATTGCCCCAAATCGTTTTGAAATAAAAGATACGTTGCAAAGGAATACTTGGTAACACTAAATATTGCATGTAGTCAAACTTCAGCCCTCCGACTTTACGAATATTTTTCTCTTTAAATGCGGTTAGAAACAGTATTAATTTTACAGTAAAATTTTTTGGATCTTCAGTGGCGAATCATTGACCAGATTGTTACATGTCGTTATTGCAAAAAAGGCAAGAGTCGATGACTCATGACCTTTCTACATGGAGTGAAGATTTCGAGCTCTGATAATGACGCCATATGAAGGTTGACAACATCCCTTCTTGTACATATTATTCTGGCTACTCTCCATCACCCACTTCCGAATATATGCGTATAACGCATTTTTGTAAAAAAAAGTTAACTCGTGACCTTCCTGTGTATGGTGTCAGGCAAATCGACACCTTCCATGAAAACCCTGACATGATAAGCAAATCCAGTAGTATGTCACATAGCTCCGAATAAATCGTGACATTAAATTAACCAAAGTAATACGAGTAACGAGTGAGCAAATGGAATACCACGGACTAACACAAGAATGCCTAAATGCATGTCACACCTTCCCACCGTGAGACAGACGCAGTGCCGAGGGGAGAAACGAGAACAGAAGCCGACAGCAGAACCGTGTTAAGCTAGAAGGCCCTACGATAAGGGACAGACACCCATGTTTCCAGCTAACCGACAGGACCATCCCCCAGCCCATGTTAAAAGCTAGAGCCCTCCAGAAGAACAGTATAGATCTTACGATAACACTAAAAGGGCCACACCAGCCGCAAGTTTTAGCGTGAGACTTTTTTGCGTCTGTTACCTTGCAAACTTTAAATACCTTGCCCCACCACGAAAAGTATAAAGTTTCTCATTGGATAGACAGAATTTTTGTAGGCGGAGCTTAAGGTTAACATTGAGACCCTGATTGGTCAGATAAAAACACGTAGTTTTCTTTTTTTAAACCAACTTTGGTGAATTGTAGTAAGGAGAAGTAAGAAAGGATTTGCTTCGGAGATGGCGAGCTGGATAGAGCTGCGCTGGCCGCCGCCCCCTGACGAACACCGACAAGGTAATGAACGCACACGATGCCGCATTTTTGAGCGAATAAGGCTTCACTCAGAACTGCAGAAGTCTCATCTGTTACATCCCCTTTATACGTAATACTAGTGTCGATCGTCAATTGAAGCTCATGGTATTCACATTTGCTACGTAAGTTAAGATCTGAAACGCGATAAATTTTCTGTTATATAATTATTGAGAAGCCACATCAGCCATTGTAATTTACGACCAGTTAGATAAGTAATTAAAGATAATTGAGGGTAACTTTAGACCATTTTGATAGTTTTCTCTTTTGTGAAACATAATTTAAACCTAGATTATAGATCATCCTTCAATCTATTGTGGAACTTGGAAACCCATTCAGGGAATATTCGTTCACATTTTTGTTGAACGCAGTTGGTTTTTATCATCCTGTATTAAAACATTTCCTTTTATCAATAGTGCAATTTATAAACAATGATTTGTGAGTAGAATAAAATTTCCAATGGTAAACTTAACTGCTTTTTCGACGTTATTTTACCAGCTAACTAAAAATAGGAAAGCCTTGAACCCCTTCCACTAAATTTAGTTAGTGTTAAGATTCTTTTACAGGGAGTGCAGTGGAGCTGATGCTGAAATCATTAAGTGTTTGGTTATATCATCGCTAGTCTCACTGAGCTCTTCTGCATTCTACATGTCATGTGTGGTCTGGCGTCTCCTTACCAGCAACAGGTCCCAGGTTCCAACTAGTCAATTCCGTAAAAAACTCGCTCAGAGCATCGTTGGGCGAAAGTGGTAGGGAGACACGACTTAGAACAGACACCACGCAGACTGTTAGAGAAGTTAGACAATGATTGAATCGTTGTCTAAGTCACTCAAAAATTATCCCTTTATCTAAATTTTGTTGCCTACTGTTCAGCCACATTATTCTGGTTCTATGCTAGTTTGTATTACTAAATAATATTTTTATATTCTTCCACATTATTCAAAAAAATGACAAAAGAATATTTTTATGCTATTATTAATTTTTAATTATTTTCTTTCTTTATTTAAGTGTGAAGTTTGTTTTTTAAGAAGTTTGTTATCGAAAGTGAGGAGTCTTTCACATCGACTTTCTTAGAAATATTTTTTATATAAATGTAGTAATTAAGTAAAATCTATTCCTAACACATTTTCAAAATATGATGTACAACAAAAATGTTTTTGTTTCTAGACACTCTTTTCAACATTGTTACACTAACAAATAAGAATTATTTGTAAGAATTGCTTTGACAAAGAAATATACATACACAAGTATTGAGATATTATCCTAAAACATGGTACAAATGTTTAAAAGAAAGTGAAAAGATCCAACAAGGTAATTTTTTTATTCTTTGTTTTTGTAAGGAGAAAATAAGTAAAATATAGTTATTCTTTTATTTTTATGAGGAGAAAATAAGTGGCATATAGTTTTAGTGTTTATTATGCCTTATACAGGGAGCGAAAGACTATTTACAATTTGTACAGAAACCAGATGCCAGTTATAAGAGTTGAGGGACATAAAAGGAAAGCAGTGGTTGGGAAGGGAGTAAGACAGGGTTGTAGCCTCTCCATGATGTTATTCAATCTGTATATTGAGCAAGCAGTAAAGGAAACAAAAGAAAAATTCGGTGTACGTATTAAAATCCATGGAGAAGAAATAAAATCTTTGAGGTTCGCTGATGACATTGTAATTCTGTCAGAGACAGCAAAGGACTTGCAAGAGCAGTTGAATGGAATGGATGGTGTCTTGAAGGGAGGATATAAGATGAACATCAACAAAAGCAAAACGAGGATAATGGAATGTAGTCGAATTAAGTCGGGTGATATTGAGGGTATTAGATTAGGAAATGAGACACTTAAAGTAGTAAAGGAGTTTTGCTATTTGGGGAGCAAAATACCTGATGATAGTCGAAGTAGAGAGGATATGAAATGTAGACTGCCAATGGCAAGGAAAGCGTTTCTGAAGAAGAGAAATTTGTTGACATTGAGTATAGATTTAAGTGTCAGGAAGTCATTTCTGAAAGTATTTGTATGGAGTGTAGCCTTGTATGGAAGTGAAACATGGGCGGTAAATAGTTTGGACAAGAGGAGAATAGAAGCTTTCGAAATGTGGTGCTACAGAAGAATGCTGAATATTAGATGGGTAGATCACACAACTAATGAGGAAGTATTGAATAGGATTGGGGAGAAGTGAAGTTTGTGGCACAACTTGACCAGAAGAAGGGATCGGTTGGTAGGACATGTTCTGAGGCATCAAGGGATCACCAATTTAGTATTGGAGGGCAGCGTGGAGGGTAAAAAGTCGTAGGGGGAGACCAAGAGATGAATACACCAAGCAGATTCAGAAGGATGTAGGTTGCAGTAGGTACTGGGAGATGAAGAAGCTTGCACAGGATAGAGTAGCATGGAGAGCAGCATCAAACCAGTCTCAGGACTGAAGACCAACAACAACATGCCTTACTTTTTTCTTTATATACTGTTCATTTCAGAACTAGTCACTTATTTTTATTGACAGTCTATCTTTTACTTAAGTCCATAGTCGATGACCTATTTTGTAGTTCATTGACTGTCTGGTGTGCTTAACTTATTTAGTTTTTCACACATTTCTTTTGCACAATTCCTACATTACATAATTTGATTTCACACATTGACACAATCCTATCAATGTTTAAGCATGAGATTGGCGAATGTTTTTGCATGAAGGTGATGGACTTGAGCGAGATGGATGTGGGCAAGTATTTGATGTACAGCTTCGTTCGTCGTTCCTTGTTGGCTTTGCAAGTGTATGTTGCTGTTGTGGAGGTCCCATAATGGAATGGAGCTGTGAGCGCAGAATCTCGTGGTTTACTGGCTTTGTATACATGAAAGTCACCGTTATGTGTCGCTGAAAGCAGTCGTTTTTCGTTGTAATACTTCGCAGACGACTAGTTTACAATAGGATAGGGATTTGGGAAGGTATGTCATCTATTCTTCACCCATCTTCTTTCTTGGTCTCAATCTTGCGAATCTTCAACTTCTGTTCTTCCTTTTCCTCTGCTTCTTACTTGCTTCTTGGTTCTTCTCTGGGCAGAATATGGAAATATTTATTGATAACTAGTAGCTTTGAAGTTCTCCTCTAAGTAACAGTTTGATAAATTGTTTGGGCGTGTTATTTTTACTTAGTGGAAGTTTTCTTCAGTTTCGTGCATCAGTGTGCTGTTTAATAGCAGTATTGAGACATTTACACATATTTTTTTGCCAGTGGTGGCTTGCCCAAGTGGTCTTATCGTCGGGCCGTTTTTTGCTCGCTCCGCTGATTGGGGGCATCCCAGGGTTTACGAGCGGTGAAAGTCCGGTGTTTGCTTGTCAGTCCCTGCACCAGTCTCTTCAGCAGTCTATTTACAAGTGCCCTTTGTTGGTCTCACTGTCCTTTCCCTTCTCTCGACACTTCTGCCTTGTAGGAATTGTGTCTTGCTAATTACGTCCTTTCCTTTCTTGAAACTTCCCCGGTTGCAACTTGTGGGTTGTTGCATCTGGTTTTCTGCTGGAGTTTTTTACAATAGTTCTTACAAAATGTTTTACTTATAATCATCTAACATATGTCTAGTACCTACATTGTTTTACGCCTTCTTAAAAAGCTTTACAAATTTCGGTGCCCTTTCCATGTTACAATTCTAAGATATTTTGAGTCTTAACCTCTACAAGAATCCTCAAATTCGTTTTTTATTTTTTGTGTAGTGTCGTGGTGTATAGCATTTTAGTATTTCATGCTGTTAGACTATCTATGCTTTATCCCTTCACCTTAATCTATGGTACTATTGGTGTTATTTTTGTTTTTGGTTTTATTGAAACTAGTTTCTTTTTCCCACCTTCCTCTCTCTTCATTCTTCTTTCTCCTGACGATCTTATCTGCAATATAATCTTGAAATATTGTGCTGATTATTTACCAGTAAAAAAATTAATCTTCAAACTTGTACTGAAAGTGTTTAATACTGCCAGTCTTAGGTAAAAATACCTCTGCTTTATCTCGTAAAATACCCTCTAATTCTCTTTTACTGTGTTCCAAAATATCTTGAACTTCTTGCAACTTTTCGTCGATTTCTTTATGGACTTCTAACATGAGTTGAGGCGATTCCCCCTCTTGTGAATACCATTCTAATTCTTCATCCTCTTTATTTCGCATCATTCTTAATAGTTTGTTTATAACTGGTATTTCTTCTAATTTTAGATTTTGCTCAAAGAGAAGTGTGACATTCCCGAATGTTACGCTACCTTTCCCCATATCTATTATCGCTCGTCTCTCATTTAAAAAATCTGCACCTATAATCAAATCTACAGTTAGTTTAGGTATAATCACAAAGTTGGCTTCGATATTTTGACCTTGACACGAAAGAGTTAACCTTGTTTGTCTCGTAACTTCCTCAGCATTGTTTCTAATAGGACCTCTTACTTTAATCTTACGTGTTTTCAGAACTGGCAATTCCTCATTGGCATTACACTGCATGAATAAATTTTCTGAGATCGCTGTCAGTTCACTTCCGCTATCAATTACAATATTGACTGGAATATGCTTTACCATGGCCTTCACAATTGGTTGAATTTGAAAGGGTTGGTTCCGTTGTTCTTCTTGCATCAACGAATCCTCCACTGAATCATACATGAGTCTTTTCAGGAATTTCCCTTGTGAATTCGAACTTTCTGTAGGATAAGCTTCGACTGCTACTTCTCTCTCTTTTATTTCCTCTTCTCTATTTCTTCCTTCATTTACGCCTTCTTCAACATCTTCTACTTTTTCCTCATCCTCGTCTATCTTGCTTCTATTTTGACTATGCGGTTATCATATGTTTTCAGCGCTGCTTTTGTGATACGTTTGTGTAACACACTGTTTTCAATAATTTCACGTGCTGTACCTGCAGCTTGTCTAGTAATTTCGTTTATCTGTTTCTCTAGTTTCTTGACTTCTCCCTGGGTGTTGTTACGTAATGTTTTTATCTCGTCCTGAATGTCATTACGCGATGTTTGTACGTCCACTTGTACCTTGACAATGTCTGTTCTCAATTGATTGTGACCTGTTATTAAGTTTCCTATCACTTCACAAGATTCTTTTGCCTCGTCTTCAATATGACGTAGGTGTAACTG
Organism: Schistocerca cancellata; assembly: GCF_023864275.1. Taxonomy (NCBI): domain Eukaryota; kingdom Metazoa; phylum Arthropoda; class Insecta; order Orthoptera; family Acrididae; genus Schistocerca; species Schistocerca cancellata. The sequence continues at coordinate 720,577,279 of NC_064627.1, forward strand.
AATTTTTTTGTTTTGTTCTTTAATCTCACGCATTTGTCTCGTGGTTTCTGCATTCTGAATTTGAATTCGGTTCGCTATGTCTTTATTTTGCCTTGTCATGGTTTCCGTAATTTGTTGTAATAATTCTGCCAGCATGGTGGGTCCTATTGCGTTTTCTTCCGACGTCCTACGCTCTGTGTTTTCGCCCAAGTGTTGGTTCGCCCAAGTGTTGCATTGAACTGTGCTGTGACACCTTTCTGCTCGCATTCCTTGTACTCTGTGGTGAGGGAGCTCTGATTACTTGGACTATGGGTTCTACGTATTTAAGACGCAAGTTAGAATCCTCATCGACTGTCTCTCTACTTTCCTGCTCCTCTGTCGTATGCTGACTTACGTTTTCTATGCCTTGCCGTACATTATCCTCGTTATGGTGCGTTATCTGTCCTATTTCACGCGATACTGCATCGTCTATTGTACTGTCCTCTATTCTCTGTCCATCTTCATGTTGGGTCTCTACCTCAATTCGGTCAAGATCTCGATCTGCCATTGCTAATCTTTCCGAATCCCTTATTTTCTGGTTTAAAAGCAATTCACGCGCCCTACTTCGAGTCAACATGCGCTCATACGATCTCACGCGTTTCATAAACTTTTTGTTCACACGACTTTACACTTATGATACCGAAGACTGACAATCCATTCACTTCCTTGCTGGGTCAGAACCAACTTGTCAACGATGTATCCGCCTACTGTGCGCTTGCATTGAGGAGAAACCTTAATTCTAACAATATTAAAATTCATAACTTAATTATGCTATTGTCTCTGCTAGAATGTCTCGCTATCTATTGAATACTTTATTACCATCTATCGCTGCAGCTACAGTTTTCAACTATTTATGCCTTTCAAAAAAAATGTATTTATTACGAAAATTATTAACAGGATATTTTTCTGACCTAGTTAGGCATGTGATCGACCTTCAATCATGGTATTTTACCATCCTGGCAGGGTCGCCATTCGTTAACATTCTGCATGGTGCCTGTTTGCTCTAAGATGTGCCTCCCTACCACTTTCGCACAACGACGCTCTGAGCGTGTTTTTTAAGGAATTGACTAGTTTGAACCAGGGACCTGTTGCTGGTAAGGAGACGCCACACCACACATGACATGTAGAGTTCAGAAGAGTTCAGTGAGACTAGCAATGATATTACCTAATACTTAATGATTTCAGCGTCAGCTCCACTGCACTCCCTGTAAGAGAATCTTAATACTAACTAAATTTAGTGGAAGGGGTTCAAGGCTTTCCTATTTTTAGTTAGCTGGTAAAATAACGTCGAAAAAGCAGTTAAGTTTACCATTGGAAATTTTATTCTACTCACAAAACTGCACCACTGATAAAAGGTAATATTTTACTACAGTATGATAAAAACCAACTGCGTTCAACAAAAATGTGAACGAATATTCCCTGAATGGGTTTCCAAGTTCTACAATGGATTCAAAGATGATCTATGCCATATCACATCTATAATCTAGGTTTAAATTAAGTTTCACAAAATAGAAAACTATCAAAATGGTCTACAGAGACCCTCAATTATCTTTAATTACTTATCTAACTTGTAAATTACAGTGGCTGATGTGGCTTCTCAATAATTATATAACAGAAAATTCATCGCGTTTCAGATTTTAACTTACGTAGCAAATGTGAATACCATGAGCTTCAATTGACGATTGACACTAGTATTACGTAAAAAGGGGGTGTAACAGATGAGACTTCTGCAGTTCTGAGTGAAGCCTTATTCGCTCAAAAATGCGGCATCGCGTGCGTTCATTACCTTGTCGGTGTTCGTCAGGGGGCGGCTGCCGGCGCAGCTCCATCCAGCTCGCCGTCTCCGAAGCAACTCCTTTCTTACTTCTCCTTACTACAATTTACCGAGGTTGGTTTAAAAAAAAACTATCTGGCTGTGTTTTCATCTGGCCAATCAGGGTCTCAATGTTAACCTTAAGCTCCGCCTACAAAAATTCTGTCTATCCAATGAGAAACGTTATACTGTTCGTGGTGGGGCAAGGTATTTAAAGTTTGCAACGTAACAGAGACACGAAAAAGTCTCACGCTAAAGCTTGCGGCTGGTGTGGCCCTTTTAGTGTTGTTGTAAGATCTATACTGCTCTTCTGGAGGGTTCTATCTTTTAACATGGGCCGGGGGGTGGTCCTGTCGGTTAGCTGGCACGGTGGGTGTCCGTCCCTTATCGTAGGCCCTTCTAGCTTAACACGGTTCTGCTGTCGGCTTCTGTTCTCGTTTCTCCCCTCGGAACTGCGTCTGTCTCACGGTGGGAAGGTGTGACATGCATTTAGGCATTCTTGTGTTAGTCCGTGGTATTCCATTTGCTCACTCGTTACTCGTATTACTTTGGTTAATTTAATGTCACGATTTATTCGGAGCTATGTGACATACTACTGGATTTGCTTATCATGTCTGGGTTTTCATGGAAGGTGTTGGATTTGCCTGACACCTTACACCTGCAATGACTGATTCACTTCGGATTAGAATACACATCAGTTTGACACCACAACCAAAACTTCTGTAGGTGTTCCAATACCACAGGCTAGCCCATTTTAACAACGGCATTCGTTTGGATTTGCGGGCTTTTCAAGAGAATTTTCAGATATTGTGCATAATTATTATACAGAAGACACATGTGGGAAATCTAATCTATTCTCTTAAGCTGATGCTTTAATTAATTGACAAAATGAGTTCACATCACACTAACACACCAAGGCGTCACTTCAGAGACATTTATCGGTTCGTTCGATAGTCCAGTACTCCCGGGAATTTGCGGAGATGTCTACCACCGCAAGGGATCACAGTAGCGTTACCGTAGCGTCATCTGTCGGTTTGCAGTGTAGTTGAGGCTCCTTTAAACGATATTGGCTCAAGACGCCTGTTGTGAAGATCCGCGGCAAATTTATCTGTTGATTGCGAGTAGTGGAGAGCAAGCAGAGCATGAGCTTTGGTGTTAGATGTGAACAGTCGAGTTTTGGTTCAATAGCAGTAAGCAGCAAACAATGGAAACTTTTGAGAAATCTATTATGAGATAATGGAAAATTTATTTTGGAGAGGAAAAGAATTGATTTTTACTTTGGCTTGCTTATATTCTTTGTGGAGAATGGATTACAGGTAATGATTAGGTTTGTTTCATTTGCGGCAGTGGTTTGATAATGCAGCAGTTCGTCAGACATCCAGATCATAACTGTTTTTGCTGTACATTTGCTGTGGGATTTACCGATCATTGTGAGAGAAATGGATTTAAGGATTAGAATTTGGAATATTGTTAAGGGAAAGTTATACACATGAAGTTTAGTTTTTGTAATTCTTGAATTATACTTACGTGATTTCAGAGGAAGCTTAACTATTATTGAAGTTTCATTAAATATTAGTAAGTCAAACGATATGAGATTGCTATTGACTTCATTTAATCCCGAGTCATTGTCTTCATCCCAAGAGTCAATTAATTTTAAATTTATTTAAAACTGTTGTTAAAAATTATGAACCAACAATGATATTAATATACTTTTAGAGAACGCATTGCACCTTTGAGTATCTCAGTAGCTGGATTTTGCAGCGCAGTAGTTAGGAGAGCAGTATGCACTGTGTTATCTAAAGCAACCTAGGTAAGCCAAAGAGTGTAGAGAACGGTTTCTTTATTTAATTAAATCAAAGTAATCAGCTGCAAGCCTAAAGGTGAGCACCTAGAGGACAATGTAACATTTAACACACAATCAACATTACAGATCCACTTTCACTGAAATAAACAAATAACTTTCAACGTTTGTGACAGAATAACGCACTCATATACCAGCAGCCAATGCCATTAAACATCCAGAACGCTTATTGTATAGAAGATTCCATACGGGGAGGCTAATTTTGCGTAGCGTGGTGAACCATTCCTGTGATGAGAAGGAATACTGATTGCATGGCTAAAACGGCACACCCATAAATTACGTACCGAACACCAGTTTTGATTTTACGCAACGCTGTTCAACGTACTGATGAGAATTTTCTGATGGGCAATGGGTCGCGTTCTCTGAGTTCGTATACTGTCATCGGCTGAATTAGGCGCCTGAATAAATGAAAAACTGAGGTTGGAAATGTCCCTATGCTGTTTCATTCAGACCCCACAAATGAGCTAAAACCGAGCTGTTTGGTCTGAAAGCTTCAGTTCGTGCACAATAGAATTAGAGAGAATAAAGAGGCACGTACTCTTTGATGTTGTCCAGACACGACGATATTTTAATATTCACCAACACAACTAGTCGGCCTTGGAATTTTGCCGAAATATTTGCAGACTATCTTTCACTTGAACAATATTTTCTGCTGTTAGGAGTCGTTTCGAATAGTTTTTACTGACCTGTTCGCTAGATAATGACGTCACAAAATGCCTGGAACACTTTTCCTATAATTTTTATTCTGGCAACTATAAAATTTTCCCGCTGCTCGTGGTCTTGCGGTAGCGCTCTCGCTTCCCGAGCACGGGGTCCTGGTCCGATTCCCGGCGGTGTCAGGGATTTTCACCTGCCCTGAGATGACTGGGTGTTGTGACGTCTTCATCATCATTCATCCCCATTACGGTCGGAGGAAGGCAACAGCAAACCACCTCCATTAGGACCTTGCCTAGTACGCCGGTGCGGGTCTCCCGCATCGTTCCCCTACGCTGTGTCAAGAAGCATGGGACTTCCAACTATAAAGTTTACTGTGCTTACAGAAATCGGAAAATGATGTACTAGGAACAATATTTTCGTGTTATTGTTTTTCGTAATTGAAGGTCTTCTAATTTATTTTTGATATTCAAGATAAATAGTGTAAGCCCTATTTTCAAAAAATGGCTCTGAGCACTATGGGACTTAACATCTATGGTCATCAGTCCCCTAGAACTTAGAACTACGTAAACCTAACTAACCTAAGGACAGCACACAACACCCAGCCATCACGAGGCAGAGAAAATCCCTGACCCCGCCGGGAATCGAACCCGGGAACCCGGTTGTGGGAAGCGAGAACGCTACCGCACGACCACGAGATGCGGGCGAGCCCTATTTTCATTCAGTCTTTCTCAATCTCTTCAGTCGTTGTTGTAACATATATGCTACGTCTATTTTTTTTCTTGCTCAGGGAATAAATAAAACTTACTGTGCCTAATTGTAACATATAATTTACACCATGTGCTTTCGCAGCATACTTGTTTACCGTCTCTGAATATTCCCAGTAGATTGCACCACATGTAATATATTCAATTGAATTACGTAATATTGTAAATAATTCAATTGTTTTCCAACTAAATAGTATTCACCTTGAACATGTTCTAAATTTTTTACGAATCAAACAATCTTTTTTTAAAAATTTCAGTATTATAATCTTATTTTGCCCGAGAATAATGCATTGGACGACAATATAAACTTTTCATTCACAAAATCTGACCTGAGTACTGTGGAAGATTTTCCGCATGTTTATACAGTACATTTTTCAAAAAGTAGTTTTACATAGTCGATATGTTAAGCAGCAGAGGTTCTGGGTAGGAGCATTGTGATCTTTGACTGCATTGTCGTTGCCGTAGACACTGTAAGAGCAGTTAGTAAAATAGTCGGATGTGGCTAAGGCTACTGAGCGGATGAAAATGGCTTGTAGAGCACAGAGACAAAGTAACAGAGAAGGATGAGCTATGCTTTTGTAAAGATTTTTTGAGGTAAAGTGTTTATGCATTTCTTGGTCGTGCTTAACTGTCATTTGTGTTAATAACGGAAGGTTTTAATGGAAAATCTGTTTTTGGTTTGGATTAGTTGGTTTCATTGTTCAGACGAGAGTTATTAAGGTTTTCTATTCACATAGCTTGCACTCCTAAGTATTAGGTTTTATCACTCCTTCACCATTTTCAATGATTAGTAGTGGCTGAGAAATGTTTGTTAAGAAGATCGTTTTTGGGAAGTTCATCGTCATAGTAAGACAATGAGTTTCAGTTTTTGTGATACAGTTTTCCAAAGGCTTTTTCCATTTAATTATTTCACTTGTTCGAATTCCACTACCATCTTCTCTAGAAAGAATTTCACATCTTCTAATTCTCTGCGTCGCCGCCTTTGCATTTTGCGGAACACAATGATTGTAGCAGGAGCTGCTTAGAGTAGTTGCACTTCTTTGAATTGCAGTGTGCAAGGCTTTTTCTTGCCAATTTTCCAGTTTGCTGCTGCGCTGCTCATTTTAAGTTCATCACTTTGAGCAGCACCTACCAATTTTCTGTGCCACCCGTAAGCCACAAAAAAAATTTTTAGGGCTAGTTACAGTATAATCAGAACATAATAAGATCATTCAGAGCTAGGTGTTAATTTTCAGAACGTATTATCAGGACATTTTGAACTAAGTTCAGGTCATTTTAAATATCTTATGCAGTTTTATTTTCACAGTACAATGTTACATTTGCGTGTAAATTATTCTGCGTTTGGAATTTTGTTTAGTCAGACTGGACAGGAAATCTTAGTAGAAACATTTTAGTGATTTCTTTCTTTCAAAATTTGATTAGCAGTTTACGTAACATTTTCATCCTTTTAACTTCGTTTGTTGGAATTGCAAGCCACGTATTGTGACGCCACACATTGTAGCACTTCACTGCACTGCACAATAGAATTTACAGGACAGCTTCTTTAACGTACAGATACACTTTCTAATCACTTTCGCTACATTAGTTAAAAAGACAGTTATACGGTTTACGTTTGTACGACTCAATTTCTCATCTAGCGTTTTCGTAACTACGCCACTAACATTGTTCAGAATTACAACAGAGACATACACTAGTATAAAGAAAACAGTTCAGTTCACTGCAGCTTCAGTTCACCAAAATATACCAAGTAGAAAAGCCGCTGGATGAGTTGCATACAATTGCATAAAATAATAAGAAAAAATGTGTTGGCGGAGTACTATGATTATGTTCCCAAAATGTTTCTGAAGGACCATTTCTGTAAGACAAAAGATGCCAAGCAAATTGATAACAGCATTTAGATCCTAATTTTCATTTTGAAAACAATGGACACAAGAAGAATGTTTTTAGACCAGTAATGGGCGGTCATACTGACCTGCAGTGGGTGGTTGAGAATTTTGTTGCAGTTTGTTCTGTGTTACATTTTACCTATTTATTTTTATTTTTAATTCAACAGTCTCATGACTAGTTCGATGCCGCCAGCGAAAAAATTACATGCTAAACGTAATTCATGTAGCAACTGAGCAGCAATGGCTGCATATATTAATAACGCCATGAATAGGATTTACTAGCGGATGTTTAAAAATACATCCATCTTATTTGAGCATGCTACACTGAATTTATGAAACTTGAATATGCCACAGCAGACAAGACCACCACTTTGTTCATCTGTAACAATCCTTGTACGAGTTATTTACATCCGTAATTTTGATCTCATTGTCCGCCTCGAACACACATGTGAAGTCGTTCCTGACACATGAATAGGTGTAAGGATCAGAAGCAGCAATGAAAGAAGGTGGAGAAAGTGAGATACACGCTACATACGGAAGAAAACTCTAAGCATATAAATGAGAAGTTGTGGAAACAGTCTTGTCTGTTCTGTCGTCACATCCCGTTCACGTTTCGTATAATGGCGCCATATTCTGAATCTGCGTGCGGGGCTGCGACCGTAAACGTCCAGTGGCCCTGAATAAGTACCCTGAGTACGCATCCCTCACGTGTAGCATGCACCGCCCTCTGAATATTTGATGCAGCTGCTAAATGATGAGACGAACTTGGAACGCCTCTTCGTCTTCCGAGTCAGCTGCATAATGTAGCTTGGAGAGGGGTTGAAAGATACTGTTGGTCGAGTACGAAGACTTTGCCGAAATCTCTTCACAGCGATTTCCTTTAACATGCAAAGCAACTATTACGTACGATGCGTCCGTAATGTAAACACATCTCTAATGCACAACAACTGGCATTACCGTATTGTCGTTTGTCAGGGTTAATAATCATTCGTGTTCAGATGTGCATGCAATCTGCCGTAGAATGAACTTAAGAAAGGAACTATTTGAAGACGGAGCATTAGCTCAGCAGAAGAAGAGGAGACATCTATCTCGCTTAGCGCCTAAAGTACATCTCATCAATATGGACCGCATTTCCTTTTCTAGTGCACGTGATTTCATTTAAAGAAAGCTGTAAGAATAGCGCGGAAAATATAAAGCTTCGAACACACCCGTTAAGTATATTGCCACCACAGAAGTTCTGCATCAAACTGTTATTGTAGAAGGGTGGCACTACGGTCAAGTGTTGAAGAGCGTGGAAGGAGAGAAGGAAGGCTAGGAATATTAGGGTTCAGCTTCCCGTTTATGGCGTCATTACGCCTAGAGCAGTAACTCATAGTGAAGACGAATATGGAGAGATATCGACTGCGTCTTATTCAGAGAAACTATCTCTTCATTCGCGTGAATGGTTTGTGGAAACCATGAGAAACCTTCGTCGGACGGAAATCTGAGAACGAGACTGTAACTTTAGTGGAGTGCTAGCGTAAAGTTAGGTATAGGTGATTCGTATAATAGGCAATGTGTCTGATAAAGATGGCTACAGGTCATAATAAATGTTCTTCAACTGCTACTTACAGCACATTGACTACAAGTAGTCATCGTCACGACTAGGGAGTTTATGCAGTAAATTCTTCAGTACAAATAGGCGCTTCGTAATTTTCAACGACATCGGCTGGGTGTGGGGTGAGATATTAACTGTTTTTTAGGAAGAACAGTGTACGATGAAAGAAGCGCCCGTCCTTAAAAAAATAAAAAAAATAAAAAAAAATATAGTTTCGAAACACTGAAATGATATTTTAGCACAAAATGAAACACAATTGACACGAATAATAAATCAATGTGCGTTGTAGAACGAACATGAATAGCATTGTAGTCGAATCACACAGTGCAGCAACATTAACAAATCGAACGCTGTGAATGGATAGGAAACAAACGCGTATAATTATAGACGCGTATTAGCACAACCTTACTCCATCACGCAATTACAAATAAATTTTAGCACATGGTATTGGGAATCACTGCAATCACATAATGATAGTTCTTCCACAATTATGCAAAATAAACAATATTTAAACAAAGTGCTTTTTGTGCACAAACAATGCTGATAAATATTTGCAAAATATGACGGTTATTTAATTACTCGGCGTGGAGAAACTGATCTTAATGAACAGGAACAAGGTAGCGAGATTGAACTCATAGTTCTAGATCAACGTCACATATACTGAGGAGGAAAATTTCTTCTTACCCTGTAGTTAACGATCACAAACGAGTTAAACCGCATCTCAAATTTGAGAGACAATAACGACGTATTAGTAATGCAGACGTGGTGAATCACTAGCAAGCCGCGCCCTGCAGTCCCATTATTCAGAGACGTCGCTCATTGAAACACATTGGACGGGCTTTTGTATCTGCTTGGTCATCATTAACAAACATATCAGCAGTTTCACAGCAGCCTTTTCGCCCCAGCACACTTCCTCACATCCTTCCGGCTGGGTGAACACACCGTTAAAACGTCATTCTACAGCAGCTCGCCTCCACCGAACTTATCAAAAATCAGATTGATTCCTGCCACACCGTTCAGGCAAGTAAATGTTACAGTTCACAATTTTACATTGTGTACTTCTGCTATTTTAACTATATTAACAAGCTAATAGTTATCACTATTTAATTTACTAATTTTACATACTGAATCAACTTATAAAAGCAGCCCACAAATGCTCTACTAGATACGCATAAATTACGGTCTAACTAATTAGAGTTAAAGTAAACGTCGTGTCATTTTCATAATTTCACTAGAGAAAACTTAAATTCAAAATTTACTTACACATATATACTGAGAAAGCACATATTTACGGCAGCGAAGGTGAAATCACCTTGACAGTATTTCACTAATGTTCCAGAAATCAAATGTAACGTAGTATTTTTACCGGTATACTGGTGTCAAAAGTCAAAATACAAAGGGCATGATGTACTGCTTGAAGAATCATAAATACTGGAGGCAGGTAGGCATCAAGTAGTAGCTCTTTTTTGGCGGTTACAGTTCAGCTATAACTATAGAAATAGACTCATTTCCGGCGGCTAACGTTTTTCGTATGTTCCATATGAATAAAACTCTTAGATTGTGTCGTCATAGTAATTCTAACTATTCATTACATCGGGTTTCCTTGTAGCAGGCTTATATATTTACTTCCCAGTTTACCTACCTCTGCTCTATTTTCACTTACACTAAGTGCACAATGTACTCGGACGCTAAATATTTCGCTATAAAAATTGTTTAGGAGGTGAATACGTATCTTAACAAGAATGTGCTCAAAACGTTTCACAATCTGAGTATTTATTTTGCATATGACAATGAAACAAGGCATCAAATAAAGAAACAGTTTAAGCAGCATCCCGATTTTGAAACATAACAAGTATTCGAAAAATTAGGTTTCTCTTTTAATAGCGCCTGTGATCAAATTTTCACGCTAACATCGAGTGAATGAATTCGCAAATTTTTTTTAAAAAAAAAGGTTCTGGAACGAAGGCAAACTGTCGGGTGTGGATGATGTACTGAGACAGTATCACTGTAAAAGGATGCCTTTTTTCTTCTGTACAAGTGGCTCACTGAGAGCAATTACTGTATATCTCCTCCGCCGAGATTTTCCAATGGATTGTAGAAGTGGTTTCATCAGATCGATTTTATCTGCAATATAACTGCTTTTATTACAGAAGTATGTGTTCCTCAAATTTTTAACATATGGAAATCAGGAGACTGGAAGTCTTCAGTATCTGGCAATATTCCTAGTACCAATTGTAATCTCCTCCCTACTTCCTAATTCCGTTTATTGTCCACAATAAGCAAAGTCCTTTATAAAATTGAGAGGATCGAAGATTATAGTGAACTTTTTAGTTTAGTTAGCTTTTGTGTAGAGTGGCTCCAGTCCTTCTTGCCTAGGAATCTGATTCCTGAAGCTGAAATTCTCATATTTTAGGTCCTCATGGTTGAATTGATCTAAATGAACTTGAAAATTGTTGTTGCAGAAGATCTGTTGTTAAGTTAATATATTTTGTCACATTTTAGTATTTCGTATAGTCTTGTTCCCCAAAAATGCAAAAATAAGTCCGATCACATCACAGGCCTGCTTACTACTCCTTCACTCGGTGGTAAACCCATATTCCAAAGGGTTTACAATTTTTCTTGACAAAAGAATTTTTATTAACTCGATTATTATTTCATAAATGAATCCAGAAATAAACATAGTAAACAGTACTAGATTGCCTAATTAACAATAGAAATTTTAAGTGTGCCAAATAATTCGTAATTTCAAATGATTCTAAGAAAAAAAATAATTTCAACTGTACATTCAGAGCTGGTACTTATCGACTGTAACATCGAAAATAAAATAATCCCTTTCAAAAGTTTTGGCCTGGAATACGAGACATATTGTGTTTTCAGTGAAGAAAACACTGGCCTTGAAAGTCGACACTGCATGATCATATTGTGTATAAAATTGTATGAAAGTTTTCAGAAAAGCATCTGAGATAATACTGACCTGTCCAAAATTTAAAAAAATGATACTGCTATCGACAACTACTGTTGAGGAGAAACAATGCTAGAGGGGACTGTCCCGTTACACATTGTCGAGTTGGAAGATATAATTGTTTTCATTGCATCTAAACTCAGCAAGTTTTCCTTCTACATGTGTTTTTAGTGCAACTCTATACCCTTAAAGATAAGCGACATTAACTCTCTCCTATATTCCAAACTTATTCCTTTCAAATCAGTGTTGCACAACGAAAATTCTATGTCGAAATAATAAACCTTTTATATCAAAACATTTTATATCAAAATGCTCAGAACATTAGCGCAAATGTAATGTTCGACTGGACGCGGCTGCCTGTACATCGAAGATCTAATTTAGTTCACTGATTTCCCTTACATTTCACAGTTTACATCTAGCACCTCCATACGCATACACAACATTATGTAGTTCACTGATTTTCATAACTATCTTTACACCTATCAAGTATAAAGATGCAGCCCAAACATTTTCGCTAATTACAACCACAATGTATAGAGGTAAGTCAGTAATTCTTTGTACTACATAATATTAATGAACTGATATTGGAAACTACATTTCACTCTAGAAATAAATAGTAACTTACTATGCTGTCACATTTCTTTCTTTTCTAGTTATCATTTTTCTGACTGGTTCGATACGCTGCCTTCCCTGTGCCAACTTCTTCATCTCAGAATAGCACTTGCAACGTACGCCATCAATAATTTGCTAGATGTATTCCAATCTCTCCTTCCCCTATAGTTTCTGCCCTCTGCAGCTCCCTCTAGTACCAAAAAAGTTAAACCCTGTTGTCTTAACAAATGTTCTACCATCCTGCCCCTTCTTCTTGTTAGTGTTGTCCATATATCGCTTTCCTCGCAAATTCTGCGGAGAACTTCATTCTTACCTAATCAGTCCACCTAATTTTCAAAATTCTTCTATAGTACCACATCTATTTGACAGGAATGACATTTTTGACGGTGATAATCTGCTTTTTATGTTCTCCTTGCTCTGTGCCCCATGGATTATTCTGTTGTCTAGGTAACAGAATTACTTAACTGATCTACTTAGTGATCACCAATCCTAATGTTAAGTTTCTCGCATTTTTCATTTCTGATACTTTTCATTGCTTTCGTCTCGATCTACGATTTACTCTCAGTCCATATTCTGTGCACATTAGACTGTTCGTTAGATTAAGCAGATCCTGTAATTCTTCTTCTCTTTCACTGAGGATAGAAATGTCATCAGCGAATCATATTATTTCCATTTGTATTTTAATGCCACTCTTGAACCTCTCTTTTGTTTCCAACATTGCTTCTTCGACGTACAGACTGAACAATGGGGGTGAATGAGTACAACCCTCTCTTATGCTCTTTTTAATCCGAGCACTTCGTCTGCCACTCTCATTGTCCCCTCGTGGATCTTATACACGTCGTATGTTACCCGTATTTCTCTATAGCTGACCTCCATTTTTCTAAGAATTTCTAACATCTTGCTCCATTTCACATTGTCGAACATTTTTTCCGAGTCAACAAATACTATGAAAGTGGAACAGCGCGACCGCTACGGTCGCAGGTTCGAATCCTACCTTGGGCATGGATGTGTGTGATTTCCTTAGGTTGCTTAGGTTCAAGTAGTTCCAGGCGACTGATGACCTCAGAAGTTAAATCCCATTGTGCTCAGAGCCATTTGAACCATTGTTCTTTATCTTTCTACCACTATCAGCCCCAACGTCAGTATTGCCTCCCTTCTGACTTTGCCTTTTCTAAAGCCAAACTGATAGATACCTAACAGATCATAATTTTTCTTTTCCATTCTTCTATACATTATTCTTGTCAGCAACTTGGAAGCATGACCTGTTAAGATAATTGTGCGATGATTGTGTGATGATTGTCGTACTTGTCAGCTCTTGCAATCTTCGGAATTGTGTGGAAGATGTTTTTCCGAAAGTGAGATGGTACATCGCCAGACTCAAGTATTCTACACACCAACATAAACAATCTTTTTGTTTCCACTTTCCCCGTTGATTTTAGAAATTCTAATGGAATGTTACCTATCCCTTGTTCATTTTTTATCTTAAGCCCTGCATAGTTCTTTTAAATTCTAATTCTAATACTGCATCCCGTCTTTCTTCTGTATTGACTCCTGCTGCTTCGTCTATCACTCAAGTCTTCCCCCTTATACAGGCTTTCGGTGTACTCTGTCCACTAATCAGCTCTCTCTCCCTGAATTTTACACTGGAGTTCCCATTGCACAGTTAATGTTACCATCCTTGCTTTTAATTTCAATGAAGTTCGTTCTGACTTTTCTACTTGATAAATCACTCCTTTCGACAATCATTCCATCACATTTTTCGTGCTTTCATTTCATCTTAGCTTCTCTGCATTTATTTTATTCCTCAATGATTTCCATTTCTGTATTACTGAATTTTCCTGAAAATGTTTGTACTTACTTCATCTATCAACCAAAGTATTTCTGCAGTTACCCATGGTTTCTTCGCAGTTACCTTCTTTGTACCTATGTTCTCCTTTCCAGCTTATGTGAATGCCCTTTTAGAGATGTCCATTCCTCTTCAACTGAATTCCTTACAGATATTCCTTACCGCAGTGTCTATACCCTTAGAGAAATTAAGGTGCATCTCATCATTCCTTAGTACTTCCGTATCTCACTTCATTGCGTATTGATTATTTCAGACTAATCTCTTAAACTTCAGCCTACTCTTCATCACTAGAACATTGTGATCTGAGTCTATATCTGCTCTTGGGTATGCCTTAAAATCTAGAATCTGATTTTGGAATCTCTGTGTAACCAAGATGTAATCTAACTGAAATCTTCCTGCATCACCCTGACTCTTCCAAGTATGCCTCCTCCTCTTGTGATTCTTGAACAGAGTATTGGCTATTACTGGCTAAAATTTATTGAATAATTCATTTATTTTTTCTCCTCTCCCATTCCCGCTGGCATACTGAAGACAAATGTGTACAAAAACGAAAATAACATTCGATTCAGAATGAATTCGCCTGGAGAGGAGTGTGTGTGATTTGAAGCTTCATACCGAATTAAAGCATTGTGCCGTTGCGGGTCTCTAACCTGGGACCTTTGCGATTAGTCTACCTACTGTGCCATACTAGACCCCACTGCTTCACTTTGTCCAATACCTGCCTCCTACCTTCCACACTTCTCCAACTCGTGGATTCTTTGCGAGACTAGTACTCCTGGACAGAAGGTTATCACGGAGAAGTGGGCTAGCCACAGCCTGGGGGATTGTTTTGAGAAACCTAGGAAGTTTCAAATTTAGTTTATACGTATTTATGATTTAATAATTCGTACTTCGCGTACGTCCGATTTCAGAAGATCTACGAAAGTGGCCTTTTTCGTGTCATTAGGTTCTGTCTGGTGGCAGAAATCCTCTCCTGTACCAACCTCTCCATCTCAGAGTTCCACTTGAACTCATGTCATCAATTATATGCCGGACTGCTCATCGGAGTGCTCATTCCATTCATCCTGTCCTCCAATTCTTTATATCTCACTGAGGATAGCAAAATCAGAGAATTTTAATCCCATAGCTGAACTGACCTAACTCGAAACAAGGCCCCAGGACTAGAAAACATATCATTAGGAATACTGATAGCCTTTGGAGGGCCAACCATGACAAAACTCTACCATCTGGTATGCAGGATGTATGACACAGGGGAAATACCCTCAGACTTCAAGAAGAATATAAT
Organism: Schistocerca cancellata; assembly: GCF_023864275.1. Classification (NCBI taxonomy): domain Eukaryota; kingdom Metazoa; phylum Arthropoda; class Insecta; order Orthoptera; family Acrididae; genus Schistocerca; species Schistocerca cancellata. The sequence goes on from NC_064627.1 coordinate 720,592,580, forward strand.
AATGCCTATCCCAAAGAAAGCAGGTGTTGACAGGTGTGAAAATGACCAAACTATCAGTTTAATAAGTCACAGCTGCAAAATACTGACACGAATTCTTTAGAAACGAATGGAAAAATTGGTAGAAGCCGACCTCGGGAAAGACTATTTTGAATTCCGTAGAAATGTTGGAACACGTGAGGCAGTACGGATCCTAAGACTTATCTTAGAAGATTTATCTTAGAAGACTTATCTTAGAAGACTTATCTTAGAAGATAGATTAAGGAAAGGCAAACCTATGTTTCTAGTATTTGTAGACTTAGAGAAAGCTTTTGACAATGTTGACTGAAATACTTTCTATCAAATTCCGAAATTGGCAAGGGTCAAATACAGGGAGTGAACGGCTATTTACAGTGTTAACAGAAACCAGATAGTTGTAAGAGTCGAGGGGCATGAAAGGGAAGCAATGGTTGGGATGGCAGTGAGACAGTGTTGTAGTCTATCCCCGATGTTATTCAATCTATATATTGAGAGAGCAATAAAGGTAATGAAAGAAAAATTTGGAGTAGGAATTAAAATCCATAGAGAAGAAATAAAAACTTCGAGGCTTGTCGAAGACACTGTAATTCTGTCAGCCAAGTAGCTGGAGGAGCAGTTGAACGGAATGGACAGTGCCTTGAAAGGAGGATATAAGATGAACATCAACAAAAGCAAAAAGAGAATAATGGAGTGTAGTCGAATTAAATTAGCTGATGCTGAGGGAATTAGATTAGGAAATGAGACACTTAAAGTAGCAGATGAGTTTTGCTGTTTGGGGAGCAAAATAACTGATGATGGTCGAAGTAGAGAGGATATAAAATGTAGTCTGGCTATGACAAGAAAAGCGTTTCTGAAGAAGAGAAGTTTGTTGAAATAGAGTATAAATTTAAGTGTCAGGAAGTCTTTTCTGGAAGTATTTGTATGGAGTGTAGCCATGTATGGAAGTGAAACACTGACGATAAATAGTTTAGACATGAAGAGAATAGAAGCTTTAGATGTGGTGCAACAGAAGAAAGCTGACGATTAGATGGGTAGATCATGTAACTAATGAGGTGATGAATAGAATTGGGGAGAAGAGGAATTTATGGTACAACTTGACTAGAAGAAGGGATCACCAATTTAGTACTGGAGGGAAGCGTGGAGGGAGACCAAGAGATGAATACACTAAGCAGATTCAGAAGGATGTAGGTTGTAGTAGGTACTTGGAGATGAAGAAGCTTTCACAGGAGTTACATCAAACCAGTCTCTGGACTAATGACCACAACAACAACAATAACAAGCTGAACTTTTCTTTTACTCGCGCCATTACTCCTTCGCTGCATAAATTTACCAGTAGGGACGAAAGATAATATCCCTGTCTGATGCCTTTTTTACTCCGAGCACCTCATTCTTGGTCCTCCTTTCACATTTTTTCTCCTCATTCTTGTATTTATCTTGTATTTATTGTGTATTACCCGTCTCTCTCTCTCTCTCTCTCTCTCTCTCTCTCTCTGGCAAAACAACAGCGGGAGAGGCTTTCCGTTACTTTCTCAAAGGTTTTTCTGTATCGTTTGGTTGGGATGTGTGACGGTGCTAGTTGCTTACAGCGTGTGTTTTCTGTTTGTTGATTATTGTAAGCACGCCCACTGAGACTTTAAGCTGACGTACGCGAAAGATCAAATGTAGCATTTGTGTCTTTAAAATGGCGAGGTCTTCGCCTTTCGAAGTATCGTCGGCTGTCGAGGATGTTACCCACCTATATTCCACTAAGTGATTTGAACAGTATGATTGAACTTAATCTTTCGACCAAATGTGGAGCGATTCGATTATTGCTATTTCAGTTAAACGTAAATGCCTTTACCTAAGAAACACAGGGTGATTTTATCCGCCGTTTACAAACTCTAGCGCTTGATCGATGACAGGATACGAAGAAGAAAGGTCTAATGAACTTATGACCGGAAATGCATGGTTTCCATGCTAGAGACCATTTATTCTGTCATACATTGTTAGAGAGATTGCTGTCTAATATGCGCTGTACCACAGTTACAGTATGTGTTGAAAATAGTATCCATGTGCCTCTATGCACGCGTGTGCGCGTCGTAGCAGGTTCTGCCTTACACATTCACATCGGTCTGGTTGCATGTGAACAGTGTCAATGGCAGCATGAATACACTGTTCCAACCTCTGAAATGGGCTTTGCATACACGATACTTTTGAGATGGCCCCATAATCTCGAAAGCACACTGGTTGAGACCCGGCGAATGTACAGCTATGCAACTGGACCCCCACGTCCAATCCATCTACCAGAAAAGACACGACTGAGATGTCCGGACGTTAACGGCGAAGTGGCTGGAGCACTATCATGTAGCAGCCACATAACCCTTCGAGCCATCAGTGGCTCTTCTTCCAAGTCACCCACAAGAAACGCCGATTGTTCCGGCCTGTTAGACGACGCGGAAGGAAGACTGATTCCAAAATACGGTCGCCAATTATCCCAGCCCACACATTCCGGCTGCACCGATGCTGATAATTCGCTGTCACCATACCATGGGGGTTTGCGTATTGTCCCAGGAATGACTGCTATGAAATACCACTCTGTGTAAAGGTGGTTGCATCTGTGAATAGGATGGACGACACAAATCCCGCAATTGTGACTGCCTGATGAAGAAACCAGTGACAAAATTGCTCTCGATGTGGAATGTCTGTCACTAGTAAGCCCTGAACACGCTGTAAGTGATATGGTTAGTATCAACTGTCATGGAGAATGTTCCACACGATCGTCTGGCTTACCCTGTAGTGGCGGGCCAACTGCCTAGAACTGACACGGCGGTCGCGTTCCACAGTGATAATCACATTTTCCTCCAAGTCTGGTGTGCGAACATTTCGGGTACGTCCTTCACGATTTCCTGCTTCCTGAAACGACCCTGCCTCAGACAATCGGCGAAGCACACACTGAATGCTGTGGTTGTTTTCGAGGGGACAGGACTCATGAAACAACCTTGGTGCTGCCCGCCCGTTGCCCTTTGCCTTTCCGTAAGTAAACACATGTCGGGAAGCCTCGATTCGAATACAGAAACATTGTATCACATCCACTACAAATTGAGTCAGTAAGATAGGTGAATCGGACACAACATTACCAACTACCATGGTAGGAGAGAGTGCCAGGGCATGACGTATGAGAAACAGTGCCACCCTCTAAGAGGATACCACGCATACTGTAACTGTGGCTGCATGGTACATCGCTTATTAGACCGCAGTCTCTGTAAGAAAGTATGATGAAATAAATGGTCTGCAGCATGGAAACTATGCATTTCCAAACATAAGTTCATAATATTTTTTGTTCCGTATCCTGTCATCGATCAACTCCCTAGAGTTTGTACACGGTGGTAAAAATCACACTTTATAAACAGAAAATACACTGAAGCGCCAAAGAAACTGGTATAGGCGTGCGTATTCAAATAAAGAGATATGCAAACAGGCAGAATACGGCGCTGCGGTCGGCAACAGCTATATAAGACAAAAAATGCCCGGCGCAGTTATTAGATCGGTTACTGCTGCTGGAATGGCAGGTTATCAAGATTCAAATGAGTTTCAACGTGGTGTTATATTCTGCACACGAGCGATGGGACACAGCATCTCCGAGGTAGCGAACAAGTGGGGATTTTCCAGTACGACCATTTCACGAGTGTACCGTGAATATCAGGAATCCAGTAAAACATAAAATCTCTGATATCGCTGCGGCCGCAAAAATGTCCTGCAAGAACTGGACCAACGACGACTGAAGAGAATCGTTCAACGTGACAGAAGTGCCCCCCTTCCGAAAATTGCTGCAGATTTCAGTGCTGAACCATCAACAAGTGTCAACGCGCAAACCATTCTACGAAACATCATCGATAACGGCTTCCGGAGCAGAAGTCCCACTTATGTACCCTTGACGACTGCACTCGTCAACACCGACATTTAACTGTTAATGACTGGAAACATGTTGCCTTGGTGGACGAGTCTCGATTCAAATCGTATCGAGTAAGGCTATGGGAACAACCTCATGAATCCATAGACCCTGCATGTCAGGAGGGGACTGTTCAAGCTGGTGGAGGCTCTGTAATGGTGTGGGACGTGTGCTGTTGGAATGATGTGGGACCCATGATAAATCTGGACATGACTCTGACAGGTGACACGTACGTAAGCATCCTGTCTGATCACCTGCATGCATTCATGTCCATTGCGCATTCTGACGGACTTGGGCAATTCCAGCAGGACAATGCGACACCCCGCACGTCATGAATTGGTACAGAGTAGCTCCAGGAACACACTTCTGAATTTAAACTTATCCGATGGCCACAAACCATTACTGAGCAAATCTGGAATGGCTTGGAACGAGCAGTTCAGAAGAGATCTCCACCCCTTCGTACTCTTACGGATTTATGGACAGCCCTGCTGGATTCATGGTGTTAATTTCCTCCAGCACTACTTCAGACGTAAGTATCGTCCATGCCACGTCTTCTTGCTGCACTTCTGCGTGCTCGCGGGACCCTACACGACATTAGGCAGGTGTACCAGTATTTTTGCCTTCTCAGTGTATCAGCCACTGTGATGGCAAACTTTACAGTTTACTATACCAGCAAGTAATCGTTTAAGAAAAACAAGAAAACACCTGGTATATCAATAATTCGTAGAATCCTAACCCAGTTGAAGAACGAAATTTTACCGAAACAACAGCTAAGAAATCTTATAAGAAATTGGGAGGCTCTCCACAGAAACGGCAGGGGGAGTAACACGTAGAATACACTGACGAGAAGGACATATAGCAAGACGCATGTGTTAAGACATCATGGAAAGCACTACATGGTACGTGAAAATTAAGCGGACTAGTAAAATAAGAAATGTGGATGTTATACGCAGAATCGGCAGGGAAAGTATTGTGTGGAAAACATTGACCAGAAGAGGGAAAAGTACGATAGGACACTGGTGAATATGTCAAGGAATGGTTTCCATAGCGCTATGGGCTACCCTGAAGAGACAGACGTTTGTTTGACACTCTCGCTCCATCGGTCAAGCCGCGATATTCGTTCTCTGTGGCTTCCACCGACCTTCCATCGTGAGAAGCTGTGATCGCTGAAGCATGACCAAAGACCGTGGTAAAGTAGAACTAGCAGCGGTGACTAAATCTCAACTCTGTTAGTCAGTTCTTCACGACCGCATGCATTCAAGATTGGCCTACATCTCGCCGGATGATGTGACGAAGAGGGTGTATTTTTTTGTCGAGTACTATGGATACAGAGAGCAGTACCACACCATCTGTTATTAATTAACATTATTGTCCATTGAAATAAAATATGTCGTTATGCCACACCTTTCGTGATAATTTACACACCACTGCTTAACTTATTGCATACGTGATTAAAAGGTTTTTAAAAACAAAGCTTTTCGAAACACTGTTCAGGTCGTTTGATTCACCACTGCAGGAGCCTATAGCCATAAATTCCAGATTCCTCCGCCTCTGTCTCATATTGAAGCGTGCTGCATTATATCGCCGGGAGCGACGGTCTTATTGCGAAGCCCCGTCAGGGTATCTGACGCATAAAACGCGGCCTTATCGAACTGTAGCTCGTAGGCAGATGGAGCCCCTAACATTCTGCAACACAATATCCACAAAAATTTCTCAGTCTGAGGTGACAAGTACTGAATTTGTGCACAAATTACGTTCATGCTGAATTAAAAACCGAGTAACTGCATGTCACTTAAAGTTACTAAAGAGTATTGAATAATGTAACTGACTGACTAACTTTATAATAATTTCAGTGTCGTTATCGCTATCATTTTTTTCTTTGCTTCCCAGAAAGCACATATTATCGCTAACAGAAATGACTGATTTTACAGCCCATAGAAATATAAGAATCACAAAGCAGTTGTATTTTCCGTTTCTGAAATGTAATCGTTAGTGCTGGTAAAATAAGCATTGTTACATTAGAACACAGGATGTGTGCCAGAGAGGGACCATAACCCGGATCTCCCGCTTATCACGAGAACTTGACTCAACATTCACTTTTTTTAATCTAATTTTCTTCGTTAATGTACGTTGCATTTGTTCGGGGCGGCCCTCCCATGACGCCCGTTCAAGTCCACCGTTGATCCACTGACTTTTTCACTATAGAGGCCAGCAAACCCTAAGACCGAACACAATGGTCTACCTTGCTGGCTTGCCATTAGGCTCTCCATGCGCGCTTCATGGTGAGACCCAAACCTCCATCTGTCATCAAGCATGTGTCTGCACCCTGTACTCGTACATCCACTATACAAATTTTTCCTTAGAGGGGAGACAGTTTAATTAAATGTTGTCTGCCCTGTATCGGCAGATAAATACGATACTGCAGTGCCTGTGGGCAACAGTCTACAATAGGACCACTGGCGTACTTACTTGTTTCGTTAGGAATGTTCTCAGCGCTTGCCGTAAGGTGTGATAGGATGAAAGAAGATGTGTCAGCTGTTTTTGTTACGCAACCAATGAGAGACCAGCTGACAGACGAACTGTTTGGAAGTAATTCATTTGGTAGAAAAGGTGAAACATTGCTGTACACGAGGATTATAAATTTAATTGCTCCTTATTTGAGTCGGAGCTGTGGTAGTAACTGAAAACCAATGAGAGAGTCGCAATCCACGATATAATCGAATAATCTGTGATATATTTCTCTGCTAGGTGTTACTGCGCAGTCGATCTCCACGAGCACACTGAGTGAGGGGTTCAATGTGCTTTTAATTAAATAGTGGGAGTATATAGGTGGATAAATGTTTTTAATTAAATCATGGCAGAAGGTAGATGGATCAATGTTTGCTAATATATTGGTCGTGAGACTCAATTTTTAATAAACATTGATCCACGTACTTTCTCCCTTGATTGAATTACAAAACATTGATTCACTCACTCAAAGTGGCGGCTTATGCAGCACATCCAGATGAGTACTCCCATGCAAATCTTTGACTATTTTAAGAGACATTTAACCACCGCATTTGATACATTTTCGTGTCTCAGCAATTAATCCAAGAGATATGCACCAACGGACAATGTTGCCGTGCAGTACTAAATCACTTAAATCAGTACACTTTATAGCACTCGCTGCCATAATCACAAAATATTTCTCTCTAAACACACTAATACACCAAAAAAAGCAAACTAGACAATGCTTTCAATTTCGGCACTCTAAATACATTACCTCTGTTCTCGTCTCTCTCTACGCGAAACCTACGCATTGCCAAAGCTATGAGCAGCGGGTAAGCACCACCGTGGCTGTCGCTGGCCTATACCTATATTTCAGGCGTGCCAGTGTTTGAAGTGCGATGCAGTGTTCCTTCAAACATGCATGCATAGCCTAATGGTAAGACCGCAAATGTCTTTCATTAATGTGTACACCTATCTATCATTATTTTTATGAGTAAAGACTGCAAAGATATTGAACACCTTAGCCTATTCACAAGAACGGAGGAGATATAAAAGATAGTTTGTTATAAAGACATCTGAATTTCCGACTGTAAAAGGCCATGGAAAACTAAAAACTTTGTTTTGCCTTTACTTGTTTGATGTGGTTTACTCTTTCAAACATGGCTACCACGGATTTTTTTTTTTTTACAAGCGTCTCCTGGAAAAGAATTTTGTGAAAAATCTGTCGAAGCCCATTTAAAAGTGCCTCGTAAGGTTTGATAGTGCTATCAGCTTCTCAGATCAGTCCGGCTAGCTAGTTTATTAAAGTATCGTAAAAATGTAAGTCTGGACAGGTAATCTCTATCCCTTCTACTTTCCCCATTTCTACTTACTCGTGTTAAAGTTCCTTAGTTTCAAAAAGGGCACCTCAAAAATGGAACTTCCCTGTTCATTACTGCTGTTCCTCTAAGATAATTTATATTTTGTTTCATGGTCCGTATTATTTATATTACTATCAGAAATTAGGCCCAGTGATCCTTCCTAGTTAACTAGTTTCAGTTTGTTACACTGCAATACATAAATAGCTGTTATTAATTATAAAAGAATTCACCTACATTTATATCTACATCATACTTCACTAGCCACCTAATGGTGTGTGGCGGAGGGTACTTTCCGGACCACTACGTGTTCCTTCCAACCCTGTTCCACTCGCGAGTAGTGCATGGGAAGCATGATTGTCAGTAAGCCTCTGTATTGGCTCTAATTTCTCGAATTTTCTCCTCGTGGTCGGTAGGCTAGATGTATGTAGGGGGAAGTAATAGGTTGTCCCACTCCTCCTGAAAAACGCTTTCCCGAAATTTCAGTAGTAAATCTCTTCGTGATGCACAACGCCTCTCTTGCAACGTCTGCCAGTGGAGTTTGTTTAGCATCTCCGCAATGCTCTCTCGCTAACTAAAAGATCCCGCGACGAAATGCGCCGCTCTTGGTTGGATCTTCTCTATCTCCTCTATCAGTCCTGCCTGATACGAATCCCAGATAGATTGACAATGCTCAAGATTCGAGCGAACAAGCGTCTTATAAGCCACTTATTTCGTGGATGAGTTACATTTCCTTAAGATTCTTCCGATGAATCTGATTCTGGCGTCTGCTTTTCCCATTATCTGTTTGATGTGGTCATTCCACTTAAGGTTCCTCTGGACAGTTACGCCTAGATATTTTACGGCAGACGCTATCTCCAGCTGTTTATCATCAATAGTGTAGCTGTACAGTACTGGATTTCTTTTCCTATGTATGTGCAATATTTTACATTCATTTACGTTCAGGGTCAACTGCCAGACCCTGCACCATTCATCAATTCTCTGCAGGTCGTTCTGCAACTTCTTACTGTCTTCTGGCGTTGCTACTTTGGTTGGTACAGACAAATGCATCATCTGCGAATAGCCTTAAAGAGCATCCGACGCTTTCTGCTAGATCTATATACTCCGTAAGCTCGTATTTTTTCCATTAAACGCCAATGTGGGACGGTGTCAAATGCCTTATTGGAATCAAGGAACACGGCACCAACCGTGGAACTCAGGCTTTGGTCACTGCGCTGTAGATTTAATGGAAGAACAGGGCGAGCTGACTTTCGCAGGATCTCCGTTTGCGAAATCCGTGTTGATTTTTATAGAGGAGATATTCATTTTCCAAGAAGGTCACAATTCTTGAGCATAAAACATGTTCCATAATTCTACAACAGATTGACGCCAACGATATAGGTCTTTAATTCTGTGAGTCTGTCTTATGGCCTTTTTTTAAAAACGGGAATGACCTGCGCTTTTTTCCAGTCGTTAGGTACCTTTCGTTGCTCAAGCAATCTACGATAAATTACTGCTAGAAGGAGGGCCCGTTCTTTCGCATAATCATTGTAGACTCTTATAGGTCTTTCATCTGGTCCTGACGTGATTGTAGCGATTGTAGCTGCTTTTCAATTCAGCGATAGGTTATCTCGATATCTGCCATTTCGACGTTCGTACGACTATTGGGAAAGGAGGGATAGTATTACGATCTTCCTCGGTGAAACAACTTCGGAAGACCGAATTCAGTATTTCGGACTTCTCTGTGTTTCGGTGCCTGTGTGGTCGCTGAGAGAATGAATAGATGATTTTGACCCGCTTACCGATTTTACATACGACCAAAATCTCTTAGAGTGTTTACTCAGGTCGATTGACAACGTCTTAATTTCAAAATCATTGAACGCTTCTCTCATTGCTCTCCTAACGCTCATTTTTGCTTCGTTCAGCTTTCGTTTGTCAGCAAGGTTTTTACGTCTCTTGAATCTGAGGCGAACTGCTCTTTGTTTACGTAGAGCTTCTGTAACACCGCTGCTAAACCATGTGATATTTTTAAAAAATAAAGAAATCCTAATTTATGTTTCCATGTATTTATTTGTAATCGTGTTTATTTTCTGTAGTTGGGTGTTGGGTAAGAATATGCAAAATTACTTTTTAGGAAAACTTTTATTAGTCCTCTGATAGTAGCTGTATGATAGTGAAACTTTACACAATGTTACCAAAAAGTCAAACTAGATGCGGAATGCGTAATTGTTATAATATTGCTGCAAATGTTTCTAATATTTAGTAAAACATAAAATGCGTAGTTTATCCTCACCTTTCTGCCTTATTTAATATATATTTACCATCTCGAGGAATCATTTAAAATTCAATCATGATGGCGTATTTGCTCTTAACGTCTAACGTACCTCTACCTCTTCCACTACTGGCTATTGGTGGCGGAGACCTGCCACGAGAACGTACAAGTGATAATTTGCACAACGGATATTTTAACGCGACTGGAGTCGCCCTGACACTTTAGTTAAGTCAGTTGTCGTGTGATAGCCTAACTGTCTGCTAATCGTATCCTATGGATGAGATCGAATGTCATGATAAGCCGACAAAATCCAGTTCTCTTTGAACGAATAAGTTAAAACATGTATAAAAGGTACACTATTGACAAGATTAATTTGCACCGGAAATTACTATGTACCAAAGGGTAAATGCCGTGATTTTAACATATTTATTCATCATAAACAAAATTCAAAGACACTAGACAATAGTTACAACTCTCAGGTTCTCCCTGAATTAATATTGGCCATTAAACTGTCTGGCTCTGCCCTATAATGCACTATCGATCTGTGATTAGGCACGGAGTAACTGACATCCCAGTTGACTAAATAGCAAGAAGGAACTACTATCTCAATTAGCAGTGTGAAACATCAGTGCAGAATGGAGTAGAACACGTGATTCAGCAATTACTTTCCTACACGCCGGTGCATAAGCAAGATCACCGTAGTGATCAGACGCTATAGCCGCAGAACTTCTCGTCTCAGCGAGATAATAGTAAAATTTTACTTTGCCAAAACTACAGCTGAAGACGTCCGTCGACTGCTGTGGACCCAAGACTCTCTAGCTCCACGTCCAAGGAACGACCTCACAGCTCCACGCCGCAGGAACGACAGACTTCTCACTTTCCTCCACTTTCTCCCAGCTCAAAGTCTTTTCACCCCCCCCCCCCCCCCCTTAAATTTGGGTGGCGAATCATCTTTCCGGAAGGCGCTCGTTTCCGAAAGCCGACCAATCCTAGTTTAGAATCCAGACCGAAGTTTCTGTAAGTTCTTTCTACGTCCGTAGGAAAGACCGCGAATACTTGCTTCCACGTGGTGCCACGTGTTTTTGACAGACTCGCTGCCTTCTCACGCCTGCCCGCCGGACACATGTTCCCGTTTTGCAGGTTGTCCAGCTCCCGGGCAACCCAGATTAGCACCGAAGCGGCTGCGCCGTCCTATTGTCCGAAAGAATGTACGAGTTCCCTGTGTCCTTCCGTTGTACCACGAGTTTCACAGCTCAGCTCGTTCCCCATTCACCCAACATGCAGACATTCTACAGTAGGTAATGTCAGTCACATACATGTTGCTGAGTGATCACAAACCTGTGTTCCCTATCATTGAAGGTGCTTACTTGTTGTATTGGATGTAACACGGTTTGTAAAATAACGCCACCTTACAAACGTAATCAGCATTCCAACCACAACTGTAGAGTAGGTTGCCTCCCATTAGGAAGGTGGGTGCACTCAACGACTGTGATATGACTTTCAAATGATAGAGCACAGCAGTCAGTCGTCTTTTTCTTGCTGTTTTATACGGCAAATCTAGATTTCGTCAAGTGCCTAGTCATTATCGATACACTATTTCATCATATCAATGCTGGTATGGATACGTCAGTTTCCTGTTGTTCGGGGTTCTGTCACAGTCAAGAACTGTGACAGGACTGTGACAGAAGCTCGGACGACAGGTGACTGACGTACTAGAACATTTAGATTCGCCGAAAAAGAACTGCAAGAAAAGGACGACTGATTGCTATATCCTATCTTTTGAAAACTTTTAGAGTAATTCAGTACGACTTATTAGGAGTACTTTAGATCGACGCCCTATTGATGTGTGTTGCCATCAATGATACTACTTAAGGAAAGTTGCTGGGGTGCACAGAGTTGGAAGCTTCCCACTCAGAGTTCTGAAGGAAGTAATTAGCCATGCTATTTCGTCGGTTCAGTTGTAAGATTTTGTAACAATTATGTCTGTCATCGATTATGTTTCGTACTGATACTTTAATATCTGTGTTGTATACGTTCATTAATATGAAACATATGGAAATAATTTTTATTACTGTGTAAGCTGACCTAGGCCTAACCAGAATTAATTTGTAAATGCCTCTTTAAAACTGTGTTCCTCTCATAGTATATATGTACTAAATTATTACATGGATAAATGGTTCAAGCTTAGGGGCTGTAGATTGTATGAAATGTAAATGCTGTAGGGAAGTACCAAGGAACGAAAAGGAAAAAATTGGAAATTTGTGGTAAGGACTATGGGACCAAACTGCTGAGGTCATCGGTCCCTAGGCTTACACACTACTTAATCTAACTTAAACTGACTTACGCTAAGGACAACACACACACCCATGCCCGAGAGGATTCGAACCTAAACGGGGGCAGCCGCGCGAACCGTGACAAGGCGCCTAAGATCGTACGGCTAACGAAAAGGATTAAGCGGGTGTAAAAAGGGGGCTTCGAGTGAAACAGCGTGGAAACAGTTTGTGGCAGAGACAGTCGGTGGCCAGCATTCAACAAGCTAACATCCCGAGTGCTTAACGACGCAAGAAGTACAGCTAGGCAATAATTGTGCTTCGGATGTGGATTACTATTTGTGATTGTAGCATCGCATTTATTGGTTTGCCCTGAAACGTGAAAATCAGACGTCAAGAAGATATTTTACAGTGCGAATTACTTCGTGATCCACTACTATATTATACGGCTTTGTTCTGAAGCCACAGAAGAGCGCTACCACAAACTCATTCAGTGTAAGTAGGCATTAACTTTATATTTATATGCATAGACCAGAAGTTCGCGAAACCTACAAATAATAAGCGTTCAAGCTCTAAATCTGTGTCTTGAACTCTCATTTCTCCTTAGCATTGACCTTTATGGGGTCCTCTTACTGTTGCTGAAATATTCCCAGTGTTTCCGAATACTATGAACTGCAGAAACAGTACTGTTTAAAATATTTATGAACTTTCGTAGAACAATATTTTTCTTAAGTAGTTAATCAGTATCTTGTGAGAAATATTTCGCCTGGACATCAAAGTCCCTAAGTTAATGCATAGTTAGAGAATAGGTGTTTAAGCGTGCATACTGGAAATGGTTAATTTTAGTTATTAGTAAATCTGTTCATAGGAGTTATAATTTGCTTATTAGAACAGTGGTACAGAAACAAGTGTAGGCTACAACAGCTTAAAAGCCCATACACTTCTTAATTGCATTACAAGTTTGTGATAACGTTTTTGTTAATGTGTTTATGCTTATGTTTGTTTTATGACTATTACTTGTTGGAAGTGTTAGCATAAAACCCACTAAGCAAACGGAACAGCTTCTGGGTCCCCCGATGCCGAGTCTGTAGTTTTGTAAGTCTACAGTGGAGATGTATATATACCTCAGTAAATAATTACATTAGAAACATTTTTGCTCTTGAAAATATAAATAGCATTAACTGAGTATAGCTATAAAACTTTCAGGATGCCTGTATATCACCTATATTCTGAATAATGCAAAGACTCGTATGTATCACATGAAAACAGAGAGTGTTCATATTAATGTAAATAACGGCTCGGTAACTATTTCAAAATTACTGTATTTCAGTAGTGAAGTATTAGAGCCACATCATGTCCAAATCTTTAGTTATCATGTCCAAATCTGTAGTACTTTCGTTCTTTTTAGTGATACATTATAATGAGCATTATCCTTTACTATCTAAAGCACATAATGCACGTTAGTATGAAATAGTTGTTACCACTAAACTTAAATCCAGATAGTAGCTCGGTTCTTGGATACTTATTCCGCTAATACACTGACGGAAAATGTCCCAACACCAGTACATAATTATTGTCCATTTGCTTAGGTAACATATTTAAGTGATTGAAACTGCAAGATCACAAGTTAATACAAGCGCAAGATAAGCCATTGAAAATGCGAAATTCTGGTACATTAACAACCGGAATAGCCGCCAGACTGTTTAATGTAAGCATGCAAATGTGCATGCATTGTGTTGTGCAGGTGCCGATTGTAAGTTCCTTTGATGCAGTTCCATGGCTGTTGCACTTGTTCGGTCAGTACAGGGACGGTTAATGCTGTTTGTCCATGATGCGGGACTTTTTGTGCGATGATGTCCCACATGCGCTCGATGGATGGATGGGTGGAGAGGGTTGTATGGGCGCACGATGGCAAGGTCTTCAGCGCCCGCTCAGTAACAGATTGAGACGGGTGTCAAGAAAAGACTCAGAACAGAATGTAAAACACAAGTAACAAGCTTGGAAAAATATGGGCCTACCCAACGGAAGCGTGGGACGAAGCATGCCGCCAGCAGTAAAACATGGACGACACAGGAAGAAAGTCGTAGAAGGAGCTAAAACAATATAGCAGATGGAAGTGGCTGGCTGACCGCAAGGAAAAAGGGAGGAGCCAGCCACTATGCAATACACTAAAACCTCCAGCCTAAAAGTTTAGTCCAGAGTCCAGATACATCACAAAACTTTAAAACCCTAGACACACACGTCTCGTCATTAGCTGAAACACAGGGCAGATCCCCAGCAACTTATGCTTCTGCCCTTGCATCACGTTATAAAATGCAGTCTGTTAAAATGTGGCGGACAAAGATGTGCACACCACAAGCATCACAAAACGGGGGATCCTCCCGCCGTAATAGAAAGCTACGTGTGAGAGGACAGTGCCCAATCCGAAGACGCGTGAGGGTCTCTTCTTCCCGCCTGAGCAACCGGCAGGAGGAACGCAACGGCCGAGTTGTTGACTTCGCCAACCGCAGTTTATTGGCCGTCACCGCCAGCCATTCTTCCTCCCACAAGTCTATGCACTTCTTGTGGAGTGCAGAAATGACAGACTGCAAGGGAATATCTGGTGATCGAGCAGGTCAATGCAACATGTCGGCACTCTGTAGAGCATGTTAGGCTACAACCGCAGTATGTGGGCGAGCATTATCCTGTTGGAAAACATTCCACGGAATACTGTTCTTGAATGGTAGTACGATAGGTCGAATCACCAGGCTGACGTACAAATGGTATTTAGGATGACAACGAGAGAACCCCTGCTGTCATACGAAATCTGGCCTTCTTCTAACCAACACACGGCCATCACTGGCACTGAGGCAGAACCAGCTTACATCAGAATATACAAAGGACCGCCACGCTGCTCTCCAATGAGCTCTCGCATGACGCCACTGAAGTCGGAAATGGCGGTTGTTTGGGATCGGTGGGATGCACGCTACAGGTCGTCTGGCTCGGAGTTGTCCTCGACGTAAACGATTTGTAACAGTTCGTCGTGCCGCTGTGCTGCTCAAAATGCTGCTGTTGGTGCAGTACGACGCGCCAGAGCCACACATGATGGTCCGGAGCCCGGTCTTATTGCGACTATAAATTCTCGCAACCACAGGTGCCAGCAATCATGTACAGTGGCTACATTCCTTCCACGTCTTTCATAAATATCGCAGAAGTAACATTCGGCTTCTCCTAGCCCTGTTTCACGACCTCGTTTGAACTCAAAGGGGAGGTGATAATGGCGTCTTTGTCACATTAAAGACATTCTTGACTAACATCAACTTACCACGTCGAATCCCAGAGGCAACTAACGGTCAAGACCGTTACAGCATGTATTTAAAGAGAACTTTATTTTCGTCCTCCTAGTGGCGCTACCAGCGCCACTGTTTTGCGAGTGGTGCGAAATTTGAACAGACAGATGTAGAAAAATACTCACCAACTTTCGTTTATGTAGCACGGCTCCTTCTTGGGACTGCGATTTTTCTGTCAATGTACTTCTTTATGTGTATTTTTAATTTCGTGTCCGGTTTTCCAAACAATTTCTAATTCAAGTAAATTTTAATAGAGTAGTTATTTTACTTTCTTTGGGTAACTTTACTGGGAATTACTTTTGCCTCAAAGGGCTGGTGAACGTCTTTAACTGCATGACCACAGCTTATATTCTTCAACTATAATGCTGTTAGTTCGATTCCTGCTAGGAAACCTGTTACATTCCTTGCAGTACGTTACCCATCAGGAGACGAAATACCGTACCGTTTAGTGTACACGGTCACGGTCAAAGTTTGATTCTTTCGAAGTAGTATTACAGGGTACTTGTTCAAAAAGCAATACCTTACAATGTTATCAGTTCCCAGTGTACAGAGAGAAGATGGTGCTTAAAGGACGACAAAAAAAGTTTGCTGATATTCGGTATCAAGCGTTTGTAAGGAGGTTCCATGTATATTCAACTGCCTTTTGCCAAATAAAAAATCGAGGATTGTCACAATGTTGTAGAGTTCTGTTCTTCAGCAATTGAGAGTAATGGGAAAGGTAAGTACTCCAGAAATTTGGCTAGAGTACCAGTAATGTTATTCGCAAACAGTATTTGAACCGTAGCTCGATCACAGGAACTTAAGAGCCTACGGAACAAAACTAATGGAGACATTGAAGTTTGAAACCATTACTTACCTGGGTTGCCAAATGAAATGTTATAAAACATTCTTGGAAAAATGCTGCCGATTTTTAATGAACGTCAACAAAATTGGTAAGTTTGCACTGTCTATGCATTACTATTCCGGCAAGGATCGATCGTTTCTGAACGGCTGTTCGAGCGGCCGCTGGAGCTCTGGAAACGTGGCTGCTTGCTGGCCCCGGCCATTAGCAGCAGATCCCACAGTGAGGCGACTGCGGGCCGCTATGTGAGGGTAGAAAAAGTGCAAGTTTTTATTTCTTCTCTAGAGCTGTCGGAAACGTACTCGTTATGGTGGTTGACTAATTACTTACGCCTGACAGAAATCTTATGCTCCCTCAACAACATAAACAGATATAAAAGTTTAAGGTAATCATTGCTTAGATATACTATTATTGTTTGCGGGAAGCAACGGAGGTCCTTGTGTATCAGAGCGCCGTGCGATGCAGTCATGAATATCTAAGCAGGGCAGCGATTGTGTGAACGTGGGATTCTGCCAAATAACTTTGCTGCCCGCAGTGACCAAGAAGAGGAAATACAACTTGGTAGATCTACAGCTGAATCAAGCATCCTTTTGTCTTCAGTCTTCTGACTAATTTGATTCGGTCCGCCACTAGTTCCTCTCCTGCGCTAGCCTCTTCATCTCAGAGTGGCTGTTGTATACTACGTCCTTAATTATTTGTTGGATGTATTCAAATCTGTCATCCCCTACAGTTTTTATCCTCTTCACCTCCCTTAAATACCATGGACATTATTCCCTGGTGCCTAAATACATGTACCTTCCTCTTGTCAATGTTTTCCATATGTTCCTCCCTTCGCTGATTTCGCGCAGAACTTCCTCATTGCTTATCTGATCAGTCCACCCGATTTTCAACATTCTTCTGAAGGAACGCATCTCAAACGCTGCGATTCTCTTCTGTTCCGGTTTTTGCCACTGTCCATGATTCACTACAAAACAATGTTGCGGTCGGAACGTGCATTCACAGAAATTGTCTCTTCAGATTAACGCCAGTGTTTCATACTAGTAGACATGTCTTGGTCAGGAATGCATCATAGCTAAGATGCATAATAACTAAATTAAAATCTGGAATACGATGCTTCACTACACATCTTTCCAGCAGCAATGGGTCACTAACAGATGCCTTAATATGGAAAACCTGAATTAACGAAATTATGACACATTGCAGGCTTTCACGAGCGGTAGTCATAATTGCTGGCGAGGCTTCCGGGTTGTATGGCCGTTGTCCAAAAAACTTTTAGGTTGCTGACGTTCCGTCCAGAGCTGCGCTGTACATCTTCGGCGGTGCGCCTGGTGACACTTAGTCTTGCCGATTGACGAGTCGGACGTTGGAGAGAGACTACAACACTGTGTAGAATGGGAATGGTCTACTTCGCATATGGTCAGCAGATAATCCTTGTCAGAGATGAAACTTAACTATCAGTCGTCGCATGTCATGAACAAAACCTTGTCCGTCGGTTTTGCAGTAAGTTTCGTCATTGTGCCTCTTTTCACTTAGATTCCATTTAACTAAGTTATGATTTGTGTAACGGATGTTTGCCTAGGGGATTTGAAGCTCTCTTTGGATACTGTCTAACATATAGTCATTTGCAATGGGATGATGAATTTTACGAGCAACTAAACGGTGTAGCAGTCCTGCAATCGCAAATTTTTATATTGAAAAATTAGACAAGTTAGCTCGAGAATACACAAATAAGAAACCATGGTATCGATTTCAGGACGATACGTTCCTGGTATAGTCACATTGTGAAAAAGCTTTAGAAAAATTGTTATGTTATCCAAAAGTTATGAAAATGACAACGCACTATCTTTCCCGGATGGTTCAATTATGAGAGAGTGATGAGAGTTTGAAACGTAAGGTATTTCAGAAAGTCACGGATACAGACAGATATTTGCGTGAGAACTCCAGGCATGGTCGACAACAAAAGAAAGATGCCATTAAAAGTCTTGTTGACAGAGGCAAAATAATGTGCACCCCAGAACATCTGGACGACGAATTAAAACATTTCAAGTAGGCATTCGAGAAAAATGACTGATCGCCGGCCGCTGTGGCCGAGCGGTTCTAGGCGCTTCAGTCCGGAACCTCACTGCTTGTACGGTTGCAGGTTCGAATCCTGCCTTGGGCATTGATGTGTGTGATGTCCTTAGGTTAGTTAGGTTTAAGTAGCTCTAAGCTACTAATGACCTCAGATGTTAAGTCCCATAGTGCTTAGAGCCATTTGAAACATTTTAGAAAATCACTGTTCAGGCAAAGAAGTAAATACGTCTCTGCAACAGAATAACAGTAGTCCAAAGGACACGATAAAACGTAGCAGTTCAAGAACACGGTTTCTATTATCTTTGTCAAAAAAGTAACTGATCAGAGAGAGAATATTTTACAGAACATGACATCAGGCATCAGATGTGGACTCTGATCACAATTTGTTGGTTATGAACTGTAGATTAAAAACGAAGAAATTTGAAAACGGTAGGAAATCAAGGAGATAGGACCTGGATAATTTGAAAGAATCAGAGGTTGTCGAGAGTTTTAGAGGGAGCATTACGCAACAGTTAACAAGATCAAGGGAAAGAAATATAGTAGAAGAGGAATGGGTAGCTTTAAGAGATGAAATAGTGGAGGCAGCAGAGGATCACATAGGTAAAAAGACAAGGCCTAAAAGAAATCCTTGGATAACACAAGAGATATTGAATCTAATTGATGAAAGAAGAAAATTTTAAAACGCAACAAATGAAGCAGGCGATAGGGAATACAAACGTTTAAGAAATGAGATTGACAGGAAGTGTAAAATGGCTAAGCGGCAATGGCTAGGGGACAAATGTAGGGACTCGAATCACATCTCACTATAGGAAAGATAGATGCCGCCTACATGAAAGTTAAAGAGGCCTTTCGGGAAAAGAGAAGCAGTTGTATGAATATCAAGAGCTCAGATGGAAAACCAGGCTTTAGCAAAGAGGGGAAATGTTTATTTAACAATACATTAGTCAAGCCATACTCACACTACATAACATTTTTCTTCAAAGAAAAGGGATTACTTTACCGATTTCAACGAACTATATCGTCATTTGCAAATGTAAGACATCAGTTGGAGAATATGTAATGGCAATTGTGACCACACATCTGACAACAACTACGAAAAATAATTGTTGTCAGATGTATGGTCACAATTCCCGTTGTATATTTTCCGACTGATGACTTACATGTGAAAATGACGACGTAGTTCGTTGAACCGGTTATGTAACCCCCTTCTTTAAAGAAAAATGTTATGGACAATTACTATGACTTCCATACTGTACTGTTAAACATTGTAGTCACACTCCTTTACGACAATTTTGTCGGAATATAGAAAGAGGGGAAGCTGAAAGGTGGAAAGAATATATACATGGTCTGTACAAGAAATATGAAGGGAAAGTTATAGAAAGGGAAGTGGACGTAAATGACTGTCAAATGGGAGTATGGTACTGCGAGAAGAAAATAAAAGAACTCTGAAAGATCTAAGTCGAAACAAGACCCCGGGAGTAGATCATATTCCGTTAGAGTTAATGATAGCCTTGGGAGAGCCAGCCATGACGAAACTCATCCATCTGGTGCACAAGATATACGAGAGAGGCGAAATGCCTTCAGACTTCAAGAAGAATGAAGCAATACCAATTCCGGAAAAAGCAGTTAATGACAATCCAAAAAGTGCTAGAAACCGACCTCGTGGAAGGTCAGTTTGGATTCAGGAGGAATCCAGGAACACGGGAGGCAATACTGACCCTTCGACGTATCTTAGCAGGTAGTTCCAGGAAAGAGAAATTTACATTTATAGCATTTATAGGCTTAGAGAAAGCTTTCGACAATGTTGACAGGTATACGCTCTTTGAAATTCTGGGGATACCAGGGGTTAAACACAGGGAGCGAAGAGCTATTTACAACTTGTACAAAACCCTGACGGCAATTATAAGATTGTGGGGCCATGAAATGAAAGCAGTGTTTGAGAAGGAATTGAGGATTTTATCTTGTCCATGATGTTGCTCAATCTCTACACTGAACATGCAGTAAAGGAAACCAAAATAAAATTTTGAGAAGGTTGTAAAGTTCAGGGAGAAAAATAATAACTTTAAGGTTTGCTGATGACATCGAAATTCTGTCAGAGGCAGCAAAGGACTTTGATGAGCAGTTCAATGGAATGGACCATGTCTTGAAAGGAAGATATAGGATGAACATCAACAAAAGCAAAACAAGGATAATGAAATGTACGCGAAAGTGAGGACAAGGGAATTAGATTAGAAAACGAGACAAAGTAGTAGGTGAGTTTTGCTACTTGGACAGCAAAATAAGTGATGTCGCAGAAGTAGAGAGGATATAAAATGTACGCTGGCAGACTGGCAATGGCAAGCAAACCATTTCTGAAGAAGAAACATTTGTTAACATCGTACGTAGATTTAAGTATTAGGGAGTCTTTTCTGAAGGTATTTGTCCGGAGTGTAGCGACGTATGGTGGTGAAACATGGAAGATGAACAGTTTAGAGAAAAAGAAAATAGAAGCTTTCGAAATGCGGTGCTACAGAAAAATGTTGAAGATTAAATGGGTCGATCACGTAACTAATGAGGAGGTAGTGAATAGAATTGTGGAGACAAGAAATTTGTGGCACAACTTGACCAAAAGAAGGGATCGGCTTCTAGGACACAGTCAGAGACAGCAAGGGATCAACGGTTTAGTACTGGAGTGCAGTATGAAGATGCTCGCACATGATAGACTAGCATGGAGAGCTGCATCAAACTGGTCTTCGGATTGAAGACCACAACAACAACAACAACATATGGACAGTTGCTCCGTAAAAACCATTCGGTAAGTTTCTGTCCTTGCCAAGCGATAATCAATAACTAAGTTTTATCTCCGACAAGGATTATCACTGCTGATCAAGTGTAAACTCTACCACGGCTATTTTACACAGTATTTTAGTCTCCCTCCGACGTCCGAATTGTCAGTCAGCAAGACTGTGTCGTCAGGAGCACCTCTGAAGATATTCAGCGCGGCTCGGGAAGAAACGACCGGAATCGAAAAATTTCTTAGACAAAGTCACACTACACAGAAGACCCACCAGCAAGAAAAAACGCGATATGTACATCTCAGTGGTCATCTCAGTGAATAACACAAAAAGCGAAAACACCATTCAGAAAATTCTTATGTGTTTACAGCAGTATTAAATCTAAGACAGAATGACTGTTTCAAATATATTCGTAAATAAAAGAGCGATGGAGATATGTGAAAGGATTTGTAATCTGCAAATGATGTGTGTGTAATTTCTCGGTGCTCTGCTAAGCATTTTGTTGTCATATCTTTTGGTGAAATTCATGAAAGGTTTGTTTTTCTGTTTCTTTTTTATGAACAGTGCCATAGATACGTTGTATCTGCATTTATAGGTGGTAATTTGAATTAATTACGATCAAGAGCGATAAACAGATTCCCTACTGCAATGTTCGTTCCCCATTTCACCGATGGACTGAATACAGTGCTATTGCAACCTGGTCAAAGATCAAAGAATGCAGAAAGGTCTTGCTACTACACTTTCTCCAAGTCATCTTGAAGAACTTGGACTCTAGATAAGGAAGTAAAGAAAGGACTGTCTAAATAGTCTGCATGGGATGTATTTCTGCATGTCGTTTGGTGTCAATGTTATATCACAGTCATCTGGTTCCGTTCATCAAGAAGGTAATTGATTCAGAGAAGTGGAACTAAGAAGTTTATGTTCATGCTCGTGGACTACAAATCTCGATGAAAAATGTCAGATTACAATTAATTCTTCATACTTTTGCAGTTTTTTCCCTCTCATTGACGCCTTGTTTTATATATCGCATTTTAGAGCCTGCGACACTAAATAATAATTTACAAACATAATGAATTTCACGAAATGTTGAAAACCAAGCGTGATGAATTTGAAATAATACGGCCAATATCCAATCATAGCCAACAAAATGATAAACACTCTAGGCGTAACACTGCATTCAACTTAGAGACAACCTTTATAGCCGGCCGGAGTGGCCGTGCGGTTCTGGGAGCTACAGTCTGGAGCCGAGCGACCGCAACGGTCGCAGGTTCGAATCCTTTTCCGGCATGGATGTGTGTGATGTCCTTAGGTTAGTTAGGTTTAATTAGTTCTAAGTTCTAGGCGACTGATGACCTTAGAAGTTAAGTCGCATAGTGCTCAGAGCCATTTGAACCATTTGAACCAACCTTTATAAGAATCTACTGTAAAATTTTAGAAACAGTGATGAGGCAATTTGACGTAATTATTTTTCGAACTTTTAAATGTACATTATTTTGGTCAACATAAACGATGTTTCTCTGAACCTTCAACGCAGTCATTGAAACTGCAATAGATCATTTTTGTTTTCTCCTGTTTAAGATTATAGCTAGCTGCCGCGTACCTTTCCAGATAAATACGTCGTAAGTGCTGATGATCTGATGAAGTTTCATGTACATCTACTGATACATGGTAACTCTGCAAATCACACTTAAGGGCCTAGCAGAGAGTTCTTCGAACCATCTTCAGACTATCATCTACCGTTACACTCCCTAACATCGCATGGAGAAAAATGAATACTTAACATCTCTCCATGAGGGTTCTCTATTATTTTATTATGATGATCGTATGTTCCTGTGCATGTTGGCGATAGTAAAATAGTTTCGCCTTCAGAGGAGAAAGTATCTGAAATTTCGTGAAAAGATCTCGCCCCAAGGAATAACGCCTTTGTTATGGTGATGCCACCCCAACTCGCTTATCATATCCGTGACACTCTCTTCCATATTTCGCCATAGTAAAAAACGAGTTGCCACTCTTTGTACTTGTTCTACGTTCTCTGTCCATACCACACTGCAGTACTCCAGCAGAGGACGGACATGCGTAGTACAGGTAGCCTCTTTAGTAGATCTGTTGCATCTTCTAAGTGTTATGGCAATTAAACTCAGATTTTGGTGCGCCTTCCCCACAATATTATCTACGTAATCATTCTTTTGTTTGTAATCGTAATTCCCATGAATTGAGTGGAATCGAAAGCGTACAGATTTTTGTGATTTACCATACCACCGAAATTTAACGGATTTATTTAATTAGCATTTAGACGAACTGACACTTTGCCTTCCTCAGACACAATTGCCGCTTTTCACATCATACAGACACGTAACCTAAGTCATTTTGGATTTGGTTTTGTTCTTCAGATGTCTTTACTAGACGATAAATAACAGCAACATCTACAAACACTCTACGTGGGCTATTCAGATGGTCTCCTAAATTGTTTATATTGAGTAGGAACAACAGAGGGCCAATAACTCTTCCTCAGGGGTCGCCAAATGTCGCTTCTATTTAACTCGATGACTTTCCACTGTTACTACAAAAGTGTGACCTTTCTGATAGGACATTACGAATCCAGTCGCTCAACTGAAACGACACTCCATAGGCATGCAAATTAGATTAGAAGTTTCTTACAACAAACTGTGTCAAAGAGATCTGGAAATCTAGAAATATGGAAATAATTTCAGATAGCCTGTCGACAGCACTCAATACTTCGTGCGAAAAAAGAGCTAGTTGTGTTGCACAAAAATGTTGTATTTCAATAGGCAGTTTTCTTCTAGGCAAGCCGGCCGAAGTGGCCGTGCGGTTAAAGGCGCTGCAGTCTGGAACCGCAAGACCGCTACGGTCGCAGGTTCGAATCCTGCCTCGGGCATGGATGTTTGTGATGTCCTTAGGTTAGTTAGGTTTAATTAGTTCTAAGTTCTAGGGGACTAATGACCTCAGCAGTTGAGTCCCATAGTGCTCAGAGCCATTTTTTTTTTTTTCTTCTAGGCAATCCGTAATGTTCGAATACAGTATTTGTTCAAAAATTATGCTGCGAAACGTCGTCAGTGCTAATGGTCTGTAATTCGTCGGATTACTTTTATCTCCTTTCTTGGATAGTGGTGTGATTTGTGCATTTTCCAGTCCTTAGGCACGCATCGTTCGTCAAGTGATCAGTTGTACCTGATTGCTGAGTATGGCGCTATTTTATGAGTATACTCTGAAATGAAGGTAATTAAACTCAGATTTTGGTTCGCCTTCCCCACAACATTATCTACGTAATCATTCTTTTGTTTGTAATCGTAATTCCTATGAATTGAGTGGAATCGAAAGCGTACAGATTTTTGTGATTTACCATACAGCCGAAATTTAACGGATTTATTTTAGTTAGCATTTAGACGAGCTGACACTTTGCCTGCCTCTGGCTCACGGGGTACCGGGTTCGATTCCCGGTCGGATTGGGGATTTTCTCTGCCCGGAACTGGGTGTTTGTGTTATTCTCATCATTTCATTATCATCATCAAGATTCGTGACAGATGCTATACTGGACTGTGAAAAAAATAGTGTAAAAATTGGGACTTGGTACGGGAGCTGATGACCGCGCAGTTGAGCGCCCCACAAACCAAACATCATCATCCTCACCAAAATTGGTTTATTGTCTGACGAAGACTTGTCTTTATTGATAAAAGCTACTTAATTACACCTAAGATATTTACTTCTAAGTTACTCATTTTGATAAATGTTCTTGATTTGAATTCTGAGATATTTATTTCGTCTTCTTTCGTGAAGAAATTTCGGCGCTGTCATCGGCAGTGAAGGTATTGATTGTGTCTTCCGCTAAAGTGCTTTACGTATCACCAGAATGTCCTTGGATTTTCTGCCAGATTTCGAGCAGTTTATTGTCAAATTTACTGTAGTCTGTATATTGTAAAAATCTTTTTACTTATTTTCACAATTCCTGCATCCAGTTCCTCAGCTGACAGATGCCTTTCATTCATAAAAAGGATAAAAACTTGTGTATGCAGTTCACACCCTCAGAAACCACTTACAAGCTTAGCTCTGTTATCAACAGCAAATTACCTCTTGTGGTAAGAGAGAACATAGTTGAGCAACGATTTCATCAAAAACGTAACTTCATATTTATAAACGAATTTTTTCTGTTGTAAATACTGATCTTATTGAAAATTCCAGTAGTTGTTACTTGTCAACGTTCACAAAATCTGAGGAAACTGCTTGTAAAGACGCCTGAAAGAACGATAAGATTTGAAATTCGTGATATAATCATATCAGTGCCTTCACAGCTGACTGTGCTATTATCGGCATAAAAATAAACATTTAATGAAAAGTTAAAGAAATGTACAGCCCATAGAAAGACGCTGTCTTCAAGAAGACTTCAGTTAAGATGTATTCATCTGAACTTGCCTAAGGATGCCCATACAACAAACATCATCTGGTTGAGAAAGCACAGAAACAGAATGAAGTACGAAAAACAAAGTCAAGCGTCTCACCTTTAAGTTCCTCGAGACCAATTCACCGACACAATGGTAAGCCCAACTCTTTCACCGATTTCTTCCGCACCACTGAATGGTATCTCGCGAATCCAAGAGCTTTTCGCTCCAAGGCACTGCTGGAGCTAGAAAAGTGGTGTCATTCCTGCTTGATGAAGCACCAAATAGCTTACGCTGCACACACTAAAGAAGGGTTTAAGGTAGGGAATGTAAACGTCTCACATAGTCATATCACTATGAAAGAGAAAAATATTTGATCACCTGAATAGAAATTTAAGCCTTAGGAATTATTTTATTAATTTGCCTCTAGAGTAGCTTTACATGAAAGTGAAACGCGGATAGTAACACAGACTAGAAGAGAAAAGAAGGAAAGTTCTGCTGCAGAAGAATACTGAAGATCAATTTTTTTGGCAAAAGTGACTTACTACGTTTGGAGATTAAATGGTTGAATATGTTCGTTTATTCCTTTAACTTTCACGACACAATGACAATCTCAGTAATCAGTTTCCAACAGACAAAGGTCATCTTAGTAGATTCTATAAAAGTCATAATGATTACTGTCGTTCATGTGTAATGGTAGCAGAGCATCGCCACTGAAGATGAGGAGACACAGAAATTGTATGAGGATTTTGAATAAGTAATTCAGCGCGTAACGAGAAATTTAATGGTAATTGGGAATTGGAATGCAGTAGTGGGGTAAAAAGTAGAAGATAGAGTTGGTATCAGGCAGGGGAGAGGAGAAGGACTAATTGAGCTCTGCAGTAAATATCTCTTAGCGAAAAATCACATGATGATGAAAACTTAGAAAAGGCCCAGAGACACAGGAAAATTGCTGCTGGATTACGTCATGGTCACAAGGAGACTTCATATTCAGATGTTGGATTGTAGGTCAATGCATGGATCCGATATAGACTCGCATCACAATTTAGTAATGATGAAGAGTAAACAGAAGTTTAATAGAATTGTTTAGAAGTATTAATATCGAAAGAAGTGGGATGATGAAGTACTGAACAATGATGTGTTGCATTTCAGGTTCAGTAAGGTTGCAGACACTGCGGATTTGAATATCACAGTAGGCAGTTAAATTCACTGGGAAAGAACATAACTAAAAAGGATAATTGCGTGTGTACAACAGACAAAAGTAGGAAGGCAATGAGGTTTCCAGGACATTGTCCATTCCCCATGCTGTGTCAGGTGCAAGCTCTTACTGTAGTTGGTAAAGACCACACTGCTCTATCGCCAGTCCAACATGGTGGAAAACCGTGGCCCCTTACCTATCACACGACAATCAATACTACCCGTATCTATGATGTGATTCACACTCCAAGAAGTTACACTTTATTTCTTGGAATGATGGCGGCCATTGAAACAAAACAGCTAATCACCTCCCAGTACTTTATAGCCCATTAAAATGAAACATCCGAACGCGATGTAGCCTCACAGCAGTCATCTTGGCTATTCAGACGAGCAGAACTTTATTGCTTCATATTCAAAACAGTTTATCCAAAAAATTTCAAAAATGTTGTATCTTGTAATATTTCCTCCTGTAAGATATGTCAGGAATAAACAGATACACCCCCCACCCTTACACCTACCCACACACAATACACACACAGACATACAAATAATATTTGCGTCATGAAAGTACAGGTATAACAGCACTTGTAAATGTCTGAAGATCTGTTATTGTACCATACTTGGTATGTGGCACAATCGATCCATAAATAATTTCCACATTTTAATGTTCCTTTGTTGTTTGTCAAGATTCCCATTGTTTCACCCATGTCTAAAATGTCTGCAAAAATACGCCAGTCCCAGAAAAAATCTAATGTTTATATAAGGAGTCACAATTCTGTTTACGCGCACACACACACACACACACACACACACACACACACACACACATCATATGGATATTGGTACAACTGATAAACCATACACACACACACACACACACACATTATTTGGATATTGGAACAACAAATAAAATTTATAGGTTAAAGAGAAATTTTTCGTTACCAAAGTTCAGTATCTGTACCAGTCAGTATGGAAGCTTAAAATGAATATATCCACACCTAAATTGTCTGTATTACTTATTAAAATACATATGGCTTACTTAATGGCACTGAAAGAAGTTATAAGTTGTTCGATCTTTGTATCACATAAAACTTAGTAGCTGAAGATTACAAAACATTTACGAGCACCGTGAATCTTCAAATTTTCGCGGAGAAATTATTGTTGCATAAAATTTTGGGCTCGTAGCCGCGTAAATAACCTCAGAAAGACACCGCAACGTTTCAGCTCGCAGTGATACATCGACTTTACCGCGAGAATCTATCATGCTGCCATAGATCTAATTTCATGCATATGTTGTACCTCTTTGCCTCCGATCAACGTCTCTGGCGCCTTGTGTATCTGTGGCTGCAAGCGCAATGGCAGGGTTCGCGGCTTTAAAATGGCGGAGCAAGCGCTGGAGCGTCTGTCACCTGGTTCACTCTGAAGATAGATGGACGGTATACAGCCGAAATGTCAGAAGATAGGGTCAAATTTATACGGCTGCACGCTACAAAATTTTATGTAACACACACAGGAGCACTGTCCCTAATGTGGATTAAAAGCTTGCGGTGCACATGTCGGTTCGAATTACCAACATAAACGTTATTCCAACATTTAATTTTTTCGAAACAGGGCAAGTCATGAATCTAAACCTAGACGCTTCGATCTGCAGTCACAGGTCTCATGGATGAGAGAAAAGCTCGGAAAACCAAAGTAAAACAGCGATAAACACAGGTGTAAATAAATTCATTCAGTAATACAATGTGTTACAGTATGTCAGAATATGAGGGTCGCTTAGGATCAGTCATCGGATATACACTGATCAGCCACACAACATTATGAGTGCCTACGTATTAGGCGGTATGTCCACCTCTGTCACGGATAACAGCATCGGAGATGCGTCATGGCATGGGAGCAGTCAGGTCTTGGTAGGTCGCTAGAGGGAGTTGGCGCCACATCTGCACACACAAGTCACTTAATCCTCGTAAATTCCTGGGAGGGGGCAGATGAGCTCTGAAGCCAGGTTCAGTCACATCCCAGATGTGTCCGATCGGGTTCACGTATGGCGTGTTGGGGGGCCATCACATGAACGGGAACTCATTACTCTGTACCTAGAACAACACCATCACACTCCTGTCCTTGTGACATGGCTCATTACCTTATTGAGAAATGCCATTGTTTTCGGGAAACATTATCCTCAAGAAGGGGTATACATGGTCTACAACCAGTACGATACGCCTTGGCCGTCATGGTCCCTTGCACGAGCTCCACTGGAGCCTTGGATGCCCACGTGAATGTTCTCCAGACCATAATGAAGCCGTGGACAACTTGTTTCCGAACCGCAGTACAGATGTCAAGGAGCTGTTCCCCTGGAAGACGAAGAATTCGCGCCCTCCCATCTGCATGATGAAGAACGTACCGGGATTCGTCAGACCATGCAATGCTCTGCTACTGCGCTAATGTCCAGTGCCGGTGTTCACATGCCCATATCAGTGGTAGTTGCTGATCTCGTGATGTTAATATTGGCACATACATGGGTCATCGGTTGCGCACGGACATCGTTAGCAGTGTTGGGTGCGCTTTATTATGACACACACTTTTACTCTGCCTAGCATTAAAGTCTGATGTTAGTTTCGCCACAGTTTGCCACCTGTTCTGTTTTACCAGTCTCCACAGCTTACGACGTCCGACATCTGTAATGAGGGGCCGTCCGTTGTGGCCGAGTGGTTCTAGGCACTTCAGCGACCGCTACGGTCGCAGGTTCGAATCCTGCCTCGAGCATGGATGTGTGTGCTGTCCTTAGGTTAGTTAGGTTTAAGCAGTTCTAAGTTCTAGGGGACTCATGACCTCAGATGTTAAGTACGATAGTGCTCAAAGCCATTTGCTTTTTTTTTTTTTTATGAGACGTCTGGACATGGTTTCACCTTGGTGTCCCCACGTGTTGAACACAATCACGAGAGTACTCCTCGAACACCCGACAAATCGTGCAGTTTCCAAATGCTCGTGCCGAGCATCCCAGTCATCACAATCTACCCTCAATCAGATGATTGGTTCCTTCATTTGTGGGAGGCGGCGAAACATCGAGTTCGTTTGACCCATACGATTAGTGAAGGATTGTGAAGGAAGTCGGCCTTGCCTTATCAAAGGAACCATTCCGAGATTTGCCTGAAGCGATTTTGGGAGATCACGGAAAATCTAAATCAGGATGTCTGGACGCAGCTTTGTAACGTCGTCCTCCTCCGTCAGACTCAGATAGATCTCGCGCTTTTCCATTCTACACAGGGACAGCACGTTCACTGTACTACATGCACCGTGCGTGTGTTTGACTAGCAGTCATTCCTCGTCAGGTGACTCTCCTATTGCCTAGACGAATTTATAGCGATAGTATCTCGGTGGTCATAATGCTCTGCCTCATTAGTGTACCTCCGACAATACAAGTAGCAGGATGATATTTTTCATACTGACACGGAAAACATAAACTATATCTGCATCTACTACAATGAATTGACGCAGTTTTTCCTCATGTACAAGGAATCAAAAATGGTTCAAATGGCTCTGAGCACTATGGGACTTAACATCTGAGGTCATGAGTCCCCTAGAACTACTTAAACCTAACTAGCCTAAGGACATCACATACATCCATGCCCGAGACAGGATTCGAACCTGCGACCGTAGCGGTCGTGCGGTGCCGGACTGAATCGCCTAGAACCACACGGCCACACCAGCCGGCTACAAGAAATCTTCAGAGTTTATAAGGAACAAGGCAGCTCATAAACATTTTGAAAAATTTCTCTTTTCCGACAATTTGAATGTAAACCATGCGTAACGCAACATTTTCGTAAGCATCGGTACCGAAAATTGGCGGCGTACGACTGAATGTATTTCATTAGCATCTTCACGAGAAGCAGTTTGTCGGTCGTTGTCAATCAAATATGAACAAGTCTGAATGCGCTTCATAAAGTTTTTAAGTTGTCGATAGAAATAAAAGCTGTATAATATTTGTTAAAATAATAAAAATTAGTAAACAGCAAAATAACATTCAAGTTGTTGACAGAAATAATGCTCAGAAGAATGGAAAATAAATTTGAGGACCTGTTAGATGACAAACACTTTCACTTTCGAAAAAGTAATATCACTAAATATATGAAACTCCCATTAAAATGTGAGTAATGGGGAAAGATGGATATTATATTATACGTACAAAAACCAAAGGAGAAGAACGAGACTGGAACTCGGACAATGAAATGCTGTGATTCAAAGCAATGTAAGACAGGGATTCACTCTTTCGCCCCTACAGTTCAATCTATGCATCGGAGAAGTAATGATGGAAATAAAAGAATGTTTCAAGAGTGCAGTTAAAATTCTTGGGGATAGGATTTCAGTGATAAGATTCTCTGAGGACATTGCTAACCTCAACGAAAGTGAAGAAGAATTACTAGATCTGTTGAATGGAATGAACACTCCAGTGAGTACAGAATGCGGATTGAGAGTATACCGAAGAAAGACGAAAGTAACGAGTAGCAGAAATGAAGTTACCCAGAAAATTAACATTAGAATTGGGGACCACGAAGCAGACACAGTGAAGGAATTTAGCTGCCTCGGAAGCAAAATAACAAAGATAGATGAAACAAGGACGACACAAAAAGTCGGTTGGTACTGCCTTAGAGGCCCTTAATACGAGGAAAATGTTTCCGAGAGTGTACATTTTTCGCACAGCATTGTATGAAAGTGAATCATGTGCTGGGGGAGCATCAGAAAAGAAGAGAATGCGATGCAGTGCTATAAAAGAATATTAAAAGTTAGGTGGTCTGATAAGACAAGGAATGAGGAGGTTGGCCCCAGAATCGGAGAAGAGAGGAAAGTATGAGAAACGCCGACTAGAAGACGGGGCCAGTATGGTAGGATATGTATCAAACCATTATAGAATAACTTATACAATATTAGAGGGGCTGTAGAGGGTAAAATCCCCACGGGGAAAACAGAAATTTGAATAGGTCCGAAAGAAAACTGAAGATGTAATTGCAATGGTTGGCACAGGAGAGGAATTCTTGGCCGGCCCAATCAAACCTGTCAGACTGATGACTCGAAATAATGATTGTTTCCTTTCTTTATTTGGAATCATAGCATGACAACTGGCTGATCCAAACCGGCTACGATGCTGTGCAATTCTCTTGTGCCTGTCATAAAAATATAAAAATAATAAATAAAAAGGATATATCAGGTAACTCATGAAGAGGTACTGAAATTGTAAATAAAATAGATATATCAAATAACTCATGGAGAGGTACTGAATACAATTTGGGGAAAGAGGCTTTACGACAAAACTTGGCTACAAAAAAGGGGTCATTAGATAGGACACTTTCATGGCATCAATGAATAGTCACTTTGGTTTAAAGGAAAGTGTGGTGGCAAGAATTATAGAGCGAAACCAAGGTTTGATTACAATAAGCTGGTTTATGTGGTTGTAAATTACAGTAGCTATTGAAGAGATGAAATGACGTGCTCAGGTTTGATGAGCATGGTTAAATGCAGTCTTTGGACTGAAAATTACGTTTGTGAGGTTGTGTCTGAAAATGAACTGTAGCGTATGTGTTATAGATGAATCAGAAGTTTTTTCTTAGGAAAATGCAACAATCAAGTGAGTAATGTACGTGCGTGGAGTACAAAGTAAGGACACGCCTACTACATTACCGGTTGACTTCTCAAGTACATCTACATCTACTTCGTTACTCTGTAAATTACATTTAATTACCTGGCAGATCGTTTATCGCACCACCCTCACAATAATTCTCTATTATTCCGCTCTCGAACAGCGTGCCGAAAAAACGAACATTCTACCTTTCCATGCGATTTTCCTTACTTTATTATGATGATCGCTTTTCCCTGTGTAGGTCAGCGTGAACAAAATATTTTCGCTTTCGGAGGAGAAAATTGGTGACTGAAATATCGCGAGAAGATCTCACAGCAACAAGAAACTCCTTTGTTTTGATGATGTCCATCCCAAATCCTGTATCACTCTCCACTATTTCTCGATAATATAAACGTGCTAATCTTCTTTGAACTTTTTCGATGTATTACGTTAATCCTATCTGGTAAGGATCCCACACAGCACACCAGTTCTCCAAAAAAGGACAGGCAAGCGTACTGTAGGCAGGCTCCTTTGTGCCCCTGTTATATTTTCTAAGAATCCTGCCAATAAAACGCAGTCTTTCGTTAGCCTTCCCCACAACATTTTCTCTATGTATTCCTTCCAATTTGAGTTGTTCTTAATTGTAATTCCTAAGTATTTAGTTGAATTGACGGCCTTTAGATTTGTCTGATTTATCGTGTAACCGAAGTTTAACCGATTACTTTCAGCACTCATTTGGATGATCTCAGATTTTTCGTTATTTAGGGTCAATTTCCAATTTTCGCACCATACAGATATCTTTCCAAAATCGTTTTGCAATTTGTTTTGATTTTCTGATGACTCTACTTGACAATAAACGAGAGCATCATCTGCAAACCTAAGGCGGTTGCTGAGATTTTCTCCTAAATCGATTATATAGATAAGGAACAGCAGAGGGCCTATAACACTACGAAGGGGAACGCCAGAAATCACATCTGTTTTACTCGACGACTTTCCCTCAGTTACTACGAGCTGTGACCTTTCTGACAGGAAATCACGAATCCACTCACATAGCTGAGACGATATTCCGTAAGCACGCAATTTGATTAAAAGCCGCTTGCGAGGCACAGTGTCAAAAGCCTTCTGGAAATCTAGAAATACAGAATCAATTTGAAATCTCTTGTTAATAGCATTCAACACTTCGTGTTGTGGCCGAGCGGTTCTAGGCGCTTCAGTCCGGAACCGTGCGACTGTTACGGTCGCAGGTTCGAATTCTGCCTCGGGCATGGGTGTGTGTGATGGCATTATGTTAGTTAGGTTCAAGTAGTTCGAAGTTCTAGAGGACTGATGACCTCAGATGTTCAGTCCCATGGTACTCATAGCCATTTGAACCATTTAGTAAAGTATGAATGCAGAGTCTCGCGGCGATAACATTGAATAAAATGTCCTCGGGTTTCCAACCGCGTCAATTGGTTAAAACTACACGAGCTTTCGGCCAAGCACTCCTTGGCCATTGTCAAGTGTTATGACTGCCAGTGGGCTGTTGGTGCGCCGTTATATACGCTAGCTGTCGGTTGTGACGTCATGGTGCCCATGACATTGCCATATATGGGCATGTTTTGAGTCGGCGTTCGATGTGTCCGCTTCAAAGAGCTACTTGTGTTTCGCAAGAACGATGTTTGCTAAAGCCGTGTTGACTGTCTGCCAATAGACCGTTCTCTTCGAGGTCATTCATAATGTTTGACCACAATATATGTTCCAGAATCCTTCTGCATATCGACGTTAATAATATGGGCCTGTAATTTGGTGAATTTATCCTATTGCCTTTCTTGTACATTACTGTGACCTGTGCAACTTTCCAGTATTTGGGTACGGAACTTTCGCTGAGTCAGCGAGCGGTTGTACTTGATTATTGCATCACCGTACTCTGAAAGGAAACTTATCAGTGTATAATCTGGACCGGAAGACTTGCTTTTATTAAGTGATTTACGCTGCTTAACTACTCCAAGGTTATGTACTTCTAAGTTACTCATGATGGGAACTGTTTTTGATTCGAATTCTGGAATATTTACTTTGTCTTCTCTGGTGAAGAAATATCAAAAGGCTGAGTGTAGTAACTGTGCCTTAGCAGTACTGTCATCGACATTTCTTCCAATGCTGACGCGTAGAATCTCTTTGGATTTTCTGACAGCTTTCGAGACAAGGTTTCGTTGCGGAAACTGTTACAGGCATCTCGCATTGAAGTTGACGCTAAGGTTCGAGCTTCTGTCAAAGATCGTCAATCTTGGGGATTTTGCGTTCATTTAAATTTGGCAAGGTTTTTTCGTTGTGTTCTGCAACAGTGTTCTGACCTCTTTTGTGTACCGTGGGGGATCAGCTCCGTCGCTTACTATCTTGTATTAAGCTCTCAATTGCTGTCGATACCATTTCTCTGAATTCAAGTCACATCTGGTCTGCACTTACATTGTTAATTTGGAAGGAGTGGAGACTGTATTCCAAGAAGATGACAAGCGAATTTTTACCCGCTTTTTTAATATATTTTCGTTTATTTTTGGAGGGTTTGGGAGTTACGGTATTCAGTCTCGCTACGACAACCCTATGTTCACTAATCCATGAATCCGTTTTGATGCTCATTATTAGCTCAGGATTATTTCTTGCTAAGAGGACAAGTGTATTTTCACAACCGTTTACAATTCGCGTGAATGACCCCTACCCATAATAACTCACAGGAACTATCTACTTCAATTTCGCTACAAGGTAAACTTCTTCTAACAGCAACAAACACGCCACAATCAACTGTGTTTAGCTTATCGTTTCTGAACACCGAGAGATCCTTGGCAAAAATTTCGACTGATCTTATGTCAGACTTCAGCCAGCTTCCAGTGTCAATAATGATTTGAACATCTGCGCTTCCTATTAGCACTTGGAGCTCTGGTAATTTCCCAACATAATTTACAACTGTTATACCGATGATTCCTAGTTCTACAGAGCTACGTACTTCCTGTGCTTGACCTGCATCCTTTGAGACTGAAGTCCTTTTTATGTTTTTCCGTAACCCTTTAACTGAAAAACCGCCTAGTCCCAGCCACAGAGCCCTTGCTACCCATGTACCCGCCTCCTGAGTGTAATGGACTCTAGACTTATTTAGCGGAACCCAAAACTCCACTGTACTACGGCGCAAGTCGAGGATTCTACGGCCTACATCGCAGTATCATATGAGCTTCTGACTCAGACCCTACACTCGGTTCTGTCCCAGAGGTCCGAAATCGGTACTGTCGACTATGCTGCAAATGATGAGCTCTGCTTTCATGTAGCAGGTTAAGACTGGCAGCCTTTATGGCTCATGATAGCCGCTAGAAGCCAGAGAGCATCTCTTGTGATCCAGACCGATACACGTCATTAGTACCGAAGTGAGTCACCACCTACTGGCTGCACCCTCTGCTCTTCATGACATCGAAGATGCCAATAGCCCTGGAAGGCCGCCGATCGCGGGCCACGGCGTCTCCGAGAACGGCGCTGCCCATGACCCTTTGTGTCGCTACACAGTCTGTCGAAGAAGAGCACTGCCGGCAGAAAGCACCTCCCCCATCTCGCCAGCCCCACCAGATTCACAGAGCACCCTGGACGACTTCATGGAATGCAGTTTGCTGGAATAATTCTCGTTCACGCTGCCACAGGGCTCGTTGGTCTAGAGTTATGATTCCTGCTTAGGGCGCAGGAGGTCCCGGGTTCAAATCCCGGACGACTCCTAGCGTTTTGTGCAAACTGGTCGCACGTCGGTGACTGAGTGAGCGCAAAAAGTTGCCCGTCAATATAAAATGAATTTCATATTTGCTGTAAGCATCTGACCCTTTGGTCCGACACATGAAGGTGATTACGAAGATTTCGGTACAGATCGTAGCAAATGCTTGCCGGTATGTCTTGTTTAAAGTGATGAAAAAGTGTTTCCACCCGGAATCATTTCCACGTCTCGAATGGCACCAGACGGTATGCACACGGATTGCACATTGCCTTTCTTCCCCTCCTTGGTAGCTAAGTGCATAAGAGCAAACATATCGCTCTTACCATTGGAGCTCCCAGGCACCAATAATCCTACACTCTGTGATTGCCCGATCTTGCAGGCTGAGAGGTTTCCTCTGAAACAAGTCAAGTGACTGCATCTTACTGAGGGACAGTGTTAGCCATACACAACACCTGGAACCTGTTTGTGAGACTAACTGGGGAGGTGTTATGTTCGGTCTCCAGGGAAGTCCTTGGCCTGCTGTTCCCCAAGGTGACCTCACACACGACCAAAGGGGATGAGGGCTCAACCTCAGTGCGAGCAGTAAGCGGGCTAGCTACTGGTGCAGACCAATCGACGGACTCATGGGACGTGTTGGACGTCCATTGGATCCCAGCGGCAGGCCTACAACGGTGATGCCCATCCACTGCAGCCTCAGGCTGTGTAACCGACGCCATCACAGGTTGGAGCTGAGCGTGATGTGTCACCATCTTGGCTTCCATCAATACACAGGCTATCACAGTCCCTATCCATATTAATGACCTTGACAAAATTACACTACACACACAAACAAAGGATTATCGACACGCTCTACAGAATTCTACTATAGACACTGAAGAAAACGTATGTAATGTGTCTAGTAAATTAAAATAATATGGAGAGATTCAAAAAGTAAACTACCAAAGCACTCAGGTGCGACTAAATAATTCGCTCCTGAGTAGCAACTCGTCACAAAATCCGTTACTTCCCCATTGCTGTTTGTGTCTCGGCAGGCTGCTGCCATCTGAAAAGTACAAATTACTGAAAGAGAATACATTGCGCCTGTTCTTTAGGTCTCGCATATAAGGAAGCATTCAGTGAGTATATTTTGTAGTTTGGTACAAAACTAATTCGTTGTATAACCTGAAGGACTTTGTATAAGTTCAAGGTGGTCTAATTTTACTATAAAACGACGTCTGGGAGAAGACTGTGCTATTAAGGTGCAGTGATATAAAGGGCAAATCTTCACGGCAAAAAATATATAATTAACCATCTACATTGAATAGTACACTGTGTCGAATTATCGAATTTTTTAATAACAAGTGAGTGTATTCAAAAATAAAGTAGGCCCAAACAAACCTTAGCCTCTACTGTAAAGCAAGGACGCCGATGTTTGATGTCAAGAAAATCAACTCGTCCCGGGGTGTCTCTATACTAATGCGGGTGTCGCTGTATATATTAGCCCCATTAATCAATATCAAAATAATTCGAAATTTCAGATTGGTTCAGCGTAACAGTCGTTCCTATTCTTGACTGGTTTTCGATTTTATGATGCAACCGACAGTACTAAGAATTTTCATTGACTTTTTTTGTTTTTTGCTGTATCAATACTCAATTATTTTATAAAGACGTATTATAATTTCGAGAATATTGCGCCCACAGAAGATGTGTGCTCCATAACTATTGGTGATGCTACAGAGTACCATAGAGTCCACGTTTTCTGGGACTGAGTTATTAACCCTTTGACTACCAACGGGGCATACACTATGTGATCAAAAGTATCCGGACACCCCCAAAATTGCGGAATATTTGTAATGTCGCACCAATGGTGTATTGGAGCGAAATGTGGTAGAGTAGAATTTCGTATCGCGCAGTTGGTGAATTTCGAGAAGATCGAAAATTCTGCAACCACGCACTGAGCGTGTTTTTTAGGGAATTGACTTGTTTGAACCTGGGAACTGTTGCTGCTAAAGAGACGCCAGACCACACATGACATGTAGAGTTCAGAAGAGTTCAGTGAGACTACCGATAATATAATCAAATACTTAATGATTTCAGCGTCAGCTCCACTGCACTCCCAGTGAAAGATCCTTAACACCAACTAAATTTAGTGAAAGGGGTTCAAGGCTTCCTATTTTTAGTTAGCTGGTAAAATAATGTCAAAAAGCAGTTAAGTTTATCATTGGATTTTTTATTCTACTCACAAAACATTGTTTATATGTTGTACTATTGATAAAAGGAAATATTTTAATACAGGTTGATAAAAACCAACTGCATTCAACAAAAGTATGAACGGATATTCCCTGAATGGGTTTCCAAGTTCTATAACGGATGTTATGGTCTACAAAAAAATGGCTCTGAGCACTATGCGACTTAACTTCTGAGGTCATCAGTCGCCTAGAACTTACAACTAATTAAACCTAACTAACCTAAGGACGTCACACACATCCATGCCCGAGGCAGGATTCCAACCTGCGACCTAGCGGTCACTCGGTTCCAGACTGTAGCGCCTAGAACCGCACGGCCACTCTGGCCGGCTAAAATGGTCTACAGTGACCCTCAATTATCTTTAATTACTTATTTAACTTGTCGTAAATTACAGTGGCTTCTCAATAATTATATAACAGAAAAATCATCGCGTTTCAGATTTTATCTTCAAGTAGCAAATGTGAATACCACGAAGTTTAATTGACGATCGACACTAGTATTACGTAAAAAGGAGATGTAACAGATGAGACTTCTGTAGTTCTGAGTGAAGCATTATGCGCTCTTACGCGGCATCGCATGCGTTCGTTACCTTGTTGGTGGTTAGGCAGCATCAGGGGCGGCGGGCGGCGTAGTTCCACACACCTCCCCATCTCTCTTGCAACTCTCTCGAACTTATCCTTACTACTGTTTACCGAAGTTAGTTTAAGAAAAAGAACTGTGTTTTCAACTGACCAACCAGTGTCTCAGTGTTAACCTTAAGCTTCGTCTACAAAAATTCTGTCTATCCAATGAGAAACGTTATACTTTTTGTGGCAGGGAAATGTTTTTAATGTTTGCTAGGTAACGCGTATAGTCTCACGCTAAAACTTGCAGCTGGTGTGGCCCTTTTAGTGTTATCATAAGATCTATACTGTTCTTCTGGAGGGCTCTGTCTTTTAGCATGGGCTGGGGGATGGACCTCCCGGCGGTCGGCCGGTGATGTGGGTATCCCATTGTCCCGCTCTTATCATAGGGCCTTCTAGCCTACACGGCTCTGCTCTCGGCTTCTGTTCTCGTTCCTCCCCTCAGGACTGTGTCTGTTTCACGGTGGGAAGGTGTGACATGCATTTAGGCGTTCTTGTGTTAGTCTGTGGTATTCCATTTGCTCACTCGTCGATGGTATTACTTTGGTTAATTTAATGTCAGGATTTATTCGGAGCTATGTGATATATTGCCGGATTTGGTATCATGCCAGGATTTTCATGGAAGGTGTTGGATTTGCCTGACACCTTACAACGACATAGACTCCTGGAAATTGAAATAAGAACACCGTGAATTCATTGTCCCAGGAAGGGGAAACTTTATTGACACATTCCTGGGGTCAGATACATCACATGATCACACTGACAGAACCACAGGCACATAGACACAGGCAACAGAGCATGCACAATGTCGGCACTAGTATAGTGTATATCCACCTTTCGCAGCAATGCAGGCTGCTATTCTCCCATGGAGACGATCGTAGAGATGCTGGATGTAGTCCTGTGGAACGGCTTGCCATGCCATTTCCACCTGGCGCCTCAGTTGGACCAGCATTCGTGCTGGACGTGAAGACCGCGTGAGACGACGCTTCATCCAGTCCCACAACATGCTCAATGGGGGACAGATCTGGAGATCTTGCTGGCCAGGGTAGTTGACTTACACCTTCTAGAGCACGTTGGGTGGCACGGGATACATGCGGACGTGCATTGTCCTGTTGGAACAGCAAGTTCCCTTGCCGGTCTAGGAATGGTAGAACGATGGGTTCGATGACGGTTTGGATGTACCGTGCACTATTCAGTGTCCCCTCGACGATCACCAGTGGTGTACGGCCAGTGTAGGAGATCGCTCCCCACACCATGATGCCGGGTGTTGGCCCTGTGTGCCTCGGTCGTATGCAGTCCTGATTGTGGCGCTCACCTGCACGGCGCCAAACACGCATACGACCATCATTGGCACCAAGGCAGAAGCCACTCTCATCGCTGAAGACGACACGTCTCCATTCGTCCCTCCATTCACGCCTGTCGCGACACCACTGGAGGCGGGCTGCACGATGTTGGGGCGTGTGCGGAAGACGGCCTAACGGTGTGCGGGACCGTAGCCCAGCTTCATGGAGGCGGTTGCGAATGGTCCTCGCCGATACCCCAGGAGCAACAGTGTCCCTAATTTGCTGGGAAGTGGCGGTGCGGTCCCCTACGGCACTGCGTAGGATCCTACGGTCTTGGCGTGCATCCGTGCGTCGCTGCGGTCCGGTCCCAGGTCGACGGGCACGTGCACCTTCCGCCGACCACTGGCGACAACATCGATGTACTGTGGAGACCTCACGACCCACGTGTTGAGCAATTCGGCGGTACGTCCACTCGGCCTCCCGCATGCCCACTATACGCCCTCGCTCAAAGTCCGTCAACTGCACATACGGTTCACGTCCACGCTGTCGCGGCATGCTACCAGTGTTAAAGACTGCGATGGAGCTCCGTATGCCACGGCAAACTGGCTGACACTGACGGCGGCGGTGCACAAATGCTGCGCAGCTAGCGCCATTCGACGGCCAACACCGCAGTTCCTTGTGTGTCCGCTGTGCCGTGCGTGTGATCATTGCTTGTACAGCCCTCTCGCAGTGTCCGGAGCAAGTATGGTGGGTCTGACACACCGGTGTCAATGTGTTCTTTTTTCCATTTCCAGGAGTGTAGTTAGAAGAGTAACGCGTATGCATTAAATTTTGCTTGAAACTCAGGAAAATCTTTACAGAGACACACCAAATAATGCAGGAAGCCTAAGGTGATGAGTGCTTAAGCCGTACTCGGTGTTACGAATGGTTCACACAGTTGAACGTAAGTTGAA
Organism: Schistocerca cancellata; assembly: GCF_023864275.1. Lineage (NCBI taxonomy): Eukaryota > Metazoa > Arthropoda > Insecta > Orthoptera > Acrididae > Schistocerca > Schistocerca cancellata. The sequence goes on from NC_064627.1 coordinate 720,633,911, forward strand.
GATGATCCTCGTTTAGGACGCAGTTCGACGATGTCAGGAACGTCAACGAAATAGTGCATGCCAATAGAAAACTAACTCTTAGAGAGATTCCAGAACAATGGATCATTTCAGTTAGATCATGTCATGTAATCCTGACACAACATCTTGGAATGCATCGTGTTGCCGCCAAGGTTCGCCCCACAGCTCATGAGTCAAGACCATAAAGACCTTCGCCTCGCAATTGTGAATTGCCAAAATGCGGTGTTCTTTAAGAAAATCATAACTGCTGACCAGACATGAGTCTACGGTTATGATGTTGAAACGAAGGTTCACTCTTCACAGAGGCGCACGAAAAATAGCTCGTCAGGTCAGGTCAAATGTCAAAGCCATGCATATAGTTTTATTTGACTTTGAACGACTAGTTCATCATGAATTCGTGCCACAGAGACAAAGTGTTAATTTATGGTACTATCGGAACGTGCTTCGACGCCTTAGAAAAATGTGAGAAGGAAACGGCCAGAAACGTGGCAAGATAATTCATGGCTCTTGCATCTGGATAACGCATCCCCACATTCATCCCTGCTGATGCGTCACTGTAGCAAGAAAAACGAAATCACCGTGCTGCCTCAGCCTCCATACTCTCCAGACCTGGCCCCTGCGGACCTTTTTCTATTTCCAGGGTTGGAGACGCCGTTGAAAGGACGAAGATTTGCAACGATAGACGAGATAAAAGAAAATTCGCAGACGACGCTTCGAACGATCCAGCAAGAGACGTACCATGACTGCTTCCGGAAGTGGAAACGGCGTTTGGGAGAATTGTAGACGGGAGTATTTCAAAGGAGACTATGCATAATAAGTAACAGGTAATGGTAGAAAAATTTTGTGGATAAAGTTCCGGAAGCTTTGAACAGCCCTCATACTTAGAAGGTAGTATTTATTGGTGAAGATCAGAAGGAAGTTAGGGTAAAGATACTGGGTGATCAAAAAGACAGTATAAATTTGAAAACTGAATAAATCATGGAATAATGTGGATAGAGAGGTACAAATTGACACACATGCTTGGAATGACAAGGGGTTTTATTAGAACCAAAAAAATACAAACGTTCAAAAAATGTCCGACAGATGGCGCTTCATCTGATCAGAATAGCGACAATTACCATAACAAAGTAAGACAAAGCAAAGATGATGTTCTTTACAGTAAATGCTGAATATATCCGTCATCATTCCTCAACAATAGTTGTAGTCGAGGAATAATGTGAACAGCACTGTAAAGCATGTCCAGAGTTATGGTGAGGCATTGACGCCAGATGTTGTCTTTCAGCATCCCTAGAGATGTAGGTCGATCACGATACACTTGCGACTTCAGGTAACCCCAAAGCCAATAATCGCATGGACTGAGGTCTGGGAACCTGGGAGGCCAAGCATGACGAAAGTGGGGGCTGAACACACGATCATCACCAAACGACTCGCGCAAGAGATCTGTCACGCGTCTAGCAATACTTTTCTTTTGTTCTAATAAAACCCCATGTCATTCCAAGCATGTGTGTCAATTTTTACCTCTCTATCTACATTATTCCGTGGTTTATTAAGTTTTCAAATTTATACTGACTTTTTGATCACCCGGTACGTCGGGAAACCAATACCTGTTGTGATATCGGCCAATCTGTCTCTATTCCCAAAGTCTGTTAAGTGGAATTAGACCCTGTGGCCAGTGCTGCGTGTGGTTATCACGCATTCTGACACATCCTTCAGCCCTTCTTCGCAGCGAATCACGCACTCTAGCATGTAGCGGTTGCTGCAATCGGATAAATGTCCCCTAGCCTTAAATCCAATGGATTCCGTCCCAATCTGTGAGGTGGCCATGCTACCGGACATTCTCGACGAATCCACCGCCCACGAAATATTGCGGTGATGTACTGCCGCACGATCTACAAGAAACGGGGTGGTGTCCCGTCGTGCATAACCCACAGTCATTTCTCTGGAATGGTAACGTTCTTCAATAGTGCTGGTAATTCATCACACAGAAATCAGTGATACACATCCCTATTAATCCGACAACCCTTCCCTTACGTCCAGCGTTGGCGTCTGACACACATATATATTTAGGTAACTTACTATGCCACCTCTTGTGAATGCCACTTTATCTGTAAATATAATATACGTCAGCGCTTCACATCGTAGGAGACATTATTTCCAGGTATATCATTATAGGGACTTTCGCCTAATTTTGAGCTACTACCTGCAGCAGGAATGTACGACACCCTGTATACATGGTGGTCCATTGATAGTGAGAGGGCCGAATATCTCACGAAATAAGCATTAAACAAAAAAAACTACAGAGAACAAAACTCTTCTAGCTTGAAGGGGGAAACCAGATGGCGCTATTGTTGGCCCGCTAGATGGCGCTGCCATAGGTCAAACGGACATCAACTGCGCTTTTTTAAATAGAAACGCCCATTTTTTATTACATATTCGTGTAAAGAAATATGAATGTATTAGTTGGACCACTTTTTTCGCTTTATGATAGATGGCGCTGTAATAGTCACAAAAGTATAAGTACGTGGTATCACGTAAAATTCCTCGAGTGCGGACGGTATTTGCTCCGTGATACATTACACATGTTAAAATGGACCGTTTACCAATTGCGGAAAACGTCGATATCATGTTGATGTATGGCTATTGTGATCAAAATGCCCAACGGGCGTGTGCTATGTATGCTGCTCGGTATTCTGGACGACATCATCCAAGTGTTCGGACCGTTCGCAGGATAGTTACATTATTTAAGGAAACAGGAAGTTTTCAGCCACATGTGAAACGTCAACCACGATCTGCAACAAATGATGATGCCCATGTAGGTGTTTTATCTGCTGTCGCGGCTAATCCGCACATCAGTAGCAGACAAGTTGCGCGAGAATCGGGAATCTCAAAAACGTCAGTGTTGAGAATGCTACATCAACATCGATTGCACCCGTACCATATTTTTTCTATGCACCAGGATTTGCATGGCGACGACTTTGAACATCGTGTACAGTTCTGCCACTGGGCACAATAGAAATTACGGGACGATGACAGATTTTTTGCACGCGTTCTATTTAGCGACGAAGCGTCATTCACCAACAGAGGTAACGTAAACCGGCATAATATGCACTATTGGGCAACGGAAAATCCACGATAGCTGCGACAAGTGGAACATCAGCGACCTTGGCTGGTTAATGTACAGTGCGGCATTGTGGGAGAAAGGAAAATTGGCCCCCATTTTATCGACAGCAATCTAAATGGTGCAATGTATGCTGATTTCCTACGTAATGTTCTACCGATGTTACTACAAGATGTTTCACTGCATGACAGAATGGCGATGTACTTCCAACTTGATGGATGTCCGGCACATAGCTCGCGTTCGGTTGAAGTGGTACTGAACAGCATATTTCATGACCGGTGGATTGGTCGTCGAAGCACCATACCATGGCCCGCACATTCACCGGATCCGACGTCCCTGGATTTATTTCTGTGGGAAACTTAAGGATATTTGCTATCTTGATCCACCGACACCGCCTGACAACATGCCTCAGCGCATTGTCAATGCATGTGCAAACATTATCTACGGCGAACTACTCGCTGTTGAGAGGAATTTCGTTACACGTATTACCAAATGCCGTGAGGTTGACGGACATCATTTTGAGCATTTTTTGCATTAATGTGGTATTTTCAGGTAATCACGCTGTAACAGCATGCGTTCTCAGAAATGATAAGTTCACAAAGATACATGTATCACATTGGGACAACCGAAACAAAATGTTCAAACGTACCTACGTTCTGTATTTTAATTTAAAAAACCTACCTGTTACCAACTGCTCGTCTAAAATTGTGATCCATATGTTTGTGACTATTACAGCGCCATTTATCACAAAGCGAAGTGGTCCAACTAAAACATTCATATTTCTTTACGTATTACAAGAATATGTAATAAAAGTAGGGGTTCCTATTTTAAAAAACACAGTTGATATCCGTTTGACCTATTGCAGCGTCATCTAGCGTGCCAACCACAGCGCCATCTGGTTTCCCCCTTCAAACTAGACAAATTTCGTTCTTTGTAGTTTTCTCGTTTGACGCTTATTTCGTGAGATATTTGGCCCAGTCACGATCAATGGACCACCCTGCATATATTGGTTACTCATAACATTCGTTTCCAAGCATTGTACACATTTTATTCTGTGACTTATGAACCTTCCTCTGTTTCAGACAGATTGTTGATGATTTCAGTAAACTTCTGCCAGCGAATCTGTTTTCCTTACACTTCTGTCCCTGGTAAACCCTAATTCATTACATCTTCGACGTCATGAAAATGTTAATCTTAATCTGCAGAACAGCCGTGCAAACCTTTAACTGGTCTTTTTCATCCAAACGTCCGCCTCCGTAGCTGTACGGTGCGGCTAACTGTCATGTGGGATGCCGAGTAAGTTTCCGGTACTGCCAGGGATTTTTCCATGGTGGGAGGACTGGCACATTGTGGACTCAGCAGTTGAGGAGCTACTCGGCCGATTCTTAGTGGTTACAAGGTCAGAAAAGGTAAGAAGAGCCTAGACAGCGATGTGCTGACCACACTCTCTTCCATACCGCCTCCAATGGTACCACTTGCCGAGGATAACACGGCTGCCGGTCGGACCCGATTGTCCCGTTTGAAAGCATAACGCGGGAATTTTTCCTAAGATACAGAGACTTCGTTAGCCTTTTTCTGAGTATGAATATTAATGTCGAGATTGTATTTGTATCCCCAATTAATTTGAAATCCTGGACAGTACAGTTTCAATTCCGTTGTTATTCAATTCAGTTCTAAAGCAAACGAATATCGATACACCACATATTTTCATGAGTATAAGCTGAAACTATTTGTGCCTCTTAGCTATGCCAGAGTAGAACCATCATAAAGTGGTACGTAGAAAGTATATTTTGATCGTCCTAATATGTCAGTTCTGATCTGTAGTACATGTACAGTCATTATGGTCTTGTCAAAATATCAAAAAAATTCACTATCCTATTGTGTGGAAGGGAATGACAAGACTTGAGATTTGCATGATAGACTTTTTATTGAAGTTTTGTTCTCAGGTTATCTGCTCTAAGCACTATGGGACTTAAAATCTTGGGTCATCAGTCCCCTACACTTAGAACTACTTAAACCTAACCAACCTAAGGACATCACACATATCCATGCCCGAGACGGGGAACCTGCGACCGTGGCAGCAGCGCGGTTTCAGACAGAGGAGGCTAGAACCGTTTTGTCACAGGGGCCGTCTATCTGCTTGAAGCAAATTATTACATTGAATGTAGGCAGGTGTCATCTTAAACCAAGTTAAACCAAATAACTACTTTTTATGGTGAGGGGTGGCATACGAGCGGTTATAGAAATACCTATAAATGGTGTTGAGATTTACGTTAAACATGTTTACAGTGCTCCGAATCAAATTTAATGGCTCAGAGAAAAGAGCGAACACCATAAAGGCTAAATGAGCATACTAAAGCATTTGACCAAGTAATCAGACTATTTTCAAATTTTTTTAGATACTGATTATAAATTTATGCTTGAGTGGTAGAGTGTTTATCAAGATGACACAGCCCTGTTTAGATGAGACGACGCGGAATAAGTAATCTCAGACGAAGATGAGTACTGTCGCCGAAATCGGAAAGTAAGCAGTTCATGAAGCAGGGCGCGGTAGGGCTCTACGGTACACAATATTTCTTTCGCAACTTTTATTTAATTCCCAGAGTTATTAACAAAGTAAATTTGGCTGGTCTGAAAAAAATCCTCACTAGCAGCTTAAATGAACAAAAAATCTTTATTTTTCATATTACACGTTTACTGTTCTTTTGAAAGTAACAAATAGAAGAAAAACTTCAATTATTAACAAACACTCTTCCTTTCGGTACTAAAAGCGCCGACCCAATAACTTGATACATCATTCACAGCCGGTTTCTCAAACATAATCGTATGACTTACTAGTTCAGCTACGTAAGCGACCCACACTTGTTTTCTACAACATAAGAGAGCAGAGTTACAACCAGCAATGTAAATAACTGCACAAAGAGCAATACATACAGCTGATTTGCAATGAAACTCAAAAGTAAATGTCACAAAGGATTCAGGTCATGCCACAACATGACTTGGCCGATAGTCGTTACAGAACACTTGTCGGTTTCTCCAAAAGTACATCTTAAAGCCTCTTACCTAAAATAACAATATTCATTTCACTACATAAAAATACCAAGATAAAAACGTGTTGACGACTCTAGCGCCGTTATTTTCACTTTGCTTTCCTAAAGCCGATCCATGAGCATTGCAAGAAAGTGGGTCTTTGTCGAATCATTCGCAACTAGCTCAAGTTTCACAAAGTTCAAGCTCATCAGGTTCAAGAGGATTCAAGTGCATTGGTGAAACTCCTACAATGCCTTCAGTGAAAATAAATGCCGTGATAAATGTACATACTGTACGTCGAGTACCAACAGGCATTCCTCCGGAACCCACAATCAAGAGTTTGAGACTCCCTCGTCCGCAGAATTCGGTCGATTTGTCGTGTAGCACAAAAAGGAGTGATTGCGGCCAAATGCCACACATCGTCATCGTAGCCATCACCCCACCGCACATGGGTTACACAAACTGGTTGTAGTCCCTACGAAACACAACCTACTACTGCAGAGCTGAGAGTCAGCCAACGCTCCTGGCGTACGGACCAAGGCAGAACGGCACAGGCGCGCTCAGCGTTTAATATCCACAAATTCGCTTGCTTCCTTTTGGAACTCGGTGCATTCCGTCATCCATAGACGGCAAGAAAGTCTTTGTTGCGCTCGTAACTTTGCGATAAAAACTGACGCATAGATCCCACATTACTGATTAATGCCGGGAAAAATAACCAAACCATTTTAAAGTTAATGACATATCCGTACATATGATACTCTTTGTAGATGACAATCTGATTTTGATTAAATTTATCTTCAGTACATGACTATAATTTGAACATCCCCATGACAATTACGAAACATACATTTTTTTTAAAAAATTAGCGCACTCAAGGTACAACATCAATTACAAATAAAACACTAAAACACATTAACAAATTGTTACAGGTATATTCCAACATTACGTGTACATGCAATGTTAAATGAGTAAAACGATCACAAAAACTTTAAAAATGAAGCACACGTGAGATATTTCAAATCTACACAGTAATTATTATTCCTAACGTTGTAGGTAAGGAATATTGAAGGAATTATAGGGTTCATAAGAATTTACTAGAAAAGTGACAGGATATAAATTACTGAATAGAAAGCGTAATAAATATATGAAGACACAGTCAGAGGCATTTAACGTGACTGGGAAACTTGCAAGAGATATACACATAAATGGAAGAAAAGTATGGCTTCAACAAATTTGACAGAAAGTAAAGTAATTGCTGAAGTACAAACACCAACAGAAAACATGGAGGAGCTGAACATGGAAGGGAAAATTATTGAAACAAGACGTTTTTTTTTACATACGTAATCAAAGTTCCTTTCATACTTGATGCTTATGCTGATACTGGTGAAGTTATGTTAATCAAATTGGCTTTGGTACCTCCTACCACACGAATCGTGTTTAATATTAGTTTTTTTTCCTAAATCGCATACAGTAAGTGCGTCAGAGTTTCTTTAAAAACTCAAGAGCTGCAGTCCTTAGGAAGCATCGAGATGTTCAGTAATCGTATGTGAATATGGCAGCGGAATACTTATGTGATGACTCGTAATACCCCCCCCCCCCTTAGCTCAACAGTGTTCACGATTATGGTAATGAAGGAATACATTTCGAATTTCTTGACATGCACCTCAGTTTTAGGTATTTCTCTTAGAGGCACGTGGTTAACTCAAGAGTCTTATGTTAATACTCAAAGTTTATGCACCATACTGAAATAGTGACTAGTGTACAATTTATTTCTGCTCTTACAGTTGTGAAAATTATTAGATTTTCACTCGAAAATATGATAATGATAAGGTATTATATATTTTTGCCATCTGAAATGTTTATAACATGTTTGAATCTCATTGCATAGATCAAGTTATTATATGGGGTTGGTATCACTGCTTACATAATTAAGTTGTTTAGTACATGAGTTATGGCACACTCTTAATAACTTCTCATGTAAATGTCTTTCGTCAGAAAAGTAACAAGAACATAAGAATGATATTTAGTAGCATTTTTTTTTAATTCCTTTTAGATTTTGTTAGGGTTTGGGCAGAATACGCGAATTTTCGATTTTTCACCTAGAAAACTAGTTGCTGTAGAGGTATTACTACAAGAAAAACCATTCTCAGGGAGACAGTCTCCACCAAAATCAACCACGTAAGGCTGATATTAAACAATGGACATTAAGATCTAGACAAAAGAAGGAACAGACTCCAAACGGCCAAAAGCAACAGGCCACCAGTCAAGATTTAAGGAATCAGCTCCAATGTGCACAGAAAACTCAAAACTACATGTGTTCTGGTACAATGGACAGAACATAAGCCAAATTAACACTTAAAATGCCTAAGAAGAGATTCGATTCGACTATAGATGATAAACCACTTTGAAAATGACTGGAAAAAGGTAAAGAAACCTGTTATATGGTTTCTTAATATTCGCTGAATTTAAGTATTAAAAAAAATACATATTTTCCGTAGAACACACCACTAAAAAAGAAGTGAATCCTAGCATCCGTTCAGACCACCATCTACACCATCTGTACACAATGCGTATAATATATTGATGTAACATTTAATTTTTATATAAATAGATATACAATAGAAAATCGTCATTTTTCAATATATACTTGAGTGAACTAATTTTCATAGTGCAGTATGACAGTGCCTTCATTAGTCCGAATTACTTCGGAAAGTTCTTTTGTGCATTAATGTTCCTTTGGACATTGTAATACGGCATTTATCCGCCAAAACTGGGCAAGCGGCTTACCAATGTCTCGCCTATATGGGAATATATACACTATGTGGTCAAAGGTAATCGGACACCTGGCTAAAAATGACTTACAAGTTCGTGACACCCTCCATTGGTAATGCTGGAATTCAAAATGGAGTTGGCCTACTCTAAGCCTTGATGGCAGCTTCCACACTCGCAGGCATATGTTAGTCAGGTGCTGGAAGGTTTCTTGGGGAATGGCGCCCCATTCTTCACGGAGCGCTGCATTGAGGAGAAGTATCGATGATGGTCGGTGAGGCCTGGCACGAAGTCGGCTTTCCAAAACATCCCAAAGGTGTTCTATAGGATTCAGGTCAGGACTCTGTGCAGGCCGGGACGTTGCAGGGATGTTATTGTAGTGGAACCACTCTGCCACAGGCAGTGCGTTACGAACAGGTGCTCGATCGTTTGGAAAGATGCAGTCGCCATCCTCGAATTGCTCTTCAACAGTGGGAAGCAATAAGGTGCTTAAAACACCAATGTAGGCCTGTGCTGTGATAGTGCCACGCAAAGCAACAAGGCGTTCAAGCCCCCTCCATGAAAAGCACTACCACGCCATCACACCAACATCTCCGAATTTTACTGTTGGCGCTACACACGCTGTCAGATGAAGTTTAACGGGCATTCGCCATACCTACACCCTGCCATCGGATCGTCACATGCACCGTGATTCGTCACTGCACACAACGTTTTTCCAGTGTTCAATCGTCCAATGTTTACGCTCCTTACACCAAGGGAGGCGTCATTTGGCATTTACCGGCGTGATTTGTGACTTATGGGCAGCTGCTCGAACATGAAATCCAAGTTTTCTCACCTCCCGCCGAACTGCCATAGTACTTGCAGTGGATCCTGATGCACTTTGGAATTCTTGTATGATGGTCTGGATCTGCCTATTACACATTACGACCCTCTTCAACTGTCGGCGGTCTCTGTCAGTCAACAGACGAGGTTGGACTATACACTTTTGTGCTGTATATGTCCCTTCACATTTCCACTTCACTATCACATCGGAAATAGTGGACTTAGGGATGTTTAGGAGTATCGAAATCTCGCGTACAGTCGTATGACACAAGTGACACCCACTCACCTGGCCACGTTCGAGGTCCGTGTGTCCCGCGGAGCGCCGCATTCTGCTCTCTCGCGATGTCTAATGACTACTGAGTTCGCTGATATGGAGTACGTGGCAGTAGGTGGCAGCACAATGCACCTAAAATCAAAAATTTATGTTTTTGGAAGTGTCCGGATACTTTTGACCACAGAGTGCATTAATGGACATACGAGTACAGGTTGCAGACACATGAATAACGACTTATGGAAGTTTGAGTCTAGCCGCGAGTCTTGTTCGGATAGCCTAATGGTACATCGACCGCTCGCGGTAGGCGGGTAATCCGGGTTCGAATTCCGGTCCGATGCAGCTGATGTTAACCCGTACTCACAAATTGTGAAAACATTTTATGAATTATCATAGTTGGGTGCACAATTATCGTTACTTATGGGTGTATCATACGAGTGTAGCATTTGCGGTCCTTAGGTAGACGTACTCTTTACTTTGTGGCTGTCCATGACTCCAGAACAACCCTGTGGTCACAGGAATAAGCAGTATGTTATTACTACAGATATGCCACAAACATGTTTTTTCACGTGAATGGTGAGTAACTTTTATTTACGTTTCTCTCGGGCAGACTGCTAGGTGCTTCGAGTGCAAACAATATTCCAAAACATGAAAATGTTCGTGTTGACATGATCTCGCCCTTTTATTCACTGTAAAAATGCCGAGGAGTAAGAAACGCTGCCCGCCGCTATTGCTGAGAAACCGTGCAACGTGATTTCCAGCCCGACTGTGCGTTCTTTGTTTGTTCCTAGACAGGCGGTTGGTCGAATGTTTACCCTGGATTCGGCCTGGAGAAACAGCTGGAGAACAAAGCGCGTCAGCGCGGTCGGGCGGACGGCCCGCTGCAGTGCTGGCCGTGTCTGCCGGCCGCTTGCATATGCATGACCCTGGCGGCCCGCTGCCGTATCATGCTCCTCCTTTCACGCCTCTGTCCGGACGAAAATTAAAAACTGTACGGCTGTCAGTGTAGCTACATCCGCGTCACAAATTGAGAGAAAAAGAACACGAAACTACATTTGACCCAGGAGAGGAAAGTATTCCATAGGCCCGCGACGTAAAGGATCTTTTTTGCACATTTCTTCATTATGTCCTGCGACTTTCCTACACGTTCTCAGTGGTGATAGCATATAAGGAACACGTCCCCAACTGAAAAATTAAAACGCACTTATTTATCACCAGTTTCACGGAAAATTTCCCCAGTTACTGAAAATTCCAGTTCAGTTACCGTTCATCTGTTTCACAGTAGCCTGTTGCTAAGGGAAAATACTCTCACTCATCAACTTCGTCAAAGTCGGCGGTTTGCTGATTCAGTAATAGATTCCAATTTGTAATTTCCACTAGTTGCCGCAGTACATTGGTGTGATTACACGCTTTACTTCCGATTTCCTTAGCTCATCTCTGTTCAATATTTTCCTTCGTTTTGAGAGACAGTCTACAGTGTATAAGCGTATATCAGCAGCATAAAACGCACAATTTTCCTTTACCTTTAATTTTCCTGATCAGTTTCTCATCGTAGGACTAGAGTATCTATCTTCAGATTGTAATTTGCATCAAAGTTTTACTTTTATAAACAACGCAGTTTGCAGCCTCATTACGTTTAAAAGCTGTATTCGTTTTAGTATGACGCGTTTCGGCATCATACTGACGTCATAAAGTACCCTTTTTTGTACTTTTTTTGTACTTACGCCACTTATACGATGTTTTTTGTGTGCCAATGAAGTTAAATGCAGAATTTCTGGCGAAAAATTTAAACTGTGTTACGTTTAACAATTATTTACCATGCTCAAGTAAATAAATTTGCTGATTGTTACTGATTGTCAGTATCTTGGCAGAACGTCGCCACCTAATCACACTTGCATACACAAGAATAAAACCATCGTATCAGTGGTGTATGTAGCGATACATATTACGTTGTAATTAACAGATGTGCAACTGATGGTGTCAGCATGCTGCTACAGCGCATTGTGCTATGAAGCATGCCTGAAGCGCAGAATCCTTTACTATATAATATTCACAAGGTATTTTCATGTTAATTGCTGAATGAGGTTCGTCCAGCGTCACCTTTATCGTTACACAGAACGCTCAACAAATACGTTGTGTTTGCTATTATAGTAGCAAGTTAAGGGACGAGTAGAAGACAGTGAAACAATCAAACAATCCCCGTATAGATCGGGAAGTGGTTCCCCCGATATGACGTATGTACAAGTGCAGCCATATCAATATTACAAAACTGTTGATGTCTAGGGCTACCTTTGTTTCGAAACAACCCAAGTGAGACGTAAATTACAGCCATGCGATTTCCTTTTTAAAGGTAGCCATTAAATCAGAAATAAGTTGTTTCTCAGGTTGTAATGTCATACTGAGCTCAGTCCGCTGTCAGCTCTGTTTAAAATTCATTCCTCATCTTCTCATTTTCTTACTTCTTTCTTTCCTCCATAAATTCAAAAATCGCTAGTAAGAAATCGGAAACTCGTTCCAGGCACGTCCCTTAACGTATGTAACGTACTTTGCAGTAATATACAACGATTATATGCTGTTTCTATTCGCACCACCAATCCCATCACGTGTTTCATGCCTGCATATTTAGAACAAAGTGCTTCCTGACGTACAGAACAATCAAATACGTACAAATCGTCTGTCGATCGTTATAATTTTCAGCTCTTTCATCATCAACTAATTTTTTAAATATATAAGTGGTCTCTGTTCCTTTGGACATGTCCAAAGCAACAAACCCCCTATGTACATTCTTAAGGAGAAGAAGGACATGATCTCTTCAGTGCAGAAGCACACCAGGCTCGAACTGTTACGGGAATCGGTTACATGCCGCGAGTAATGAGGATAATGGGCAAAGGGCACTAAATTCATAGTGTGAGGATAGAATTTGGGTATGAGTAGAGGCGTGAAAGGGTAGGCTGTGTAGTTGCTGTAAGTCCGAATGGCGCAGTGGTCAGCGCATCTGCCTAGTAAGCAGACGACCGGGATTCGAATCCTGGTTGGGCACAAATTTTCGAGTTTCCCCATTGATTTAAATCAATGTCCAGTCGCAGCTAATGTCTGTAATTCCTTCGTGTTTAAAATATTTGAAGTCTTTTTGCATTGTGTTGTAATGTAATATCATAGTAAATTTGCGGGACCCAACCATTATGCGACTGCATAATGTGGTCACAGTATTCACGATTCCAGAAAGTACCACACCACAATCGATAAGCCACTCTCTAAACATTCATAGTGCTGCGGCTTTATGGGTGGGTAGTACAAACGGTATGAGGTGCGTCGGGGGCCGCAGTTGGCGTCATGGGCATCACATGTGTGGATAGCAACTGGTGGATGCTTCATTAAATATCGGAGCACTGAGCTACGACAGATGACTGTGTTTGACATTCCGGGCTCCCCTCTTAACTTCAGACCTATGCCATTCCCATAAATATTATACGTCTCGTTGCGACCATCCCCTTCCGTCATCCCACCTATGTCACTATCCACAATACCAACTCCCATACTTTCTGTCCCACCATCTGCTTGCCCCAAGGCTCTGTCTTTTCCTATCTCCTCTATCTCCTGTATACTGCCTGTTCACCTCCTTCAACTTGCTAATGACACCGCCTTCATGGCCCTCTTCCTCCCCTTCAACGGTCCCAGTTCACTGCCTTGTGCAACCAGTGGCTCCTTTACATGAACTCAAGCAATCATCATAGGTCGTACTACCCCCTCTTTCTGTCTCCACGATTTTTACCTTACCATTTATGGTCATCCTACCCCGAAATACGTTGGCCTCATCCTCAACCGTCACTTCACCTCGACTCCCCATCTCCTTACAATCCAACTCAGAGCCCACAGTAGACTCCACCTCCTGAAACTCCTGTCCAGACGAACATGGGGACTGCATCCTTCCTTCACACCTACAAATCTCATCATTCGTTATGCCAGAATCACCTGGATTTCTACTCCACCCATATTTTAAAAGCCCTCCAAATCCTTGAATGCCATGCACTCCACCTCATCTTCCATACCCACCTCCAATCCCCCACACGGATCCTCTACGACCTTATCCTCTTTCCACAGTGTCTCCTTTTCCTTCAACACATCTGCACCCTATACATTTCCTGCAGAATTGATCACCCTCCATCCTCTGGTGCACACGGATTCTCTACGACCTTATCCTCTTCCCACAATGTCTCCTTTTCCTTCAACACATCTGCACCCTATACATTTTCTGCAGAGTTGATCCCCCTCCATCCTCTGATGTTTCCAAGCCACTCCATCCCATTGCTGCACATTTACCATTGCGTCCCACCCTCTTTCCACCTCCACGCCCTCCACCTCCTCCCCCCCCCCAAATGTATTATCCAGCGTCTACACCTCCCAGACGATGAGCTTCGTCCTGATATCTACCCAACTCTAACCCCACCTTCCCCCTTCCCTCTCCTCAGGGCTCTCTCTCCCCTTCAAAAAATGGTTCAAATGGCTCTGAGCATTATGGGACTCAACTGCTGAGGTCATTAGTCCCCTAGAACTTAGAACTAGTTAAACCTAACTAACCTAAGAACATCACAAACATCCTTGCCCGAGGCAGGATTCGAACCTGCGACCGTAGCGGTCTTGCGGTTCCAGACTGCAGCGCCTTTAACCGCACGGCCACTTCGGCCGGCTCTCTCCCCTTCTCTTCCATTCCCCTGAGCGTTTTTTCCTCCCTCCTACAGCCCCTCTCCTTTCTGTGCACCTCTTCTGTATCTCTGCACTCCTTCTGGACTTGCCTTCTCTCTCCCTCTCCCTCTTCCTCTCACTCTCCCTCTCCCTCTCCCTCTTCCTTTCCTTCCCCACCCGTTCCTTGCCCCTTAGTGCGCATCCTGACCCTTTTTCATCTCATCCCACCCCCTCCAGCCCCCCTACCACCCCTCACCCTTTTTCTCACTCCTCTCAGTACTCCCCTCCCTCGGCAGGTCCCTCCCAGCAGTTTTTATTCTTCCCCATCTGTGCTCTGTCTCGTGCAGTGGTTTTAAAGTATCGTCGTTCTCGTGTGGTTTAATACTGTAGCCAACTTTTAACTTATTCGTGTGACTGAAATATATTTTCGGTGCTCTGAAAATCACCAACTGTGTTTTTTATTTTCATGTGGACTTTTTTAACTGTCCCACAATGAATGTTTCCTTACAAGTGTCTATTTTAACCCCACTATCTCCCCTAATTATGTTCTTATGTTGCCCTGTTTTATCGCCTTTTCTGTGTCTCATTTCATCTTGTTATTTGTACTGTCACTCGGCTGAAAAGTGGTGGAATGTGCAGCTGACAGCCCGCCCCTTTCCATACGAAGTGGGAGAATGAAATTACAATAAAGGGAAAAAAGCAACATTGGACTGTTCTATTCAGTGTGCTGAGTCGTGTACAGTAACCACCGAGTCTACAAGCAGCAGTGTTCGTTCGTCGTCTCTGAGATATGGTCTCCGTAGGCATTGTAGGCCAATTCTGGACTCTATGTAGGTATCACTGAGAGGCACAGTTACAGGACCTTAATATTTTAGAGGATTTGCAATAATTTCAAATGTCTAATTATGTTGGATATTTCACAACAAGAAGCATCATTTAGGTTGAGTATTTCTGCATATATAATAAATAACATTTTATTACTAATTGCTGGGAATCTTCCTGATATAAGATAACCTACGCCATCTTCCTGCATTCCCAACACACCAACACATAGTAGACATTGCGAGTTCCCCTCCTTCTCCTCTGTGATTCCCGTGCAGTTTTAAAGGATTACGACGATAGATCGCTAGACTTCCTCTTTTTCCCCAAACAGCCATTGGCCCTGTGAAGTTCCTTAATACTACGAACAAATAGCAAGGGACGCACAGCGCTTACACCACGATTTTGCAGAACCGCAGAAAGTCGTACGGGTCAAATCAAGCGGCAAATATTGGAAGCAAGTCTCGCAATGTGCTGAAAAATGAGATGTCCCTCCGCACCTAGAAGGACCGAGCAAAGCCGAGACGTACCGTGTAGTTTCATGTTGAACAAAGCTGATATGGACCTGGATAAATATTTAATAGCCACCATAAGCCGCCCAGAGTGGCCGTGCGGTTCTAGGCGCTACAGTCTGGAACCGAGCGACCGCTACGGTAGTAGGTTCGAATCCTGCCTCAGGCATGGATGCGTGTGATGTCCTTAGGTTAGTTAGGTTTAATTAGTGCTAAGTTCTAGGCGACTGATGACCTGAGAAGTTAAGTCGCATAGTGCTCAGAACCATCTTTTGAGCCACCATAGACAACTGCTGTATTAACGTGTTTGGAAACCCTCATGATGAGAATATTGGAGAATGAGTGCAAAAATCAAGAGTAGCAAAGTGGTAGTAGCTAAAAGACAAGCAAGAAAATACAATGAAGAGTGCTTGAAAAACACATACCAAGTCAGGGAGAAGAACTTCATAAAGGCATCTTGGGGTAATGTGAATATAACATATACCAAAACGTAACTGACGAGCAGGACATGGCAAATGCCATCACCTGATTTACCAGGAACCTCGTTCAGTGGAAAAGGAATCGAAATAAAGGAACACATGTCTCGCCTTATCCGTAAGTACTCGACCATTACTGAAAAATTTACGGTCAGAGTTTTCAGGTGTTTTCAAGGTACTTAATGTCTCTTTTAGCGCTCTGTACTCAGATAAAATGGTGGTCCCGTGGCTATCGACGCGGCATGTTAATTTTGTGTCCGAGTTCGAAACACGACCATTATTTTTGAGACTGGAAGAGACACAATAACATAACAAATTTTAAAAATCACTCATTGCACATTATTAATGAATACCAAACTTAAGCAAAAAGTAATGGTTAATAGATTAATATTACGCTTTGCTTAAGTTCGGTATTTATTAATTGTACGTAACCAGCAATCTCTACAATTTGTTATGCTTCGTTGTCTACTCCTATCTTATAATATTTTGTAAAGCTTTTTTTTGTTTCGTAAACAATTTAAAGTACAATGTCGCCTTTACTGATATTGATACAGAGTTTTTAGTTTTTGCGCTGTTAAAGCGCTTTGTTCTTATTCGGCGGCTACCGCCTATGGCCTGTCTACCTTCCCACATTTTTGCACAATGCAATATGTAAACTAAGTCTATCTGCTTCCTTGCACCACGCCCCAGATAATTAATCGATTGATTGAGCCCTTTCTCCTTCATACTATAGTTGTATTGTATTGTACTGTATGTTAACCGGGGACCTAGAAACGACGGAGAGGCTCCGTCCCTGCTGCAACACCAGTGGCCCACAACCCCACAACTACTACCGCAGTCCACTTCACCACTCCGCCACCCCAGACCGAACCCAGGGTTACTGTGCGGTTCGGTCCCCGGTGGACCCCCCCCCCCCTTCTCCCCCACCAAGGGAACGTCTGACACCAGACGAGTGTAACCCCTATGTTTGCGTGGTATAGTAATGGTGGTGTACGCGTACATGGAGAACTTACTTGCGCAGCAATCGCCAACATAGTGTAGCTGAGGCGGAATAAGGGGAACCAGCCCGCATTCACCGAGGCATATGGAAAACCGCCTAAAAACCATCCACAGACTGGCCGGATCACCTGTCCTCGACACAAGTCCGCCTGGCGGATTCGTGCCGGGAACCAGGGGCTCCTTCTCGCTCCGGAAAGCCGTGTGTTAGACCACTCGGCTAACCGGGTGGGCCATACTGTACTTACACTACACTAAAAAATAAATTTGTTTTATTTGCTTTTAAGCGTGGTGCCCTTTACAGTCAGCTATACCAAACACACAATGTCATTTCCATGTAATTTTGATGATGTTACATTTTAGTCTTACTGTTATTGCGTGTTACGTATACATGGTATCCCAGCTATGTTGCGACAGTCTTCAAGGAGTTTTAGAGGGTATGTTGAGGAACAAATAAAGGACAGAAGTCCGTACCAGGAAACGTCATGCAACGAGGCTACATAGTCAGAGTTATTTATTTTTCTCCAGCTACCCTCTAAAATCGGCAATTTTTTTTCATTATGCAGAATAAAAATAAACGTCAGTAGGAAATACGTGTCCAAAACTATCATCCACCAAGGCAACAGAGCATCGCATTCATAGGAGAAAAGGCCTGTCGACGCAGCAGCTGGCTCCATCTCCTCCACTGGTGACAGTGGCAATCAATTGCCGTCACTGAATAACGAACAACATTGTGAAAAGTTCCCTCCATGGTCCGTCAGCGAACGAAGTCACGTTTCCTGCTGAAGGGATGGCGTAGTGGCAGGCACCAGCGCCTGCAGCTTTTTACTCTCTGTAGCGTCGTTGAATGACGTTCGTCGCAACGTTTATGGGACATCCTGTACAACATAATTTTATTTTTATACTTTTACTACTTTTTTGTTATCACCTCTGTGATGAGATAAATGTATTCTTCTTCAGGTGATGTTTTTTCGCCCTCTTCCCCAACCCTCCTTGTCACTACATCTACATCTACATCTACATGATTACTCTGCAATTCACATTTAAGTGCTTGGCAGAGGGTTCATGGAACCACAATCATACTATCTCTCTACCATTCCACTCCCGAACAGCGCGCGGGAAAAACGAACACCTAAACCTTTCTGTTCGAGCTCTGATTTCTCTTATTTTATTTTGATGATCATTCCTACCTATGTAGGTTGGGCTCAACAAAATATTTTCACATTCGAAAGAGAAAGTTGTTGACTGAAATTTCGTAAATAGATCTCGCCGCGACGAAGAACGTCTTTGCTGTAATGACTTCCATCCCAACTCGCGTATCATATCTGCCACACTCTCTCCCCTATTACGTGATAATACAAAACGAGCTGCCCTTTTTTGCACCCTTTCGATGTCTTCCGTCAATCCCACCTAGTAAGGATCCCACACCGCGCAGCAATATTCTAACAGAGGACGAACGAGTGTACTGTAAGCTGTCTCTTTAGTGGACTTGTTGCATCTTCTAAGTGTCCTGCCAATGAAACGCAACCTTTGGCTCGCCTTCCTCACAATATTATCTGTGTGGTCTTTCCAACTGAAGTTGTTCGTAATTTTAACACCCAGGTACTTAGTTGAATTGACAGCCTTGAGAATTGTACTATTTATCGAGTAATCGAATTCCAACGGATTTCTTTTGGAACTCATGTGGATCACCTCACACTTTTCGTTATTTAGCGTCAACTGCCACCTACCACACCATACAGCAATCTTTTCTAAATCGTTTTGCAACTGATACTGGTCTTCGGATGACTTTACTAGACGGTAAATTACAGCATCATCTGCGAACAACCTAAGAGAACTGCTAAGATTGTCACCCAGGTCATTTATATAGATCAGGAACAGCAGAGGTCCCAGGACGCTTCCCTGGGGAACACCTGATATCACTTCAGTTTCACTCGATGATTTGCAGTCTATTACTACGAACTGCGACCTTCCTGACAGGAAATCACGAATCCAGTCGCACAACTGAGACGATACCCCATAGGCCCGCAGCTTAATTAGAAGTCGCTTGTGAGGAACGGTGTCGAAAGCTTTCCGGAAATCTAGAAATGCGGAATCAACTTGAGATCCCCTGTCAATAGGGGCCATTACTTCGTGCGAATAAAGAGCTAGCTGCGTTGCACAAGAACGATGTTTTCTGAAACCATGCTGATGACGTATCAATAGATCGTTCCCTTCGAGGTGATTCATAATGTTTGAATACAGTAAATGCTCCAAAACCCTAGTGCAAACCGACGTCAATGATATAGG
The DNA here is from genome assembly GCF_023864275.1 of Schistocerca cancellata. Lineage (NCBI taxonomy): Eukaryota > Metazoa > Arthropoda > Insecta > Orthoptera > Acrididae > Schistocerca > Schistocerca cancellata. The sequence goes on from NC_064627.1 coordinate 720,653,714, forward strand.
TCTGTAGTTCGATGGATTAATCCTACAACACTTCTTAAACACTGGTGCGACCTGCGCAATTTTCCAATCTACTTTCAGTTACATATACTGTACTGTTTCAATAACATTATATGGGGTAACTTCTTTTTGGTACTTCTTCACATTTTATTTGTGTTGCTGTGGTTCATCAGATGTACCAAAATTCTTTTAAGTCTTCCCTGCCCGGCCGAGTTGGCCGTGCGGTTAAAGGCGCTGCAGTCTGGAACCGCAAGACCGCTACGGTCGCAGGTTCGAATCCTGCCTCGGGCATGGATGTTTGTGATGTCCTTAGGTTAGTTAGGTTTAACTAGTTCTAAGTTCTAGGGGACTAATGACCTCAGCAGTTGAGTCCCATAGTGCTCAGAGCCATTTGAACCATTTTTTAAGTCTTCCCTGTATTTTAAATCATATTTTTATCATGAGTTCACGCTACGAAATGATGCCACTAGGGCCACTTAAAAGTTGTGTCATGACTTGTGCACTCAGTTATGTTTTGGTATCATATTCATATGGCCCTCTACTGCCTGTATGAGTTCCTCTCCCTGACTTGTTATGTGCTCATGCACCTTTTATTGAATTTTTTTGTCGTCTTTTAACTATTATCACCGTGCTGCTGTCGACTTTTGTAATATTTTCCAGAGATGGATTACATCAAGGTCACACAGAGATTCCGAAATCAAACAGTGGGTTGTAAGGCCTGCCCATGATCAGATTCAGACTCAGACCACAAGACAGAAATGATGAAGAGAAGACTAAAATTTAAGTGAATCTTACGGAACAATCATTGTAGAAAGAAACAGAATACTGAAGTACTAGAGAATGATGAGATGCATTTGAAATTCACTACGGCTGTAGATAGAAAGAAAATGAATATTACAGTAAACAGTTCAGTTGAAGAGCAATAGATGTCTCTAGAGAGGCAATTACAGAAACTGGACAGATAAACATAGGTACAAGGAAGGTCGCCCGAAAAAACGCTCTGTGATAGAAGAAATACTACAACTCATCGACGAAAGGAGAAAGTACAAGTTACCTGGGAAAGATAGGAACAGAACTATGTAAGTCACATAGGAATGAAATCAATAGGAACTGTAGGGAAACCAAGGCGAAATGGGTGCATGAAAAAGGAAAAGACAGCAGACAGACTGAAAGAGTACCTGGAAGGCCTCTACGAGTGGAAGAACGTGTCTGATGACGTGATGGAAGAAGACGTGGGAGTCGATATACAAGACATAGGAATCCCATATTATTCTGAGCTTAACAGGACTTTGGATGACTTACGGTTAAATAAGTTAGAGATGATAATGATATAGAATGAGATTTTCACTCTGCAGTGCAGTGTGCGCTGATATGAAACTTCCTGGCAGATTAAAACTGTATGCCAGACCGACACTCAAACTTGGGACCTTTGCCTTCATGGGCCAGTGCTCTACCAACTGAGTGACCCAAGCCCAACTCACGCCCTGTCCTCACAGCTTTTTGCTTCTGCCAGTACCTCATCTCCTACCTTCCAAACTTTGCAGAAGCTCTCCTGCGAGGACGCGTCCACAGTCATTTCATAGCATTCTGACAAATTGAGAGGTCACCACTCGGCTTCCAGTCAACCGTAGGCGACCGGTAGGAGACGAGGTACTGGCAGAAGTAAAAAGCTGTGAGGACGGGGCGTGAGTCGTGGTTGGGTCGCTCAGTTGGTAGAGCACTTGCCTGCAAAAGGCAAAGGTCCCGAGTTTGAGTGTCGGTCTGGCATACAGTTTTAATCTGCCAGGAAGTTTCATATCATCGTACACTCCGCTGTAAAGTGAAAATCTCATTCTGGAAACATCCCACAGGCTGTGGCTAAGCTATGTCTCCACAATATTCTTTCAGGAGTACTAGTTCTGCAAGGTTCGCAGGAGAGCTTCTGTAAAGTTTGGAAGGTAGGAGACGAGGTACTGGCAGAAGTAAAAAGCTGTGAGAACTGGGCGTGACTCGTGCTTGGATAGCTCAGTTGGTAGAGCACTTGCCCGCGAAAGGCAAAGGTCCTGAGTTCGAGTCTCGGTCCGGCACACAGTTTTAATCTGCTAGGAAGTTTCATATCAGTGCACACTCCGATGCAGAGTGAAAATCTCATTCTGGAAACAGTAATTCTGTCAGAGACAGGAAAGGGAATGGAAGAGCAGTTGAAGTAATGGACATTGTCTTGAAAGGAGGATATATGGGGAACATCAGCAAAATCAAAACGAGAATGATAGAATGTAGACAAATTAAAGCATGTGATGCTTAGGGAATTAGATTAGGAAACGAGACACTTAAAATATTAGGTGACTTTTGTTATTTGGGCAACTGAATAACTGATGATGACCGAAGTAGTGGGGATATAAAATGTAGACTGGCAATGGCAAAAACATCATTTCTGAAGAAAAGAAATTTGTTAACATCGAATATTGATTAAAGTGTTAGAAAGTCTTTTCTGAAGGTATTTGTCTGGAGTGTAGCTATATATGGAAGAGAAAAATGTACGATTAACAGAGAGGAGGTTTTAGGGGTGTGGTGCTACAGAAGAATGGTGAAAAGTAGAGGCCCCTTCCGCTGGAGTTTCAAGTCCTCCCTCAGGCATGGGTGTGTGTGTTTTTCTTAGCATAAGTTAGTTTAAGTAGTGTGTAAGTCTAGGGACCGATGACCTAAGCAGTTTGGTCCCTTAGGAATTCACACACATTTGAACATTTTGAAAAATAGATGGGTCGATCAAGTAACTAATGAGGAGGTAATGATTCGAATTGGGTAGACAAGAAATTTGTGCCGCAGCTTGACCAAAAGAAGGGACAAGTCGATAGGAAACATTGCTAGACATCCGGGGATCACCAATTTCGTATTAGAGGGAAGTATGAGGCTTAAAAATCGTAGAGGGAGACCAAGAGTTGAGTATAGTAAGCAGATCCAAAAGGATGAAGGTTGCTATAGTTATTCAGAGATGAAGAGGCTCGCACAGGATAGAGTAGCACGAAGACCTGTACCAAATCAGTGTTCGGACTGAATACTACAACTACAATAACAATTTATGTAAGTAGTGGGGAACCTACAACAGTATGCTGGATGAATTTTGGAGCCCTCACTCTCCCGAATACAAGGCCGTTCTGTTTCAAACAGTGCTACCTCATTCGATTTGCACCTAGTGAAGAAAACTGCTTTACAAATAAGTTATTTAATAACGTAAACGGCTAATGTTTATCACTCCCAGTCACTGCACACACTACACACACTATACTAACACTGTTTCTTAACATTCCACAGACTGTCAGCTGTTGTCAGCACTATTTCGCGCACCGCATCTTCCCATTTCCTAACTTCAGACACTGACTCGCTTCCCTCCATAACGAGTGAGATGAGCTCAGAAACAGGGTAACGTGTTACTGTCATACGTTCCACGGCTTTGTGAGTACATTTTTCAAGAAAAGGAAAAAATAAAGAAAAATACAATGATTAAGTATTATTTGAAATGTTAGATATTTTATGATTATTTTTGTTCCATTACTTAGTAAACCTCTATTCTGTGTTATCTAAATAGCCTTCGGTTGTAAAATGTACTGCCTAACAAGTACTTTTGAGCGCCTTTCTAAATTAGTTTGTTTTAGCGGTTTCTGTAATCTTTCATAATTTATTGAGTAGTTTTAGTCAAGGGCAGAGTTGTTTTACAATAATTATCAATGTTATTTTTTGCGTGTGCAATTGATTGGTAAATGTATTCACGTGGTAGAGCTAAGATCCCCAATGTTTTGAACAGATATTTACAATGACTTCCGCTACTGTGTTTGGTAACTGCCATTTGGAAATTGTTTTCATATCCAGTGCATCTGTTTCGCAATAAAGAATGCCATACCTAAGACGTCAGTGAACATGTGAGCAGTATGCAACTAAAAGACACTAGCTGTTACACACAATAGGATTCTAAGGGCATAACATGTTGATGTCATTGTGTCTGCAAGTACCTTTGTGTCTTTACACCATTTTAACTGAGAATAATACTCATTCATAGAAATTTTACGTGTGTTAAACAATCATCAGAGGTGCCATCTACATTTATTTTCGCAATGTCACTTTCCCTCTTTTAACATTTATGGCATTTGTTTTCTTTATGTTTCTGTATCACGTTGTTTCTTATTGACCACCTGTATATACTTCCTTCAGGTTTTCATTTGCTTTCTGTGCAAGAAATTCTCTTGTTTTCTCAGTGGCTTTAATATTGCTGTCATCAGCTAAGACAAATTTTTCCCATAATTATAATTACTGGGGAAGTCATTGAAGCTTATTAGGAACAGTATTATTCCTAAAATGGTAATATGAGGAACTCTTATATGAAGATACTTTGGGTCTGGCAAGTAGAAGGTAAAAACTGTATAAGGAGACGTTGGAATACTTCCAGCAAATAGCTGAGGACGTAGGTTGCAAGTGCTGCTCTGACATGAAAAGGTTGGCATAGAAGAGGAATTCGTGGTGAGCCGCATCAAACCAGTGAGAAGACTGATGACTCAAAAAATGTGTTTTACTCGCAGTTTAGACTTAGACAGACGTGAATGTGTTGTTAATTGGTAGAAAAAATGGCAACTGCACAGAATGAGGAGCAGTTTTCGTTGTGGCGAAGTCGGAAGATTTTAAGAGGAAAAGAAAAGAATTGCACGGAGATGGTGGAAGCTGTACAACAGTGTGGGGACGGGCAGAATACTGAAGTTTCCAGAAAAGCACTTCATCGCCATTCTTGAAGCAAAACATTAAATTTTTGAAAAAAATATTTCATTTTAAATTTAGGCGAAGAAGAGGAGTCACAGCAGGTGAAGACTGGGCGAATGAAGATAGATGGAAGGTTCAAGACAGAAAACTTATAAAGGAGTGAACGCAGAAGGTAATGGAAGGTAAGAACTAACAATACGCTGAGAAGAAGAGAACGGTAAGCAGTTTCTTCAGGATGATGTCAGCATACTGCGGTTTCACTAAGGCAGTCTACTGGATTTATCAATTTTATTTTGATAGGGAACAGTCTGTACGTTACATCACCGATACAAAAAGTGACTGTTTAGCAACTTTTTGTATTTTGTGTATTTGGACTGTGACGAATAGTCTATTGTGGAACTAAGTTCATATAAGGGCGAAAACTTACATTAACAGTGAAAATGAATACTAACTAAAGCTCGCTAGTCAGTCCTCCGTTGTTGAATGCACCCAAAACTATGTCTGAATACTATCCCGTCATAAACAAGTCCTTTATCCAGTTCTAAAATAGTTCTACTGAGAGACGTACGATGGAATGGAACATGGGAGCAGCAACAGGAATTATTTAGTATTGTTCTTTTCAAATCTATATAACGACAACACCAGAGATATTCTGAAACAGCAACGGCATCCAGGTGAAGCTAATAAAACATTCTAGTAATTCCTCTCGGGCATCGAACATTATTTGTACCAAACTTCTCTGCATATAAAAGGCAATGTCCCGTCTGACTGACTGACTGACTCGCCATCCCCCAGCCCACACAGCTAAGGACAGAAACTTAAAATTTGGATAAGGTGTGCATCTTGTTCTTAGGCATCATTTATGAAGGCATTTTTCGAAATTCCACTCCTAAAGGGGTGGAATAAGAGATGAAAGGCTCTTTGAAAGTAGGTCCTATTAAGGGAACTTTGAAGCTAGAACTACGAAAACTGGTATTTGGTTTCTCAGACAGAAAATAAAAAATATGTGTTTCAGCATTTCTGGAAATTCAGCCATTGAAGGGGTAACAAAGTGGGTGATTTTTTTAAATAAATAATTAATAACGTACTACTAAAAGACTTTTATGGCTACATCTATGAGAATCGATGTATGACTTCTCGATTAGGAATTTAAAAAAAGTGTTTTAATATTTCTGGAAACTAAACCCCTAAGGGAGTGCAATAGTGGATTAACATTTTTAAGGAAATATTTCCTTACATTAAAAAAATTTTAAAGCTAAATTTATAAAAACTGTGTCTCACTTCTCGGTTAGATATAATGAAGTATTTGTTATGGGATGAAAGTTGCTTTGGAAATGTCTCCATAAGAAATTAAAACACATGATTAATAAAAACTTTGGACTTCAGCTACCACAATCGCTGTTTGATCACAGGTACAATCGCAAATTATGATGCTTATATTACCTTAAGTAGCGTGAAAAGCTAAGAATAAAAAATAAAAACAAAAAGAATCTGTGCAGACTATACACTATACGCGAGCGAGGCAGCGGACGCTAAGCTAGTGTTAACGTTTAAGTCACGGCAGAATTTCGCTTGAACGTTAACAAAATTCAAAGGACAACGAAAATCAAACCAGTTATCAAAAGAACGATTGTGAGGCTAAATATATTTTATTTTTTACTAGGCTTAAATGTTCTTCCAGTTACAAGTCGTTGCCATACTACTTAAAATGACCGTGAAAGGGCATAAGCATATGTACAAAGTATCACATTGAGCAGCAACTACAACATTAACATCATAATTACTAATCCATTTTCTTTTGCAAAAATGTACCTTTTCAATAGTTCAGGTTCACCAATAGCCAATATGAAAAGAGTGTAAATGATGTGTTATTGTAGTGCATAACCAAAGTTGCATAACAGATTTTATACTTCACTGTTTCGTTGACCTTAAAAATCTTATAGTAATGCGATTCTGTGAATTTCAATAATCTGTATCTATTTATCCATCAGTCACTTTGTTTTACTAAAACTGTGTGTATTCATCGGCAACCGATGTTTTGACCGACAGCATTTATTGTAAAATTCATTCAGAGCATCATGTAACATTCAAATTAACCCGTAGATATTAATGGTTGACTTTGGTTCACCCAGCCTTACTTCCACTCCGTAAAATACTCACTAAACATACTCATAAAGAACGACATTTTCATAAGAATCTAGAGAAAAGGCTTAGGTTTTTCAGTAGTTACAACGTAAGACATTATGGAGACAAGGCTAAAGAAAAATTAAGAGACGTTGTTAAACTTTGTCGACCTGGGAAAAGCTTTCGACAATGTAAAATGGTGCAAGACGTTCGAAATTCTGAGAAAAATAGGGGTAAGGCAGAGGGAAATATGGATAATATACAATATATGGAAGTGTCAAGAGGGAAGAATAACAGAGGAAGGAAAAGAACGGATTTCTCGGATTATCAAGGGTGAACTCTTTCACCCCTAGTGTATAATCTGCACATCGAAGACGCAATGACGGAAGTAAAAGAAACGATCAAGAGTGGAATTAAAATTCAATGTGAAGCTATATCAATGATAAGATTCGCTGATGACATTGTTATTGTGAGAAACTTAACATCGAGACTGGTAATAACAAACTGAATGAAGCAGCAAAATAACCCATGATGGACAGAGCAAGAAGGACATAAAAAGCAGACTAGCACTGGCCAAAAGGGCATTCCTGGCCAAGAGAAGTCTACTAATATCAAAAATAGGCCAAATTTGAGGAAGAAATTTCTGAGAGTGTAAGTTTGGAGCACAGCATTGTATTGTAGTGAAACATCGACTGGCGGGAAACAGGCACAGAAGAGAATCGAAGCATTTTAGATGTGGTGCTAAAGAAAAATGTTGAAAATTAGGTCGATTGATAAAGTATGCAGGTTCTCCGCAGAATCGGCGAGGAAAGGAATATATGAAAATTACTCAAAAGACGAAGGGGCAAGATGGTAGGACAGCTCTTCAGACATCACGGAGTAACTTCCATGGTACCAGAGGGAACTGTAAAGGGTAAAAACTGTAGAGGAAGAAAGATATTGGAAAACCAGCGAATAATTGATGACATAGGTTTCAAGTGCTACTCCGAGATGAAGAAGTTTGTACAGGAGACGAATTCGTGGTGGACCGCATCAAACCAATCAGAACACTGATGACGCAAAAAAATATGATTTCACATTCGTTATTGTTGCCTTTCACGTAGGTGTTAGAGGAGGTATGTGTGCGTTTTACATCGCCTGTAATAGACAAAGGCAGAAATTAGGTTAGTAGCTATCAGCACCAACAGAACATGTCTAGCATTGAATTATTTTAGGAAAGATGCATCAATTGAAGTGGCAACATTGGGACTGATTAACATTCAACGTGGCTGCATACATCATGGGTGTTCAAGCGTATAAGAGCTGAAGTACTCAGACAGCAGCAGCACATTACGAATATCATATTAACATTATTAAACGTTTTACCGGTTCAATATTTTGTTGTAAGCCGAGCCAGATCCATCAGATCGCCTCATACATCAGCCTCGTGTACCGGTTCCTTGTCTGTGTCAGACGCTTCTCGGAAGGGAAGGCATCGTTTCTCTTATAACAATGCCACTAATTGGGAATCTCAAGCACTCCCATACTGTTTTTCCATCACTTAACGTGTTGTGCATGACTGAAACGAGTGAATGTGGGCTTTCACGAGAGTAACCAGAAGCTGTACATCTCCTTCTGGAATTTCGTCTGTTTCTGCACTCTTGGCAATAGTTGTAGTGGAGTTAGAAATGCACAGAAGTCTAGCTAAGTCATCACAGCTGGTACATCATCAGGTAAAAGATTTAAGATGGCAGTTAACGATGTTTGAATTTTTGGTGGTTTCCCCCACCACAGAACGGGTAGGCTTTTGTTCGTTAAGAAAATTTCCTGTTCTGCTGTAGCCTGGTGGGTACGGATTGAGCAATGGGCAGTCCGCAGATGGGGGTATTTTCATTTTTTAGCGTGTGAATTTCAGTTACTTTTATTTCATTTTCTTTTGGTAGTCAGGGGTACTCATGGTAGTTATCGTGGGAATAATATCATGTGATGATGTAAACTACGATTGAGTTGCTGAGAAAAGAACGTTTTGTATATGAGTGAGCTAGGCTCCACGAGTAGGATGCTGCAAGAAATTTTCCCTTCCCAGAAAGGTAGTGTAGTGGATTAATTTTCGATGTCGAGGATGAATTTATTAAACGAATTTACGAGACACGTGGCTAAATTTGGGTTTTTCATGAGTTTCCGGAAAGTCGATGGATATGTGCAACTACACTGCCACGTGGCCAGTGATAGAGTCTAAGCCCATTGTTTACAGTAAATGTCATCAGAGCACTTTTTTCATTTCCAAGTCACAAATACTGTGAATACACATTTTGTGTCTTTAATGCAGTGGTTTCCATTGCCTTCCGTATCCTCGAGCCGTTGATGATTGATGATTCTTCCGCTTTCGGGAGGTGTTTCACAACCGCAAAACAAGAGAGTGCCCTGGACCCTCTCTGCCCTCTTTGATAAATCCTTTATCAGAAAGACATCTTATGCCGCAAGTCTTCGGCAGCCATTGTTTAATACTTCTATTCGAAATTTAACCAATCGCAGGGATCGAACCCATGCTTGAGGACGTTTCGATTACTAATGAAAGACGCTAGCACTAGACCATTGGTGCAAGACATGTACTGGGCAAACAGGGCACACCATGAAGTTCGATGCCGAGAACACCAGCAGCACACTCGACTAATGTATACCAAGTAGGCCATCGCAGACCACTGCTTGTCAGAGAATCATGTGGTGGAATACGACCTTTCCAGGATTTTAGCAGAGACTCCGAAATACTGAGACAGTAGAGACCCCTTCTAGATTCGTGCCAGGCTCGGTATTATCAACCGAGACAGTGGCTACAATCTGTGCAAGGCCCGAGAACCACGCTTGGTCCAGTTAAGAAGACACTGAACATACAAAACCATGGCATGCTTAGGGAGGTCAGAACAAAAGGACAGAGCAACAACTCGACCCTATCGCAGAAGCCAACGTAGTCAGCTACGTGGCCCCCGACAGGCGCCCTCGAGAATGGATTGCGACTCGTGGGAGGAAGGGACAGAAGTCGGCCGCGCGCTTCCAGCACGCTGCTCGACTCGCCGCGGGTCGCATTGTCCCCACTGCCGCCTACTCGCTCGCCTACACATCTGACATGCCTGGACGTGGAAAGGAAGGCAAATTCGCTGTTGTAATCGAATTACTGCTCTAGTTGGTGGGTTGGTGGGAACGACCTCGACGGCTAGAAGTAGAAAAAGACTAAGGCAGATCTGTGCTACCGCTGTCAACAATTTCGCCACGTCGCCAGTTACTGCAGAAGTGCGGTTGCGTGCTTGAAGTGTGCGAAAGCACAAGACACATGCAGCTAACCATCGCGGTTACAGTTACATTAAGAGCTGGAGCCGCGACAACCAGAAGAAATGCGGTCCCTTGCAACACCGAGCTAGAGCCGCCGATAGTCACCTAGGAGACAGTTGCTGCTGTCACATCCCATAAGGCGGACGTGAAGGCTGCGCTAATGTCAGAGTTGGACGAGGCTCGCAGCCAGGTGTGGCACCTATGGGAAGCTCTAGCTGGTGTTCCGCGCACAATAAGAAGTGCTGCCCCCCACTAAGACAGGAGTAGACGTAGAAACCCGGACGGTCTCCTCCTTGGCAGGTGCTCAAACGCAGGCAGCTGAGGAGGTGGCCATGGAATTGGAGACATCTGCCTAGCCACGGAGATGGACACCATGGATGCGGTATCCCTGCAAGATGCAGGAGGCTGAGGAGATGGCCGTGGACGCCGGCCTCAGTCGCCCCCTTTCTCGAAGCGGCGGCGGGAGAATTCGGACTAAAATGAGCCGACTTTCCAGTGCCTTTCCCTTCTGGACGCGATAAAACTGAGTATTGTGGTCAATAAGATCGCCATATCTCTTGGTTATGGTGCCTATGCCCACCACGAGTATCCCTTTTCTTTCTCCATTGCCGACATTCCTCAACTCCCACGCCAAACCTTCACCTTCCGCTGGGGGGTGAAACCTTGAATTGGAAATTCAAGGAACAGAAGTTCATGTCGAGTCAGGACCTCTAACTTATCGACTCCTATCCCATCTTCACCCCAGCAATTGTTCATTCATGATTGAGCAAGAGGCCAAGTACATTCAGAATAACATTCCACAGGATCCAGCTATCTGCGAGCTTTCCATACCAAAGCGACCATACAAGAAGAAGAGGGGGAGGTGTAATAGACGGCTGCTAAGCCATCAGGCCAAGGTCCTCCACTGAATCACCATCACTAATGCCAGCCTGGCTGGTACCGACTTTTATTATGCTTTATTCAGTTGACCGTGAATCCAATCCATTCAGAGAGCTCTACATCATCACCAGCCCGTCAGCAACAGCAGTATGAGCACTTTAATGATTGAACTGCACCCATGTCGTACCAAGAAAAGGTCGGCCAGTTAGCGTAAAGTGCCAACCAGGAGGCCAGTTTGTCAGCGCACCTGATGATGGTGACGTGTGTGATCGCCGAAATATTGTGCCCATTGGACACTATGCACTGGCAGTATGTGCGTGGACTGTTCGATCAACAAATACACTTGGAGAAACTAAAGAATCACAATCTTCCATTAGTTTTTTTTACTCCCTGTAGGGCAAATACAGAAACCGCATAACCACCATGTCCTTGTGCTTATTTCTGTAGGTGGCTAAAGGGAAGTAGCACCTCACGTTGTGAAGACATTTTGACAGAAGTGCTAAAACTTTTTGTTGGGTCGATAGCGCATCTCTTGAGTTACCTTTTTATTGAGTTGTTTGAGTCAACGAGTACTTCATGAAAGATCACTGTGTACGATATTAAAACTTAATTCCGATACCGAAAATATGCAATGACTTCAGAATTCCCCCCATTTCTCTGCATCCAGTGATCTCAGAATTATTTGGGAAAGTAACTTTCCTATTGAGGAATGCAAATAAAGAGTTTATTATTAGTTAAATCTATACACCTCCTTTCTTGGGTCCACTAACTGCATCTGAAGGTCATTTAAAAAGAATGTGCAATGGACAGCTATCTTCTATAATTAACGTTAATGAAGGAGAGATAATAGGATGGCTAAATTCAAAAAATGAAATTTGGTATGTTCCATTCCGATCGATCGTCAGCCTCGCTGAACCTCTGGACAGCGCCGGCCGGTGTGGCCGAGCTGTTCTAGGCGCTTCAGTCTGGAACCGCGCGACCGCTACGGTCGCAGGTTCGAATCCTGCTTCGGGCATGGATGTGTGTGATGTCCTTAGGTTAGTTAGGTTTAAGTATTTCTAAGTTCCAGGGGACTGATGACCTTCAGTAGTAAAGTCCCATAGTGCTCAGAGCCATTTGAACCATTTGAACCTCTGGACAGCCAGTCGTCACGAAAGGGCACGCGGCAGTATGGAGGCACTTACTAAGCCGAGCTAAAGCGCGGAATGGAGATTCGGATAGCTGCAGACTGGACGGAGCACGTTCGAGGTTGTAGTGTGGTGGCCGGCTTGGACGCTAGACATGATCTTCCCTGGGCCAGCGAGGTGCGAGCCAGGGGCACCTGCTGGGAAGGGGCAGAGTTGCAGTCGTCGCGAACGAGGACACGCACCGCAGAACACAGTGACCTGAGCTTGAGCCGGCAAAGTCGAGGTGTGTAGCATCATCACCGCATCAGGTCGAGGGCTGTCTTGCTGATCCGTAACTGGTGAGCGTCTACAAGATTTGTCTGTTTCCTCAAAGACTGTGAGTCTGACTGCTAACATAGACAAGTTGAGGTGCCGGTACGTAGACTGTCTCCAGAACAATTCTGTGGGATGCGCGGTAGGCTGCGGTGTCACTTAAATTCTCGAAAGAAAAGTAAAAATTCAGCTTACGTCTTTCAGGATCTGCTCTATTTACTTATTGCATGTGTCATGATAGTTAGGCCAGTTATTGCGCCCGTCCTTTGATTCAGTACTAAAGTGTGCACTACTGGTTTTAACATTGGCTGAAAGTAATCAGTTTTGTTATTTGTGTGCCAGTTTTTATGAGGCGCTATAAAGGAATATTTCGGTGTGTACGATTGCTTTACCACGACGCGTAAGCTTACTGTGCTTTTTTCTGTTATAGAGTTCGAATTGTGTATTGCGTATCGTAAGACGTACCGTCGTAGGGTGTGGCTCACGGGCATGTTTCACTTGGGTGCTAGCTACAAAATTCGACTACAGCCTAGTATGCCGCCTCCACGAGCCACTATCGCCGATAGTTTTCCTTGAATATTGTTACAGTAAAGTTGTGTATGTAAGTTTTGAATCTTGATTTGGCCAGATAGTTGAAATCATACAGCACAGCAATCAGTCGTCCTTTTCCTGCAGGTATATTCGACAGCTCTAGATTACGGCTAGTGCCTAGCCGTTATCAATGCACAATTTCATAGTATCGATGCATGTTCTCTTGAGTCAGGCCCCTCTTGTTTGGTCTTCTGTCACTATCATTTGAAAGTCATATACAGTCGTTGAGTGTACTCATGTTCCTAATGGAAGGTAACTTGATGCAGATCACTGAAATTGTACCCATATATTTTTGAGAGTACCATAGCTAATTTGTCAGTCATGCTTTAATGATTTCTGACAAATTTACTGCCTTTTGAATTTTAAAATTTTTATTGCAATTATCTGTTCCATTAAAGAATTTACTCTACACGCATATCTTGAATTAAGGATCTATTATAGTAATGTCAATTATGTTGAAAGATGTTTGTCAGTTTCCATTCCTTTAAATTTAAAATAAGTTTATTTGAATAGACTTAAAGATTTCCAGATCAATTAAAAATTTCGTTGCTGCAGTTATCAGTTCTGCCATAACGATTTCCAGCTTATTAACTTGTTTTGTTTCAACTTATGTTGTTCAGGTACCAATGTACAGAAGTATTTGGCATTTAATGAAAGGTGACAGCTAGGAACTGTGTACTCACTAACCTCATTTATGTGTTTGCTTTTGTATAGATTCACTGTAGTAGTCCACTTCGTAGTTATGACAATATGTCTGGCTCATGATTAACATTAACGAATAAGGCAGGGCTCATTTTGGTCATCACTCATAATTTTCTTGTCGATTTTATTAATGTATATGTTGTGGAGTTTTTGTGTATTTGTGTATTGATTTGTTTCATGTGTCTTTAAATTTGTTGTGGGTACTATGTTGTTTTATGTGTCACCTCTTTGATATATGCCAATTGTTTTATGTGATTTTGTACTATGTGTTTTTGGTCACTGTCGGAATATGTTTTTACGAAATTCTTTGTGTGGTAGATAGTGTTGAAAGAATCCACATAGATGTGATATTATTCTTGCCAGCAGTTGCCACACTTATTCAATAATTATTTCTGTGCTATTTCACAAAATGTTAACACTTTGACAGGCACTGGACCTGAGCAGACCGTATTGAAATTTTGTAAAGCTAGAATGTCACAGTGTCACCACAAACACGAAAACATCCAGCAACAGGAACACGATTTTGACTGACTGAAGTGAGCTTCAGATGGAAGCATATGTTCAAATTATTTTGTATAACTTTTGGGCAATCTGCTGAGCGTGAATTAAAGAGGGATTACCTGTCGAAAACAGTGGACACTTTAATGTGTAGTTGTAAAGTAGGGAAGGATGAATGGGATGAATGGACCTTATGTCAAAATTATGAACAGGATAGGATGTATTAATTTTGAAAATAAATAATTAAAATTCATTTGATCATGGACAAGAATAAGTTTTGCTGAGTTTTGTTATACCTCTGGACTGCGTTCCAGCAAAGAGGAAGGGAATGTAAATGTAAATACATTCTGGTCCATTAGTAATTTACTTGCCTTTCAGTACTTTGTGGGACACGAATCTGTTTTGACTTGCAATTAGCTATTTTTCGAACCTCAGGACAATGTAACAGCATAAGAGGATGAGTTAAATGTAAATGTAAATGCGTTCGTGTCCATAACATATTTAATTGATTTTGAGTATTTTGGGTAACATGAGACCAAAAATTGTTTGCATTTGTTGTAACTCAGGACTACGATCTAACACTATAGAGGCGACTATAGAGTAAGTGTATCTTGATAAATGTATTTATACAAGTATGATTGGAGAGTGAATGTGCAGGAAGCATTGGCACTTAAATTTCCTTCTCACAAACGTAATGTAGCGCGCTCATAATATGTACGGATATGAGTCAGCCCACTTGCACAAAATTAATGGAGGAGGATGGGGTATTGTAAGGCAACAATATTTTGCACCTTACTGTAATATAATAATTGTTGCAAAGATGAGTTAGATATCGCTTATTATGTTATTTATCAGGAAATCAGCCTATTGAAATTAATATAGAGAGGGTCTGACGGCATAAGACACGTATTGACTTTAAGAAATTCGCATGTTGCATGAAGTCGGGGATCAGGTGATATGTTCACGGAGTTTGGCTGGAGCGGACGAGCGGCACTGCTCAAAGGCAGGGCAGAGGGATGCGGAAGTTTACAACCAACCATTACGAGTCGGCATGCGAAAGGATCCCACTGGGGGAGACGCGACGCCGGAGCAGGTAGGCACCCATTGCGCGGACAACACAGGCAGGCTTCAAGGGACGGCGCCTTGTTGGCGCTGGGCGTTTCGCCGACGCCACTATGTCGAGATGAGCTGGCGCCTAAGGGAGCCTTACTACGAATCTTAACGTTTTCTGGGACTTTCTAAGAAACGCGGTTAAGCTAGTGCAATGACCTTTTCCCGCTCGATGACGAACAGAGAGACACGATTGGTGGGTTCAATTTTGAACGTAGTTTCAGTTTGTTCCAGAACATTCTTGGCGCAGTAAGTCGCAGAATGTTTTAATTGGCTGGAAGAAGCCAGGAAATAATAGTGGGAGCGAACTGTGCTGGTCTAGAGCCACGGGATTGGCCAGCTCGAAAAATAGCGTGGGGGTGCTGATTTTTGCAGAGGGAAGCTTTTGGAGCTGTTATCGAGGAGAAGCGTCTTAGCTCCTGTAGCGAGCGGACGTCGTGCTTTCGGATCTGCTGTAGGAAAGTAAATTCTTTTCAGTGTGCTGTGCAGAACTTTGCATAAGTCTGCCAGCTGCAACTGAAACTAGTATTCAGTTAGGGGTACTGTCATGTTTTACTGTTAGAGACAGGCTAATTCCGCTAATTACGGTTGGGAATACTGTCTTACAGGAAGCAGACAGGAGCAGAGCAATTTCCTTGAGCCATACTTTATTAAAGACGTTACTGGATTCCGCCTTTGGGCTGGTGAGTCCCGTCTTAACGAGTGCGAGACGATTGGAAAGAAAGCAGAATTAAATTTTGAATAGGAGTTTACGAACAGGAAGCCTGTTCGCGAAAATAAGTTCATTTTTATTACAATTGAGGCTCCTCGACGACGCAGACGCCATCGGCAGCTTGCTGACCTGTCCACCACGGTGCATTTGGTAACGCGATGCTCAGCTTCGGCATTTAATCCGATATTACGCACGCCTGTGATTACCAGAGCTCAGTTTTCCAGCCACGCTCTTATTAAGAATTTGTTAACTGCAGTAGGTTTCTCTGACGTATTTTATGCCGTATGACAAGGGGAGAGATGCGTTATCCGACCTTAAGAGTTAGTTTTGGAATTTAAGGGCCATTGGCATTACTAGCTTAATTTTATCACTTGTAAATGTATGTCATTGTTCAGTTTGATGTTAGGAAGATTGGTGTTCAATAAATGTGTTCAATGCTATCCTTGTTTGTTTAGTAGTGATCAGTACCCTGAACACTATTTAGTTATTAAATATTAATCAAAATTAGTGAAGGGGCAGTTTTAATTAACAAGTTGAGTCTCATAACAGGCCTTCAGCCAGAGCCAACGACCCGATCCAGTAGGCAAAGTGAACAAGTAAAAGCATTCTTGTTAAAACCCCCCGACATTTGGCTGACCCGCTTAGGGTCCCTAATCACCATTTTATAGAAAGAAACCCCTTCCAATTTTGATAAAGATTCACAAAAGAAAGAGGATTATGCCACCTGACGAGATGCGAAGCCAACACCTTCTAGATGTCAGGATCATATCTTAACCACTGCGCTAAGGCATTTACCATTGGAGTTTTCATTCCAGTCTTAATATTACCACCCTTGCTTTTAATTTCACCAATCCTGAGTTAGCCCTTCCGACACCCATTTCTTTTTCAGTATCATTACATTTTTCAAGAAGCCATTTTGTCTTGCCCTCCTTGCGCTTCCTATTTATTTCATTTGTAATTGACTTGTATTTCTGTGTTCCTGAATTTCTCTGAACATTTTGTACTTCCTTATTTCGTAGAGCAAATAAAGTATTTCTTCTGTTAACTATGGTATCATCGCAACTACCTACCTTGTTTTTCTTTCCAACTTCTGTACTGGCGCGTTTTAGAGATGTCAATTCCTCTTCAGCCGAACTAACTACTTGGCTATTCATTATCACCCTTAGAGAACTTCAAGTGTATCTTAGTGCTGCTGGGGAGCGTCGAAGATTACCTCGGTTTGCAGAAGGCCGGACTACAGCAGATTCCGTGCTAGTGTGCCAAGACATATATTGGACAAATAATGCGTATCATTCAAGGTCGATGCCAAGAACAACAGCGGTAAACTCCACTAGTGTTTCTAAACAAGTCGGCTGTCGCAGAGCACTGTCTGTTAGAGAATCATGCGATGGAATACAAACGTACCACGGTTTAGCATAGACATCTAAATATTAGGACAGTGTCGGTAGAGAAGCCATCGAATTGCCCACGAGGGACAATCCTATCAAGCGGGACTGCGGCTACAATCTCGGCAAGGTTTGGGAACCAGTACTGGGTGTAAATAAGAAGACGCTCAATAAACAGAACGACCTCGTACCAGGGCGGAAAGAGCAACTAGAGTGAGGCTACCACAGTCGCTGACGCAATCGGCTACGCAACCACCGACGTGCGGCCTCGGGCTGGCTGTATGTTCATACTTATATTGTAATGACGTGTACTATAGGAACTCATTTACATGTACTCAGTCGCTCTCCCAGTGTAAGTAACACAGTATTTCCAGTGTGTCTTGAAAGTTGTTAAAAATTCCACTACTGAGAACGATGTAATAGGGCCAACTTCTGTATATGGCAGCACGATAAGCGACAATATGCACGTACCTCGTTATTAACCACAAAATAAAATACGTGAACGGCTTACCACAGAATATTAATTTACGCATCAGATTTTTTTATGACGTATGTAAAAAATTGTTTGCGTAAATATGGAAGAAAACCGTTAGTTAAGTATTAACATTACATCTCCACTAATGTCAGAACAGAGTTGTCCCGTTTGGACTTCCATACTAAACAAAAGGCTCATACTAGAAATACCTCTGAACTGAGCTTTCTGATGTGGTCACGTGATCTCGGGACGGCGCAGATCTGTTCGTAAAGAGCACTGTAAATCTAAAGAGCCCTGTACAATCATAATGTCGTTACATCGCTAGTACAGACATATTTCCTTCGTAGGTGCCGTATACTTGGCGTAGGTTATTCGTAGACATCACACAATTTGATTTTTTTTTCTTTTTTTTGCGTTTTGTTCGTTGTTGATCGTTGTGTTTTGTCGTTGCGGACGTCACATGACATCGGCTTAAGTTCGTTGTTGATACTTCACTCAGTTTTTTTATTAAAGAGGCGAACCAGCTCTCTGACCGAACACGCTGAGCTACAGTGCCGGCAAGCAAAAGGCTCATAGTAGAAATACCTCTGAACTGAGCTTTCAGATGTGGTCACGTGATCTCGGGACGGCGCAGATCTGTTCGTAAAGAGCACTGTAAATCTAAAGAGCCCTGTAGAATCATAATGTCGTTACATCGCTAGTACAGACATATTTCCTTCGTAGGTGCCGTACACTTGGCGTAGGTTTTTCGTAGACATCACACAATTTACATTTGATACGTGGAACAGATTGGGCTCTCGGTTTTGAAGAGCAAACTGAAGGGACATTTTGTGTCTTTGTGGCAAGTGTCATAATTCATATCTACCTGTTTTTGTATTTCTGTGGTAGCTACCGCTTTGTTTCGGTTTTATCCGGCATTTTGTGGTATTACGACCTCTGTTCCACTTAATAAAAGAAAAGCGCTATTTCGCTTTTGTTCTGCAGTATTAATTTTATAATGTTAATCGGTTTTCGGCTTACAAACCATTTTCGGATGTTTACTATTTTCGCCCAATAAGTAACAACGATTTTAAACGACATTCGAAAAAAAGTTACACATCTAGATTCAAGTACAATGCACGGTAAATAACATCTTTGACAGTATGGTGGTAACTCACTATAAACAGTTGAACAGTGAGTAAATATAAAGAAGCAAACAGGAAAAATAATAACACAAAACTGGAACGGTATACCTACTTAACAGTTTATATTAATAAACAAAACCAATCAAATAAAATTAACACTTCACAAGGATACTTCAGGAAGTATAAGAAATGGAGAGTGATAAACAAATCAATTAAAAGAAAGAATTATTATTCTAACTACAGACTACACGGAGAAAATCAATAAGATATACGACTATAGCAGCCGCTTTTTCATTATTTTTTCTCGATTTTTTTGTATTTATTTTTCTGTTTTTTTTTACAGGCTATAATAATTTTGATTACTAGTGACAGTACTAAAACCTTGACGCATTTATTTAGCAAATCTTACCTACAAGCTTCCACAACATTACAGAAAAAGTAACGAATGAGAAAGTGAAACAGCTGAATATATGTACTACAAAACAAGATATAGCTCAAATAGCACGTACAGAGAGAGGGAGAGAGAGAGAGAGAGAGAGAGAAAGAAAGAGAGAGGGAGAGAGAGAGACAGAGAGAGAGAGAGAGAGAGAGAAGTTGAGCAGGGGATCTACTTTGCATTTCAAGTTTTGTTCGATTTGTTCGATATTCGTATGCAATAAGTAACAAAATAGTCTTCGATGAATTGTCAATTGCATCTGACATAGACCTCGTGCTATGCTATAAATGACTGTCATCACAAACATGATTTGAGGGGACTAAAATAACACTGTAGCCCAGTGTTCCCATGTAAAATTTACTTTAGGTTTCAGAACAAAAACAGGCTCGATTGCGAAATTGTTTAACTTCTATTCAACGGCGCGTTTCACCCTTTTGGGTTATCCTCATATTCTGAAGAGTAGCTGGATACGTCACCCGTCATCCATAAAACCACATGTAATGTAAAATAGACACCAAAGTAATTGTATATACAGTCCATCCGTCAATAAACATCTAAACCATGAAGTGGACCTTGAGCACACTATTCGGCTCCGCCGTGGCAATGCAAGAAAGGTATATGTTTACACGGCTACGTGCCGCACACGGCACAGTGTCCATATTGGCGCATTGTATGTGCGCACCATAACGGAGATTGTGCATGGTAGTACTTTTTTTATATTTTTATAATTACGGAATTTCTCGGAGCTTGCATGAAACAATTTTGTCCATTAGGAAGATTTTCTTTCTCTTGGGCCAGGAGAATTTAGTTTTTATATAACGTAATCCGTACATTGTTGAGTGCTATTTACTAATTTGTCTCTTGGACAAAGAACCGTTGCTGCTTCCTCCCTGTGCTTGTCTCACAAATTTGGTCCATTCCATTGGGTAATATGTGGCTTTACCAGTGGCCGATGCGAGCGAGGTGCCGACGCACTGCTCAAGTATTCTGACACGCTCCCCGCAGGAAACAAACGAACCGCGCAGTCGGAATGTCTGGCTGCCAGTAAGTGAGCGTAATCGACTGTGAGTGAGATATCGACAGCGCGAGCTACCGCTCCGAAGAGCGCCGCTTTCCATTACGATGCGCTGTTGTCTCTTCCCTTGCAGATATCGAAAACATTTCGCATTCCTGATAAAATTCTGGTGAGTTTCCTATATTTGGCGAAAAAGGTAAATTCTGTTTTTTCCGAAAATTCAGTTTTCAATAAAACTTTTATCCGCTGTGGATGTGGAACACTGGGTCTGTGAAGTAGTTATTTCTGGAAACAGTTTTCAATGACAGAATCAAAAAATATAGTCGCTTTTGTTGTTGCGGCTCTCAGTGTAGGGACAGCTTTGATTCAGCCGACAATGCGAGTCTATCCTGTGCAAGACTGTTCATCCCTGCATAGCTACTGCAACCTATAGAAGTTCAAATAAAATTTTTATCTGCGTCACTGTTTTTACGTCATCCCAAGACGCGTTTCGAGAATTTACACTTATCTTCAGGTGGAACAACGATATTATGTTGCGTTTTTGCCAGCTGGATGCAGCCAGTAGGTTGTTGTGGTTTTATTTTGAATCTGTCCCTGTGCAGTGAACCCTGCTGTTCGTCATAAATATACATTTTTAACTTAATTTGTCTCACAGATCATGAACCAGTGACATGTTATTTATGATGAACTGCAGGGTTCTGTGCACTGGAACAGATTCAAAATGAAACTACGACAAACAACTGGCTGCATCGAGCTAGTGAAAATGTAACATGATATCATTGTTCCACCTGAACATGTGAGTATAAACTTTCGACGCGCTTCCTGGGATGAAATAAAGAGAGTGACTGACGTAGAAATTTTTTTTTTATTTAATCCTTTATTTTCATGAACTCACAGTTCCAACAACCCAACATGGACGACGTAAGGTACTGCAGCCTATACCCATTGGAACCTGTTTGCTATTATTAAGTCTTTCTCTGCTTTACAATTACAACTTCCGGGTCTGTCCCCCGTCACTACCAACTGATTATACTTTGATCCCTCAAGATGCTAAATCTCAAACTTTTTATAGTAAAGTTTTTCACTAAACTTCACCTCAGTTCAATTCAGTACATCTTCATTATATAACCAACTTGCCCATCTACTCTTCAGCATTCTTTTGTAGCACCCCATTGCGAAAACTTCTCTTCCCTTCTTGTCTAAACTGTTTATCATCGACATTTCACTTCCACATAAGGCTACATTTCAAAAACCTTCGGAAAACAGTTTTCGCATTTAAATATCCGAGGTCAGGAAATTCCTCTTTTGTAGAAACGCTTTTATTGTTATTGCCAGTCCGCATTTTATGTGCTACTTCGACCATCGTCAGTTATTCATTTGTCCAACTAACAAAATTAATCTTCTAATCTGAGTGCTCTGTTTCCTAATTTTACTCTTTCAACATCGTCTGATTTATTCTGACTACAATCCATTACCCTTCATTGTCATCGTAAATAAAGTATCCAATTCAATACTTCATGTGATAATATGTGAATTTAATAAGTAGTACATAGTATGACGACACTGGGAACTGGATGCCGCGGGAACAAAGACACAGCGTAAAGTGCCAAGTGACTGGACAAATGGGCTGGGGTCTCCTACATATAAGAAAGGTAAAACAAGGGACCCGCATGATTAGAGATAAGTTGTCTTGACATCGCTTTGCTGCAGAATTCGGGGTTCGACTACGGTAAATTTCCTTGAGACAGAAGAGCTTCCGTCCACAAATCAGCACGGATTTGGAAAGCATCGCTCGTGCGAAACTCAGCTTGCCCTTTTCTTGCATGAAATCCTGTGAACCATGGGTGAAGGGAAACATGCAGATTCCATATTCCTACATGTCCGGAGGGCATTTGACACGGTGACTCACTGCAGACCGTTGACGAAGGTCTAAGCATGTGGTTTAAATTCCCAGATATGAGTGGCTCGGAGACTTTTTAGGTAACTGAACCCAGTATGCTATCCTCGTCGGCGAGTATTCATCAGAGGCAAGAGTAGCATCAGGAATGCTCCAGGACCGCTGTTATCATTCTATATACATAAATTATATGACGGACATTGATCAGCAGCTATTTGCGACTGTTTGCTGAAGACGCTATGGTGTATGGGAAAGTGTCATCTTTGAATGATTGTAGGAGTATACAATATGATTTAGACAGAATTTGTAATTTGTATTATGAAGGCAGCTTGCTGTAAATGTAGAAAAATGTATGTTAATACGGATGAGTATGAAAGAATGCTCTAACGTCCGAATACAGCATTAGTAGGATGCTGCTTGACACAGTCACATCGATTAAATATCTAGCAGTACAGCTGCAAAGCGATATGAAAAGCAATGAGCACGTCAGGTTGGTAGTAGGGAAAGCTAATGCTCGACTTCATTTTATTGGGAGTTTTGGGAAGGTGTATAGCTCATCCGTAAAGGAGACTGCGTACAGAAGGCCGTTCGAGTGTTTGGGATCCTCAACAGGTCGTTTAAGGGAAGACATTGAAGCAGTTCAGAGGCGTGCTGCTAGAGTTGTTACCAGTATTATCGATCAGCACGTTAGTACTGCGGAGATGCTTCGTGAACTGAAACGGGGATCACTATAGGGAAGAAGATGCTCTTTTCGCAAGGTACTACTGCGGATATTTGGAGAACAGACGTTTGACGCCGACTGCAGATCGATTCTACTCTCGTCACCGTACATTTAGCACAAGAACCACGAAGAGAAGAGGAGAGAAATTAGGGCTCGTGCGGAGGCTTTCAGACACTCGTTTTCCTCTCGCTCTTCTTGCAAGTGGAGCAGGAAAGCAAATGTCTAGTAGTGGTACATGGTACCCTGCGCCATGCACCGTACGATGGCTGGCGGAGAACGTACGTAGATGTACATGTAGAAAGACTGCATCCCTGTATTGTACCCTTTTTAATCTTGGTTCTTATTGTCCCTTCTTTGTTCATGTGTCTTATTTCGGCATACTTCCTGATGTTCTTATGCACAGCACAGGGCTTCGACGAAGCTCCATCACCGCCTTCGGACGATGATCTTCAACTCTGTGAACGTTTTCCCCTCCATCTTGGCCTCTACCTCCATGATGTCCTTCGTCTTGTTTCCTTTTACCATAAGAGTTCCAGCAGAGGGCTTAACCTTTAGTGAACTGGGCAATGTTACATTTCTGAGCAGTTAAGGGCAACTGCCAATACTTGTACCAATTCGAAGTCATCAGATGAAATTATGAGATTACTATTAATA
The DNA here is from genome assembly GCF_023864275.1 of Schistocerca cancellata. Taxonomy (NCBI): domain Eukaryota; kingdom Metazoa; phylum Arthropoda; class Insecta; order Orthoptera; family Acrididae; genus Schistocerca; species Schistocerca cancellata. The sequence goes on from NC_064627.1 coordinate 720,677,504, forward strand.
ATGCAAGCTAAGTCATTAATATACTCTTTGACATTTAATAGCAATTTGTCTCACAGAACGTTACGGACTGTCAATTACAACATTCTGCAACTGCTCTATTCGTTCCTAAGGCCGACAACTTTTGGGCATTCCTGGCAGTTTCATCTTAAGGGGGGTGTAACGCAAAATGTAAACATATATTTAAAAAATCATTACAGCCACATTTACTAATAAGCAAATCTAAAATTTTGCATGTTTAAAGCAAAAGAGCTGTGTTTTAACAGAAAATACAGTAAAATATGCAACCTTAATGTTTTGCCAGAAATTTGAAGTTTTAATTTTTATGGTCTTTTTTTATAAAAAGCCATAACTCAAATTCTAATCACGAAATTAATCTGAAAATTTTATTGTAGTGTCCTGAGAAGGTTATAAGACACTGAATTACAGTTACTAATTTATTGTACAAATTGTATCATTAATAGAGTTTTTAATTTTACACATCGAAAATTAACTTTTTTTCTACATGCAGTCACTTAAAAAATCAGAATCTAATTGCAGGACCTCGTATTTTTTAGTTCCAGGGAGACAGCAACGCGTTGTGAACAGCTGCTGAAAATTTCATAGCATTATCCCATATGATTTTTGAGGAAAGGCTTCTAATAACGTAAAAAATGTAAGACTGAGAAAATGAGGTTCAAAGATTTTCTTGCCATACTTCTACATGTAATAAGCTTACCTCAATTTTAAAATCCTCCATACTGATACTCCTCATCTTCCTGGTTTCTCTCCACTCTTCTTCGAATCTGTTTGGCCAGTATTTGAAGGTCTGTTAGCTTTCTTGACTCCGCTCTCGTCGATGGTGTAAAATGCCTTTATTGTAAATACACCAGGATCTATATCAACTCTCTTCAGTACTTCAGTTATGCCGTTATTTCCGTTATTGTAACATAAATCTGCACCATAGATACTTATTTTGAGTACTTCAATCCCACAGAGTGTTCTTTTTGAGCATCTCATCCCAATTAAATTATTAAGGCTTTCATTTGCATTTTGAGTCTATCCATGAAGACACTTCCTCAATATACAGGGTTTGCGAGAAACCTGAATGTGGGCTTAATTGCATTCATAATAGTTTCTGGTAATGAGTGTTTATGTGAATACGTCTGATTTCTGTTGTTGGACTTCCACCAATCGTCTTTCGGACAAAGATTGTTTCAAATGGCTCTGAGCACTATGGGACTCTTTTGGCCAACACATTCCAACTTTCCTATTGTTGTATTGTACGTATTTTTATCTGTTACAGCTTTGAAAGAAGACAAGTCCCCACCACCAAGGTATTTAGTGTATCTAACACCATACTTGTCCTCATATCTGGAGAACATCCTCACAACTGCAGCAGCATCTATGCTCTATTTTAGCCACTATAATTTTTAGAGTATCCTACTGCATGCTTTTCTTGCCACAGTTTCTCAGTGTCTTCATTGTTGAACATTTTCCTTGTTGCACACTGGTGGCAGTATTTAGACATAATTTCTACATCTAACACTTTATCTGTGCCAATAGCAATAACATGCAATTCCATACAGAGTTGTGTGACCCCTTTTCATTCAGGTCTCAGCTACAGACACACACAGATCAGTAACATTGTTATTAGGCACATTTTTTATCATAATTTTCTAGGATATCTCTCTTTGTAAGTTGCCCCCATCAATGACCGATCTTCAGATAATAGATACATGATATTTTAGCTATAATTTCTAAGGGATATCTTACACTGTATGAGGCTCACATCCCCTTATGCTCTACTTCGGCCCATTCTGCTATTTTTCCATAAGTTTAATAACCACAACAGACATTCATAACAGAGATTTTAGTCATCAATAATATATTCTACTTCACAATTTAGAGCAGCCTGCCAAAGCTAGGGTAACTTTTCCATTACGAGACTGTAGAACTCAGGTGGTTTTGAGGCTAAAAAATCGTCCAGCAACGTTCAGAGCGCATTTTTGTCCAGAAAGGAAATTACTTGAAGGGAAAAGCTGAAAACGTGAGGGCGCAAGATCAGGTGATTGGGTGGGTTGTAAGATGTCAAACAAATAACACATCTTACATTGAGTTCCTGAAACAAATCCGGTTAAATCGATATGTCATGACATAGTAACGTGAAAATGTACGAATTTTGTTAACAGGCAAATTGAATAAGCAAGCCAGCATTTCATGAATCTAAACCACTAACAATAACATTAGTAACTGCACACAAGGAATTTCCCAAAACCGAGCTATGAGATGCAGTTCTGAGGATAGGAGAATTTTATGGCAGCAACGTCCGTCCCATCTTAGGCTGAAACCTTCACATCCAGCGGACACAGTGAGAAGCCAGAGCCACTGTATAGGCCACTGACAGAAGATGCCCTTGTCCCTGCTTTTAACGATGATCCTTCAGAAAGCCTATCTACAGGAACACGGCTGGAGATGGCAGATAAACGTCTGGAGAAACCCAACTCAAAACATTAGTGACTCACTGTGGCAACCTACGTAAAAACCAGCAAGGAGAAAAAACTGTTCATCTCGGTATTATGAGGCAGAAGTTGAACTCTGCCTACGAAAGAAACGACGCCTTTGATAAGCTACAGAAACTCTAGTGGGTGGAGCTATAACAAGTACGAATGCTATGACTGGCCAGGAAAGAAAACGCATGGCTACCAGCTTTGATATAGGCAAACTGTATGCAGAAAAATTGGCTCTTCCCTTGCAGCAAATCGCCAAATGTTTGAGCAAGGCGACTTGCGCCAAGCTGAGACGATTACAAGAGTAATTATGTGAATACTTGTTCACAGGCTCGTCTTAACTCTTAAGGAGTTAAACTGCAAAGTCTCTTGGTATGAATAATTGCTCCGAGCACTGACAGTCAATGCTTGTGAGCGGTTTGAGGGCAACGACATACGCGTTATCCATCCAAATAGTGTGTACCATGCCAATTAATTTCATTAGGAAGCAACTAGGAGACTTGGCTTCACGGAAGACGTGCGAAATTCTGGTATTTAACAGTCGAGAGACATTTAGAATAGATTCTCACTGCCCCGCCGACTACAGGTAAAAAATCGCGCTCGCGCTTTACCAGTAAGTGATATTATTTACACTCAGAACTGCAGTCGTCTCCCCTTGTCCTACTTTTTTCGCACATTCAACCATGACCAGTAGTTAGACATATTCACGATTGTTGAGCATAATTGAAGCAGAAACACGCGATATATAAGATCTAAGGAAAGGAATTGATTAGCCACTGTAGAGTGCTTTCTACTTCGAAGTTACTGAATTACTGTAACTGTGTACTTCTTTCTGATTGCTCTTTACCAACCCCCATCCATTATTTAGTTACTTTAATTGGGCATTTTTGCTTATTTGATATCTCTGGCCCCAGTTGTATTTACCTTGTTTGTATGTTATCAACTCCCAGATATGGTCATCAACAATCTTACTATAAAGAAACTAAGAATCGTTAGGAATTTCGTTTCACAGCTGTGAACACCCAATATCAATATTTTACCATCCTGCACATGTTAAAATTGTGATTGAAATGACATAAAGTTATATTTAGAGTATAATATAGAAAAGAATTTCAATTTTTGCTAACATGTAGTTACGCCTGAATCCGTACACTAATTTCTGTTAGTGATAACGTTTCCTTTACAGAGAGTGGAGCGGAACTGACATTGATGTCATTGTCTGATTACATCATTTTCTGTACCGCTGGACTCTTCTGAATTCTGTATGGTGAGCAGGCGTCTTCCTACAACGCAAGCCGTAGGTTCAGTACAAATTCCTAAAACACTCACACAGAGTCCTTGCCCAACTGTGTTAGGAAGAGAGGGCAGAACCAGTCTCACACATGGTAGAGGGTGTGGGATGACTTCCCAACTCAGCTCCTGAATAGCGTGTTTTGGCAGTCAAGCAGAATACGAGGGGTGGAGTAGCATCACTTCACGTAGGTGCCCCCCCCCCCCCCCCCCCCGTAGCTGAGTGGTCAGCGCGACAGAATGTCTACCCTAAGGGCCCGGTTTCGATTCCCGGCTGGGTCGGAGATTTTCTCCCCTCAGGGACTGGATGTTGAGTTGTCCTAATCATCATCATTTCATCTCCGAAGTGGTATCAAATCGAAAGACTTCCATCCAGCGAACCGTCTACCTGCCGGAAGGCCCTAGTCACATGACATTTACATTTTACCTCACGAAGGCTTCGTGAGTTGTTGACACCTCTTGCAAGCAATTCGTAGAACAGCAGACCATCACTGTTCCAATAGAGTGCACAATACTATCTTTTATGAATGCGCGCATGTCTTTGTATGGAGAACTGATAGTTTGGTCTCAACCATTCCATCGTTTTTCTTACATTAGCATTAAGACAGCATTTCTCGTCCCCAGTAACGGTACAGGATAAGAATGGTTGGTAATCATCACCAGCCATTTGATGACGAGTAAGTGTAGATTCGCGTATGGCCACCCAATGATTTTTTTGGTTGTGATTTTGGCTTAGAACATGCCGTAACCATACACCCGATTTTTGAACCTCCCCATTGCATGCAAATGTAGCACAATGATGGAATGCCAACAGATCATCACATTTTCCAATACTTGAGTTCACTGAGTGAATCAATGTGCATTAAAGCGCGTAAACGCTCATTATCAAGCGCCGAATGTTTTACCGAATGTGGAGAGTCACTAATGTCAAAACGATCCCCCTTAGAACGAGAATACCATTTTCTTGCTGTACACTGTCGAGTGGCATCATCCCTACACACGACGCAAATGTTTCTGGCTGCCTCTGCTGCTGTCACTCCTCTACTCAACTCACATGGAAGGATATGTCGGAAACGTTCCGATTTCTCAACTTGGCACCCTATTTCCTAGCGTCCAAAGCTCTGCTAACTATCTCCAAATGACAAAATAACAATATGTCAATATGTCAACTTAAAAGTGAACGCATTATTGTGGCCAAGATAGATACGAAGCCCATGCCTACTACAGTAGTACAAGTTTATATGCCAACTAGCTCTGCAGATGACGAAGAAATTGAAGAAATGTATGATGAAATAAAAGAAATTATTCAGACAGTGAAGGGAGACGAAAATTTAATAGTCATGGGTGACTGGAATTCGAGTGTAGGAAAAGGGAGAGAAGGAAACGTAGTAGGTGAATATGGATTGGGGCTAAGAAATGAAAGAGGAAGCCGCCTGGTAGAATTTTGCACAGAGCACAACTTAATCATAGCTAACACTTGGTTTAAGAATCATGATAGAAGGTTGTATACATGGAAGAACCCTGGAGACACTAAAAGGTATCAGATAGATTATATAATGGTAAGACAGAGATTTAGGAACCAGGTTTTAAATTGTAAGACATTTCCAGGGGCAGATGTGGACTCTGACCACAATCTATTGGTTATGACCTGTAGATTAAAACTGAAGAAACTGCAAAAAGGTGGGAATTTAAGGAGATGGGACCTGGATAAACTGAAAGAACCAGAGGTTGTACAGAGTTTCAGGCAGAGCATAAGGGAACAATTGACAGGAATGGGGGAAAGAAATACAGTAGAAGAAGAATGGGTAGCTTTGAGGGATGAAGTAGTGAAGGCAGCAGAGGATCAAGTAGGTAAAAAGACGAGGGTTAGTAGAAATCCTTGGGTAACAGAAGAAATATTGAATTTAATTGATGAAAGGAGAAAATATAAAAATGCAGTAAATGAAGCAGGCAAAAAGGAATACAAATGTCTAAAAAATGAGATCGACAGGAAGTGCAAAATGGCTAAGCAGGGATGGCTAGAGGACAAATGTAAGGATGTAGAGGCGTATCTCACTAGGGGTAAGATAGATACTGCCTACAGAGAAATTAAAGAGACTTTTGGAGATGTATGAACATCAAGAGCTCAGATGTAAACCCAGTTCTAAGCAAAGAAGGGAAAGCAGAAAGGTGGAAGGAGTATATAGAGGGTCTATACAAGGGCGATGCACTTGAGGACAATATTATGGAAATGGAAGAGGATGTAGATGAAGATGAAATGGGAGATACGATACTGCGTGAAGAGTTTGACAGAGCACTGAAAGCCCTGAGTCGAAACAAGGCCCCCGGAGTAGACAACATTCCATTGGAACTACTGACGGCCTTGGGAGAGCCAGTCCTGACAAAACTCTACCATCTGGTGAGCAAGATGTATGAAACAGGCGAAATACCCTCAGACTTCAAGAAGAATATAATCATTCCAATCCCAAAGAAAGCAGGTGTTGACAGATGTGAAAATTACGGAACAATCAGTTTAATAAGCCACAGCTGCAAAATACTAACACGAATTCTTTACAGACGAATGGAAAAACTAGTAGAAGCCGACCTCGGGGAAGATCAGTTTGGATTCCGTAGAAATACTGGAACACGTGAGGCAATACTGACCTTACGACTTATCTTAGAAGAAAGATTAAGGAAAGGCAAACCTACGTTTCTAGCATTTGTAGACTTAGAGAAAGCTTTTGACAATGTTGACTGGAATACTCTCTTTCAAATTCTAAAGGTGGCAGGGGTAAAATACAGGGAGCGAAAGGCTATTTACAATTTGTACAGAAACCAGATGGCAGTTATAAGAGTCGAGGGACATGAAAGGGAAGCAGTGGTTGGGAAGGGAGTGAGACAGGGTTGTAGCCTCTCCCCGATGTTATTCAATCTGTATATTGAGCAAGCAGTAAAGGAAACAAAAGAAAAATTGGGGGTAGGTATTAAAATCCATGGAGAAGAAATAAAAACTTCGAGGTTCGCCGATGACATTGTAATTCTTTCAGAGACAGCAAAGGACTTGGAAGAGCAGTTGAACGGAATGGATGGTTTCTTGAAGGGAGGTTACAAGATGAACATCAACAAAAACAAAACGAGAATAATGGAATGTAGTCGAATTAAGTCGGGTGATGTTGAGGGTATTAGATTAGGAAATGAGACACTTAAAGTAGTAAAGGAGTTTTGCTATTTGGGGAGCAAAATAACTGTTGATGGTCGAAGTAGAGAGGATATAAAATGTAGACTGGCAATGGCAAGGAAAGCGTTTCTGAAGAAGAGAAATTTGTTAACATCGAGTATAGATTTAAGTGTCAGGAAGTCATTTCTGAAAGTATTTGTATGGAGTGTAGCCATGTATGGAAGTGAAACATGGACGATAAATAGTTTGGACAAGAAGAGAATACAAGCTTTCGAAATGTGGTGCTACAGAAGAATGCTGAAGATTAGATGGGTAGATCACATAACTAATGAGGAAGTATTGAATGGGATTGGGGAGAAGAGAAGTTTGTGGCACAACTTGACCAGAAGAAGGGATCGGTTGGTAGGACATGTTCTGAGGCATCAAGGGATCACCAATTTAGTATTGGAGGGCAGCGTGGAGGGTAAAAATCGTAGGGGGAGACCAAGAGATGAATACACTAAGCAGATTCAGAAGGATGTAGGTTGCAGTAGGTACTGGGAGATGAAGAAGCTTGCACAGGATAGAGTAGCATGGAGAGCTGCATCAAACCAGTCTCAGGACTGAAGACCACATCAACAACAACAACAAACAGAAACAGTGAAGTACAAATAAAAAACTGACTACGATAAATAAACCAGTAGCAGCAGGAATAGAAACGTGCAAAACAAAACAGTCTACGAACTTATGCAGCAGCGTAATGTTCTTAACGCCCCTGCCAAATAAGTTGCTGAGAGCTGTCAGTCGTATGACAAAAAATTTTAAAGCTTGCGTAGTATACTCTTGGAGCAACTGTAGTACGTAAGAATGAAGCGCTCCGTGCTGTTTACCTGTGTGTGGAATTTGGCTCGATCTGGGTGGTAAAATTTCAGGGGAGTCGCTCAGTAAGCATTCGGCGTTCCGGCGAGAACAAGAAAGTGCAGCACCAACAAATGAGGAAACCGGAACCGTGGCCATTAGCAGCCGAGTGGAGCGCAGGCGCAGTGCCACCGCGGGTCCGGCCGGCGGCGGACCTGGAAATTGGGGCCGGCGGCTGTACAGCGCGCCCCCGCGCCCCCGGGCCCTTTTAATGAACAATCCCAGCGCCTGCTGATGGAAACCTGCACTCGCTGAGTGCAGTGTAATCACATCGCTGCCGGCACAGGTGAGCCTGCGCGCAGTGCATACGATAAAGTGCCTACTCCTCTTGTGCGAACCACAATGCTATCACGCTTCAGGTGTTAGTGTGTACCGTTATTCAGATACAAAATTTTGATCGGATGAACAAGTGCAATTGAGGAACGTATTTACAGAGTAAAAACTCTTTCAGTTGCAAGTAATTTTCTTAATTTCTTCCAAGTCCGGTTCGAAGCTTAAAACTGCGAAAACGTTCGTGGAATAAATTAAGACCATTTCTGGCAAATGAAGCTCACTTTTATTCTAAAACTTATTACTGTTTTCATTATGGAGATTAAGCAGCACAATTGATCGAAATGTGTGGTTCATTTAATTTAATAACTCAGCATGTTTCGGCTCTGAACTGTGCAGTCATCAGCGCCCGTACAAAGTCTCAACTTTTTTACGCAGTCCAGTTTCTTTCACAGCCCAATCTAGCCACTGGTCACGAATTATGATGATGATGACATAATGAGGGCAACGCAAACACCCAGTCCCCGGGCAGAGAAAATCCCCAACCCGGCCGGAATCTAACCCGGGACCCCGTGATCCAGAGGCAACAACGCTAGCCACTAGACTGCTAGCTGCGGACAGCATGTCTCGGGAACACATGATCCAATTATCAAGTTCGTAAAATTATTACGCCACTAAACAGTCAAAAACGATAAGCAAGGAGCGAACATAAATTGTCAAACGTGTAACACTCTCCATTACACGTATCATGGTATAAAGTTCGTAAATATTGTAGCGCTTAACAATCGCAAAAAGATCTGTCTCCTAACGACAGTCAACTGCCAGTCACCTACGAAAGATTGTACTGTCATGTTACGTATACATCATTACCACCAATGATGCAGCTGTTGACCCTGATCTTTTGACCGTCCGTACGTCCTGTCATATCAAAACCTAAAAACATCTTACAGCTGTCTTACATTGTTGGCAAATATTGAGATCTGACAGAGTATACACTGAAGCGCCAAAGAAACTGGTATAGACCTGCATATTCAAATACAGAGATACGTAAATGCGGTCGGTATATAAGACAAGTGTCTGGCCCAGTTGTCAGATCGGTTCTGCTGCTACAATGGTAGATTATAAGATGTAAGTCAATTTGAACACGGTGTTATAGTCGGCGTAAAAGCGATGGGACATAGCATCTCCGAGGTAGCGATGAAGTGGGAATTTTCCCGTGCGACCATTTCGCTAGTGTACCGTGAATATCAGGAATCCGATAAAATATCAAATCCCCGACATTGCTGCGGCCGGTAAAAGATGAACGGGACCAACGACAAGTGAAGAGAATCGTTCAGCGTGACAGAAGCGCAACCGTTCCGCAAAATGTTCCAGATTTCAACGCTGAGCCATCAACAAGTGTCAGAGTACGAGCTAGTCAACGAAACATCATCAATAAGAGCTTTCGGAGCAGGAAGTCCACTAATGTATCCTTGATGACTGACGACACGAGGCTTTACGCCTCGCCTGGGCCCGTCAACACCGTCATGACAGGAAAAATATTTCAAGATTTTAAACATGGCTGCAACAGCAACTGTTGAAATTCTTCACGATAAAGGATGAGAGCCAAAACAGTTGCAGGATAAAATTTTTATTAAAATTCTTGACCAGTGTTTCGGTACATATAAATATACCTTCATCAGAAGTAAAAAATCTAAAATTACATCATGCAATGGAGATTAATAAATTGGCACGATTTATTAATCTCCATTGCATGATGTAATTTTAGATTTTTTACTTCTGATGAAGGTATATTTATATGTACCGAAACCGTGGTCAAGAATTTTAATAAAAATTTTATCCTGCAACTATTTTCGCTGTCATCCTTTATCATGAAGGAAAAATATTCCCTGGTCGGACGAGTCTCGCTTCAAATCGTATAGAGCCGATGGACGTGTACGGGTATGAAGACAATCTCATCAATCCTTGGACCGTGCTGTCAGCAGGAGCTATTCAAGCTGGAGGAAGCTCTGTAATGGTGTGGGACGTGAGCATTTGGAATGATATGGGACCAATAAAAGCCTAGATACGACTCTGACAGGGGACACGTACGCAAGCATCCTCTCTGACCAACTGCCTCCATTCATGTCCATTGTGCATTCTGACGGACTTGAGCAGTTCCAGCAGGACAATGTGACACCCCACATGTCCATAATTGCTATAGAGTAGCTCCAGGAACACTCTTCTGAGTTTAAACACTTCGGCTGACCACCAAACTCCCCAGACAAGAACATCAATCAGCATATCTGGGACACCTTGTAATGTGCTGTTCGGAAAAGATCTCCACCTCTTCGTACTCGTACAGTTTTATGCACAGCCCTGCAGGATTCATTGTGTCAGTTCCTTCCAGCACTACGTCAGACACTATTCGAGTACATGCCACGTCGTGTTGCGGCACGTAGGCGTGCTCGCGGGAGCTCTACACGATATTAGGCCGGTGTACCAGTTTATTTGCCAATCAGTGTTATATTCAATGATATATCATCAAGCGCAACCTTTGGTAACCAATCCTCATGATTGTTGTTGTCTTCAGTCCTGAGTCTGCTTTGATGCAGCTCTCCATGCTACTCTATACTGTGCAAGCTTCTTCATCTCCCAGTACCTACTGCAACCTACATCCTTCTGAATCTGCTTAGTGTATTCATCTCTTGGTCTCCCTCTACGATTTTACCCTCCACGCTGTCCTCCAATATTAAACTGCTGACCTCTTGATGCCTCAGAAAATGTCCTACCAACCGATGCCTTCTTCTAGTCAAGTTGTGCCAGAAATTTCTCTTCTCCCCAATCCTATTCAATAGCTCCTTATTACTTATATGATCTACCCATCTAATCTTCAGCATTCTTCTGTAACACCACATTTCGAAAGCTTCTATTCTCTTCTTGTCCAAACTAGTTATCGTCCATGTTTCACTTCCATACATGCCTACACTCCATACAAATACTTCCAGAAACGACTTCCTGACACTTAAATCTATACTCGATGTTAACAAATTTCTCTTCTTCAGAAACGCTTTCCTTGCCATTGCCAGTCTACATTTTATATCCTCTCTACTTCGACCATCATCAGTTATTTTGCCCCCCAAATAGCAAAACTCCTTCACTACTTTAAGTGTCTCATTTCCTAATCTAATTCCCTCAGCATCTCACGACTTAATTCGAATACATTCCATTATCCTCGTTTTGCTTTTGTTGATGTTCATCTTATATCCTCCTTTCAAGACACTGTCCAGTCCGTTCAACTGCTCTTCCAAGTCCTTTGCTGCCTCCGACAGAATTACAATGTCATCGGTGAACATCAAAGTTTTTATTTCTTCTCCATGGATTTTAATTCCTACTCCGAATTTTTCTTTTGTTTACTCCACTGTTTGCTCAATATACAGATTGAATAACATCGGGGAGAGGCTACAACCCTGTCTCACTCCCTTCCCAACCACTGTTTCCCTTTCATGTCCCTCGACTCTTATAACTGTCATCTGGTTTCTATACAAATTGTAAATAGTCTTTCGCTCCCTGTATTTTACCCATGCCACCTTCAGAATTTGAAAGAGAGTATTCCAGTCGGCATTGTCAAAAGCTTTCTCTAAGTCTACAAATGCTAGAAACGTAGGTTTACCTTTCCTTAATCTAGCTTCTAAGATAAGTCGTAGGGTCAGTATTGCCTCACGTGTTCCAATATTTCTACGGACTCCAAACTGATCTTCCCCGAGGTCGGCTTCTACCAGTATTTCCATTCTTCTGCAAAGAATTCACGTTAGTATTTTGAATCCGTGTCTTATTAAACTGATTGTTCGGTAATTTTCACATCTGTCAACACTTGCTTTCTTTGGGATTGGAATTATTATATTCTTCTTGAAGTCCAAGGGTATTTCGCCTGTCTCATACATCTTGCTCGGAAGATGGTAGAGTTTTGTCAGGACTGGCTCTCCTAAGGCCGTCTGTATTTCTAATGGAATGTTGTCTACTCCCGGGGCCTTGTTTCGACTCAGGTCTTTCAGTGCTCTGTCAAACTCTTCACGCAGTATCGTATCTCCCATTTCATCTTCATCTACATCCTCTTCCATTTCCATAATATTGTTCTCAAGTACATCGCCCTTGTATAGACACTCTATATACTCCTTCCACCTTTCTGCTTTCCCTTCTTTGCTTGGTACTGGGTTCCCATCTGAGCTCTTGATATTCATACAAGTGGTTGTCTTTTCTCCAAAGGTCTCTTTAATTTTCCTGTAGGCAGTATCAATCTTACCCCTCGTGAGATAAGCCTCTACATCCTTACATTTGTCCGCTAGCCATCCCTGTTTATCCATGTTTGTATTCCTTTTTGCCTGCTTCATTTACTGCATTTTTATACTTTCTCCTTTCATCAATTAAATTCAATATTTCTTCTGTCACCCAAGGATTTCTACTAGCCCTCGCCTTTTTACCTACTTGATCCTCTGCGGCCTTCACTACTTCATCTCTCAAAGCTACCCATTCTTCTTCTACTGTATTTCTTTCACCCATTCCTGTCTATTGTTCCCTTATGCTCTCCCTGAAACTCTGTACAACCTCTGGTTTAGTCAGTTTATCCAAGTCCCATCTCCTTAAGTTCCCACCTTTTTGCAGTTTCTTCAGTTTTAATCTACAGTTCATAACCAATAGATTGTGATTAACGCTTCATATTCGTACCCAAACGCTCTAACAAGTACACTACTGTCCATTAAAATTGCTACACCACGAAGATGACGTGCTACAGACGCGAAATTTAACCGACAGGAAGAAGAAGCTGTGACATGCAAATGATCAGCTTTTCAGAGCATTCACACAAGGATGCCGCCGGTGGTGACACCAACAACGTGCTGACATGAGAAAAGTTTCCAATCGATTTCTCGTTAACAAACAGCAGTTGACCGGCATTACCTGGTGTAACGTTGTTGTGATGCCACGTGTAAGGAAGAGAAATGCGTACCATGCCTTTAAGAAAGGTCGGATTGTAGCCTATTGTGATTGTGGTTTATCGTATCGCGACATTGCTGCTCGCGTTGGTTGAGATCCAATGACTGTTAGCAGAATATGGAATCGGTGGGTTCAGGAGTGTAACACGGAACGCCGTACTGGATCCCAACGGCCTCGTATCACTAGCAGTCGAGATGACAGGCATCTTATCCGCATGGCTGTAACAGATCGTGAGGCCACGTCTCGATCCCTGAGTCAACAGATGGGGACATTTGCAAGACAACGACCATCTGCACGAACAGTTCGACGACGTTTGCAGCAGCATGGACTATCAGCTTGGAGACCATGGCTGCGGTTACCCTTGACGCTGCTTCACAGACACGAGCGCCTGTGATGGTGTACTCAACGACGAACCTGGGTGCACGAATGGCAAAACGTCATTTTTTCGGATGAATCCAGCTTCTGTTTACAGCATCATGATAGTCGCATCCATGTTAGGCGACATCGTGGTGAACGCACATTGGAAGCGTGTATTCGTCGTCGCCATACTGGCGTATCACCCGGCGTGATGGAATGGGGTGCCATTGGTTACACGTCTCAGTCACCTCTTGTTCGCATTGACGGCACTTTTTAACAGTGGACGTTTCATTTCAGACGTGTTACGACCCGTGGCTCTACCCTTCATTCGATCCCTGCAAAGCACTACATTTCAGCAGGATAATGCACGACCGCATGATGCAGGTCCTGTACAGGCCTTTCTGGATACAGAAAATGTGCGACTGCTGCCCTGGCCAGCATATTCTCCAGATCTCTCACCAATTGAACATGTCTGGTCAATGGTGGCCGAGCAACTAGATCGTCACAATACGCCAGTCACTACTCTTGATGAGCTGTGGTATCGTCCTGAAGCTGCATGGGCAGCTGTAGCTGTACACGCAATCCAAGCTCTGTTTGACTCAATGGTCAGGAGTATCAAGGCCGTTATTACGGCCAGAGGTGGTTGTTCTGGGTACTGGTTTCTCAGGATCTATGCACCTAAATTGCGTGAAAATGTAATCACATGCCAGTTCTAGTATAATATATTTGTCCAATGAATACCCTTATATCACCTGCATTTCTTCTTGGTGTAGCAATTTTAATGGCCAGTAATGTACATTATGTGAGAGTTAATAGCCATCGATAATTACTAACGTTATAGCATGATATGTATAATGAAGAGTCTCATACGTGTCACAGTGAATGTCTGCTACTCGCTAAATATTTTTCGACTGTGCCCAATGGAATAACATACTATAAGCATAAAAGACGATGCGCCATGAAGGAATTATCCGAAAAGGACGGAAATTGATAGATGTGATTTACGCGTGCACAATGACAAAGGATGTCAACTTCGGAAAATTTGAATGATTTATTGAACAGGTAGAGCTCCACAAATTGTGCAATCCAATAGCCCAGTGTTTCACCAGTGGCCCTTACGCAGGATGTCATTCGGCTTGCCAATGATTGATAGAGTTATTGGATGTCCTCTTGAGGGAAATTGCCCCAAACTCTATACAAGTGCATCGTCAAAATCCCGAGCTGGCTTGAAAGCTCTGTCCATAACGTTCCAAAAGTTCTCAATTGGAAAAAAATCCGGCGGCGTTGCTGGCCAAGTTAGGGTTCGGCAAGCCCGAACACAACCAGTGGCTGCTCTCGCCGTGTGCGGTGTTAGATGGCGTTAACTTGCTGAAATACACTCCTGGAAATGGAAAAAAGAACACATTGACACCGGTGTGTCAGACCCACCATACTTGCTCCGGACACTGCGAGAGGGCTGTACAAGCAATGATCACACGCACGGCACAGCGGACACACCAGGAACCGCGGTGTTGGCCGTCGAATGGCGCTAGCTGCGCAGCATTTGTGCACCGCCGCCGTCAGTGTCAGCCAGTTTGCCGTGGCATACGGAGCTCCATCGCAGTCTTTAACACTGGTAGCATGCCGCGACAGCGTGGACGTGAACCGTATGTGCAGTTGACGGACTTTGAGCGAGGGCGTATAGTGGGCATGCGGGAGGCCGGGTGGACGTACCGCCGAATTGCTCAACACGTGGGGCGTGAGGTCTCCACAGTACATCGATGTTGTCGCCAGTGGTCGGCGGAAGGTGCACGTGCCCGTCGACATGGGACCGGACCGCAGCGACGCACGGATGCACGCCAAGACCGTAGGATCCTACGCAGTGCCGTAGGGGACCGCACCGCCACTTCCCAGCAAATTAGGGACACTGTTGCTCCTGGGGTATCGGCGAGGACCATTCGCAACCGTCTCCATGAAGCTGGGCTACGGTCCCGCACACCGTTAGGCCGTCTTCCGCTCACGCGCCAACATCGTGCAGCCCGCCTCCAGTGGTGTCGCGACAGGCGTGAATGGAGGGACGAATGGAGACGTGTCGTCGTCAGCGATGAAAGTCGCTTCTCCCTTGGTGCCAATGATGGTCGTATGCGTGTTTGGCGCCGTGCAGGTGACCGCCACAATCAGGACTGCATACGACCGAGGCACACAGGGCCAACACCCGGCATCATGGTGTGGGGAGCGATCTCCTACACTGGCCGTACACCACTGGTGATCGTCGAGGGGACACTGAATAGTGCACGGTACATCCAAACCGTCATCGAACCCATCGTTCTACCATTCCTAGACCGGCAAGGGAACTTGCTGTTCCAACAGGACAATGCACGTCCGCATGTATCCCGTGCCACCCGACGTGCTCTAGAAGGTGTAAGTCCTCTACCCTGGCCAGCAAGATCTCCGGGTCTGTCCCCCATTGAGCATGTTTGGGACTGGATGAAGAGTCGTCTCACGCGGTCTGCACGTCCAGCACGAACGCTGGTCCAACTGAGGCGCCAGGTGGAAATGGCATGGCAAGCCGTTCCACAGGACTACGTCCAGCATCTCTACGATCGTCTCCATGGGAGAATAGCAGCCTGCATTGCTGCGAAAGGTGGATATACACTGTACTAGTGCCGACATTGTGCATGCTCTGTTGCCTGTGTCTATGTGCCTGTGGTTCTGTCAGTGTGATCATGTGATGTATCTGACCCCAGGAATGTGTCAATAAAGTTTCCCCTTCCTGGGACAATGAATTCACGGTGTTCTTATTTCAATTTCCAGGAGTGTATAAGCCCAGAATGGCTTGCCATGAAGGGCAACAAAACGGGGCATAGAATATCGTCGACGTACCGGTGTTGCGAGGGTGACGAGGATGATAACCAAAGCGGTCCAGCTATGAAAAGAAATGGCACCATAGACCACCACTCTCGATTGTCGGGTCGTGTGCTGGGAAACTGTCACTTTGGTATCCCACCAATGTCCGGACGTCTCCAGACACGTCTTCCACAATTTTTCTTCTCTCCAATTCTATTCAATATCCCCTCATTAGTTATGTGATCTAATCTTCAGCATTCTTCTGTAGCACCACATTTCGTTAGCTTCTGTTATGTTCTTGTCCAAAATATTTATCGCCCACGTTTCGCTTCCGTACATGGCTACACTCCATACAAATACTTTCAGAAACGACTTCCTGACACTTAAATCTGTAAAAAATGGTTCAAATGGCTGTGAGCACTATGGGACTTAACATCTTAGGTCATCAGTCCCCTAGAACTTAGACCTACTTAAACCTAACTAACCTGAGGACATCACACACATCCATGCCCGAGGCAAGATCCGAACCTGCGACCGTAGCATTCCCGCAGTTCCGGACTGCAGCGCCTAGAACCGCAAGACCACCGCGGCCGGCCTTAAATCTATACTCGATGTTAACAAATTTCTCTTCTTCAGAAACGCTTTCCTTGCCATCGCCAGCCTACATTTTATATCCTCTCTGCTTCGACCATCATCAGTTATTTTGCTCCCCAAATAGCAAAACTCCTTCACTACTTTAAGTGTCTCATTTCCTAATCTAATACCCTCAACATCACCCGAATTAATTCGACTACATTCCATTATCCTCGTTTTGCTTTTGTTGATTTTCATCTTATATCCTCCTTTCAAGACACTGTCAATTCCGTTCAGCTGGTCTTCCAGGTCCGTTGCTGTCTCTGACAGAACAATATAGTAGACGTAAAGAACCATTTAAAATCGCTTCTGATACAAGCTAATAAACTTTTGTAACTCACTATTCAAATTAGAAACAGAACATCTTCATTTATTTCAAGAACATACACTGAATTTCGCGTCACTCATTTCGAATGTAAACCATCTGTATATGCCGTCATTAAATATCGAAGTGTATGCAGTATCAGAGATATTATTGTCAGTGTAGAGGCATTTGTTCAGAGCACGGAAGATGAGTGTATCTGAAGCTGCCACACGGAAAGGTCATGAGGCTGCTGGCAGTAGCATCATACTGACCTATTATTTCACTGAGAATAGTAGTGCAAAATTGCTATGTGTGGTTCGTTGAAATCGGTGTCATGCAGATTACGAGATAAAGAGAACAATCGTTCCTTCACAACTGGAATTAGACGCTCAAGTTCATTTATATGAATACGGAATTAAGTCTGCGAACTGCACGATAACTGAAAGTTGTAGCCACGGTACGTCTTCAAATTATGTTGCATGAGTGCCTGTAGAAATTTAAAATTCTTTATATTCCAGCTTTTAAATTCGAACCACGACTAACTCAATGTAATTGGAAGACCTACATACAGTTAAATCAAAACTGGATTAAATTAAGTGTCAACACTACTGGGACTTACTAAGTGCGTTTGTGATTGCTGATTGCAATAGACTACAGAACTATAGCTACATCGTTTGTAATACACACTGTGCAATCAGTAACTAAAATAAATCAACAATATAACTACTGAAATCTCAATAGCTCTCTTTCAGTGCACATTTTTCCTCTGCCTTTTAAAATAGTTTGACTGACAGCAGAGAACATCATCGATGGACCAAAACATCAACATGCGAAACTGATTTATTAACACCTAGTACTGTACCATCATTCCACAAGTTATGGGAGTATGCTAATAGAATGTACTGATACTGACGTTTGTGATATACTTCCTGTATCTCGTAATTGTTTTGCAGCTGATCTTCAGTGTTCCGAGATATCTGCCTTCTGAGTACTGGCATTTCTCTATATGATTAGGAATTGATAATTCTAATACTATATTAGTAGATATATTTTTAGATTATCTCAGATTACCTTAGATTCACAAAGGCTGACGATATTGTTATATACATAAATATTCCACAATTTACATGGCATGGTGGATGTAATTTCGTACTTGGCTAGTAAGGTAGTGTCCATACTACTACTACTACTACTACTACTACTACTACTACACCATTTAGCCGGCGCAATCGTCACTGACCTCGGGTTTGTACCGTAGGTTTCAGTAGGGCCTTCTCCACTTTGTTTCATGCAGACAACTCATGCATTCCTCCGCATTCGATCATCATTGCTATTTCAGTATCCATACCTGCATACTAGATCTACATCTACATTCGCATCAATAGTCTTCTAACTACCGCGAAATGCCACGTAGAACATACTCTTCGTCGTAACACGTGTTAGGCATTTATCTTGCTGCATACGTGGAGCGCTGGAAGAATGACCATTTCAGTGCCTCTGTACGCACTGTAAGTAATCACGATGGTCCCCACGGAGGGGACACGAATTGTTTGCGCAACTAACATAGTTGAGATAACGTAGGCTTTCCCGGAAAACTGGGAGTCTATTTTTAAGTGTCTGCCAAAGCAGATGTTTCAGCATCTCGGTGACGTTCTAACACGGGTCGTGCAATCCCTTGGTCATAGTGCTGCCCATTTTTGCTTACATTCATTATCCTCTGTTAGTGTTATTTAGAGTGGGTCCCAGACATTTGAGCAGCATTATAGAGTCTACATCTCCGTCCATACTCCGCAAACTGCTGTACGGTGCGAGACGGAGGTTACTTTCTATACTACTAGCCGCTTCTTTTCCTGTACCACTCGCAAACGGACTAAGGAGAAAACGTCTACATCTACGTCATACGCCGCAAGCCATTAGCTATTTGGTGGAGCATACTCTCGGTACCCCTATCTGATCCTTCCAACCCAGTTCCACCCGCGAAAAGATCGTGGGAAGAATGATTATCGGTAAGCCTCTGTATTGACTTTAATTTCTCGAATTTTCTCCTCATAGTGAGGAGGGGGAGGTGGGGGTAAGTAATTTCAGTAGTAAATCTCTCCGTGATGCAGAACGCCTCTCCTGTAACGTCTGGCAATAGAGTATGTTTACCATCTCCGTAGCGTTCTCTCGCCGTCTAAACGATCCCGTGACGAAACGCGCCGCACTTCGTTGGATCTTCTCTATCTCCTCTATCAGTCCTACCTGATAGGGATCCCAGATAGGTGAACAATATTCAAGAATCGGGTGAACAAGCACCTTACAAGCCACTTCTTTCGTGGATGAGTTACTTAAGATTCTTCTGATGAACCTGAGTCTGGTCTGCTTTTCCCACTACTTGTTTTATATGGTCATTCCACTGGATAGTTACGCCTAGATATTTTACGGCAGGCGATGTCTCCAGCTGTTTCTCATCAATAGTGTACCTGTTCGGTAGTGTATTTCTTTTCCTATGTATGCGCAATTTGTTACATTTATTTACGTTTAGGTCTGGTGTTGCTACTTTGGTATAGACAACTGCATCATCTGAGAATAGCCTTAAAGAGCATGCGGCGCTTTCTACTAGATCATTTATATATATTGTAAACAGCAACGGTCCTCTAACACTTCTCTGTGGTACTACGGATATTACCTTTACATCTGCGCCGGCCGCGGTGGTCTAGCGGTTCTGGCGCTGCAGTCCGGAACCGCGGGACTGCTACGGTCGCAGGTTCGAATCCTGCCTCGGGCATGGGTGTGTGTGATGTCCTTAGGTTAGTTAGGTTTAAGTAGTTCTAAGTTCTAGGGGACTTATGACCTAAGATGTTGAGTCCCATAGTGCTCATAGCCATTTGAACCATTTTTTTTTTTACATCTGTCTATTTAGTTCCGTTAAGAGCGACGTATTGTGTACTGTCTGCAAGAAAGTGTTGAATCGAATCGCAAGTCTGCTCCGATACTCCGTAAACTCTTTTTTTTTCTTTAAACGGCAATGCGGGACGGTGTCAAATGCCTCATTGAAACAAAGAAACACGGCATCAGCCTGAGCGCCGTTGTCCACTGCGCTGTGGATCTAATGGAGGAACTGAGCGAGCCGAGTTTCGCAGGATCTCTCTTTGTGGAATCCATGTTAATTTTTATAGACGAGATGTTCATTTTCCAAGAATATCATAATTCTTCAGCATAAAACATGTTCCATAATTCTATAACAGACTGACATCAACGATAAAGGTCTATAATCAAGTGGATCTGTCCATTTACAAAATACATTATATAGAGGACAATAGCGGCCCTGTCTCACCTGACTGGTGCATTCCTCACGAAATCTTTGTCTCTGTCAAAAACTCGCTGTTATACGGGTTTTTAAATCAAAGTGGGCCACATATATCAAACTTACATTACCCTCGACACATATTCTCAGCCAGCGCACCCTTCACAGACTGCACTCACTAGTTGTTTTCGCATGCTTCAAAAACTTGGGCGATATATTGTAAAATGTATTTGACGTGAGACTGAAAGTCTGTCGAGGAATCTAAGATTACAAGGTATGTTACGGTAACGAATGCAACAAAAGAAATAAATACAATATGTGTCGGGTGACATTTACGTTCAAAAATGAGGCCAGGTTGTAAAGATAATAAACACGTCACGGAGTAAAGAGTAGAATTGGTCTAGATTTTTACTTATTAGTGTTCCTCATGTCCTGGTGAAACACTTGGGCGGAAAAAATCACAGCACCAATAAATAATTAATGTAGGGTAATGAAATTTCGGGAATACATTTGTCTAGGTGACGTATTTAAGTGGTTACCATTGCCAGATGACATAGTAATGTAAGCTCGAGAAAAGCCATTGCAAATATTAAATTTGGTACATCAACAAGCGGTGCAATCGCCGCAATGTTGAATGCAAGGATGCAAACCTGCAACGCATTATGTCGCTCAGGGCCGGATGTCAATTTGCGGGATGAGGTTCCGTGCCTGTTGCGCTTGGTCAACCAATACAGGAATGGTTATTGGTGGTTGCAGACGACATTGAAGTTTCCATCCGATGATGTGCTCGAATGGAGACAAATATTGTGACACACAGGCCAAGGCAACATGTCGACACTCTGTAGATGACGCTGGAGTTGCCATCCGATGATGTTCTATTGTAACCTCCCCCTCACTTATCGACCTTAATCAAAGTGAAAAATTAAACCACGTGCACCTAATGGAAATTTGGGAAAAGCAATCGTCGCCGAAGTTAATTTGTCGGTAAAGAGGGAGGAAAGGGTTACATCTAAATGAAAGGAAAAATGCAAATGAAATTGGTGGAAATTAATTTTGAGAAAAGGGTAAAATTAATAAAGAAAATAAATGTGCAGTCGTTACGTTAACAATTAATTGGCGTTAATTAGCTATTTGAGATTTGGGAAAAATTACGGTCGCCAGTCCTTTGGACAACTACTATAATAACTAAAAATGAAAGATTAATGTACATATAATTAGCACTAAAAGCGTGGCAACTGAAGGTTGACACGTGTTGTGTGAAAACTGAATGTTTGCCAGAAGTAATAAATTTCGCTACACTCCAACTTAATTTAGAAAAAGAATTAATACAACCGGAAAATTGAAAGTTAATTTAGTGACTGAAATTAATAGTGAACTTTGTTTCTGCAGCACTACGAAATTCAATAAAATAAGGTTAGTCTTGGGCTACCACAAAAGCTACTTGAATCTACGCAATTTAGAAATAAGAGATTTAACTTTGAACTTGAATTAAATGATTCTGAACAATTAACAATAGTAAAATTTAGTACGTACCAAGCTGAGCTGCAGTCACAGGTAAGCTAAAATATGGTAACAAAAGTCGAACTCTTAATTTGTGCTTGTGTAATTAAAATATTGTAGCCAGCTACGAATACTTTAACTGAACTTTGAAATTAAAGCAGCGCTTGGTAATGCAGTTCGGACAATGAGCAACAAAGGTTCATCCTATGTTGCTGTAATTTTGCGAGACGAATTGAACAGTTTGAAAAGCTGAGGCCTGCCATACCGTTCTAAAACTTTATGTGCTTCTTGATTGAAGGTTTGAAGTCGTCGATCGGGGAGGTGGCGACAGTCACTCATTGTATATATATAAAATAAAAAAAGGGAAGGAGATAAGGAAAAGAGATAAGGAAAGGACAGAACACACTTTATTGTCTATAATAAATCATACAATCACCGTTAATCTTTATTTTACAATTGCCATTGCCGACTTTCGCCCATATAAAGAGGTACTCATCAGCATTTAACTTCTTCTTCCTTCTCGTAGTCAAAACAAATGGCATGCTTGGAACAAGAGTACCATAAGGCTGTTTAGCCAAGAGTCCTGTAGTCTCAGCTATACTCCATGTCTTCCAAGCCACTGGCGGCGCAGCGTACCTGTGTATCGCACTTTGAAGGCGATTGATATTGACTTGGCTGGTCAGTTTAATAAACAGCAATTGATTGGAGGTCCAAATGTTTTTCGTGGACTCCATCTGAACTTTACCTGTGATGTACAAGCAGTGTTTGGAGGTAGTACCTGGTTGACACTTGCTGTTGTATGGGGCAATCACGCAGATTTTGGTGGCCTTGAAGCATTTCCAGATGCTAACATTTCGGCTTGGAAGACATGGAGTATAGCTGAGAGTACAGGACTCTTGCCTAAACAGCCTTATGGTACTCTTGTTCCAAGCATGCCATTTGTCTTGACTATATATATATATATATATATAGGGTGTTTCAAAAATGACCGGTATATTTGAAACGGTAATAAAACTAAACGAGCAGCGATAGAAATACACCGTTTGTTGCAATATGCTTGGGACGACAGTACATTTTCAGGCAGACAAACTTTCGAAATTACAGTAGTTACAATTGTCAACAACAGATGGCGCTGCGGTCTGTGAAACTCTATAGTACGATATTTTCCACATATCCACCATGCGTAGCAAAAATATGGCGTAGTCTCTGAATGAAATTACCCGAAACCTTTGACAACATGTCTGGCGGAATGGCTTCACATGCAGATGAGATGTACTGCTTCAGCTGTTCAATTGTTTCTGGATTCTGGCGGTACACCTGGTCTTTCAAGTGTCCCCACAGAAAGAAGTCACAGGGGTTCATGTCTGGTGGATAGGGAGGCCAATCCACGCCGCCTCCTGTATGTTTCGGATAGCCCAAAGCAATCACACGATCATCGAAATATTCATTCAGGAAATTAAAGACGTCGGCGGTGCGATGTGGCCGGGCACCATCTTGCATAAACCACGAGGTGTTCGCAGTGTCGTCTAAGGCAGTTTGTACCGCCACAAATTCACGAAGAATGTCCAGATAGCGTGATGCAGTAATCGTTTCGGATCTGAAAAATGGGCCAGTGATTCCTTTGGAAGAAATGGCGGCCCAGACCAGTACTTTTTGAGGATGCAGGGACGATGGGACTGCAACATGGGGCTTTTCGGTTCCCCATATGCGCCAGTTCTGTTTATTGACGAAGCCGTCCAGGTAAAAATAAGCTTCGTCAGTAAACCAAATGCTGCACACATGCATATCGCCGTCATCAATCCTGTGCACTATATCGTTAACGAATGTCTCTCGTGCAGCAATGGTAGCGGCGCTGAGGGGTTGCCGCATTTGAATTTTGTATGGATAGAGGTGTAAACTCTAGCGCATGAGACGATACGTGGACGTTGGCGTCATTTGGACCGCAGCTACAACACGGCGAACGGAAACCCTAGGCCGCTGTTGGATCACCTGCTGCACTAGCTGTGCGTTGCCCTCTGTGGTTGCCGTATGCGATCGCCCTACCTTTCCAGCACGTTCATCCGTCACGTTCCCAGTCCGTTGAAATTTTTCAAACTGATCCTTTATTGTATCGCTTTTCGGTCCTTTGGTTACATTAAACCTCCGTTGAAAACTTCGTCTTGTTGCAAAAACACTGTGTTCTAGGCGGTGGAATTCCAACACCAGAAAAATCCTCTGTTCTAAGGAATAAACCATGTTGTCCACAGCAAACTTGCACGTTGTGAACAGCACACGCTTACAGCAGAAAGACGACGTACAGAATGGCGCACCCACAGATTGCGTTGTCTTCTATATCTTTCACATCACTTGCAGCGCCATCTGTTGTTGAAAATTGTAACTACTGTAATTTCGAAAGTTTGTCCGCTTGAAAATGTACTGTTGTCCCAAGCATATAGCAACAAACGGTGTATTTCTATCGCTGCTCGTTTAGTTTTTATTGCCGTTTCAAATATACCGGTCATTTTTGAAACACCCTATATATATATATATATACTCCTGGAAATTGAAATAAGAACACCGTGAATTCATTGTCCCAGGAAGGGGAAACTTTATTGACACATTCCTGGGGTCAGACACATCACATGATCACACTGACAGAACCACAGGCACATAGACACAGGCAACAGAGCATGCACAATGTCGGCACTAGTACAGTGTATATCCACCTTTCGCAGCAATGCAGGCTGCTATTCTCCCATGGATACGATCGTAGAGATGCTGGATGTAGTCCTGTGGAACGGCTTGCCATGCCATTTCCACCTGGCGCCTCAGTTGGACCAGCGTTCGTGCTGGACGTGCAGACCGCGTGAGACGACGCTTCATCCAGTCCCAAACATGCTCAATGGGGGACAGATCCGGAGATCTTGCTGGCCAGGGTAGTTGACTTACACCTTCTAGAGCACGTTGGGTGGCACGGGATACATGCCGACGTGCATTGTCCTGTTGGAACAGCAAGTTCCCTTGCCGGTCTAGGAATGGTAGAACGATGGGTTCGATGACGGTTTGGATGTACCGTGCACTATTCAGTGTCCCCTCGACGATCACCAGTGGTGTACGGCCAGTGTAGGAGATCGCTCCCCACACCATGAGCCGGGTGTTGGCCCTGTGTGCCTCGGTCGTATGCAGTCCTGATTGTGGCGCTCACCTGCACGGCGCCAAACACGCATACGACCATCATTGGCACCAAGGCAGAAGCGACTCTCATCGCTGAAGACGACACGTCTCCATTCGTCCCTCCATTCACGCCTGTCGCGACACCACTGGAGGCGGGCTGCACGATGTTGGGGCGTGAGCGGAAGACGGCCTAACGGTGTGCGGGACCGTAGCCCAGCTTTATGGAGACGGTTGCGAGTGGTCCTCGCCGATACCCCAGGAGCAACAGTGTCCCTAATTTGCTGGGAAGTGGCGGTGCAGTCCCCTACGGCACTGCGTAGGATCCTACGGTCTTGGCGTGCATCCGTGCGTCGCTGCGGTCCGGTCCCAGGTCGACGGGCACGTGCACCTTCCGCCGACCACTGGCGACAACATCGATGTACTGTGGAGACCTCACGCCCCACGTGTTGAGCAATTCGGCGGTACGTCCACCCGGCCTCCCGCATGCCCACTATACGCCCTCGCTCAAAGTCCGTCAACTGCACATACGGTTCACGTCCACGCTGTCGCGGCATGCTACCAGTGTTAAAAACTGCGATGGAGCTCCGTATGCCACGGCAAACTGGCTGACACTGACGGCGGCGGTGCACAAATGCTGCGCAGCTAATGCCATTCGACGGCCAACACCGCGGTTCCTGGTGTGTCCGCTGTGCCGTGCGTGTGATCATTGCTTGTACAGCCCTCTCGCAGTGTCCGGAGCAAGTGTGGTGGGTCTGACACACCGGTGTCAATGTGTCCTTTTTTTTATTTCCAGGAGTGTATATATATATATATATATACACTCCTGGAAATGGAAAAAAGAACATATTGACACCGGTGTGTCATACCCACCATACTTGCTCCGGACACTGCGAGAGGGCTGTACAAGCAATGATCACACGCACGGCACAGCGGACACACCAGGAACCGCGGTGTTGGCCGTCGAATGGCGCTAGCTGCGCAGCATTTGTGCACCGCCGCCGTCAGTGTCAGCCAGTTTCCCGTGGCATACGGAGCTCCATCGCAGTCTTTAACACTGGTAGCATGCCGCGACAGCGTGGACGTGAACCGTATGTGGAGTTGACGGACTTTGAGCGAGGGCGTATAGTGGGCATGCGGGAGGCCGGGTGGACGTACCGCCGAATTGCTCAACACGTGGGGCGTGAGGTCTCCACAGTACATCGATGTTGTCGCCAGTGGTCGGCGGAAGGTGCACGTGCCCGTCGACCTGGGACCGGACGCAGCGACGCACGGATGCACGCCAAGACCGTAGGATCCTACGCAGTGCCCTAGGGGACCGCACCGCCACTTCCCAGCAAATTAGGGACACTGTTGCTCCTGGGGTATCGGCGAGGACCATTCGCAACCGTCTCCATGAAGCTGGGCTACGGTCCCGCACACCGTTAGGCCGTCTTCCGCTCACGCCCCAACATCGTGCAGCCCGCCTCCAGTGGTGTCGCGACAGGCGTGAATGGAGGGACGAATGGAGACGTGTCGTCTTCAGCGATGAGAGTCGCTTCTGCCTTGGTGCCAATGATGGTCGTATGCGTGTTTGGCGCCGTGCAGGTGAGCGCCACAATCAGGACTGCATACGACCGAGGCACACAGGGCCAACACCCGGCTCATGGTGTGGGGAGCGATCTCCTACACTGGCCGTACACCACTGGTGATCGTCGAGGGGACACTGAATAGTGCACGGTACATCCAAACCGTCATCGAACCCATCGTTCTAGCATTCCTAGACCGGCAAGGGAATTTGCTGTTCCAACAGGACAATGCACGTCCGCATGTATCCCGTGCCACCCAACGTGCTCTAGAAGGTGTAAGTCAACTACCCTGGCCAGCAAGATCTCCGGATCTGTCCCCCATTGAGCATGTTTGGGACTGGATGAAGCGTCGTCTCACGCGGTCTGCACGTCCAGCACGAACGCTGGTCCAACTGAGGCGCCAGGTGTAAATGGCATGGCAAGCCGTTCCACAGGACTACATCCAGCATCTCTACGATCGTCTCCATGGGAGAATAGCAGCCTGCATTGCTGCGAAAGGTGGATATACACTGTACTAGTGCCGACATTGTGCATGCTCTGTTGCCTGTGTCTGTGTGCCTGTGGTTCTGTCAGTGTGATCATGTGATGTATCTGACCCCAGGAATGTGTCAATAAAGTTTCCCCTTCCTGGGACAATGAATTCACGGTGTTCTTATTTCAGTTTCCAGGAGTGTATATATATATATATATATATATATATATATATATATATATATATATATATATATATATATATATATATATATATGTTGTTGTTGTGGTCTTCATTCCTGAGACTGGTTTGATGCAGCTCTCCATGCTATTCTATCCTGTGCAAGCTTCTTCATCTCCCAGTACCTACTGCAACCTACATCCTTCTGAATCTGCTTAGTGTATTCATCTCTCGGTCTCCCCCTACGATTTTTACCCTCCACGCTGCCCTCCAATACTAAATTTGTTATCCCTTGATGCCTCAGAACATGTCCTACCAACCGATCCCTTCTTCTAGCCAAGTTGTGCCACAAACTCCTCCCCAATTCTGTTCAATACTTCTCATTAGTTACGTGATCTACCCATCTAATCTTCAGCATTCTTCTGTAGCACCACATTTCGGAAGCTTCTATTCTCTTCTTGTCCAAACTATTTACCGTCCATGTTTCACTTCCATACATGGCTACACTCCATACAAATACTTTCAGAAACGACTTCCTGACACTTAAATCTATACTCGATGTTAACAAATTTCTCTTCTTCAGAAACGCTTTCCTTGCCATTGCTAGTCTACATTTTATATCCTCTCTACTTCGACCATCATCAGTTATTTTGCTTCCCAAATAGCAAAACTCCTTTACTACTTTAAGTGTCTCATTTCCTAATCTAATACCCTCTACTTAATTCGAATACATTCCATTATCCTCGTTTTGCTTTTGTTGATGTTCATCTTATATACTCCCTTCAAGACACCATCCATTCCGTTCAACTGCTCTTCCAAGTCCTTTGCTGTCTCTGACAGATTTACAATGTCATTGGCAAACCTCAAAGTTTTTATTTCTTCTCCATGGATTTTAATACCTACTCCAAATTTTTCTTTTGTTTCCTTTACTGCTTGCTCAATATTCAGATTGAATAACATCGGGGAGAGGCTACAACCCTGTCTCACTCCCTTCCCAACCATTGCTTCCTTTTCATGCCCCTCGACTCTTATAACTGCCATCTGTTTTCTGTACAAATTGTAAATAGTCTTTCGCTCCCTGTATTTTACCCCTGCCACCTTTAGAATTTGAAAGAGAGTATTCCAGTCAACATTGTCAAAAGCTTTCTCTAAGTCTACAAATGCTAGAAACGTAGGTTTGCCTTTCCTTAATCTTTCTTCTAAGATAAGTCGTAAGGTCAGTATTGCCTCACGTGTTCCAGTATTTCTACGGAATCCAAACTCATCTTCCCCGAGGTCGGCTTCTACTAGTTTTTCCATTCGTCTGCAAAGAATTCGTGTCAGTACTTTGCAGCTGTGGCTTATTAAACTGATTGTTCGGTAATTTTCACATCTGTCAACACCTGCTTTCTTTGGGATTGGAATGATTATATTCTTCTTGAAGTCTGAGGGTATTTCGCCTGTTTCATACATCTTGCTCACCAGATGGTAGAGTTTTGTCAGGAGTGGCTCTCCCAAGGCCGTCAGTAGTTCCAATGGAATGTTGTCTACTCCGGGGGCCTTGTTTCGACTCAGGTCTTTCAGTGCTCTGTCAAACTCTTCACGCAGTATCGTATCTCCCATTTCATCTTCATCTACATCCTCTTCCATTTCCCTAATATTGTCCTCAAGTGCATCGCCCTTGTATAGACCCTCTATATACTCCTTCCACCTTTCCGCTTTCCCTTCTTTGCTTAGAACTGGGTTTCCATCTGAGTTCTTGATGTTCATACAAGTGGTTCTCTTATCTCCAAAGGTCTCTTTAATTTTCCTGTAGGCGGTATCTATCTTACCCCTAGTGAGATAAGCCTCTACATCCTTACATTTGTCCTCTAGCCATCCCTGCTTAGCCATTTTGCACTTCCTGTCGATCTCATTTTTGAGACGTTTGTATTCCTTTTTGCCTGCTTCATTTACTGCATTTTTATATTTTCTCCTTTCATCAATTAAATTCAATATTTCTTCTGTTACCCAAGGATTTCTACTAGCCCTCGTCTTTTTACCTACTTGATCCTCTGCTGCCTTCACTACTTCATCCCTCAAAGCTACCCATTCTTCTTCTACTGTATTTCTTTCCCCCGTTCCTGTCAATTGTTCCCTTATGCTCTCCCTGAAACTCTGTACAACCTCTGGTTCTTTCAGTTTATCCAGGTCCCATCTCCGCAAATTCCCACCTTTTTGCAGTTTCTTCAGTTTTAATCTACAGTTCATAACCAATAGATTGTGATCAGAGTCCATATCTGCCCCTGGAAATGTCTTACAATTTAAAACCTGGTTCCTAAATCACTGTCTTACCATTATATAATCTATCTGATACCTTTTAGTATCTCCAGGGTTCTTCCATGTATACAACCTTCTATCATGATTCTTAAACCAAGTGTTAGCTATGATTAAGTTGTGCTCTGTGCAAAATTCTACCAGGCGGCTTCCTCTTTCATTTCTTAGCCCCAATCCATATTCACCTACTACGTTTCCTTCTCTCCCTTTTCCTACACTCGAATTCCAGTCACCCATGACTATCAAATTTTCGTCTCCCTTCACTGTCTGAATAATTTCTTTTATTTCATCATACATTTCTTCAATTTCTTCGTCATCTGCAGAGCTAGTTGGCATATAAACTTGTACTACTGTAGTAGTACACTTCACTAATTCCCACTATATCTAACTTTAACCTATCCATTTCCCTTTTTAAATTTTCTAACCTACCTGCCCGATTAAGGGATCTGACATTCCACGCTCCGATCCGTAGAACGCCACTTTTCTTTCTCCTGATAACGACATCCTCTTGAGTAGTCCCCACCCGGAGATCCGAATGGGGGACTATTTTACCTCCGGAATATTTTACCCAAGAGGACGCCATCATCGTTTAATCATACAGTAAAGCTGCATGCCCTCGGGAAAAATTACGGCCGTAGTTTCCCCTTGCTTTCAGCCGTTCGCAGTACCAGCACAGCAAGGCCGTTTTGGTTATTGTTACAAGGCCAGATCAGTCAATCATCCAGACTGTTGCCCTTGCAACTACTGAAAAGGCTGCTGCCCCTCTTTAGGAACCATACGTTTGTCTGGCCTCTCAACAGATACCTCTCCGTTGTGGTTGTACCTACGGTACGGCTATATGTATCGCTGAGGCGCGCAAGCCTCCCCACCAACGGCAAGGTCCTTGGTTCATGGGGTATATATATATATATATATATATATATATATATATATATATATATAGTAAAACAATTACAATATATATAAAGGCACAGAAATCTCATATCTTCAGGTAACAAAATAAGGAAAAAAAATAGTACAATAAATGGAAATAGGAGGATATGCATTTCCGGCGTTACACTATATGTGCGCGCTTGGAGAAAGGTCTTGTGATCATGCAGACCGAGGCAACATGTCGACACTGTAGAGCATGTTGACTACAACGGCAGTATGTGGGCGAGCTTCATCCTGTTGCAAAACACCCCCTGGAATTCTGTTCGTGAATGGTAGCACAAGAGGCAGAATCACCGGATTTACGTATAAATTTGCTGTCAGGTTGCATGGGATGGACACGAGAAGGCTCCTGCTGTCGTATGAAATCGACCGCAAACGATGACCCCAGGTGTAAATCCAGTGAGTCTAAGAGGTAAACAGGTCCGTTGCAGGCCCTCAGGTGGCCTCCTTCTAACCAACACACGGCCATCACTGGTACCAAGACAGAATCAGCTGTCATCAGAAGACACAACCAATCTCCACCCTGCCCTCCAATGAACTCTCGCTTGACACCACTGAAGTCGCAAAAGTGGTTCAGAGTCTGTGTAACGAACGCGACAGGCCGTCTGGCTGTCCTTTAAGTAACCGATTCGTAACATTTCGTGCCGTCACTGTGGTGCCAACTGCTGCTCCAATTGCTGTTGCCTATGCAGTACGATGTGTCAGAGCCATACACCGAACACGATGGTCTTCCCTCTCGGTAGTGCCACTTGGCCGTCCTCAGCCAAGTCTTACGACCGTACATTCTCGTGACCACCGCTGCCAGCAAGTCTTTCTGCAATACCGCCAAAGGAACATCCAGCTTTCGCAGCCTTCGTTCGAACTCGGTAAGGTTTTGATAATGGCGTCTTTATCGCATTAAAGGCATCCTTGACTAATATCAACTCACCGTGTCCAATCTCAAAGGTAACTAACACTCACGACCGTCATATCGGACGTGCATCTCCATAGTGCACTCTTATGCGACTGCCGCGAAATTTGCAATGACATCATCTTTCATATGTAGGAACACGCTGTAGCAACACGCCTACCAACTTTCGTTTATGTTGCTCGTTCTTGGTGTTTCAATATTTTTTTCCGTCAGTGTAGTTGAAGCAATACGAGGCAGATGTGGCGTAGTACGATTCAGTAACTTAAGGTAGCAACACTACTGTTATGGGTGCGAGACTGTACATTTCACTTTCCTTTACATCTATCCACGCAACTCTACTCTGCGGTTCTTCTAAACCATCGATTTTGACTCCCTCTTTAGTTAAAAATATCAGGCCATTGCTCTCTTGTATCTCCAAAAACTGACACACGCATGTTCTACGAAGAAAATAGTTTTCCTCGCGATGCCAAGATAATCCAGTGGCGAGCTAGAGTAAATATTATTCATGAATGTATGCCATGTATTCCATCACATTTGTCTCCCCCGCGGCAGACAGGAGGTGTTCTATTTGTTCCTGTGGCAGGACACGTTCGAGGTCGCCAGCAGTGTGTAGTGCAACAAGTACCTCCACTGGTGGTGACAGGAGGCGCAGCGGAGCAGGTTTCAGTTGGAATCTACCGAAGATAGCTAACACAACCTGAAACAGGAAAGGTTTGCATGTGGCAGCAAAGCGGTGGGGTTGTAGACCACCAACATTTGATGTGGCCAGCTGTTAACAGGAGGCAGCGTATAGCTGGAGCAGCAAAGGGTGTTTGTCTCTATATGCCCAAAGGATATGGCAGGTGGGAGCCAGGAAGCGTATCCACAACAAAAGTTTTCGTTACGATGATTGGAACGCTGTACATGAGTGATATATGCCATATTGTTTCGCTGACGTCTAAGTCTTTGATGACGTTGACAAAGTTTTGAGTTGACAAACACAATGAGACCACTGTTGAGCCTTAAGTTTAGAATCAGTGCCTTGAATAACTGAATTTTGGTTTGACGAAACATAGTGAGACCGTGTGGGACCTGAATATTGTTAGATAGTGAATTATCTGAGGAACTGTGATTTATTGATTCAAGTTGTCTTCCAGGTTGCCTGATAACTGATGTACGTTTGGTTATTATGTCGTTGTAGGTTATGTGTGTTGTTTCTGTAGTCTGTCCTACTTTGCTTAGGGTATTGATCAAGTGAGGTGTCCTTGAGCTACCTTGTTGACTAGCGTGTATTTTTGTACTTTACACTGAGTGTTCTGTTTGTTAATTTAATCTCAGTTGGATACAGTGTTGATACAGGATGATATATGTGTATTAGGTTAGCATTTTCTGATGGTTCACTGGTGCTGCCTTAAGGCTTTGTCATTATTGTGGAGCAACAACTTACTTTCCTGAACTTTATGTGACTGTGTCAAATGTCACGTCATTAGGAAAACTGAGCACAAAGTCCTGGTTTATTTGTTTTATGCATACACTTTGGCAAACCGTGTAGTTCATAGTTATTAACATTAAACTGCAGTTGGTTAAGAGCCCATGCTTTCATTAACCCCAGCCAAACTTAACTGCCACTGAAAACATGTGGCACAGTTCAGCAGCAGAGTATGGTTGAAGTTTTGATTGTGTGACGCTAGTGGTTATGTTATTATGTTAGTACGGTTCGGGTTCCTTTAGCTCCTTACTGTTATGTTACAGGTATGATAGTCCCAAGAGCCAGAATGGACGAGCTGGCATCTGCAGTGGCCGTTCTCAGACCGTTCCTTTGGTTGAACAGCTGGATGTGAGTAGAGAAATTGGTCATACAGTGAACTCTCACTAAAGTAGAACTAATAATACATTTTTAAGATGAAAGACTGTACTGCACATGGTTACAGCAATCGCAGGCGAGCTTGAAGCAGTATATAGGCAGGGTGACTGACCCGGTATTTTTAACTAAAGAGTGAGTCATAAACGATGGGTTAGAATAACTGCAGGGTAGAGTTGCATGGATAGATCTAATGACAAGTGATATGTTGTCAGCTACATTACTGTAGGGTAGTATAGTGAACTCAGATATGGTGGAGGTGGAGGGGAATAATCAAGTGTGACATTTAAAAGCCTCCAGTGTTGAACCTAGGAGCAAGCAGTTCGATTGATTGCCACATCGATTATTAGGCACGATAAAGATCGTAACTTTTCTGTAGACTTGGTCATGGAAATCGTACAATTACTCTACTACCTGATAGCCTTGAAGGCACATGACGAGATGTTGACGTTAAGTGATATAGATATTATGCAGATGGTATGCCCGCATAGTAGGAACAGTCTATTGCAGACGATTACTAGAGCTATTACCCGTAACAAAAAAGTTGCGGTTTTCCATGAACAGCTACGTAGGTGGTTGAATCCATGTGGAGTCATAAAAACTGATCGACACTCATTATTGACGGGAGCAGTAAATTTGAGAACCACTTGGAGAATAACCTATATGAATCGTGCAAGTACAACCGCCTATATTTAGTGTCTTTCAGACAAAAAAGCAGAAATTGTCGCGATCATAGTGGATGGTTATAGGACATGGATTCCATCTTTTCGCAAACACACTGCTTCTTCTTTAAAGAGGAACATGTGTCAGCACCTCCGTGCCATCATCAATGGGTTTTTTATTTATTGAAAAAACTGCAAAAGGTGAAACTATCTTAGGCTGTAATTCATTCTTAAAGAAAGTTTTTGTTCGTTTTCCTTCTCCTTAATGTGATTTTACATTCCTTAACTCCCCCACGTTGACCCTAGCTTTAACTCGCTCGCACCCGTTAGTAGATCCGCTGTAAGTCGCTCGGCCCTCCACTACCACTTGCCCATTCTCGCTCACTCAGTCAGCCCAGCTGATTCTCATTATCTGTTTGTGTCTATCTTTCACTGTCTCACAGCCACAGTCTCCTTCATTCTGTCCTAGTACTACAGTCTCTTCTCAGTGTAACAATCTCTCTTTCCCTCGTTGCCGTTATCATAGATTCTGTCACTGAACATGCCTGCCGGGGTGGCCGAGTGGTTGTAGGCGCAACAGTCTGGAACCGCGCGACCGCTACGGTTAGTTAGGTTTAATTAGTTCCAAGTTCTATGGGAACTGATGACCTCAGAAGTTAAGTCCCATAGTGTTCAGAGCCATTTGAACCATTTTGTCACTGAACAACATCCACTTTCTCCTTCTGTTTATTTCTCTTCCACTGTCACTGTGTCCTTCACTCTTTTCGTAGTACTGTTATGTCACTGTCGAGTTTCACTGTCACTGTGTCCCTCTCTTTCTCTCACACTAATATTGTCTCCTTCGCTCTTTCTATAACGCAACCACTGTCTACCGTCTTCCAGTATTTATTACCATTTCGTGTTTTTCCCAGCTCCACTGTCTCCTTCTATCTTAGGACACAAAAGCGTGAATATGTTCGCGTTCGAAAATTATTGAAAAAATTTGTGAAGTGCGAAGGAACGTAGAAGACGCAACTGGTAACCCACTTTTCATGCCACTCACGTGAAAAGAAATGTAAATTGATACTTTTCTTATATGAAATTCAAATACTGCAAAACTAATTGGACTCATTAGATTGGATTGTACACGCCAAAAGTTCTGTATGTGGTTCAGTACTACATCATGGGGATCCATGAACCTTTTGATGATAACAGGGACACGTTACAGCACATTTTTCACCTTACACCGGATTTTATGTGCGGAGCGGTTGAAAAATCAGCCATCCAGTTGCAGATAAAGGTTTATTAGCTCTTGACCATGGTTTCGATGCTTGTAAAAATATCTCCCTCAGAAGCAGCGGTCCTAAAAATGTATACACCAGTTACAAAATTATTTTTACAAACATAATAAAATATGGATAGCAAAATATTTGACGCCGAGTACAATTTTATGTTGACAAGAGCCTCTACCTGCGGGCGTTTACTAATGAGTATTCATTCTCAAGTAGGACATATGTAATCTGGCGCTATCTAAAGCCATGGCTTGCAATAATTCTTATTTTATCAATTTTGTTAATGACAAGAGCCGCTCGGCTTCATCTAATCCATTGTGCCATCATGTGATGCAATAAGTGAGTACGTTTACCCCACAAATATTTTCCTATTAATATTTTACTATATTCGTAAAACTAATTTTGTAACTGACATATACATTTTTAGAGCCACTACTTTTGATGAAGATATTTTTACAAATGTCGAAACCATGGTCAATGGCTAATAAACTTTTGTTTGCAACTGGTTGACTGATTTTTCAAACCACTTTAGATTTACACAATTGCTGTTTCGCAGCCATGTTTAAGACTTTTTTATATGTGTATTTTACGTGTACAAATAGGATAACACTGAACCTCTGCATCTCGGACACAGATAAAGGTATCAAGAAAAGTATCAACGTTGTTAGAGATCGAGATCTATGGAATATACCATAAAAGTTACAGCCATTTGTTGTGTATAGCCATCTGGAAATCCACGGCTTGCTTTTGGTACCCAAAAAGCCAAGTTTTTGTGGGTGTTTCCCGATAACAGATAAAGATTTTTGAAATCGGGAAGATTACACTTTTGGACAAATTCTAGCGATTATACTGTTAAAAATCTGAGAAATTTGTTGCGGTTATTTATTAATCCAAGCACAACCGAATTGTATCTGTTGAGAGGCACGACAAACGGTGGTTCCTGAAGAGCGGCCGCAGACTTTTTAGTAGTTGCAGGGGCAACGGCCAGCCCTGTCAGAGGGTGGAGGAACATAAAGAGGTTCAGGGCACTCTCTTCCCTTTTGGGTGGCAAACTGTCCCTAAAGGTGGATCACTCGGCAACAGTCAGCCACATGGGTATGTAGAAAGCAATGGAAACCACTGGATTAAAGACACATAACGTGTATTCACAGAGCATGTGACCTGTATTTGAAAAAGTGTCATGTCAAGTACGACATATGTAATCTGGCGCTATCTAAAGCCATGGCAAAAGATTACGGAATAGTAGTCCTCCATTGGGATCGGCGGGAATGGAAGGCCAAGGGGGTGGTGACCATTAGAAAAAGACTGAATAACCAACGAAAGGCTAATGTTCTACGAGTCGGGGCGTGGAATGTCAGAAGCTTCAATGTGGTAGGGAAGTAAGAAAATCTGAAAAGGGAAATACGTAGGCTCAATCTAGATGTAGTAGGTGTCAGTGAAGTGAAATGGAAAGAAGACAAGGATTTCTGGTCAAATGAGTATAGGGTAATACCAACAGCAGGAGAAAATGGTATAACGGGAGTAGGGTTCGTCATGAATAGAAAGGTAGGGCAAAGAGTGTGTTACACGAACAGTTCAGTGGCAGGGTTGTTCTGGTCAGAACCGACAGCAGACAAACACCGATAACAATAGTTCAGGTATACATGCCGACGTCGCAAGCTGAAGATGAAGAGATAGAGATATTATACGAGGATATTGAAAGGGAAATACAGTACATAAAGAGAGATGAAAATCTAGTAAGTAGGCTGTTTATGTTTTCTTATTGGCAACGATACGTAGCGCTCTGTATGAAAATCACTGGCTGTGCTGTGTGCAGTCTGTGGCTAGTTTGCATTGTTGTCTGCCATTGTAGTGTTGGGTAGCTGGATGTGAACAGCAGTGGTCGATGTGGGGAGAGAAATGGCGGAGTTTTGAAATTTGTAAGACTGGACGTCATGAACTGCTATGTATATTATGATTTTTCAACACTATTAAGGTAAATACATTGTTTGTTCTCTATTAAAATCTTTCATTTGCTAACTAAGCCTATCAGTAGTCAGTGCTTTCCGTAGTTTGAATCTTTTATTTGGCTGGTAGTAGTGGCGCTCGCTGTATTGCAGTAGCTTGAGTAACGAACATCTTTGTGAGGTAAGTGATTTGTGAAAGGTATAGGTTAATGTTAGTCAGGGCCATTCTTTTGTAGGGATTATTGAAAGTCAGATTGCGTTGCGCTAAAAATATTGCGTGTCACTTTAGTGAATATTTGAGTACGTTCAGTTTTGCTCAGCTGTTTGAAAAGCCAATAATGTAAGAGGTTTACCAGCACAGTAATTCATAAATTTTTCTAAGGGCACGTTTCATATGTCAAGCCTTAACCGAGGATACCTCACTGGAATCTTCTGATTTTTTCTTGTAGTTTATGTAATTAGTGTATTGTTTATTGCTAGCGCGTAATTGTAGAGAGTAACTCCTTTGTAGTTGCAGTCTTTCATTGTTGTTGTGGCATGCATGTAGATTTGCACCAAGTATTTCGCAGCTGCGCTTGCAATTAACTAGATATTATTTTCAGTGCTATGTTAATGTGTTTTCTTATTTTGCTCTTCAAATTGTGCTTTTCTGTGTTGTCGTGTGAAATACTGTGACAATAATGGCGTGTGAAAAACATAATACTAGGCTCCAAAGTAAACTGAGAAATGACAGTGAAGACGAAAGCATTGTGTTAGCGCCACCGTGTAATGAATTAACTAATGTTCAAGGTAGTAATTTGGTGTTTGTGCATAGGGAAATGGAGCGGGCGGCAAATAATGGCGTAGACAGTGAAACGATTAGTGAACAGGGAAGCATTAGCGATCAATCGGTCGGCAATAGCTCGCCTCAGGAATCGGAAATGACAGGACACAATCTCGCAAATACTGTAGATTCAGGTTTTGGGTCCTCACCGTTTTCTCAAATAAGTCAAGACACATTTTCGGCTTGTCAAAATGTGAATGTTGCCGGTGCAAATTCACTGCCGAAAAGCACTGAGGAACATGTTTCAGACACCAGTGCATTGTTATTACAATTAAAACAACAAATGGAACAAAATCTTCAAAAGTTAGACACAATGGAACAAAATCTTCGAAAGTTAGACAACAATGCAAACTAGCCACAGATTGCACAC
Source organism: Schistocerca cancellata (assembly GCF_023864275.1). Classification (NCBI taxonomy): domain Eukaryota; kingdom Metazoa; phylum Arthropoda; class Insecta; order Orthoptera; family Acrididae; genus Schistocerca; species Schistocerca cancellata. Next base: position 720,715,901 of record NC_064627.1, read on the forward strand.
AGCACAGCCAGTGATTTTCATACAGAGCGCTACGTAACGTTGCCAATAAGAAAACATAAACAGCCTACTTACAATCTAATAGTCATGGAGGATCGGAATGCAGTCGTAGGGGAAGGAGTAGAAGAAAAGGTTACAGGAGGATATGGATTTGGGAAAAGGAAAGAGCAGAGAAAGGAAAATTGAGTTATGTAATAAATTTCAGCTAGTAATAGCGAATACTCTGTTCAAGAATCACAAGAGGAGGAGGTGTACTTGGAAAAGAACGGATGATAGGGGAACATTCAGTTGGATTAAATCATGGTCAGACAGAGATGCCGAAATCAGATATTGGATTGCAAGGCGTACCTACGAGCAGATATAGACTCAGATCACAATGTAGTAGTGATGAATAGTAGGCTGAAGTTCGAGATTAGTCAGAAAGGATCAATGCGCAAAGGAGTAGGATACACAAATACTCAGGGATGACGAAATACGCTTGCAGTTCTATAAAGCTATAGATACAGCACTAATGAATAGCTCAGTTGGCAGTGCAGCTGTAAGAGGAATGGGCACCTCTAAAATGGGCAATCACAGAAGTTGGAAAGAAAAACATAAGTAAAAAGAAATTAATTGCAAAAAACCATGGTAACAGAAGAAATACCTCAGATCATTGATGAAAGAAGGAAGCACGGAAATTCAGGAAAACAGAAATACAAGTCGCAGGGAACTTATGATCAAATGATTGAATGAAAATTGTGAATAAACCGAAAAAGAAATAACTGTCGGACGGACTGACTCAGCATATAGAAAACTCGAAGCGACCTTCGGTGACATTAAAAGCAAGGGTAGTAACACGAAGTGAGCAACGAGAATTCCACTGTTAAACGCAGAGGAGAGAGCGGATAGGTGGAACAGAACACTGAAGATTTGTCTCGTAGAAGAAGAAACAGGGGTGGATTTAGAAGAGATAGGGGTCCAGTATTAGAATCAGAATTTAAGAGAGTTATGGAGGACTTAAGATCAAATAAGGCTGAAGGGATAGATAACATTCCATCAGACTTCCTAAAATCGTTGGGGGAAGTGGCATCAAAACGACAATTCACCTTGGTATGTAGAATGTATGAGTCTGGCGACATACCATCTGACTTTCGAAAAAATGCCTTCCAAACAATTCCGAAGACTGCAAGAGCTGATAAATGCGAGAATTATCGCACAATCAGCTTAACAGCTTATGCGTCCAGGTTGCTGACAAGAATAAAATACAGAACAATGGAAAAAAAAGATGAGGATGTGCTAGATGACGATCACTTTGGCTTTTAAAGGTAGAGGCGCCACAGATGTAATTCTGACATTGCGTTTGATAATGGAAGCAAGACTAAAGGCAAATGAAGACACGTTCAAAGGATTTGTTGACCCAGAAAAAGTGTTCGAGAACGTAAACTGGTGTAAGATATTCGAAATTCTGAGAAAAATAGGGGTAAGCTATAGGGAGAGATGGGTAATATACAACTTGTACAAGAGCCAAGAGAGAATAATAAGAGTGGACAGCTAAGAACGAAGCGCTCGGATTAAAAAAAGGTGTAAGACAGGGATGTATCCTTTCCCCCTAGTGTTCAATCTGTACATCAAAGAAGCAATAATGGAAATAAATTAAAGGTTCAGGAATGGAATTAAATTAAAAGGTGACAGGATATCAATGATACGATTGACTGAGGACATTGCTATTCTAAGTGAAAGTGAAGAAGGATTACGTGATATCCTGATAGGAATGAACAATATAATGAGTACAGAGTATGGATTAGGAGTAAATCGAAGAAACAGGAAAGTAATGAGAAGGGGCAGAAATGAGAAACTTAACATCAGGACTGACGGTCACGAAGCAGATGAAGTTAAGGAATTCTGCTACCTAGGCAGCAAAATAACCATTGACAGGCGGAGTAAGGAGGACGTTAAAAGCAGACTAGCACTGCTAAAAAGAGCATTCCAGGCCAAGAGAAGTCTACTAGTATCAAACATAGACCTTAGTTTGGGGAATACATTTCTGAGAATGTATGGTAGTGAAACATGGATTGTGGGAAAACCGGAATAGGTCCCTAGTCTTACACACTACTTAATCTAACTTAAAGTAACTTACACTAAGGACAACACCTACACACCCATCTCCAAGGGAGGACTCGAATCTTCGCCGGGGAAGGGGGGGGGGGGGGGGGGAGCCGCGAGAACCTTGGCAAGAGCCCTAGACAGCACGGCTACCCCGCGCGGCGCCACAAATTTATTTTCCCTCAATTCTGCTCAGTACTTTCTCATAAGCTATGCAATCCACTCATCTAATCTTCAGCATTTTTATGCAGCACTACATGTCGAAGACTTCTGTTCTCTTCTTGTCTAAACTTTTTATTGTCCACATAAATCGGCAATCCAGAAAAATATTTCAGGAAAGACTTCCTAAAGCTCAAATTTTTATTCGATATTGATAAATTTCCCTTCTTTATAAACGATTTTCTAGCCGTTGCCAGTCTACATTTTATATCCTCTCCATTTCGACTGTCACCAGTTACTTTACGACAAAATAACAAAACTCATCTACTACATTTGGTATCTAATTTCATAATATAATTCCCTCGATATCGCCTGATCTAATCTGAATAAACTTCATTACACCTGTTTTACTTCTGTTGATGTTCACTGTACCCCTCCTTTCAAGACACTGACCATTTCTCCTCTCCTCCTTTGCTACTACAGAATCAAAAGATCATCGGCAAACCTCAAAGATTTTATTTCTTCTCCATGGAGTTTTAAATCCTTCTCCAAATTTTACTTTGGTTCCCTCTGCTGCTTGCTCATTATGTAGATTGAATAACATTGGGGATAGGCTACAACCCTGTCTCACTCCCTTCAGAACGACTGCGTCCCTTTCATGCGCTTGGGCTCTTACAACTGTCGATTGGTTTCTAGACAGTTTGTAAATGAACTTTCACCCCCTGTATTTTAACCCCTTTCCTCAAGACTTAATTACTGTTGTGGAGCGACACTTTCTTTTTCTGAACTTTGATGTTATTGGAAAAGGTGTTAAGTCATTTCGAAAATAGAGTGCGAACTCCTCGTTTATTTGTTTAATGCAAACGCGCTGGTAATTTTGTAGTTTATACTGTTAATAAAATTAAATTGCAGTTGTTTAAGATTTCACGCCTGCACAAATCCCTTACCAGACTCCACTCCCAATAAAATCCTGCACCATAAATACCAAGAATGAAATTGCTCAAATTAAAAACAGAGTAAGATAAAGAAGTAATCTTTCACCTCTGCTGTTGCATATACCAACGAAAAAGCAATTACGGAAATAAAAGAAAGTTCTCGAATGTTGTTGTTGTGGTCTTCAGTCCTGAGACTGGTTTGATGCAGCTCACCATGCTACTCTATCCTTTGCAAGCTTCTTCATCTCCCAGTACCTACTGAAACCTACATCCTTCTGAATCTGCTTAGTGTATTCATCTCTTGGTCTCCCCCTACGATTTTTACCCTTCACGATGCCCTCCAATACTAAATTGGTGATCCCTTGATGCCTCAGAACATGTCCTACCAACCGATCCCTTCTTCTAGCCAAGTTGTGCCACAAACTCCTCCCCAATTCTGTTCAATACTTCCCATTAGTTACGTGATCTACCCATCTAATCTTTAGCAGTCTTCTGTAGCACCACATTTCGAAAGCTTCTATTCTCTTCTTGTCCAAACTATTTATCGTCCACGTTTCACTTCCATGCATGGCTACACTCCATACAAATACTTCCGAATATGATCAAAATTCAGGGTGAAAAGGTATCAGATAAAATTTTTGCACGACGCTGACATCCTCAAACAAAATGAAGAAGAATTACAGGATCTCTTGAATGAAATGAATAGCCCAATAAACACACGCTATGGATTGAGCATAATCCTAAGAAAAAAGAAAGTGAAGAGCAGCAGTTTTGCGATAAACCGAACATCAGAATAGGTGACCACGAAGTAGATAATATACTAATGACGTAAGAAATGTGGAGGTTCTCCGCAGAATTGGCGAAGAAGGAAAGAAATACTTGGAAAACTCTGACCAGGGTAAGAGACAGGATTACTGGACAAGCGGTAAAACAGCAGGGAATAACTGTCATGGCATCAGAGGGAGCTGTAGACAGAAAAACTTTGCACGAAGACAGAGATTGAAATACATGCAACAAATAACTGAGGACGTTGGTCGCAAGTGCTACTCTGAGACAACGAGGAATAACGTTCTTCACTAACGCATGGAAGAAACTTTCTAAAATATATTAATGCGTATTAAATACCAGCGTTAAATTGGGCAAAACAGAAATTTCATTGTTTTGCATGTGACTGAGTCTATTTTGTGATCCTTTTACTACTTAAGTGATTGCATCATTTAGGTCTTTTATGTGTCAGCATGCCGTCTTTATACTAACGAAAATACAAGAAAAGAGAACTGAAATGACTTTTACGTGCAATTTCGATACAGGCATGTAGTACAACTTGTTCTGAATATGCTCCAACAAATATCTGACCGTACGCAAAAGATTCTCCAGATAAACATTGAAGTTGTAGTACCTTAAGAACTTCGACATTCCATGAGAGGACCGTAGGGTTAATTTACTGTCAGTCATGTTATTTTCCACGTGTTTATCTTCACTGTGTGTACACTGAGGCGACAAAAGTCAGGTATATCTATATGCACATGTGCATATGGCGGTAGTACCGTGTACACAAGATATAAAAGGGCATTTGTAGACATGTGATTCAGGTGAAAAAGTTTACGACGTGATTATGGCTGTGAGCACTATGGGACTTAACATCTGAGTTCATCAGTCCCCTAGAACTTAGAACTACGTAAACCTAACTAACCTAAGGACATCACACATATCCATGCCCGAGGCAGGATTCGAGCCTGCGACCGTAGCAGTCGCGCGGTTCGAGGTTGAAGCGCCTAGAACCGCTCGGTCACAACGGCCGGCCGACGTGATTATGGCCGAAAAGGTTTCCGACGTGACTGTGGCCGCACGACGGGAATTAACAGATTTTGATCGCGGATGGTAGTTGGAGATAGACGCATGGGACATTCCGTTTCGGAAATCGTTAGGAAATTCACTATTCCGAGATCCACATTCCCAGGAACGTGCAGAGAATACCAAATTTCAGGCATGACCTCTCACAACGGACAACGCTTGGCCAACAGCCTTGACTTAATGACCGAGAGCAATGGCGTTTGCGTAGAGTTGTCAGTGCTAACACACAAACAAAACTACTTTAAATAAACTCAGAAGTCAATGTGGGACGTACCCGTTAAGATAGTGCAGCGAAATTTGGCGTTAATGAGCTACGGCAGCATACGGCCGACATGAATGGCTTTGCTAACAGCACGACATATGTAACGTAATCGAGAGGTCAGTTCGTGCAGAAAATCCTGCACCGGCAACACATTCGTAATTATGGACGGCGATAGAGGCAACATGGCTCAATATTTCTGCAGGGGCTTCCAGCGACTTGTTGAGTCCAAGGCACATTGCCTAAGCTGAGCAAAAGGCGATCCGACACGATGTTAGGATGTACCCCGTGATTTTTGTCACCTCAGTGTATAATGATGCTAAATATTTACAGTGCCTCCGCTCTGAATAGCTGCGCCCGGACGGTTGGTTGTAACAGCCTGGCAGTACACGTGGTGCTTGTTGGCAATGTACGGCATCAGGTACACTTAGCAGGGTTTCTAGAGCTCACCTGGCATAGGATAAAGATGATGTCCCTCTCACTGCAGAAGATGACGCAAGGCTGTCTCTTTGTTTATGCAGTGGTGCTGTAACGGTTGTGGTTGCAGGAAAACGAGTATCTGCCTTTCGGTAAAAAGCACTTCAATTTGAGTTAAGGGATGCAGTGTTTTATTCAGAGCTGGAATAAATCTAGTCACAGCATTGTTTCTACACCGAATGATTACAAACCTATGCGCATTACAACGCATGCCGTTAACATTTACAATGAAATTTAACATAAAAGTTAACACTTTTAATGAAAATTAACATATATGGACGTCATTTAATACGTGCATCACATTCGCAAATATTCGCCAACCAACTCTAACAATGCACCTTCGTTATCCAATTAATTAATTCAATAAATAAAAGTAATTAACAAGTTTTGCAAATTTCTTAAGAGTGAATTTACATGCGTGACCGCTCTTGGCAACGGGCGGCACCCAACGTATCTTGCGATGACAATCGAGTTACTCATCATCATCATCATCATCATCATCATCATTTAAGACTGATTATGCCTTTCAGCGTTCAGTCTGGAGCATAGCCCCCCTTATACAGTTCCTCCATGATCCCCTATTCAGTGCTAACATTGGTGCCTCTTCTGATGTTAAACCTATTACTTCAAAATCATTCTTAACCGAATCCAGGTACCTTCTCGGTCTGCCCCAACTCCTCCTACCCTCTACTGTTGAATCCATGAGTCTCTTGGGTAACCTTGCTTCTCCCATGCGTGTAACATGACCCCACCATCTAAGCCTGTTCGCCCTGACTGCTACATCTATAGAGTTCATTCCCAGTTTTTCTTTGATTTCGTCATTGTGGACACCCTCCTGCCATTGTTCCCATCTACTAGTACCTGCAATCATCCTAGCTACTTTCATATCCGTAACCTCAACCTTGTTGATAAGGTAACCTGAATCCACCCAGCTTTCGCTCCCATGGAGTTACTACCTCTAACATTTTGTCCAGTCATGGGACAGTAAAATGCTCACTACTTGATAGGGGTCAGCTGCACTAAGCTAATAGGAAGTGACCATGCTGTCTCTAGAAGGATTGTGACGTCTTAATTCGCCACCAAGACATTTCAACAGCAGGGCATTCTACATATTCGACAATATTACAGTCGATTTGATAAAAATGTGCCATAAATGTTACAAATTGGTGGAAGCAAGACAGACTGACCCTCAGTGTACGAAAGAGTATCCTGGGAAAAGGAGTGAAAACAGGTCTCACATAGACTTAGGTCAACATTAGCACTCCGACAAGTCTTGACCATGACACTACTGACAAAATATGTAACAATCTTTACCATGACTGGTGATAGAGTTATCCATAGGGTGCATCGTCGTAACCATGTTTCGAAACGACATAGAAGTTTGTGATAGTAGTGGTTATTAAGTAGGGTACATTCCTCTTGGCTTGTGTTACGAACCCAAACTATGACACAGGTACCCATTCCACATTCTCACAAACAAAGGCCCTGGATTGTAGCTCGCTGCAACAAACGAAGTTCGACAGCTACAGTCATCGAGATATTGTGCAACAAATGGAATCATGAACCTGGATGGGAGTATGCAACTATACAGAACAAAAGAACATTCCAGAATAAACTTCTCCATCACGAACAGACTGCAATAGTTAACAGCAATACTGACGTCTAGCAACACTATCTGAATTGATCAGTAGATTCAGTACTGTTACTGTCTAAGGTATCTTTGACTTAGTGCACAGCTTTGAGGGGAGCAGTTAAGACACAACAGTCTAAACTGCGAGACAGTGCAACGATTTCCTCGGGCGTTAAAAAAAACATTATACGCTGTGACCACTTGTCAAAAGTCTGAATAACCACTTTCTGTAGCTCGCACCGCTGCGAGACGTACAGGAAGAGGACGGATGGCGTTGTGGAAAGTACCGACAGTGATGCGGAGCCATGTCGGTCCGAATGCCACGTCCTGCTGCGCTGGGTTTCTCGGTTGAGAATCCGTGGTGAGACAATCCCGATCTAGGTGGCTCCACACATTCTCGATCGAGTTTTAATCCTGGGATTTGGAGGCAGTAAACTTATCCTGGTGCTCTTCGACCCTTCGACACATTGCAAGATGATATGAGACGTTGCATTGTCTTACTGGTAAATGACATGACGCCGAGGAAAAACAAACTGCATGTAGAGGTGGACTTGATCATCAAGGATTGTTACATACTTCTGTTGATCCGCTGTACCTTCCACAATGACGATACCGCCCAGGAAATGATCTCCACCCTCGACGCTTCCGACGATTGTTGCAGGGGGTTACTTTCAGATGCTTCGTGCAGTACATCCTTAAGATCCCACACAATTGAACATTATTCTGGAACTGGTCATTGAGTGATTTGTAAGCAACCTCTTTAGCAGATTGATTGCACTTCCCCATTATTCTAACAATAAACTGGCGTCTACCACCTGCTTTACCCACAAATGTACCTATGTGATAATTCCATTTATTATCCCTAAAAATTGTTACACTCAGGTACTTGAATGAGTTGGCTGGTTGCTACGGCGTAATTTAAAGACGCTACCGTCCTGCTAGAAATGGCGTCTGCACTGCCGATATTTTTACATTGTGTTTTCTTCTGTCCTCCGTGCTTCATCCGTCATGCGTAATTCTAATTCAAAGAAAGTAGAATTCCTTTAGTTTGTCTACAGCGGTGCTCTCGAATTTTCAAGTTAAGTTTTTAGCTTCTCTCATCTCAGGTATTCCTCATTACTTTCGTCTTTTTTCGGTTTACGCACAATCCAAAGCGTGTGCTCATCAGAGTTTTCGTTCAACGGACAATGCAATTCTTCTCTCCTTTCACTGAGGATAGTGACTGCATACTAACACTGCAAATTTTCCTGCCATAAGGATATACTAATATGAAAGTAAAATCCTCTCAGACGTTGATTCTGTGGTTCCTATTACGCACACTGTGGAGCCCACAGATAAGCCGGAAAGATATCATGATAACGGTTAAGTATAAACCATATCAAGTCAGCTGCATTTAGCGCTGAGCATGATACGCAACAGTCTTGTGTTTATCGGATAAAAAATCAGCCTGGGACAGCTGCACAGCTTTCGGTCCGTAAAACGAAATGACATCAGCGTCACACGGGAGCCATGCAGCGATACTGCCTGCCATGGCAGTAGATAAACTGCGTCGGCCGCTCTGCTGTGACACGCGACATCACAGACGTGTTTTTTACTCCGTTTTTTATCAGAAAATTTCCGACAGCGATGGTTTCGGAGGTGATGTGTGTCGATTAGCCTACACGTCCTCTGTGCAGCTGATATCGTTGGGAACAGGAAATTTCTCTCTTCTCGTACCAAATGCTAATTTCTGTTTCTTCTGATTCTACGTGACACATCTCACATAGCCGCACAAAACAGTGTGTGCGTAACAACGTCAAGTAGGATCCAATTTTAATCTCACCAGATTAAAATAAAAATTTTCTCCTAGCTTACAAAAGTCTTCTGTAACCTCAGGCGACTGCGTACGGTATGCGGCTGGGTTCGGTTGCTTGGACAGTAAGTGCTACTGGTGACACCGTCCAATGAACAAGTATCCGGCTATGCTTGCTTGTTTCCTCTGTGCAACTTAAGTTGTGAGGTAAACTGAAGGAAAGGCGTGGCATCTGGAGCAATACGCACCTTGTTCGGAAGCAAAAGGCAGATTTCTCAGGTTTTATGACTTCTTGCTGCCTAACATGCCTCTTAGACATCTTGATGTACAATGAAGCCGCGCCAGAAATGGAACAAAACGATGACCACGACGGTGAGGACTCGACGGCCAGTGTCACGACTTGTCAATAGGAAAATATTCGCAAACAGATGATAACTGATGCTTGTATTTCCGATCCATTTTAAAGAAACGTCGCCTGCCGTGGTGGCCGAACGGTTCTAGGCGCTTCAGTCCGGAACCGCGCGACTGCTACGGTCACAGGTTCGAATCCTGCCTCGGGTATGGATGTGTATGATGTCTTTAGGTTAGTTAGGCTTAAGTAGTTCTAAGTTTTAGGGGACTGATGACCTCAGATGTTAAATCCCAGAGTGCTCAGAGCCATTTGAACCATTTGAAAGAAACGTCACAGGAGGAGCAATGGTACTACAAGGACATTTGTAGCAAAGCTACACTCAAACAGATCTTTACAATCTCATGCTCAAGCAGTTCCCCAATTGGGTGTTTACCACTCAGACGTTTCTGCTTGTAGATAGTAAGGAGGAAATCTCTCAACCTGGTATTAATGACATAAATGAAATATAGTACTTTCATGTTGGCATATGTTGCTCAATAATACATCAAGTAAGTTGCTTTATCAAGAAATCGCAGAAATTAGGGTCCATTGCCTTTCCAGTAGACGAAATCGAGTTAGTATTCTTCTGGAGGGGAACAACCAGCTCTCAATCACTGCTCTGACTGCAGTTTCATCTCTGGCGTGGTGAGAATGCGTTCCATTCACTGAAAAAGACCGGCGCGAAATTCTGTCTGGTGAAAACGCGTTTCATCTGCTGCAAAATATTGGCGCATAGTATTAAATACGTGCCTGAAAAATAAAAAAAGAAGTGAAGCACCCCGAAGACATTATCGGATGACGATGTAACTTCGTACAAGTACACATGATCGGGGGGTATGTAAATCTTTAAGTTGCAACACACTGTGGCAGAATGGCCACCATGGTGCACTGGTATTGTAGTGTTTAGTGTGTTACGAGGTCACATATATAATGAGTCTGAACGGAGTCAGACGCTGACAGATCACTGTGAAGGATACGGAGATGCAGCGTTCTCGTCTAAGACAGCGTTAGACCGCACTGCTAACCGGTCGGGTAAGTTGATATTACAGAGTAATCACTACACGTTTGGAAGATATGAATGTTCTGACGCCTACAGTCTGATGCTCTGCTGTCCGTGGTTTCCTTAAATCACTTCTGGCGAATGCCTCAACACCTGTCCCCTCCTTATCATCAGAGTTTCATTTTTCGTTATTTAATGGCGTAGTCATATCCTTTGCAGTATTTTGAAACTTGCAGAACAGAGTATTTTATTTTAACATTGCACTCAATAATACCCTAATTTGCTCCAGTATGAATACAGTGTCTCCCGAGCATGGCAATTTGTTTGTAAATACCAAATTCCGCAACCAGTCACGTATTTGAATAGTTATTTATTATTCCACGAACCGGTTTTCGAACCTTTTCAGGTTCATCTTCAGATGGCTTTCTGGATGTTATATCATTATTTCTAGCGTAACACTGGGTGCTAGCTCTGTGACAAATAGGTGTATCACCACGTCGCGATAGTCATGGCGATACATTAACGCGTGTTGAAGATGAACCTGAAAAAGTTGGATAACCGGTTCATGGAATAATAAATAACTATTCAGATAAGTGACTGGTTGCTGTTTTATGTGTTTACATTCAGTTAACAGTCATGGGTTCTACAGTATCCGTAATGGATAAGCTTAATCTTATGGCAATTTGTATTTAGGAAATGGGCTATCTCAAAGATTGTACATCAGCTGAATAACTCATAAGTGTCAAGGATACATTTTCAGGGTAAGACAAATTCTACATACTTTTTATTTCTCTTGAATACAACAAAAAAGGAAAGTATGCAATGTTTACATTACACTAAATGTGGCAGTATTCTTAAATATACTGATGCGAATTCATGCATCACCATTACAGGAAATTACTGCAGAAAATTAGCTTCAAGGTGAGTTAATGTTCTTTTACAAGTAGCTGCAACTACATCTTGCCACGCAAACAGTCTCTTCAATGATGCGATGCTTGGTTATTAATTCGAATGTTCTGATCTCCATTGTGGAACCAACACTGTCCACTGCGACACTGAATGCCACCTGGAGCCAGCACTGTCCACTGCGACACTGAATGCCACCTGGTGGCGTTTTGGATACGTTACGTAGTGAAGAAGGTATATAAGTGGGGCAGAGACGAATGGGGAATCATTCTAGCGTCGATACGGGCCGCAAGTGGGAAGAACCACTGAAATAAACGACTTTGGCAAAGGGCTGTTTATTTGGCACGCAAACTTGGGAATGAGTATCTCGCAAAAGGTGAAACTCGTCGGCTGATCTCCTTCTGCTATCGTGGGCATCTATGGAAAGTGGCTGAAGGACGGTGAAACTTCGATTAGGTGACAAGGTGTTTGAAATCTGCACCTCCTTACGGAGCATGGTGGTCGTAGGCTTTCTCTTCTTGTAAAATAAACTGTCCAGTCACATTAATGTGACAATCTGCCAAAAGCCTGAATAATGAGCTTTTGCAGTGCGAGACGTGCAGTAAGTGGGGTCAGTGACGTTGTCTAAGATACCGACGGTCATTCCGACTCTAATGCCGTGGCCCGCTGCGCTAGGTTTCACAACTGAGGATCCGTGGCGCGAACTGACTGATCGAGGTGTCAATAGATGAAGCTAATACACTACTGGCCATTAAAATTGCTACACCACGAAGATGACGTGCTACAGACGCGAAATTTAACCGACAGGCAGAAGATGCTGTGATATGCAAATGATTAGCTTCCCAGAGCATTCACACAACGTTGGCGCCAGTGGCGACACCTACAACGTACTGACATAAGGACAGTTCCCAACCGATTTCTTATACACAACAGCAGTTGACCAGCATTGCCTGGTGAAACGTTGTTGTGTTGCCTCGTGTAAGGAGGAGAAATGCGTACCATCACGTTTCCGACTTTGATAAAGGTCGGATTGTAGCCTATCGCGATTGCGGTTTATCGTATCGCGACATTTCTGTTCCTGTTGATCGAGGTCCAATGACTGTTAGCAGAATATAGAATCGCTGGGTTCAGGAGGGTATTACGGAACGACGTGCTGGGTCCCAACGGCCTCATATCACTAGCAGTCGAGATGACAGGCATCTTATCCGCATGGCTGTAACATATCGTGCAGCCACATCTCGATCCCCGAGTCAACAGATGGGGACGTTTGCAAGACAACAACCATCTGCACAATCAGTTCGACGACGTTTGGAGCAGCATGGACTGTCAGCTCGGAGACCATTGCTGCGGTTACCCTTTACGTTGCATCACAGACAGGTACGCCTGCAGTGGTGTACTCAACGACGAACCTGGGTGCACGAATGGCAAAACGTCATTTTTTCGGATGAATCCAGCTTCTGTTTACAGCATCACGATGGTCGCATCCGTGTTTGGCGACATCGTGGCGAACGCACATTGGAAGCGTGTATTCGTCATCGCCATACTGGCGTATCACGCAGAGGATGGTTACACGTCTCGGTCACCTCTTGTTCGCATTGACGGCACTTTGAACAGTGGACGTTACATTTCAGATGTGTTAGGACCCGTGGCTCTAACCTTCACTCGATCCCTGCGAAACCCTACATTTCACCAGAATAATGCACGACCGCATGTTGCAGGTCCTGAACGGGCCTTTCTCGATACAGAAAATGTTCGACTGCTGCCCTGGGCATCACATTCTCCAGATCTCTCACCGATTGAAAACGTCTAGTCAATGGTGGCCGAACAATCGGCTCGTCACAATACGCCAGTCACTACTCTTCATAAACTGTGGTATCGTGTTGAAGCTGCATGGGCAGCTGTACCTGTATACGCCATCCAATCTCTTTTTGACTCAATGTCCAGGCGTATCAAGGCCGTTATTACGACCAGAAGTGGTTGTTCTGGGTACTGATTCCTCGGGATCTATGCACCCAAATTGCGTGAAAATGTAATCACATGTCAGTTCTAGTATAATATATTGGTCCAATTAATACCCGTTTATCATCTGCATTTCTTCTTGGTGTAGCAATTTTAATGGCCAGTAGTGTAGGTTCTATTAGATCCACCCTTTGCATCTCCTTTGACCGGTTCTTGTACAGAAACGTTACGCCGAATTAATGGAATTATTGCCCATCCGCGGAACTTCCTGTTAGTTGCTGTTCGACTAACGTGAGCTTTCGTATTTCTGAGCACCATTCTGGTAACCAGCTCCCGCCGTCATCTACAAATACTTGTTGATAAAATGTTCTGTCTTCCCTGATAATTGTTGTGTCAATAGATGAAGCTAATATGGCCACCACTGCTCCTGTTTACATTCCTTACGAAATTAGCGACTATTCCACTAATGTCGCCTACATTACCCATTATTTGTTTTATTTCATCTTTCTTTTTCTGCATTTCTTCTAATACACACTAAGAAAAAAATCGACGCTCGACGAAGGAATTATCCGAATGGGGAAGAATTCGGTAGGTGTATATGTGCAAACAAACAAATGATTACAGTTTCACAAAAACTGGATGATTTATTCAAGAGAAGGGGCTTCATAAATTGAGCACGTCAACAATGGGTTGGTTCACCTTTGACGTCCGAGAGACCCTCCTGAGACTGATTGACAGAGTTCTTGGATGTCCTCCTGAGAGATATCGTGTCTAATCCTGTCCAACTGGATTGTTAGATCGTCAGATTGAGGAACTGTTTGAAGAGCCCTGCGCGTAATGCTCCAAAAGTTCTCAATTGCCCAAGGTATGGTTTGGCAAGCACGAAGACAAGCAACAATAACTTTGGCCGTGAGCGGGCGGGTATCATCTTGCTGAAATGTAAGCCCAGAATGGTTTGCCAGGAAGGGCAACAAAACGGGGCTGTAATGGTGCCGCGAATGGCAACCAAAGGGATTTTGCTGTGAAAAGAAATTGCACACCAGACCCTTCCTCCTGGTTGTCGGGCGGCATCCTATCGCTGTCTGGGGCGTCTCCAGACACGTCTTCAGTGGTCATCTGGGCTCATCTCGAAGTGGAACTCCTCACTGAAGGCAATTCAACGCCTGTGAATGAGATACCAGGTAAAGGAATCTGAAGACGCCCCGGACAACTCTAATATAGCAAGGTGCCTGTCGCCCACCGTAGGTCCCGACAACGAGGAATGATCGCCTGGGATGCGATTTGTTTTCGTAGCAGACAGTCATTCGGCTGTCATCTGCAACAACCCTATGGCACAGCGGGTCGTCGACGATATTCTACACCCCGTTTTGTTGCCCTTCATGGCAAGGCATCTTTGGCTTCCATCTGCGCAAGATACCGCCTTCACATGCACGCCGAGACTTTCTACTGTTTGTCTTAGTGCTTGCCAAACTCTGCCTTGGCCAGGAAGGTCGCCAGATTTCTCCACTAGTGAGAAAGTTCGGAGCATTATGGGCAGGGCCGTCCTACCAGTCCTGGATCTTGACGCTATGGAGTGCCAATTGGCACGATAGCCCTCATGAGGATCTCCACCAATTCTATCAGTTTATGCCAATCCGAATAATTGTGTGCATAAGGAGCAGAGATGGACCAGCGCGTTACTGACGTACTCAAACTGTGTATAGATAATTCAATTTTTCTGATATGTAATAATCTATTTGTCTGTATATGTACATCACATCTGCAGATTTCTGTCCCGTTCGGATAATCCGTTTTGGTGCGTTTTTCTTTTTTTTTTCTTTTGTCTTAGAGTGTATATCCTTTCCTTCATTCCCTATCTCTTCTTCTACTTCTGTCATTTTAGTACTTGTTTCGTTATTTGGTTTCCTGAGGGCACCAATCTCTGTAACAGTTATGGTATTTAGCGGTCACGTATGTCAAACCTGGTTCTCGTCTCTTCAATCATTTAATGCGGAAAGAGGTGAAAAGTCTCTGTCTGAAAACTATTCATTTTTGACTTTATTTCTGTCTTTTCTGACTTTATTTCTGTTTTGGATCTGTCTATACTGGTTTTAAGCTCTGATTTGAATATACCCATTTCTGATTGCAGAGTATTTGCCTGTTTTGTATAATCTAATTTCAAATTTTTTACATCTACTTTACCCTATATACTCTTTATTCATATCAGATATAGAGTTGAATGACCCTGATGCATTTAGTAAACGTTATCTTAAAGCTGTCTGTCCTGCATCTGCGCCAATCAGAGAAATAGTTTCCGTTTTCATCGTTGTGACTCCCTTCACCGTTCATTAGATCAGTTTCCTCTCTTTTCTACTCACCTCTGTTCCATTTCCAGAAGTTCTTATTCTGAATTCTTGTCCTAATTTTACCTTCAAATTTCAGGCTTCAGATATTACCTCCACATTCTCAGATTAAGGCACTGCCTAATCAACTGTACACATTTCCATCATTTTGATTTGCAACTTCTTGTATTGGCCGTGTTTGCAGTTAAAATTGTTGGATGTGTGGTCCGCCAGTTATGCAAAACATAGTTTTTCTCAGTACCCAAACATGTTTCGGCACCACTGTGGCATCATCAGTGGGTTTTCGTTTTTATTTATTCTGCAATGTGAACATTTTTGTTAAATGATTATAAAATTATGTGCATTTTTAGTACAAACAACAGATCGTTTCTTTTTGTAAATACCTTTACATTTGGTGTGCATGAATTTTCTGGATCACTTGTGTGTTGATTACTGCAGGTAGCTTGTCATTTGCAACCACACGATGTTAATGAGAAAGTTTTTTGCTGGGAGTTAACCTATCTTCTAGAATGTAATTTAGTTTTTCGCGATGTTTTCGCCCCTATATTCGTTTTTACTTACGTTTCCGTGTGGCAAGCAGTTCCATTCTCCGCATCATGCTGAGGTGTTGTGATGCACACGTAACTATAACAAGTATTTTCCACAAATAAAACAATTTTCACTTCAGCAGAACACAGTGTCATTGTGGTTTGTTATGTGTCCCAGCCCAATCAGTGTTCATTAGTTCACCAGAGAGTTCGGCGTCAAATTTGAAATTTGTTTGCATTTTATCTTTGTGTGTGTGTGTGTGTGTGTGTGTGTGTGTGTCTGTGTTTGTGTGTGTTTGTGTGTAGACTTTATCTGTTTTTATTTGTAAAGTCCCTTTAATGTGTTAATTAGTGTGCCCTTACAGAGTGTAGTGTATTTGTTTAAGACCTGTTTTCCTTCTGCTATAGCCTTCTGTATATGGAAGTTTTCCTTAATGGTCAATTTGCTGTATAGGCTGTGGCTGGGTTTCAGTATTCTTAAGTCTGTTTCTATTGTGGTTGGGTGGTCATTGTGGGTTACAGGGTGATCAGCAAATGTGCTAAGGGAGATGTTGCTTTTTAAAGCTCTGAGAAGTTCTGAATATCTTGTTTTGAAGTTTCTGCATGTTTGTCCTATGTACACACACACACACACACACACACACACACACACACACACACACACACAAAGATAAAATGCAAACAAATTTCAAATTTGACGCCGAACTCTCTGGTGAACTAACGAACATTGATTGGGCTGGGACACATAACAAACCACAATGACACTGTGTTCTGCTGAAGTGAAAATTGTTTTATTTGTGGAAAATACTTGTTATAGTTACGTGTGCATCACAACACCTCAGCATGATGCGTAGAATGGAACTGCTTGCCACAGGAAAACGTAAGTAAAAGCGAATACAGGTGTGAATACACCTCGAAAAACTAAATTTCATTCTAGATTATAGGTTAACTCCCAGCAAAAAACTTTCTCGTCAACATCGTTTGGTTGCAGATGACAAGCTACCTGCAGTAATTAACACGCAAGTGATCCAGAAAATTATTACACACCAAGTGTAAAGGTATTTACAAAAAGAAACGATTTGTTGTTTGGACTAAAAATACACATAATTTTATAATCATTTAACAAAAATGTTCACATTGCAGAATAAATAAAAACGAAAACCCATTGATGATGGCACAGTGGTGCCGAAACATGTTTGAATACTGAGAAAAACCGTGTTTTGCATAACTGGCGGACCTCACATCTAACAGCTGTACACAGCTTGCAACATGATCGTCATTTGGAAGGTAACGACTTTCTAGGGACTTACTTTTAACGCACACTGCTGAATCGGATATACGAGTAGTTGTTTATACCACTAGTGTATTCACTAGACAGATGCGGCAAAGCAGAAGTAAGTTATGTAAATAGCTCACTTATGTAATATCCCAACAATATAATATACTAGAAATTGTTTGCTTAATCGTTCCTTAGGACATTTCTCACCTAGACACTAACGGAACCTAATATATAATGATACGGAATCAAAGATGAATGACAATAGAGTCATTCGACACAACGCAGTAATAGCTGAATAAAGAAAAACCGATAGCAAAAACTGATCAAATAAGCTACTTATTATAGCGTTATAAACTGCAACAGAACTTAAATACTCAGGCGGGGGACCAGAATTTAAAATGTTTGAAGGTCAAATTGTGAGAGTGAGTACATTTATACCAATGTACTCTATATTTTTCTTGAATTTGGTTAAAGTAGCGTTTTCCTGTCGATGTGATTTGGCTCTCATCAAAGCAGCAGGTGATATCGCTGACACGTTACCGTGTCAACTGTCGTCACGGGATAACTGCACTCTCTCGCTCCCAGCAAAAAAGTGCCATAGGGTACGCCTTCAGCAGTCGCTGGCGTGGTGTCACACCGGTAGCAGCCGGACTCTTTGTGCCCTTGCTTGCCGTTGTCACTGTTCTTCAGCACAAAGCCGTCCATCTACAACTGCTAAGATTCTTAACCTTCCACCCGGTGACGCTAGGTGGCATACGCGGGTTTAGCGATTACTCGAAAGGTGGAATATTACATTCTCTGTTCTTCATAAGTTTACCAGAGGTAGAATTCTTTATTTCGAATTTAATAAATTTCGTTGAGCCGGAAAAACCTTCTGTCCACAGATCAGCACGAATTTAGAAAGCATCGCTCGTTCAAAACTCAGCTTGCCCTTTCCTGCACTATGTCCTGCGAACCACGGATGATTGGCAACAGCCAAGTTCCATATTCCTAGATTTCCGGAAAGCGTTTGACACTGCGCCGCACTGCAGGCGTTAAACGAAGGTGTGAGCATACAGAATAGGTTCCCAGATCTGTGAGTGGCTTGAAGGCTTCTTAAGTAAAACTACACAGAGCGTTGTCCTCGAGGGCGAGAATGTATCAGAGACAGGGCATCGTCAGGAGTTCCTCATGGAAGTGTGATACGCCCATTCTTAATCTCTATGTACAACAATGATCGGACGGACAAGGAGAGCAGCATTCTGCGGCTGTTTGCTGGTGACGCTGTGGTTAGACAAAATTTTTCGTTGACATGACGAACGCCAGCTCGCCCTAGATCTAGGAAAACATAAGTTAACGCAGATAAGCAGGAAAAACAATCACGTAATGTTCGAATGCAGCATTAGTACTGCTGCTTGAGTCAGTAATGTCGATTAAATATTTTAGCGTTACGTTGCAAGCCGATATGAACAAGAACGAGTGCGTAAAGTCGGTAGTAGGAAAGGAGAATAGTCGGCATCTGATTATTGGAAGAATTTTGGGAAATGACACCGATTACTCAACACTAGTGCAACCCACTCCCAGCCGTTGTGCCGAGCGGTTCTAGGCGCTTTAGTCCGGAACCGCGCGATCGCTACGGTCGCAGGTTCGAATCCTGCCCCGGGCATGGATGTGTGTGATGTCCTTAGGTTAGTTAGGTTTAATTAGTTCTAAATCTAGGGGACCGATGACCTCAGATGTTAAGTCCCATAGTGCTTAGAGCCATTTGAACCATTTTTTTTCCAACCCATTCTTTGAGCACTGATCGAGTATTTGAGACCACCATCAAGTCAGATTAAAAGGAGACATTGACGCAATTCAGATAGGCTACAGGACTTCTTACGATTAGGTTTGACCAACGCGCGAATGTTACGGTGATGCTTCGTGAACTCTAATGAGAATCTCTGAATCCGTTGAGGCATTAGTACGTTCTTTTCGCGAAACACTACTGAGTAAACGCAGAGAAACTGCATTTGAAGTTGACAGCAGACCGATTCTACTGCATCCAACGTACGTTTCACATAAGGACCATGAAGATAAGGGAAATTGGGTGTAGTTTCTCCTTCACGCTGTTTGCGAGTGGAACGGGAAGGAAATTACTAGTACTGGTACAACGTACCCTCCGCCATGGACCACAAAGTACGTTTCGGAGTACGTATGTAGATGTGCAATAGAGAAATGCAACAAATATTCCTCAACAGTGTAAAACTAGTTTCGGTAATTCTAGCCACATTGCGCTTCTGTAGATGAGCAATGTAATCATCAAAGTAAGCACTTGGGTACGATGATCGTTACCCTAAAGAAATATTCTATGATGGGTACATTGGAAACATGCCCATCCTAATTCACGGCGGTAACTGAGGAGACCTGGAATTTTCATTCGTGACCTAACAGCCATCTGTAGTTTACACATAGTAATGAAAGCTGACAGTTTTCCATGTACAAAATTTAAATTCATTTATAATGATACAAGTACAATTTTTGTGAAATTTGTAAGTATACTCTCTGCTTATTTCTGTACAAGAATTAAAGTAAAATTAGTGACAGCAAAAGGAGTATTGCTTGCACAAAACTTATCTGGATTCCCTACAATTGGTGTGGTCGATTTGTCTTTCGGTGATAGATAATTGGGGTCTGTCTCTAGACTGCGACTGACTGTTGTCGTACGTGGTCTCGAATTGCCGGTCTCCTCTGCTTCAAATAAGACTATGTCGCCGACCACACGCTCGTCTTAAAACGCCTTGTCGAGGTCGCTATAGGCAGTGGACGTAACTGTTCGGTTGGCTGGTAGCCACGTACTTCATCCTTAGTTTAATTTAGCTACAAAGTGAGTGGTGTTCACCCCCTCCGCTCCCCCCCCTTTCCTTTCTCGCTCTCTCCGTCTCTCTCTCTCTCTCTTTCTCTCTCTCTCTCTCTCTCTCTCTCTCTCTCTGTGTGTGTGCGTGTGTGTTTTATTCACTCCTCTTCTTTCCTAGCTTTATATCCCTTTGCAGTAATTGGGTATTTTTTGTAGCCGGATTCCATTTCTGCCGCCACAACGTGCTGCTTTCGCGGTGCTTTTTTATGGTGCGTTTATTACAAACTACAGGGCAACGCATGTGGCGTCGGGTGTTAGGATATCGGCAATTTGAGATCTGATGCTACTGGATGACGAATGACTTATGGTTCATGAGAACAGCATAAACAGAAGTAATGACCAGTTTAAAACAATAATTAAAATGAGTAATGGTAGTGACAATATCCCGTTACCAGTCTATGACGATGCGCAGTATTGTCGAACAAGCAGTACAGTGCAAACGGAAAAATCTTTCTTAACAGTAGGGCTTCGATGTAAGCAAGAAATTTCTCAGTAGATAGATCAAAAATACAGTTGATATTATTCACGACGATATGAAGAATATTTCATATTTCTGCCTTAAAATAGCGTATTCGTGTAGTAAAAGTGTTGTGGTTGAAGCAGCAACATGTTAACATACAAAATAATTTTCTGTGTATTCATATTGGAATAATAAAATATAAAAAGCCTCAATGATGTCACTGTTCGAATTTTTGTCACGTGTTGTTCCATTCTGCTTTGTTTTGATCACCATATTGCAACTCCACATTTGCACGTCGATGTAGAATAATGGAAGATGGTACTTCACCACTGAAATTTCTGTTTTGAGAGATAAACCTAGTGTAAGAGAGAGACAATTCCAGTGCACACGCGCATCTTTCTTGGGAGGTTTCAACGACCATTTTGTTCGGCCTTACAAAGAAAAGAATGTGAAATGTTTAAGTAGTTTAAAGCCCAAGTACAGCTTTGGTCTTTAAGGGAGGTGACTGAAATCGCAGGTGGATGCATGCTGATAAGGTTCATCGGCAATTTTGGCCCTGTGACCAATGTAAAGCATCAAAGATTACAGGACATTGCAAGACTGTCGTGCTAGTCATCAGCCTTTTAAGTTGCAGCGTATTTTGGATTTCATTATTCTGAAGCTAGACACGTCCAGCAAATATACAACATGAACCCAGTTGCATTTTTAGAAGGTGGCTGCTAGGGTCGCAATCGCGGTGACAACATACACTCGTTTTCTGACCTGCGGACTGTCCACTGACTTCTCTTCAATGCACTTGCAGTAAGAAACGCGCTGACACGCTCGCGCCCTCGCGTCCTCATCTCAATCTCTCTCATGGTTCATTGATTGTATGTGTATCTTTACGTGATCTCTATCAATAAAGTACTTTTCCCAAAGGCTGGACGAATTCTTACTGTTATTTCCTCATGTAATCTGTTATGCCGGGTGTTTATGATTAATCTTTCCCTATTAACACGGAAAATAATTACTGCATGAGTACCAAACTTGTTAGCATTAATTTCCAAAGTATGGGGTGCATCATTTCCATGCGTCACAGTGCCACCATCCAGTTCCAATTATGGACACCAGGTGCCGTGATCAGTCATCGTGATTCATAGTCTCACACACTTGACCAGTCGCAGTGCACTTGTTGACGTGTCAACATGAGCTTGGACAAAAGGAGAAGGGCGTTATTGATGAAGCTCTGTTATCAAAACAAAAGTAATGCTACAGCTGCACGTCGAAAAAATCGCCGACTGAAAGGATTATGGAAGGGTCCTCTTTCTCCACCTGCTCTGCGGAGCGTGATGATGAAGTTAGAGCCAACTGGAGAACTGGGCGTCGCTCTGGGAAGAGGCCGACGACCGGTTGCACCACAGGTGGTTGATCAAATCGCTGTTGCTATGGCAGACAACGCTGCGCGCATTTCCCGATCGTCATGCAGTGCGTGTGTTGTGTCCCAACAGTTGAATATCCTGTGGTCCACTGTATGGAACGTGCTTCGAACTATTCCCAAATGCTATCTGCACAAGATCCACATTGTACAGCAGTTTGCACCACAGGACGCCCAACGACGTGTTGACTTCGCTCTCCACTTTCTCGCAAGGATTGTTAATGAGGGCTGGCCATGGACCATCCTATGGACAAAGCTCATTTTTCTCTGACAGGTGACATGAACACACAGAATTGCGGAATTTGATAATCTTCATCTCCAGTGACTGTGCATGACGTTCCTGTAAGGTGAATGTGTCACCATGTGGTGTGGCCTCACGGCTACGTTCATCATTGGCCTATCCTGTTTCGAACAGGTTGGCGCTCAAGGACCAAAGACACACAGTGTGACTGGCCAGCATTACTACGATATACTTTGCCAGCATGTCATACCCGCCCTATGGGAGAGAATCGCATTGAACTCAACAGTTTTCATTCAAGACGGGACCCCAATGCACACCACTCGTGAAGTTCACCTCCTTCTCCGAAACACATTTGGAATTGACGATCGTTTGCAAATACTTGGCTGGCATGTTCACCTCATCTCACACCCTGTGATATCTGCTTGTGGTGCTACCTGAAGGACAGGATTTACTGGGGGGGAACATTCACACATGTATACTTGAAAAAAGAGACAGCATTGGTCGTATATTTTTTACTATCGCAAAATCGATTTTCTGTCACTGAGTGACCATCTTCAGTGCTATATTGTATAACTTAAATTAGGATGCACTGAGCTTACGGCAATCACATAGACTCGAGTCTATGTGATTGCCGTAAGCTCAGTGCATCCTAATTTAAGTTATACAATATAGCACTGAAGATGGTCACTCAGTGACAGAAAATCGATTTTGCGATAGTAAAAAATATACGACCAATGCTGTCTCTTTTTTCAAGTATACCTGTTATCTGGTCGTAATGCACAAGACAACATGGAGTCGCCAATCAATAAAATTCACACATGTGCTGATCTGAAGCGCAGCATGTCAAGAGAGATGCTTCATTCGGGTTTGCACCTTCAGACTTTTCTGTATAATGATGGGCGCCATACTGAGCCCCTTTTATAGCAGTAATGGTACCAGTAAATAATGGTATGATGTACCGTAGCTGCACATGAAAAGTGTTTCAATTGAAATGATTCTTCGTTATTTGTCTTCTTCATCTCCTTGACATTAATGTTACCACGTTTGGTCCTCATGTGGTAATTAGTCTTCGTGTTATAATGTGTTTAATAGGGAAAGTTTAATTATAACCAACCATTACATACAAAACAGAGTATATGAAAGTGTGTATGTTCAGGCTCTCCAAGATCCTGAGATCAAATTCAGCCAAATTTGGCACAGAAGCAGCAGGCCTCATGAGCACCAGCACTGTGGGGTTTACAACATGCTAGATCCAACAAGAGCAGAGATACA
The DNA here is from genome assembly GCF_023864275.1 of Schistocerca cancellata. NCBI lineage: Eukaryota > Metazoa > Arthropoda > Insecta > Orthoptera > Acrididae > Schistocerca > Schistocerca cancellata. The sequence continues at coordinate 720,739,752 of NC_064627.1, forward strand.
GGCAGAAGATGTTTTTTATAGCCCCTGGCATATGGGCTGCCGTTCATGAGAGCCGTGTTGTATCAGAACATTATCGACCTGCCAAATCAACCTGCTTCGCTAGTCAGCCTACGTGTTATGGGCAAGAAATGGTTTTTCTAGGCCCAGGCATGTCGGCTGACTTGCATCCCAGGCATGTTGTGTAGAAGTAGCATCAACCTACATTATCGACCTGCATAGCATGGTGGTCTGTATGCTTTTTGAAATACCTGATGTATAGCATAGCCTGAATGACATGTGTATTGTGGGGATTATATTACGCTGTTTTATTGAACTGCATTGAAGGGGTTGCACATGCTGATGTTCATGGCTGCGGACAGCTTAGGATTGATACGGGAGGCGATGGAAAGAGTGAGAGGGAGAAGTAAATGGACAAAGAAAGAGGAGGGGAGATGCATGCGGTAGGTGGACGAAGTACAGTGGTAGCAGGCAAGTGGAAAAGGAAGGGAGAGGCAGAGACAGAATGAGAAAAGAAGAGGAGGATATGAGCTGAGGGAGGGGAAGGAAGGTTTGGTCAGAGAGAGGTGGTGGAGGAAATGGGTGAAGAGTAGCAAAGAGGAGATGAAGAGACAGATGAGGAGGAGGAAGAGATAGACACATAGAAGTAAGAGGGTGAGGTGGGCTGACATAGGAAGAGGTAAACACAGAGAGGGGGTGGAGACAGTGTGTTCAATATATGTGTCAAACACACATGAGGGCAATGCTAAGGGAAAAGCTAGTTCATGGTTTTCCATTGAGCTTGCCTGACCAGCAGCATTGCAGAACTGTGGATTCTTGGGCATTCTCACACTGTAAAGGCTATCTCGCATATTTCATTGTTCTTAAGATCAATATACAGAGTTAAATGCAGTACCTCAGCTACTTTTGTACCCCCTCCTCCTATACTAAAATAGTTTATTTATGCCTCCACTAAAACATTTTGAAAATTTGAATGAGATGGTCAAGGAGATAGGCAGTTTTGTAGATAAGGCTCCACTTATTTCTTTATTAATCTCATCACAAAGAATAATGACCGGACAAGATAATTCATGCTACGGTTTCCAAAGTGCACATCTTCTTAAGCATCTACCACTTCTAGGCACCACAAAGTATTGCATGTTTACGTATATTATTGCAGGCAAATTTTTAGCTTTTCGTCAAATAATACTTCATTTGTCTGTTACATGCTATTGTTTCATCAGTGACTCGCGTATCTATTGTCCTTATATTTGTCAACCTACAAATATATGTGTTATAGACTCATGCAGAGTTTTAGATATAAACGAACATGGCAAGTTATAAAGAGTCCTATAGGCCCTACCCGTATTTTAAAATCTTTATTCCATTTTAGCAGCTAAAGCTGGATTACTTTCTTTGTGAACCTGATTGTTTAAGGTTGGAATTCACTGACAATGTTGTTGCTATTTGGAACGAGTGAAAGTAAAGGTTTGGATAAACAATCAGAAACAGTTGGAAGTTGGACAACACTAACTGGAGTTAGGAAGCGTCTGGGAGAGAAAGAGGGAGGAACGATCAAAATTAGTGAGGTGGAACAAACAATCGTTCTAAGCGCAGCTCTCCGCTTAACTTGCTCTTGCCAGTAAGCTTCCATTTGTCCCACAGAACTACCCCCCATAACGAAGTTTTCCTCTCTAACACGACTAAAAATGTTCGTCTTTATGTGAATTCGTTATGTAAATGGGCGACCTCCATGGCACATTACCGAAGGTCTGAACAAGACGTATTATAACAGTAATTTGAAATTCTCTTTACTAAGGGAAAATAGCTCTCTATTAACGTTCCGACATAAATTCTATGATTACCCTACTTTTACTTGATTCTGAATTCACAGCACTCCTGAATCCGGCGCAATTTCTCCAGGCTGTACCTTCCATACGCAATAAGGTCCAAAAATCTGTAGATGTAATAGGTTGCTTATTACTTCAAATGTTCCGGTTAACATTATCTAATGTCAAATTAGAAATACCAGTTTTCTGCAGTGCCCTTAATGTATTTACAATCCGATGCACTTATGTTCCTTGAATATAAATCGTTTCGTAAATGCAACTTTGTTTTTACACTAAGCTGTTTCCCTGGAGATGATTACATCTTATTAACAACAACCAGAAGATATTTATGACCACTTGAGTAGCTCTAAAGTGAAGAAAACAGTTATTATAGCTCGCTGTCTTTCCCCTTCGTTTACTGCGAATTTAAAAATTAATGCTAAACAACTTTTCCATTGCATGTAGTAGATCTTGCGTGCTTGAGCCAGTATTAGTTCGAGGTTTGATATTTCCTAGCATAGGAAAAAGTACACACTTGAGTGTTTTGTTCAAGAAATACAACTTGAACCTGCAGACACATGAACGAATTATTTAGCAGTCCAGAACATAAGACGCTATGAAACAGAGTCTGAAGTAACATAGTGTCATAAACAGAGCTAAAATGTAGACATTTACACTTATTCCATTGTGTTATACGTAACTTAGACCTTGAAACTACACAGCCACGTAAGAAATTAATTTTTTTGAACGTGAACTATTGAGGAATAATTTTAGTCCAGCGTGATTACTGATAAGTGGGAACGAAAAAAGAACCAAAAACTCACAGAAAGCATCCGAGGAACATCATTTGCCACGAAGACGAGAAGCGTTATGTAGGCGTAACTAAACAGGGGCTCATGAACCAAATTTACAAGCACGGGAAAATTCAATGGTCCATGACCACTTGAAAATCTCAGGAGCAATTTGTCGATTAAATCACAAACGAAGAGCAAAAGAATGCTTTGGGAAATATATATATATATATATATATATATACTTCACAGTGTCTCATGAAATGAGGGCACGTGGCTCTGTTGGTGGCGATCCATTTGTCGGATGGGGACGTTAAACTCAGCGGTCCTCTTGGTGCTATTTGTAAGAAGTAGCCTATGTACCTGCACTGGATTCCGCTTTCTCCCTTCCTTTCATCCATAACAACGTAACCCCAACAGCACATTGTCCTAAACATACATCACAGTCATGCAAACGACACACATACACACTTAACACTTCGCATCACATTGAAGAAAGGCAGCTGTTAACCACCTCTACTAGGACCTTGCCATGAGCGGCAGTGCACGGTTCCTCCATCGGCTCCGCTACGGTCATATCCTGAATATGAGACGTTGCATTTTGCATTGCATATAGCACACAAGTAGTATAGATAATTGGGATCTGACACAATCTGCACTGTTACCAGATGTCGTCCATCCTCTGCCCATATGAAGCACTATGATCGGATTTCTCCTCCCCTCCCTCAACTCCAAGTATAAAATGGTGGGATATTCAAAATAGCAAATTTATGCTTCAGTTTTTTTGCCCCATGCCTATGACAGCACTGTGGAAGTAGGTCAGTTGCCCTAACTGTAAAATGGTAGGAAATTCAAAAGATCCAATGTGAGGTATTGTCCCATTAGTGCGAAATTAAAAGAAATCAACATGGCAACCAAAGGTGGTCCAACTGGGTATAGTACCACAGCCCCATAACGTGAGAATCCAAGATGACACTCCAAGACTGAGGACCTGGTTGTCAGTCTTCCACTGCCATATGACGTTATAATGCAATATGGTGATCCTGAGGGATAAAAGCACGGGATGCATTGTTGGTAGGTCACACATGGTCATTATAGATTGTGGTCCTAAATCTAAAATCTCGATAAATTCAAAAGCGTTGGTTTTCTCCACTCCTATGACGTTCCAGTTCACTTGTAATAAGTTTAAAGTGTTTCTAGCCCAGCTATTGAAAGTTTAGCCGATTTCCTACCACATGTATGACGTCACAGTTTAAAAATTTTTGCCCCTAATATCGGATATCACAGGTTAAACAAATTCCCCCACCTCAGTTATCTTAAGCTTGAAACCCAAGCGATAACTTCCATTAGATTTAAAACTATTTGTTGTGTCATAGGAACAGGATAGGAATGTTTATGTCTATATTTTGACTGCTGCCACTGTAGGATCTGGCCAGAAGCAACGATTTATATTCGCTGGTGTCGCGGAACTGCACTGCTGCCAGCCACAGAAATTACAGCACATGAGACCAAAGTTTAAATGTTGGGGAAGTTTGAAAATGCAAGAAACGCTCTTATACCTTAACCCATGTTGTAAAGTGGCAGGAAATTCAAAATAACCATTATACCACAAAGACGATGTAAGATGACTATTTTTTGATGATGTTATTGGATGTGTTAAAATTTTAAATAAAAATTGTATACTTGAAGAAATGTGATCAGAGAAACAGTTGTTAAGCAACAATATGTGTGTATGCGATGGAAGCACTGTGGTCATAGAATCATTGACAATCAGTAGTGGAAAGCTGTGGAGTGCTGCAGGTGGGATTCGTTGGGTGCATTGTTTAAAGCATGGAGGCACGGTTGGAACTATGTGAGTTGCACATTTGTTACGAGGAGGAATGATGACTCAGAATAATGATGGATAGCATACGGACATAAAAAAGTTTTTGAAATGAAGAACAAGATATTATTTGATGAGGCAAAAAGTTTATTTTTATTTTTGTAGACTTGTATTTTTGGTCCACTCCACCCTCGTAACAGTAGAGTTTTTGATATTTATCCTATAATTTACTGTACCATGGAAGTTATTACATAAGCTCCTTCCTAACTGAAACTTCAGAAGTTAAAGGATGAGTCATGCGTTTCAATATCATTTTGTGTCAAGATTATGAACCCAATTTTCCTGGAACAACTGTATATATTTTTAGTAGTATTTTTTCAGCTGTTGCGGAATCTTGCTGTGTTTCTGTTTCTCCCAGTACATCATTTTGCAGGTGAGATTCATAACACGTGATTGTTTCGTTTCCTTTGCCAATATAGGTTCTGTTAGTTTCTTTATTTTACCAGGGCCATACGCAGTGCAGAAATTTTCGTATGTTTCAGGTTACATTCTTATACAGTCGACGTTACACTTACATACTTTTTATTCAGAAACGTTTTTTCCAAACAGTTGGCACTGACTGAGCTCGAAATTATTGGTTTGCTTATTTCTTTGCTTATGAATGAGATCGGTTTTCACACACACAGGACTATTTTCAGTTTCATGTAAATGATGTGGCTTTGAGCTCAGTAGCAGTCTTTGTTTGTCAGTTCACTTTCCCAAGTTTGTATTTACGACAACACAAACAAGTAAAGGCTACACACTTACAATATTCTGCAGTGAAATTTTAAAAATTGAGCACAATTGGCCTTTCAGAGAACGTGTATAAATGTCTCACGAGCCAAAAAAAGAAAATAAGTAGTTTCAGTCACTATGCTTGTAAAATTCGCCGTCAAAAAGTAATGTGTGGAATGGGTGATAGTTATGTCAGGATCCAGTCACCACAGGTGTATCCAAACATGTGAATGTCACCAGAAGCGTATCAAGCACGCTGAGAACGAAACACGTTTTAAAAAACTAACAAAAAAAAAGAAAAAATAAGTTGCTTTTAAATCTAGTTGCATGAGTGGGACTAAAAACATGTGTTCATTAATGTTAATGTTTATCATGTATACATATCCTGTAAACTGATTTTCACCATATCATTTCGATTATGATTTATGGTGATATCATTTCGATAAGAGGATCATTCAAACGATCTGTGTAAGTTAAGTGATTAAGTAACTAACAAGTCGGTACGTGACCATCAGAATGGCGGCGTACGTACTGACGCCTAAAAGAGTAGAGCTTGGTAATCCATTGGCACAAGACACTTCATGACGTAAGACTCAGATACTGAGCCGTATGCGGCTCGCGTTGATGCCGTTCATAGTTTGGCATCTTGTAATAGCGATAGTGGCGTCTCGTTTTCTTAGTGTGTTCACTGGTGTCACTGCGTTCGCTCGCCTTGACTGTCCGTGAGTGGCAGCAGCAGCGCTTATCGATAGCATGTACTGTGGTACCATCTTTGGAGCGGCCTCTAGTGTTTTCCGGTTCGTCGTGTGTCGTGCGAGTTGAGTTGAGACGGAGCAGCAGTGAGGTCCGGACAGCCGAGCGCTGGCGACACACGTGCACTGTCTGACGGAAGGGTGTGGCCGCGAGAGTGTACGATCACGTCAAGGACCGGATTCAGCGAGTTTTGGTTGAATGGATCGTGATATTCGAGTTGTGCAACTTTCACTTGTGTGTCTGTGTGTCCGCCCGTCGAAGTGACCTCCTGGCAATAAGTTGTCAGTCGACGATTTATACTGGGATCTTTCCCGTGCCTGACTTGAGTGAGGACGATCGTTGGATGGTCGTTCGGTCGGTCGTCACTGCGGACGATGTGAATTTAATTTTCCAACCGCTTCTGGTTTCTTTGTGTTTGTGCAGACTTATAATTCGTCCGTGTTGTTTCATACTGCCTGTCAGTTTCTTTATGTGTGAGTTCTTGGTGGAATTGTTTTCCCGGATCCGTGTGTATCTTGCGCTTTTGAATGGGCAGCTATTTTAATGCTGTCTTCGTACTGGATTTGGTGAGAGTGACGAACGGACTTCAGTTCGCTTGGAGCGCAGCAGCGAGCAGGTCCGTGCAGTGCGAACTCAAGCTGGGCCGCTGGCGGTGTGCTGCCACTGCCCGGTCGAGGAGGGGTAGCTGCGAGAGCGACGACTTCGTTGCGCAATGAACCCTGGACGTTTGAGTGGAGAGTTAACTATTAATGCAACCTCATCTATTCTGAGATCTCGCCTGTGCGGTTGGTCCCGGCGGAGGTTCGAGTCCTCCCTCGGGCATGTGTGTGTGTGTTTGTCCTTAGGATACTTTTGGTTAAGTAGTGTCTAAGCTTAGGGACTGATGACGTTAGCAGTTTTAAGTCCCATAAGATTTCACATACATTTCAAAATTTTTTGAGATCTCGCCTTTGGTCGGCGGGTTGTTGCTCCCAGGGCCACTGAGCCTGGCGGCAACAAGTGAAGTGTTTCGAGGCAGTGAATTAGTGCAGCTGTCTTTCTATATTTGTTATTCATCATTGAATTTAGTATTATTCTTATCAGTGAAGTACAACCAGTGGTATTTTCTGCCTTGTGGCTGCTAACGCCCCAGTTACCTTTCCTGGAGGTTAGCATACTTTTCCGACAGTGTACATTTCCTCGTCGTGTTGATGCTGTGCGACACGGTGTGTAGTTCGACAGCCTCTTGTATTCTACCTTCCATATTTTTTTGGGAGATTTCTCTTGGTTCTAGTGTTTCCTTCGGCCTTGGTGTTTTCTGAAGTGGTAGTGCTGTCTGTCTCTTCGCCCCTACCTAAAAATATTCTATAGTTGTACCGGTGATCGAACGTTAGGCGGATTGGTTAGCCGGTCGGTCGGTGTTTAAGCTGTCCCTAGTTTGAGTTGCCATCCTGTTACATGAGTACAACTCTTGGCTGCCTGTCTCACCTTACCTTATGTATGATTTGCCTTCCCAGGCTGACCCTTGGAACACTTGCTGAGAACCGCTTGTCCTGATTCTTTAGATTTTGATGTTGGTTTCAAGGATATTTGTAATTTTCTAATTATTGTTGGTGTGGCCTTCAGCCGAGCACTAACACCAAATCTGTTATAATAAGGCCTTCAGCAGTGTTACATTTTGTTTTAAAACGAAGTATTTATCTTAATATGTGCTATTTGGATTTGTTCTCTGACTTTTAACTCAGGCCTTCAGCCGTTTGTTATTTCAAGTTGTGTGTGGCCTTCAGCCGAGCAATAATTTCACTTCTTTCATAATAAGGCCTTCATCCGTGTTGCAATAAGTTTTTTTTAAAAAAAGCAACCTTGTTCTAAAAGCTAAGTATTTGTTGGAATGTGTTCTATTTAGAATTGTTTTCCTGACTTCTAATTCAGGCCTTCAGCCGTTTGTTATTTGAATTTGGTTGTCGCACTCAGCCGAGTAATAATTTCACTTGTTTTATAATAAGGCCTTCAGCTGTGTTACATTTTGTTTTAAAACGATTTATCTTAATATGTGCTATCTGGAACTGTTTTTCTGACTTCTAATTCAGGTCATAAGCCGTTTGTGTTTGATGTTATTGTTGGTGGCCTTCTGCCCAAAAATTGTGGGATCTTTTTTCCTCTGTAATAAGGTCTCCAGCCGTCATACAGTCAACTGTGTTTCTTTAAGAGTTTGTTTTAAATTTTTAGTTTCTTTAAATAAAGTTTACGTGTCTGTTGTGCAACCGAGAGTATCTGATTACGGCCCTATACACAATTGTAACATTATCCTGCCCCATCCTGAGAATCCAGCTCTCAGATACCATCAGCAACAGAGTGCAACGCTGTCTCATAAAGAGATGTCGAACACAGTGTTCCAGTGGCACTTACACAAAAGTACTCTGTCAGTCTGTAAACAGGTTCGGCAGACATGGAGCATGCGTGCAACTCTGCATTGCGTAGCTCTAGTTAACGAGGAGAGATATACCGCGGCCGCCTAGTGTGATGACAGACCAGTGGTACTCCAAGAGCTCGTATTCTTGATTGGTTAAACCGTAGCATAAGGCTGAAAAAATCTCTTAAAAACTCCAAAATATATTCTAAGGTAGTTCCGGTGATATGTTGGCTTCTTAATATTTCTGCAACGAAAGTTTTTGGAGATTAAGGCACCAAATGGAAAAACATGAAAACTCACATCATAGCTTTCTACATCTAAGGCCTTGTAAACAAGAAACAATGAAACTTTGCTGCCTCAAAAGACATTGCCAACAAATGTAGCACAGTTTATGGATCCTTTACCGAAATGTTTCTTACGAATTGCTCACATACAGGGTGACAGTTTTTGAACTATAAGAAAAAAAAGGTAAATTAATTACAAACTACGGCGTGCGCACACGTTATTCAACATGTAAACGTCACTACAGATATTCTGATTTAGGTTATGTCATGTTCGATATGTCTCCCATCATTGGCGATGATGTGGCACCGTCGAATAGTGATACTCTGCATTGCCCACTGAAGTGTCAGAACATCGATGCTGACGATGAGCTCCTGAATGGCTGTTTTCAGCTCAGCAACGGTTTTCGAATTATTGCTGTACACCTTGTCTTTAATATAGCACCACAAAAAAGAGTCGCGTGTGTGCAGATCCGGAGGACACGGCGGCCAATCGAGGCCCATGCCAGTGGCCTCTGGGTACCCCAGAGCCAGAATGCAATCCCTAAAGTGCTCCACCAGGACATCAAACACTCTCTTGCTTCGTTGGAGTCCAGCACCGATTATTCTGTGACTCGACATTCCACACCACACAGCCCCCCAAATACCCAATTTTGCTTATTGACGAATTCATCCAAATGACAGTGGACATCGTCGCTAAACCAAACAACAATGCGAATAGTAATTCCCATCATGCCCCGCTGCCAACCGTGCAGTTTGAACGTCCTAACGCTAACGATTCAGAAGTTATGACGACTTTATTTCATATAGTTCAATATTCTCACCCTGTAAAATCTAACTTTTTGCTTGGAAGGCATCTGATATTACAGAGTAATCACTACATATTTGGAAGATATGTTCTGAAGCCTACAATCTGACGCTTTGCTGACAAGAGGATGACGCACAGTTAATAAATATGAGACTTTACTGGATATAGAGCTAAATACCGAATATATCGAATCCAAAGGTCTGACAGATTAACATGGAACCAATATAAAAGCGCACACTTGAAGAGTAACAATACACATGAGCCAAAACAACCACCCACTTAATAACGTGTTGGTTTATCTTTTACATCCTACATAGCTACGATTTAGCTTCAATAAGTCCGTCTTAGTTTTCCAAGGTATATCTAATCAAACGATTACGAAATCGCGCACAGATTCCAGTCAGTAATTATGAATTTCATTGATTCAGACACAATGTATAGTATACTCGGAAAGTTGGAGTATAAGTTGTCAATGAAATGTGTTTCCTGGTATTAGATAGCCACTCTAAGGGCACGTTAGATATGATTTAAGGTCTGCCAACAGTCCTTAGATCCATATGTGAAAGCAAAATTAGCACAGCAATATTGCACTGGTCCGCTGGAGCCGCACCTTTAAGCACTGTATAGGTGCCATACGTTTTCCTCACGAAGCTACTTGGCAGAGGACACTTAATTTAAGGAACTATGTAGTCCTTCTACTATCACTCCATTTGTGAGTGGAATTAGAAATGGAATGACTATTAGTAACACGAGTTACCCTCCATTACACTTTGTATGAAGGTGTGTAGAGTATGTAAGTAGATTAGATTCAGAAATAGAAAATAGTCGCGACATTGGGACGAATACACCTAAGGCCCGAGGTCAAAATACTTTAAGAAGACAATTAAGTCGCATGTCGAAATACAGAGAGCGAAGTGGTATTTTTTGTACAGATATACGAAAGCATGTAAGCAGCCAACCAAACTGAGAAACCACATCGTACACATATTCATCGCAAAGGCAAGAGTGAAACAAAAAAAGCGTTGTGAAACCACGTGTGAGGAAAATGTGGAATAACTAAATAATTAGGAGAGTAACTTGGAACAATACGATAATTCCACATATTTAGCAACACTTCATCTCTGAATATACATTTTAAATCTCTGTATATCCCGAGAATGACACTGTACACAGTGTTCAAGTACTCCAGACCTCCGTTTGGTTTTAACGAATACCTGCAGTAAACTGCCAGCTTTTCACAGTTCATTATCGGTTAACCTTGCGAAAAACGACTGTTATTACTACACTGCTTATTGATGAACACTATGAAAGTGAGTTCCTTTACGTAAATATATACTCCTAGAAATTGAAATAAGAACACCGTGAATTCATTGTCCCAGGAAGGGGAAACTTTATTGACACATTCCTGGGGTCAGATACATCACATGATCACACTGACAGAACCACAGGCACATAGACACAGGCAACAGAGCATGCACAATGTCGGCACTAGTACAGTGTATACCCACCTTTGGCAGCAATGCAGGCTGCTATTCTCCCATGGAGACGATCGTAGAGATGCTGGATGTAGTCCTGTGGAACGGCTTGCCATGCCATTTCCACCTGGCGCCTCAGTTGGACCAGCGTTCGTGCTGGACGTGCAGACCGCGTGAGACGATGCTTCATCCAGTCCCAAACATGCTCAATGGGGGACAGATGCGGAGATCTTGCTGGCCAGGGTAGTTGACTTACACCTTCTAGAGCACGTTGGGTGGCACGGGATACATGCGGACGTGCATTGTCCTGTTGGAACAGCAAGTTCCCTTGCCGGTCTAGGAATGGTAGAACGATGGGTTCGATGACGGTTTGGATGTACCGTGCACTATTCAGTGTCCCCTCGACGATCACCAGTGGTGTACGGCCAATGTAGGAGATCGCTCCCCACACCATGATGCCGGGTGTTGGCCCTGTGTGCCTCGGTCGTATGCAGTCCTGATTGTGACGCTCACCTGCACGGCGCCAAACACGCATACGACCATCATTGGCACCAAGGCAGAAGCGACTCTCATCGCTGAAGACGACACGTCTCCATTCGTCCCTCCATTCACGCCTGTCGCGACACCACTGGAGGCGGGCTGCACGATGTTGGGGCGTGAGCGGAAGACGGCCTAACGGTGTGCGGGACCGTAGCCCAGCTTCATGGAGACGGTTGCGAATGGTCCTCGCCGATACCCCAGGAGCAACAGTGTCCCTAATTTGCTGGGAAGTGGCGGTGCGGTCCCCTACGGCACTGCGTAGGATCCTGCGGTCTTGGCGTGCATCCGTGCGTCGCTGCGGTCCGGTCCCAGGTCGACGGGCACGTGCACCTTCCGCCGACCACTGGCGACAACATCGATGTACTGTGGAGACCTCACGCCCCACGTGTTGAGCAATTCGGCGGTACGTCCACCCGGCCTCCCGCATGCCCACTATACGCCCTCGCTCAAAGTCCGTCAACTGCACATACGGTTCACGTCCACGCTGTCGCGGCATGCTACCAGTGTTAAAGACTGCGATGGAGCTCCGTATGCCACGGCAAACTGGCTGACACTGACGGCGGCGGTGCACAAATGCTGCGCAGCTAGCGCCATTCGACGGCCAACACCGCGGTTCCTGGTGTGTCCGCTGTGCCGTGCGTGTGATCATTGCTTGTACAGCCCTCTCGCAGTGTCCGGAGCAAGTATGGTGGGTCTGACACACCGGTGTCAATGTGTTCTTTTTTCCATTTCCAGGAGTGTACAAATGCAAGGAATCAACGTTCGAGGTTCGAACTTAACAGTATGCTGCTGATATTGTGTGCTTACGTTGCGAATAAGAACAGCACAGAACTCCGATCACCTCATTCTCTCTCACATAATAACAGTCAAGCAAGTGGCTGGAGAAATGAGAACATAGAGCTAATAGAATCACAATGATCCCTGTCGGTGACTGGATATCTATACAGAAATTAAACTGACCGAGTAGACTTATATTCAAGATGCTTGTAAGTG